>NC_143258.1:71434511-72644511 GCF_984573655.1 Nuphar pumila
GAAACTGGATTTGAAAATCCCGACCAGTTATAGAAACTAGATTTGAAAATCCCGACCAGTTATAAAACTGGATTTGAAAATCCCGACCAGTTATAGAAACTGGATTTGAAAATCCCGACCAGTTATAGAAACTGGATTTGAAAATCCCGACCAGTTATAGAAACTGGCTTTCAAAATACCGACCAGTTATAGAAACTTGATTTGAAAATCCCGACCAGTTACAGAAACTGGATTTGAAAATCCCGACCAGTTATAAAAACTGGATTTGAAAATCCCGACCAGTTATATAAACTGGATTTCAAAATACAGACCAGTTATAGAAACTTGATTTGAAAATCCCGACCAGTTATAGAAACTGGATTTGAAAATCCCGACCAGTTATAGAAACTAGATTTGAAAATCCCGACCAGTTATAAAACTGGATTTGAAAATCCCGACCAGTTATAGAAACTGGATTTGAAAATCCCGACCAGTTATAAAAACTGGATTTGAAAATCCCGACCAGTTATAGAAACTCGATTTCAAAATACCGACCAGTTTTAGAAATTGGATTTGAAAATCCCGACCAGTTATAGAAACTGGATTTGAAAATCCCGACCAGTTATAACACTGAATTTGAAAATCCCGACCAGTTATAAAAACTGGATTTGAAAATCCCGACGAGTTATAGAAACTAAATTTGAAAATCCTGATCAGTTATAACACTGGATTTGAAAATCCAGACCAATTATAAAACTAGATTTGAAAATCCCGACCAGTTACAGCAAATGGATTTGAAAATCCCGACCAGTTATAAAATTGGATTTGAAAATTCCGACCAGTTATGACACTAGATTTGAAAATCCCGACCAGTTATAGAAACTGGATTTGAAAATCCCGACCAGTTATAGAAACTGGATATGAAAATCCCGACCAGTTATAGAAACTGGATTTGAAAATCCCGACCAGTTATAGAAACTGGATTTTAAAATCCCGACCAATTATAGAAACTGGATTTGAAAATCCTGACCAGTTATAGAAACTAGATTTGAAAATCCCGACCAGTTATAAAACTGGATTTGAAAATCCCGACCAGTTATAGAAACTGGATTTGAAAATCCCGACTAGTTATAAAAACTGGATTTGAAAATCCCAACCAGTTATAGAAACTGGATTTCAAAATCCCGACCAGTTATAGAAACTGGAGTTGAAAATCCCGACCAGTTATAACACTGAATTTGAAAATCCCGACCAGTTATAAAAACTGAACTTGAAAATCCCGACCAGTTATAGAAACTGGATTTGAAAATCCTGACCAGTTATAGAAACTGAATTTGAAAATCCCGACTAGTTATAAAAACTGGATTTGAAAATCCCGACCAGTTATAAAACTGGATTTGAAAATCCCGACGAGTTATAGAAACTGAATATGAAAATCCTGATCAGTTATAACACCGGATTTGAAAATCCCGACCAATTATAAAACTAGATTTGAAAATCCCGACCAGTTATAGAAAATGGATTTGAAAATCCCGACCAGTTATAAAACTGGATTTGAAAATCCCGACCAGTTATAGAAAATGGATTTGAAAATCCCGACCATTTATAAAACTGGATTTGAAAATCCCGACGAGTTATAGAAACTGAATTTGAAAATCCTGATCATTTATAACACTGGATTTGAAAATCCCGACCAATTATAAAAACTAGTTATAGAAACTGGATTTGAAGATCCCGACCAGTTATAGAAACTTGATTTGAAAATCCTGACCAGTTACAGAAACTGGATTTGAAAATCCCGACCAGTTATAAAAACTGGATTTGAAAATCCCGACCAGTTATAAAACTGGATTTGAAAATCCGGACCAGTTATAGAAACTGGATTTGAAAATCCTGATCAGTTATAACACTGAATTTGAAAATCCCGACCAATTATAAAACTAAATTTGAAAATCGGGATCTGTTATAGAAACTGGATTTGAAAATCCCGACCAGTTATAAATCTGGATTTGAAAATCCCAACCAGTTATAAAACTAGATTTAAAAATCCCGACTAGTTATAGAAACTGCATTTGAAAATCCTGACCAGTTATAAAACTGGATTTGAAAATCCCAACCAGTTATAGAAATTGGATTTGAAAATCCCGACCAGTTATGACACTAGATTTGGAAATGACGACCAGTTATAGAAACTGGATTTGAAAATCCCGACCAGTTATAAAAATTGGATTTGAAAATCCCGACTAGTTATAGAAACTGGATTTGAAAATCCCGACCAGTTGTAAAAACTGAATTTTGAAAATCCCGACTAGTTACAAAAACTGGATTTGAAAATCCCGACCAGTTATAAAAACTAGATTTGAAAATCCCGACCAGATATAGAAACTGGATTTGAAAATCCCGACCAGTTATAGAAACTGGATTTGAAAATCCCGACCAGTTATAGAAACTAGATTTGAAAATCCCGACCAGTTATAAAACTGGATTTGAAAATCCCGACCAGTTATAGAAACTGGATTTGAAAATCCCGACCAGTTATAAAAACTGGATTTGAAAATCCCGACCAGTTATAGAAACTGGCTTTCAAAATACCGACCAGTTATAGAAACTTGATTTGAAAATCCCGACCAGTTACAGAAACTGGATTTGAAAATCCCGACCAGTTATAAAAACTGGATTTGAAAATCCCGACCAGTTATATAAATTGAGTTTCAAAATACAGACCAGTTATAGAAACTTGATTTGAAAATCCCGACCAGTTATAGAAACTGGATTTGAAAATCCCGACCAGTTATAGAAACTAGATTTGAAAATCCCGACCAGTTATAAAACTGGATTTGAAAATCCCGACCAGTTATAGAAACTGGATTTGAAAATCCCGACCAGTTATAAAAACTGGATTTAAAAATCCCGACCAGTTATAGAAACTCGATTTCAAAATACCGACCAGTTTTAGAAATTGGATTTGAAAATCCCGACCAGTTATAGAAACTGGATTTGAAAATCCCGACCAGTTATAACACTGAATTTGAAAATCCCGACCAGTTATAAAAACTGGATTTGAAAATCCCGACGAGTTATAGAAACTAAATTTGAAAATCCTGATCAGTTATAACACTGGATTTGAAAATCCAGACCAATTATAAAACTAGATTTGAAAATCCCGACCAGTTACAGCAAATGGATTTGAAAATCCCAACCAGTTATAAAACTGGATTTGAAAATTCCGACCAGTTATGACACTAGATTTGAAAATCCCGACCAGTTATAGAAACTGGATTTGAAAATCCCGACCAGTTATAAAACTGGATTTGAAAATCCCGACCAGTTATAGAAACTGGATTTGAAAATCCCGACCAGTTATAGAAACTGGATTTTAAAATCCCGACCAATTATAGAAACTAGATTTGAAAATCCTGACCAGTTATAGAAACTAGATTTGAAAATCCCGACGAGTTATAAAAACTAGATTTGAAAATCCCGACCAGTTATAGAAACTGGATTTGAAAATCCCGACCAGTTATAGAAACTAGATTTGAAAATATCGACCAGTTATAGAAACTAGATTTGAAAATCCTGAACAGTTATAAAACTGGATTTGAAAATCTCGACCAGTTATAGAAACTGGATTTGAAAATCCCGACTAGTTATAAAAACTGGATTTGAAAATCCCAACCAGTTATAGAAACTGGATTTCAAAATCCCGACCAGTTATAGAAACTGGAGTTGAAAATCCCGACTAGTTATAACACTGAATTTGAAAATCCCGACCAGTTATAAAAACTGGATTTGAAAATTCCGACCAGTTATAGAAACTGGATTTGAAAATCCTAACCAGTTATAGAAACTGAATTGGAAAATCCCGACCAGTTATTAAAACTGGATTTGAAAATCCCGACTAGTTATAAAACTGGATTTGAAAATCCCGACGAGTTATAGAAATTGAATTTGAAAATCCTGATCAGTTATAACACTGGATTTGAAAATCCCGACCAATTATAAAACTAGATTTGAAAATCCCGACCAGTTATAGAAAATGGATTTGAAAATCCCGACCAGTTATAAAACTGGATTTGAAAATCCCGACCAGTTATAAAAACTAGAGTTGAAAATCCCGACCAGTTATAGAAACTGGATTTGAAAATCACGACCAGTTATAGAAACTGGATTTGAAAATCTCGACCAGTTATAGAAACTGGATTTGAAAATCCCGACCAGATATAAGATCTGGATTTGAAAATCCCGACCAGTTTTAAAATCTGGAATTGAAAATCCCGACCAGTTATAGAAACTGGATTTGAAGATCCCGACCAGTTATAGAAACTTGATTTGAAAATCCTGACCAGTTATAGAAACTGGATTTGAAAATCCCGACCAGTTATAAAACTGGATTTAAAAATCCCGACCAGTTATAGACACTGGATTTGAAAATCCCGACCAATTATAAAACTAAATTTGAAAATCGGGATCTGTTATAGAAACTGGATTTGAAAATCCCGACCAGTTATAAATCTGGATTTGAAAATCCCAACCAGTTATAAAACTAGATTTAAAAATCCCGACCAGTTATAGAAACTGCATTTGAAAATCCTGACCAGTTATAAAAGTGGATTTGAAAATCCCAACCAGTTATAGAAATTGGATTTGAAAATCCCGACCAGTTATGACACTAGATTTGGAAATGACGACCAGTTATAGAAACTGGATTTGAAAATCCCGACCAGTTATAAAAATTGGATTTGAAAATCCCGACTAGTTATAGAAACTGGATTTGAAAATCCCGACCAGTTGTAAAAACTGAATTTTGAAAATCCCGACTAGTTACAAAAACTGGATTTCAAAATCCCGACCAGTTATAAAAACTAGATTTGAAAATCCCGACTAGATATAGAAACTGGATTTGAAAATCCCGACCAGTTATAGAAACTGGATTTGAAAATCTCGACCAGTTATAGAAACTAGATTTGAAAATCCCGACCAGTTATAAAAACTAGATTTGAAAATCCCGACCAGTTATAGAAACTGGATTTCAAAATCCCGATCAGTTATAGAAACTGATTTGAAAATCCCGACCAGTTATAGAAACTGGATTTGAAAATCCCGACCAGTTATAACACTGAATTTGAAAATCCCGACCAGTTATAAAAACTGCATTTGAAAATCCCGACCAGTTATAGAAACTGGATTTGAAAATCCTGACGAGTTATAGAAACTGAATTTGAAAATCCCGACCATTTATAGAAACTGGATTTGAAAATTATGATCAGTTATAACACTAGATTTGAAAATTCCGACCAATTATAAAACTGGATTTGAAAATCCCGACCAGTTATAGAAACTGGATTTGAAAATCCCGACTAGTTATAAAACTGGATTTGAAAATCCCGACCAATTATAAAACTGGATTTAAAAATCCCGACCAGTTATAGAAACTGGATTTGAAAATCCCGACCAGTTATAAAACTGGATTTGAAAATCCCGACCATTTATAGAAACTGGATTTGAAAATCCTGACCAGTTATAAAACTGGATTTGAAAATCCCGACCAGTTATAGAAACTGGATTTAAAAATTCTGACTAGTTATGACACTAGATTTAAAAATTCCGACCAGTTATAGATACTGGATTTGAAAATCCCGACCAGTTATAACACTGAATTTGAAAATCCCGACCAGTTATAAAAACTGGATTTGAAAATCACGACCAGTTATAGAAACTGGATTTGAAAATCCTGACCAATTATAGAAACTGGATTTAAAAATTCCGACCAGTTATGACACTAGATTTGAAAATTCCGACCAGTTATCGATACTGGATTTGAAAATCCCGACGAGTTATAAAAACTGGAGTTGCAAATCCCGACCAGTTATAGAAACTGGATTTGAAAATCTCGACCAGTTATAGAAACTGTATTTGAAAATCCCGACCAGTTATAGAAACTGGATTTCAAAATCCCGACCAGTTATAGAAACTGGATTTGAAAATCCCTATTAGTTATAGAAACTGGATTTGAAAATCCCGACCAGTTATAAAATCTGGAATTGAAAATCCCGACCAGTTATAGAAACTAGATTTCAAAATCCCGACCAGTTATAGAAACTAGATTTGAAAATCCCGACCGGTTATAAAAACTGGATTTGAAAATCCCGACCAGTTATAGAAACTTGATTTGAAAATCCTGACCAGTTATAGAAACTGGATTTGAAAATCCCGACCAGTTATAAAAACTGGATTTGAAAATCCCGACCAGCTATAAAACTGGATTTGAAAATCCCGACCAGTTATAGAAACTGGATTTGAAAATCCTGATCAGTTATAAGACTGGATTTGAAAATCCCGACCAGTTATAGAAACTGGATTTCAAAATCCCGACCAGTTATAGAAACTGGATTTGAAAATCCCGACCAGTTATAACACTGAATTTGAAAATCCCGACCGGTTATAAAAACTGGATTTGAAAATGCCGACCAGTTATAAAACTGGATTTGAAAATCCCGACCAGTTATAGAAACTGGATTTGAAAATCCTGATCAGTTATAACACTGGATTTGAAAATCCCGACCAATTGTAAAACTAGATTTGAAAATCCCGACCAGTTATAGACACTGGATTTGAAAATCCCGACCAGTTATAAAACTGGATTTGAAAATCCCGACCAGTTATAGAAACTGGATTTGAAAATCCCGACCAGTTATAACACTGAATTTGAAAATCCCGACCAGTTATAAAAACTGGATTTGAAAATCCCGACTAGTTATAAAAACTGGATTTGAAAATCCTGACCAGTTATAGAAACTGAATTTGAAAATCCTGACCAGTTATAAAAACTGGATTTGAAAATCCTGACCAGTTATAGAAACTGAATTTGAAAATCCCGACCAGTTATAAACACTGGATTTGAAAATCCCGACCAGTTATAAAACTGGATTTGAAAATCGCGAGGAGTTATAGAAACTGAATTTGAAAGTCCTTATCAGTTATAACACTGGATTTGAAAATCTCGACTAATTATAAAACTAGATTTGAAAATCCCGACCAGTTATAGAAAATGGATTTAAAAATTCCGACCAGTTATAAAACTGGATTTGAAAATCCCGACCAGTTATAGAAACTGGATTTGAAAATCCCGACTAGTTATAAAAACTGGATTTGAAAATCCCAACCAGTTATAGAAACTGGATTTCAAAATCCCGACCAGTTATAGAAACTGGAGTTGAAAATCCCGACCAGTTATAACACTGAATTTGAAAATCCCGGCCAGTTATAAAAACTGAACTTGAAAATCCCGACCAGTTATAGAAACTAGATTTGAAAATCCTGACCAGTTATAGAAACTGAATTTGAAAATCCCGACTAGTTATAAAAACTGGATTTGAAAATCCCGACCAGTTATAAAACTGGATTTGAAAATCCCGACGAGTTATAGAAACTGAATATGAAAATCCTGATCAGTTATAACACCGGATTTGAAAATCCCGACCAATTATAAAACTAGATTTGAAAATCCCGACCAGTTATAGAAAATGGATTTGAAAATCCTGACCAGTTATAAAACTGGTTTTGAAAATCCCGACCAGTTATAGAAAATGGATTTGAAAATCCCGACCATTTATAAAACTGGATTTGAAAATCCTGACGAGTTATAGAAACTGAATTTGAAAATCCTGATCAGTTATAACACTGGATTTGAAAATCCCGACCAATTATAAAAACTAGTTATAGAAACTGGATTTGAAGATCCCGACCAGTTATAGAAACTTGATTTGAAAATCCTGACCAGTTATAGAAACTGGATTTGAAAATCCCGACCAGTTAGAAAAACTGGATTTGAAAATCCCGACCAGTTATAAAACTGGATTTGAAAATCCCGACCAGTTATAGAAACTGGATTTGAAAATCCTGATCAGTTATAACACTGGATTTGAAAATCCCGACCAATTATAAAACTAAATTTGAAAATCGGGATCTGTTATAGAAACTAGATTTGAAAATCCCGACCAGTTATAAATCTGGATTTGAAAATCCCAACCAGTTATAAAACTAGATTTAAAAATCCCGACCAGTTATAGAAACTGCATTTGAAAATCCTGACCAGTTATAAAACTGGATTTGAAAATCCCGACCAGTTATAGAAATTGGATTTGAAAATCCCGACCAGTTATGACACTAGATTTGGAAATGACGACCAGTTATAGAAACTGGATTTGAAAATCCCGACCAGTTATAAAAATTGGATTTGAAAATCCCGACTAGTTATAGAAACAGGATTTGAAAATCCCGACCAGTTGTAAAAACTGAATTTTGAAAATCCCGACTAGTTACAAAAACTGGATTCTAAAATCCCGACCAGTTATAAAAACTAGATTTGAAAATCCCGACCAGATATAGAAACTGGATTTGAAAATCCCGACCAGTTATAGAAACTGGATTTGAAAATCCCGACCAGTTATAGAAACTAGATTTGAAAATCCCGACCAGTTATAAAACTGGATTTGAAAATCCCGACCAGTTATAGAAACTGGATTTGAAAATCCCGACCAGTTATAAAAACTGGATTTGAAAATCCCGACCAGTTATAGAAATTGGCTTTCAAAATACCGACCAGTTATAGAAACTTGATTTGAAAATCCCGACCAGTTATAGAAACTGGATTTGAAAATCCCGACCAGTTATAAAAACTGGATTTGAAAATCCAGACCAGTTATATAAACTGGATTTCAAAATACAGACCAGTTATAGAAACTTGATTTGAAAATCCCGACTAGTTATAGAAACTGGATTTGAAAATCCCGACCAGTTATAGAAACTAGATTTGAAAATCCCGACCAGTTATAAAACTGGATTTGAAAATCCCGACCAGTTATAGAAACTGGATTTGAAAATCCCGACCAGTTATAAAAACTGGATTTGAAAATCCCGACTAGTTATAGAAACTCGATTTCAAAATACCGACCAGTTTTAGAAATTGGATTTGAAAATCCCGACCAGTTATAGAAACTGGATTTGAAAATCCTGACCAGTTATAACACTGAATTTGAAAATCCCGAGCAGTTATAAAAACTGGATTTGAAAATCCCGACGAGTTATAGAAACTAAATTTGAAAATCCTGATCAGTTATAACACTGAATTTGAAAATCCAGACCAATTATAAAACTAGATTTGAAAATCTCGACCAGTTACAGCAAATGGATTTGAAAATCCCGACCAGTTATAAAACTGGATTTGAAAATTCCGACCAGTTATGACACTAGATTTGAAAATCCCGACCAGATATAGAAACTGGATTTGAAAATCCCGACCAGTTATAAAACTGGATTTGAAAATCCCGACCAGTTATAGAAACTGGATTTGAAAATCCCGACCAGTTATAGAAACTGGATTTTAAAATCCCGACCAATTATAGAAACTGGATTTGAAAATCCTGACCAGTTATAGAAACTAGATTTGAAAATCCCGACCAGTTATAAAAACTAGATTTGAAAATCCCGACCAGTTATAGAAACTGGATTTGAAAATCCCGACCAGTTATAGAAACTAGATTTAAAAATATCGACCAGTTATAGAAACTAGATTTGAAAATCCCGACCAGTTATAAAACTGGATTTGAAAATCTCGACAAGTTATAGAAACTGGATTTGAAAATCCCGACCAGTTATAAAAACTGGATTTGAAAATCCCAACCAGTTATAGAAACTGGATTTCAAAATCCCGACCAGTTATAGAAACTGCAGTTGAAAATCCCGACTAGTTATAACACTGAATTTGAAAATCCCGACCAGTTATAAAAACTGGATTTGAAAATTCCGACCAGTTATAGAAACTGGATTTGAAAATCCTGATCAGTTGTAGAAACTGAATTTGAAAATCCCGACCAGTTATTAAAATTGGATTTGAAAATCCCGACCAGTTATAAAACTGGATTTGAAAATCCCGACGAGTTATAGAAACTGAATTTGAAAATCCTGATCAGTTATAACACTAGATTTGAAAATCCCGACCAATTATAAAACTAGATTTGAAAATCCCGACCAGTTATAGAAAATGGATTTGAAAATCCCGACCAGTTATAAAACTGGATTTGAAAATCCCGACCAGTTATAAAAACTAGAGTTGAAAATACCGACCAGTTATAGAAACTGGATTTGAAAATCACGACCAGTTATAGAAACTGGATTTGAAAATCTCGACCAGTTATAGAAACTGGATTTGAAAATCCCGACCAGATATAAGATCTAGATTTAAAAATCCCGACCAGTTATAAAATCTGGAATTGAAAATCCCGACCAGTTATAGAAACTGGATTTCAAAATCCCGACCAGTTATAGAAACTGGATTTAAAAATCCCGACCAGTTATAGAAACTGGATTTGAAAATCCCGACCAGTTATAACACTGAATTTGAAAATCCCGACCGGTTATAAAAACTGGATTTGAAAATCCCGACCAGTTATAGAAACTTGATTTGAAAATCCTGACCAGTTATAGAAACTGGATTTGAAAATCCCGACCAGGTATAAAAACTGGATTTGAAAATCTCGACCAGTTATAAAATTGGATTTAAAAATCCCGACCAGTTATAGAAACTGGATTTGAAAATCCTGATCAGTTATAACACTGGATTTGAAAATCCCGACCAATTATAAAACTCGATTTAAAAATCGGGACCTGTTATAAAAACTGGATTTGAAAATCCCGACCAGTTATAAATCTATATTTGAAAATCCCAACCATTTATAAAACTAGATTTAAAAATCCCGACCAGTTATAGAAACTACATTTGAAAATCCTGACCAGTTATAAAACTGGATTTGAAAATCCGGACCAGTTATAGAAATTGGATTTAAAAATCCCGACCAGTTATGACACTAGATTTTGAAATCACGACCACTTATAGAAACTGAATTTGAAAATCCCGACCAGTTGTAAAAACTGAATTTTGAAAATCCCGACCAGTTACAAAAACTGGATTTGAAAATCCCGACCAGTTATAAAAACTAGATTTGAAAATCCCGACCAGTTATAGAAACTGGATTTCAAAATCCCGATCAGTTATAGAAACTGATTTGAAAATCCCGACCAGTTATAGAAACTGGATTTGAAAATCCCGACCAGTTATAACACTGAATTTGAAAATCCCGACCAGTTATAAAAACTGCATTTGAAAATCCCGACCAGTTATAGAAACTGGATTTGAAAATCCTGACCAGTTATAGAAACTGAATTTGAAAATCCCGACCATTTATAGAAACTGGATTTGAAAATTATGATCAGTTATAACACTAGATTTGAAAATTCTGACCAATTATAAAACTGGATTTGAAAATCCCGACCAGTTATAGAAACTGGATTTGAAAATCCCGACTAGTTATAAAACTGGATTTGAAAATCCCGACCAATTATAAAACTGGATTTAAAAATCCCGACCAGTTATAGAAACTGGATTTGAAAATCCCGACCAGTTATAAAACTGGATTTGAAAATCCCGACCAGTTATAGAAACTGGATTTGAAAATCCTGACCAGTTATAAAACTGGATTTGAAAATCCCGACCAGTTATAGAAACTAGATTTAAAAATTCTGACTAGTTATGACACTAGATTTAAAAATTCCGACCAGTTATAGATACTGGATTTGAAAATCCCGACCAGTTATAACACTGAATTTGAAAATACCGACCAGTTATAAAAACTGGATTTGAAAATCACGACGAGTTATAGAAACTAAATTTGAAAATCCTGATAAGTTATAACACTGGATTTGAAAATCCCGACCAATTATAAAACTAAATTTGAAAATCGGGATCTGTTATAGAAACTGGATTTGAAAATCTCGACCAGTTATAAATCTGGATTTGAAAATCCCAACCAGTTATAAAACTAGATTTAAAAATCCCGACCAGTTATAGAAACTGCATTTGAAAATCCTGACCAGTTATAAAACTGGATTTGAAAATCCCGACCAGTTATAGAAATTGGATTTGAAAATCCCGACCAGTTATGACACTAGATTTGGAAATGACGACCAGTTATAGAAACTGGATTTGAAAATCCCGACCAGTTATAAAAATTGGATTTGAAAATCCCGACTAGTTATAGAAACTGGATTTGAAAATCCCGACCAGTTGTAAAAACTGAATTTTGAAAATCCCGACTAGTTACAAAAACTGGATTCTAAAATCCCGACCAGTTATAAAAACTAGATTTGAAAATCCCGACCAGATATAGAAACTGGATTTGAAAATCCCGACCAGTTATAGAAACTGGATTTGAAAATCCCGACCAGTTATAGAAACTAGATTTGAAAATCCCGACCAGTTATAAAACTGGATTTGAAAATCCTGACCAGTTATAGAAACTGGATTTGAAAATCCCGACCAGTTATAAAAACTGGATTTGAAAATCCCGACCAGTTATAGAAACTGGCTTTTAAAATACCGACCAGTTATAGAAACTTGATTTGAAAATCCCGACCAGTTATAGAAACTGGATTTGAAAATCCCGACCAGTTATAAAAACTGGATTTGAAAATCCCGACCAGTTATATAAACTGGATTTCAAAATACAGACCAGTTATAGAAACTTGATTTGAAAATCCCGACTAGTTATAGAAACTGGATTTGAAAATCCCGACCAGTTATAGAAACTAGATTTGAAAATCCCGACCAGTTATAAAACTGGATTTGAAAATCCCGACCAGTTATAGAAACTGGATTTGAAAATCCCGACCAGTTATAAAAACTGGATTTGAAAATCCCGACCAGTTATAGAAACTCGATTTCAAAATACCGACCAGTTTTAGAAATTGGATTTGAAAATCCCGACCAGTTATAGAAACTGGATTTGAAAATCCTGACCAGTTATAACACTTAATTTGAAAATCCCGACCAGTTATAAAAACTGGATTTGAAAATCCCGACGAGTTATAGAAACTAAATTTGAAAATCCTGATCAGTTATAACACTGAATTTGAAAATCCAGACCAATTATAAAACTAGATTTGAAAATCCCGACCAGTTACAGCAAATGGATTCTAAAATCCCGACCAGTTATAAAAACTAGATTTGAAAATCCCGACCAGATATAGAAACTGGATTTGAAAATCCCGACCAGTTATAGAAACTGGATTTGAAAATCCCGACCAGTTATAGAAACTAGATTTGAAAATCCCGACCAGTTATAAAACTGGATTTGAAAATCCCGACCAGTTATAGAAACTGGATTTGAAAATCCCGACCAGTTATAAAAACTGGATTTGAAAATCCCGACCAGTTATAGAAATTGGCTTTCAAAATACCGACCAGTTATAGAAACTTGATTTGAAAATCCCGACCAGTTATAGAAACTGGATTTGAAAATCCCGACCAGTTATAAAAACTGGATTTGAAAATCCAGACCAGTTATATAAACTGGATTTCAAAATACAGACCAGTTATAGAAACTTGATTTGAAAATCCCGACTAGTTATAGAAACTGGATTTGAAAATCCCGACCAGTTATAGAAACTAGATTTGAAAATCCCGACCAGTTATAAAACTGGATTTGAAAATCCCGACCAGTTATAGAAACTGGATTTGAAAATCCCGACCAGTTATAAAAACTGGATTTGAAAATCCCGACTAGTTATAGAAACTCGATTTCAAAATACCGACCAGTTTTAGAAATTGGATTTGAAAATCCCGACCAGTTATAGAAACTGGATTTGAAAATCCTGACCAGTTATAACACTGAATTTGAAAATCCCGAGCAGTTATAAAAACTGGATTTGAAAATCCCGACGAGTTATAGAAACTAAATTTGAAAATCCTGATCAGTTATAACACTGAATTTGAAAATCCAGACCAATTATAAAACTAGATTTGAAAATCTCGACCAGTTACAGCAAATGGATTTGAAAATCCCGACCAGTTATAAAACTGGATTTGAAAATTCCGACCAGTTATGACACTAGATTTGAAAATCCCGACCAGATATAGAAACTGGATTTGAAAATCCCGACCAGTTATAAAACTGGATTTGAAAATCCCGACCAGTTATAGAAACTGGATTTGAAAATCCCGACCAGTTATAGAAACTGGATTTTAAAATCCCGACCAATTATAGAAACTGGATTTGAAAATCCTGACCAGTTATAGAAACTAGATTTGAAAATCCCGACCAGTTATAAAAACTAGATTTGAAAATCCCGACCAGTTATAGAAACTGGATTTGAAAATCCCGACCAGTTATAGAAACTAGATTTAAAAATATCGACCAGTTATAGAAACTAGATTTGAAAATCCCGACCAGTTATAAAACTGGATTTGAAAATCTCGACAAGTTATAGAAACTGGATTTGAAAATCCCGACCAGTTATAAAAACTGGATTTGAAAATCCCAACCAGTTATAGAAACTGGATTTCAAAATCCCGACCAGTTATAGAAACTGCAGTTGAAAATCCCGACTAGTTATAACACTGAATTTGAAAATCCCGACCAGTTATAAAAACTGGATTTGAAAATTCCGACCAGTTATAGAAATTGGATTTGAAAATCCTGATCAGTTGTAGAAACTGAATTTGAAAATCCCGACCAGTTATTAAAATTGGATTTGAAAATCCCGACCAGTTATAAAACTGGATTTGAAAATCCCGACGAGTTATAGAAACTGAATTTGAAAATCCTCATCAGTTATAACACTAGATTTGAAAATCCCGACCAATTATAAAACTAGATTTAAAAATCCCGACCAGTTATAGAAAATGGATTTGAAAATCCCGACCAGTTATAAAACTGGATTTGAAAATCCCGACCAGTTATAAAAACTAGAGTTGAAAATACCGACCAGTTATGGAAACTGGATTTGAAAATCACGACCAGTTATAGAAACTGGATTTGAAAATCTCGACCAGTTATAGAAACTGGATTTGAAAATCCCGACCAGATATAAGATCTAGATTTAAAAATCCCGACCAGTTATAAAATCTTGAATTGAAAATCCCGACCAGTTATAGAAACTGGATTTCAAAATCCCGACCAGTTATAGAAACTGGATTTAAAAATCCCGACCAGTTATAGAAACTGGATTTGAAAATCCCGACCAGTTATAAAAACTGGATTTGAAAATCCCGACCAGTTATAGAAACTGGCTTTCAAAATACCGACCAGTTATAGAAACTTGATTTGAAAATCCTGACCAGTTATAAAAACTGGATTTGAAAATCCCGACCAGGTATAAAAACTGGATTTGAAAATCTCGACCAGTTATAAAATTGGATTTAAAAATCCCGACCAGTTATAGAAACTGGATTTGAAAATCCTGATCAGTTATAACACTGGATTTGAAAATCCCGACCAATTATAAAACTCGATTTAAAAATCGGGACCTGTTATAGAAACTGGATTTGAAAATCCCGACCAGTTATAAATCTGGATTTGAAAATCCCAACCATTTATAAAACTAGATTTAAAAATCCCGACCAGTTATAGAAACTACATTTGAAAATCCTGACCAGTTATAAAACTGGATTTGAAAATCCGGACCAGTTATAGAAATTGGATTTAAAAATCCCGACCAGTTATGACACTAGATTTTGAAATCACGACCAGTTATAGAAACTGAATTTGAAAATCCCGACCAGTTGTAAAAACTGAATTTTGAAAATCTCGACCAGTTACAAAAACTGGATTTGAAAATCCCGACCAGTTATAAAAACTAGATTTGAAAATCCCGACCAGTTATAGAAACTGGATTTCAAAATCCCGATCAGTTATAGAAACTGATTTGAAAATCCCGACCAGTTATAGAAACTGGATTTGAAAATCCCGACCAGTTATAACACTGAATTTGAAAATCCCGACCAGTTATAAAAACTGCATTTGAAAATCCCGACCAGTTATAGAAACTGGATTTGAAAATCCTGACCAGTTATAGAAACTGAATTTGAAAATCCCGACCATTTATAGAAACTGGATTTGAAAATTATGATCAGTTATAACACTAGATTTGAAAATTCCGACCAATTATAAAACTGGATTTGAAAATCCCGACCAGTTATAGAAACTGGATTTGAAAATCCCGACTAGTTATAAAACTGGATTTGAAAATCCCGACCAATTATAAAACTGGATTTAAAAATCCCGACCAGTTATAGAAACTGGATTTGAAAATCCCGACCAGTTATAAAACTGGATTTGAAAATCCCGACCAGTTATAGAAACTGGATTTGAAAATCCTGACCAGTTATAAAACTGGATTTGAAAATCCCGACCAGTTATAGAAACTAGATTTAAAAATTCTGACTAGTTATGACACTAGATTTAAAAATTCCGACTAGTTATAGATACTGGATTTGAAAATCCCGACCAGTTATAACACTGAATTTGAAAATCCCGACCAGTTATAAAAACTGGATTTGAAAATCACGACGAGTTATAGAAACTAAATTTGAAAATCCTGATAAGTTATAACACTGGATTTGAAAATCCCGACCAATTATAAAACTAGATTTGAAAATCCCTACCAGTTATAGCAAATGGATTTGAAAATCCCGACCAGTTATAAAACTGGATTTGAAAATCCCGACCAGTTATGACACTAGATTTGAAAATCCCGACCAGTTATAGAAACTGGATTTGAAAATCCCGACCAGTTATAGAAACTGGATTTGAAAATCCCGACCAGTTATAGAAACTGGATTTTAAAATCCCGACCAATTATAGAAACTGGATTTGAAAATCCTGACCAGTTATATAAACTAGATTTGAAAATCCTGACCAGTTATAAAAACTAGATTTGAAAATCCCGACCAGTTATAAAAACTGGATTTGAAAATCCCGACCAGTTATAGAAACTAGATTTGAAAATATCGACTAGTTATAGAAACTAGATTTGAAAATCCCGACCAGTTATAAAACTGGATTTGAAAATCTCGACCAGTTATAAAAACTAGATTTGAAAATATCGACTAGTTATAGAAACTAGATTTGAAAATCCCGACCAGTTATAAAACTGGATTTGAAAATCTCGACCAGTTATAGAAACTGGATTTGAAAATCCCGACGAGTTATAAAAACTGGATTTGAAAATCCCAACCAGTTATAGAAACTGGATTTCAAAATCCCGACCAGTTATAGAAACTGGAGTTGAAAATCCCGACCAGTTATAACACTGAATTTGAAAATCCCGACCAGTTATAAAAACTGGATTTGAAAATCCCGACCAGTTATAGAAACTGGATTTGAAAATCCTGACCAGTTATAGAAACTGAATTTGAAAATCCTGACCAGTTATTAAAACTGGATTTGAAAATCCCGACCAGTTATAAAACTGGATTTGAAAATCCCGACGAGTTATAGAAACTGAATTTGAAAATCCTGATCAGTTATAACACTGGATTTGAAAATCCCGACCAATTATAAAACTAGATTTGAAAATCCCGACCAGTTATAGAAAATGGATTTGAAAATCCCGACCAGTTATAAAACTGGATTTGAAAATCCCGACCAGTTATAAAAACTAGAGTTGAAAATCCCGACCAGTTATAGAAACTGGATTTGAAAATCACGACCAGTTATAGAAACTGGATTTGAAAATCTCGACCAGTTATAGAAACTGGATTTGAAAATCCCGACCAGATATAGAAACTGGATTTGAAAATCCTGACCAGTTATAAAATCTGGAATTGAAAATCCCGACCAGTTATAGAAACTGGATTTCAAAATCCCGACCAATTATAGAAACTGGATTTGAAAATCGCGACCAGTTATAGAAACTGGATTTGAAAATCCCGACCAGTTATAACACTGAATTTGAAAATCCCGACCGGTTATAAAAACTGGATTTGAAAATCCCGACCAGTTATAGAAACTTGATTTGAAAATCCTGACCAGTTATAGAAACTGGATTTGAAAATCCCGACCAGTTATAAAAACTGGATTTGAAAATCTCGACCAGTTATAAAATTGGATTTGAAAATCCCGACCAGTTATAGAAACTGGATTTGAAAATCCTGATCAGTTATAACACTGAATTTGAAAATCCCGACCAATTATAAAACTAGATTTGAAAATCGGGACCTGTTATAGAAACTGAATTTGAAAATCCTGACCAGTTATTAAAACTGGATTTGAAAATCCCGACCAGTTATAAAACTGGATTTGAAAATCCCGACGAGTTATAGAAACTGAATTTGAAAATCCTGATCAGTTATAACACTGGATTTGAAAATCCCGACCAATTATAAAACTAGATTTGAAAATCCCGACCAGTTATAGAAAATGGATTTGAAAATCCCGACCAGTTATAAAACTGGATTTGAAAATCCCGACCAGTTATAAAAACTAGAGTTGAAAATCCCGACCAGTTATAGAAACTGGATTTGAAAATCACGACCAGTTATAGAAACTGGATTTGAAAATCTCGACCAGTTATAGAAACTGGATTTGAAAATCCCGACCAGATATAGAAACTGGATTTGAAAATCCTGACCAGTTATAAAATCTGGAATTGAAAATCCCGACCAGTTATAGAAACTGGATTTCAAAATCCCGACCAGTTATAGAAACTGGATTTGAAAATCGCGACCAGTTATAGAAACTGGATTTGAAAATCCCGACCAGTTATAACACTGAATTTGAAAATCCCGACCGGTTATAAAAACTGGATTTGAAAATCCCGACTAGTTATAGAAACTTGATTTGAAAATCCTGACCAGTTATAGAAACTGGATTTGAAAATCCCGACCAGTTATAAAAACTGGATTTGAAAATCTCGACCAGTTATAAAATTGGATTTGAAAATCCCGACCAGTTATAGAAACTGGATTTGAAAATCCTGATCAGTTATAACACTGAATTTGAAAATCCCGACCAATTATAAAACTAGATTTGAAAATCGGGACCTGTTATAGAAACTGAATTTGAAAATCCCGACCATTTATAGAAACTGGATTTGAAAATTATGATCAGTTATAACACTAGATTTGAAAATTCCGACCAATTATAAAACTGGATTTGAAAATCCCGACCAGTTATAGAAACTGGATTTGAAAATCCCGACTAGTTATAAAACTGGATTTGAAAATCCCGACCAATTATAAAACTGGATTTAAAAATCCCGACCAGTTATAGAAACTGGATTTGAAAATCCCGACCAGTTATAAAACTGGATTTGAAAATCCCGACCAGTTATAGAAACTGGATTTAAAAATCCTAACCAGTTATAAAACTGGATTTGAAAATCCCGACCAGTTATAGAAACTGGATTTAAAAATTCTGACTAGTTATGACACTAGATTTAAAAATTCCGACCAGTTATAGATACTGGATTTGAAAATCCCGACCAGTTATAACACTGAATTTGAAAATCCCGACCAGTTATAAAAACTGGATTTGAAAATCCCGACGAGTTATAGAAACTAAATTTGAAAATCCTGATCAGTTATAACACTGGATTTGAAAATCCCAACCAGTTATAAAACTGGATTTGAAAATCCCTTCCAGTTATGACACTAGATTTGAAAATCCCGACCAGTTATAGAAACTGGATTTGAAAATCCCGACCAGTTATAGAAACTAGATTTGAAAATCCCGACCAGTTATAAAAACTAGATTTGAAAATCCCGACCAGTTATAGAAACTGGATTTGAAAATCCCGACCAGTTATAGAAACTAGATTTGAAAATATCGACCAGTTATAGAAACTAGATTTGAAAATCCCGACCAGTTATAAAACTGGATTTGAAAATCTCGACCAGTTATCGAAACTGGATTTGAAAATCCCGACCAGTTATAAAAACTGGATTTGAAAATCCCAACCAGTTATAGAAACTGGATTTCAAAATCCCGACCAGTTATAAAAACTGGAGTTGAAAATCCCGACCAGTTATAACACTGAATTTGAAAATCCCGACCAGTTATAAAAACTGGATTTGAAAATCCCGACCAGTTATAGAAACTGGATTTGAAAATCCTGACCAGTTATAGAAACTGAATTTGAAAATCCTGACCAGTTATTAAAACTGGATTTGAAAATCCCGACCAGTTATAAAACTGGATTTGAAAATCTCGACGAGTTATAGAAACTGAATTTGAAAATCCTGATCAGTTATAACACTGAATTTGAAAATCCCGACCAATTATAAAACTAGATTTGAAAATCCCGACCAGTTATAGAAAATGGATTTGAAAATCCCGACCAGTTATAAAACTGGATTTGAAAATCCCGACCAGTTATAAAAACTAGAGTTGAAAATCCCGACCAGTTATAGAAACTGGATTTGAAAATCACGACCAGTTATAGAAACTGGATTTGAAAATCTTGACCAGTTATAGAAACTGGATTTGAAAATCCCGACCAGATATAGAAACTGGATTTGAAAATCCCGACCAGTTATAAAATCTGGAATTGAAAATCCCGACCAGTTATAGAAACTGGATTTGAAAATCCTGATCAGTTATAACACTGGATTTGAAAATCCCGACCAATTATAAAACTAAATTTGAAAATCGGGATCTGTTATAGAAACTGGATTTGAAAATCCCGACCAGTTATAAATCTGGATTTGAAAATCCCAACCAGTTATAAAACTAGATTTAAAAATCCCGACCAGTTATAGAAACTGCATTTGAAAATCTTCACCAGTTATAAAACTGGATTTGAAAATCCCGACCAGTTATAGAAAATGGATTTAAAAATCCCGACCAGTTATAACACTAGATTTTGAAATCACGACCAGTTATAGAAACTGGATTTGAAAATCCCGACCAGTTATAAAACTGGATTTGAAAATTCCAACCAGTTATGACACTAGATTTGAAAATCCCGACCAGTTATAGAAACTGGATTTGAAAATCCCGACCAGTTATAAAACTGGATTTGAAAATCCCGACCAGTTATAGAAACTGGATTTGAAAATCCCGACCAGTTATAGAAACTGGATTTTAAAATCCCGACTAATTATAGGAACTGGATTTGAAAATCCTGACCAGTTATAGAAACTAGATTTGAAAATCCCGACCAGTTATAAAAACTAGATTTGAAAATCCCGACCAGTTATAGAAACTGGATTTGAAAATCCCGACCAGTTATAGAAACTAGATTTGAAAATATCGACCAGTTATAGAAACTAGATTTGAAAATCCCGACCAGTTATAAAACTGGATTTGAAAATCTCGACCAGTTATAGAAACTGGATTTGAAAATCCCGACCAGTTATAAAAACTGGATTTGAAAATCCCAACCAGTTATAGAAACTGGATTTCAAAATCCCGACCAGTTATAGAAACTGGAGTTGAAAATCCCGACTAGTTATAACACTGAATTTGAAAATCCCGACCAGTTATAAAAACTGGATTTGAAAATTCCGACCAGTTATAGAAACTGGATTTGAAAATCTTGACCAGTTATAGAAACTGGATTTGAAAATCCCGACCAGATATAGAAACTGGATTTGAAAATCCCGACCAGTTATAAAATCTGGAATTGAAAATCCCGACCAGTTATAGAAACTGGATTTGAAAATCCTGATCAGTTATAACACTGGATTTGAAAATCCCGACCAATTATAAAACTAAATTTGAAAATCGGGATCTGTTATAGAAACTGGATTTGAAAATCCCGACCAGTTATAAATCTGGATTTGAAAATCCCAACCAGTTATAAAACTAGATTTAAAAATCCCGACCAGTTATAGAAACTGCATTTGAAAATCTTCACCAGTTATAAAACTGGATTTGAAAATCCCGACCAGTTATAGAAAATGGATTTAAAAATCCCGACCAGTTATAACACTAGATTTTGAAATCACGACCAGTTATAGAAACTGGATTTGAAAATCCCGACCAGTTGTAAAAACTGAATTTTGAAAATCCCGACCAGTTACAAAAACTGGATTTGAAAATCCCGACCAGTTATAAAAACTAGATTTGAAAATCCCGACCAGTTATAGAAACTGGATTTGAAAATCCCGACCAGTTATAGAAACTGGATTTGAAAATTATGATCAGTTATAACACTAGATTTGAAAATTCCGACCAATTATAAAACTGGATTTGAAAATCCCGACCAGTTATAGAAACTAGATTTGAAAATCCCGACTAGTTATAAAACTGGATTTGAAAATCCCGACCAGTTATAGAAACTGGATTTGAAAATCCCAACCAGTTATAAAAACTGGATTTGAAAATCCCGACCACTTATAGAAACTGGATTTCAAAATACCGACCAGTTATAGAAACTGGATTTGAAAATCTCGACCAGTTATAGAAACTGGATTTGAAAATCCCGACCAGTTATAACAATGAATTTGAAAATCCCGACCAGTTAAAAAAACTGGATTTGAAAATCCCGACCAGTTATAGAAACTGGATTTGAAAATCCTGACTAGTTATAGAAACTGAATTTGAAAATCCCGACCATTTATAGAAACTGGATTTGAAAATCATGATCAGTTATAACACTAGATTTGAAAATTCCGACCAATTATAAAACTGGATTTGAAAATCCCGACCAGTTATAGAAACTGGATTTGAAAATCCCGACTAGTTATAAAACTGGATTTGAAAATCCCGACCAATTATAAAACTGGATTTAAAAATCCCGACCAGTTATAGAAACTGGATTTGAAAATCCCAACCAGTTATAAAACTGGATTTGAAAATCCCGACCAGTTATAGAAACTGGATTTGAAAATCTCGACCAGTTATAGAAACTGGATTTGAAAATCCTGACTAGTTATAGAAACTGAATTTGAAAATCTCGACCAGTTATAGAAACTGGATTTGAAAATCCTGACCAGTTATAAAACTGGATTTGAAAATCCTGACCAGTTATAGAAACTGGATTTGAAAATCCTGATCAGTTATAACACTAGATTTGAAAATTCCGACCAATTATAAAACTGAATTTAAAACTCCCGACCAGTTATAGAAACTGAATTTGAAAATCCCGACTAGTTATAAAACTGGATTTGAAAATCCCGACCAGTTATAAAACTGGATTTGAAAATCCCGACCAGTTATAGAAACTGGATTTCAAAATCCCGACCAGTTATAGAAACTGGATTTGAAAATCCCGACCAGTTGTAAAAACTGAATTTTGAAAATCCTGACCAGTTACAAAAATTGGATTTGAAAATTCCGACCAGTTATAAAAACTAGATTTGAAAATCCCGACCAGTTATAGAAACTCCATTTCAAAATACCGACCAGTTTTAGAAATTGGATTTGAAAATCCCGACCAGTTATAGAAACTGGATTTGAAAATCCCGACCAGTTATAACACTGAATTTGAAAATCCCGACCAGTTATAAAAACTGGATTTGAAAATCCCGACGAGTTATAGAAACTAAATTTGAAAATCCTGATCAGTTATGACACTGGATTTGAAAATCCAGACCAATTATAAAACTAGATTTGAAAATCCCGACCAGTTACAGCAAATGGATTTGAAAATCCCGACCAGTTATAAAACTGGATTTGAAAATTCCAACCAGTTATGACACTAGATTTGAAAATCCCGACCAGTTATAGAAACTGGATTTGAAAATCCCGACCAGTTATAAAACTGGATTTGAAAATCCCGACCAGTTATAGAAACTGGATTTGAAAATCCCGACCAGTTATAGAAACTGGATTTTAAAATCCCGACTAATTATAGGAACTGGATTTGAAAATCCTGACCAGTTATAGAAACTAGATTTGAAAATCCCGACCAGTTATAAAAACTAGATTTGAAAATCCCGACCAGTTATAGAAACTGGATTTGAAAATCCCGACCAGTTATAGAAACTAGATTTGAAAATATCGACCAGTTATAGAAACTAGATTTGAAAATCCCGACCAGTTATAAAACTGGATTTGAAAATCTCGACCAGTTATAGAAACTGGATTTGAAAATCCCGACCAGTTATAAAAACTGGATTTGAAAATCCCAACCAGTTATAGAAACTGGATTTCAAAATCCCGACCAGTTATAGAAACTGGAGTTGAAAATCCCGACTAGTTATAACACTGAATTTGAAAATCCCGACCAGTTATAAAAACTGGATTTGAAAATTCCGACCAGTTATAGAAACTGGATTTGAAAATCCTGACCAGTTATAGAAACTGAATTTGAAAATCCCGACCAGTTATTAAAACTGGATTTGAAAATCCCGACTAGTTATAAAACTGGATTTGAAAATCCCGACGAGTTATAGAAACTGAATTTGAAAATCCTGATCAGTTATAACACTGGATTTGAAAATCCCGACCAATTATAAAACTAGATTTGAAAATCCCGACCAGTTATAGAAAATGGATTTGAAAATCCCGACCAGTTATAAAACTGGATTTGAAAATCCCGACCAGTTATAAAAACTAGAGTTGAAAATCCCGACCAGTTATAGAAACTGGATTTGAAAATCACGACCAGTTATAGAAACTGGATTTGAAAATCTTGACCAGTTATAGAAACTGGATTTGAAAATCCCGACCAGATATAAGATCTGGATTTAAAAATCCCGACCAGTTATAAAATCTGGAATTGAAAATCCCGACCAGTTATAGAAACTGGATTTCAAAATCCCGACCAGTTATAGAAACTGGATTTGAAAATCCCGACCAGTTATAGAAACTGGATTTGAAAATCCCGACCAGTTATAACACTTAATTTGAAAATCCCGACCGGTTATAAAAACTGGATTTGAAAATCCCGACCAGTTATAGAAACTTGATTTGAAAATCCTGACCAGTTATAGAAACTGGATTTGAAAATCCCGACCAGGTATAAAAACTGGATTTGAAAATCTCGACCAGTTATAAAATTGGATTTAAAAATCCCGACCAGTTATAGAAACTGGATTTGAAAATCCTGATCAGTTATAACACTGGATTTGAAAATCCCGACCAATTATAAAACTAGATTTAAAAATCGGGACCTGTTATAGAAACTGGATTTGAAAATCCCGACCAGTTATAAATCTGGATTTGAATATCCCAACCAGTTATAAAACTAGATTTAAAAATCCCGACCAGTTATAGAAACTGCATTTGAAAATCCTGACCAGTTATAAAACTGGATTTGAAAATCCCGACCAGTTATAGAAATTGGATTTAAAAATCCCGACCAGTTATGACACTAGATTTTGAAATCACGACCAGTTATTGAAACTGAATTTGAAAATCCCGACCAGTTGTAAAAACTGAATTTTGAAAATCCCGACCAGTTACAAAAACTGGATTTGAAAATCCTGACCAGTTATAGAAACTGAATTTGAAAATCCCGACCATTTATAGAAACTGGATTTGAAAATTATGATCAGTTATAACACTAGATTTGAAAATTCCGACCAATTATAAAACTGGATTTAAAAATCCCGACCAGTTATAGAAACTGGATTTGAAAATCCCGACTAGTTATAAAACTGGATTTGAAAATCCCGACCAATTATAAAACTGGATTTAAAAATCCCGACCAGTTATAGAAACTGGATTTGAAAATCCCGACCAGTTATAAAACTGGATTTGAAAATCCCGACCAGTTATAGAAACTGGATTTGAAAATCCTGACCAGTTATAAAACTGGATTTGAAAATCCCGACCAGTTATAGAAACTGGATTTAAAAATTCTGACTAGTTATGACACTAGATTTAAAAATTCCGACCAGTTATAGATACTGGATTTGAAAATCCCGACCAGTTATAACACTGAATTTGAAAATCCCGACCAGTTATAAAAACTGGATTTGAAAATCCCGACGAGTTATAGAAACTAAATTTGAAAATCCTGATAAGTTATAACACTGGATTTGAAAATCCCGACCAATTATAAAACTAGATTTGAAAATCTCTACCAGTTATAGCAAATGGATTTGAAAATCCCGACCAGTTATAAAACTGGATTTGAAAATCCCGACCAGTTATGACACTAGATTTGAAAATCCCGACCAGTTATAGAAACTGGATTTGAAAATCCCGACCAGTTATAGAAACTGGATTTGAAAATCCCGACCAGTTATAGAAACTGGATTTTAAAATCCCAACCAATTATAGAAACTGGATTTGAAAATCCTGACCAGTTATAGAAACTAGATTTGAAAATCCCGACCAGTTATAAAAACTAGATTTGAAAATCCCGACCAGTTATAAAAACTGGATTTGAAAATCCCGACCAGTTATAGAAACTAGATTTGAAAATATCGACCAGTTATAGAAACTAAATTTGAAAATCCCGACCAGTTATAAAACTGGATTTGAAAATCTCGACCAGTTATAGAAACTGGATTTGAAAATCCCGACGAGTTATAAAAACTGGATTTGAAAATCCCAACCAGTTATAGAAACTGGATTTCAAAATCCCGACCAGTTATAGAAACTGGAGTTGAAAATCCCGACCAGTTATAACACTGAATTTGAAAATCCCGACCAGTTATAAAAACTGGATTTGAAAATCCCGACCAGTTATAGAAACTGGATTTGAAAATCCTGACCAGTTATAGAAACTGAATTTGAAAATCCTGACCAGTTATTAAAACTGGATTTGAAAATCCCGACCAGTTATAAAACTGGATTTGAAAATCCCGACGAGTTATAGAAACTGAATTTGAAAATCCTGATCAGTTATAACACTGGATTTGAAAATCCCGACCAATTATCAAACTAGATTTGAAAATCCCGACAAGTTATAGAAAATGGATTTGAAAATCCCGACCAGTTATAAAACTGGATTTGAAAATCCCGACCAGTTATAAAAACTGGATTTGAAAATCCCGACGAGTTATAGAAGCTGAATTTGAAAATCCTGATCAGTTATAACACTGGATTTGAAAATCCCGACCAATTATAAAACTAGATTTGAAAATCCGGACCAGTTATAGAAAATGGATTTGAAAATCCCGACCAGTTATAAAACTGGATTTGAAAATCCCGACCAGTTATAGAAACTGGATTTGAAAATCCCGACCAGTTATAACACTGAATTTGAAAATCCCGACCAGTTATAAAAACTGGATTTGAAAATCCTGACCAGTTATAAAAACTGGATTTGAAAATTCCGACCAATTATAGAAACTGGATTTGAAAATCCTGACCAGTTATAGAAACTGAATTTGAAAATCCTGACCAGTTATAAAACTGGATTTGAAAATCCCGACGAGTTATAGAAACTGAATTTGAAAATCCTGATCAGTTATAACACTGGATTTGAAAATCCCGACCAATTATAAAACTAGATTTGAAAATCCCGACCAGTTATAGAAAATGGATTTGAAAATCCCGACCAGTTATAAAACTGGATTTGAAAATCCCGACCAGTTATAAAAACTAGAGTTGAAAATCCCGACCAGTTATAGAAACTGGATTTGAAAATCACGACCAGTTATAGAAACTGGATTTGAAAATCTCGACCAGTTATAGAAACTGGATTTGAAAATCCCGACCAGATATAGAAACTGGATTTGAAAATCCCGACCAGTTATAAAATCTGGAATTGAAAATCCCGACCAGTTATAGAAACTGGATTGCAATATCCCGACCAGTTATAGAAACTGGATTTGAAAATCCCGACCAGTTATAGAAACTGGATTTGAAAATCCCGACCAGTTATAACACTGAATTTGAAAATCCCGACCGGTTATAAAAACTGGATTTGAAAATCCCGACCAGTTATAGCAACTTGATTTGAAAATCCTGACCAGTTATAGAAACTGGATTTGAAAATCCCGACCAGTTATAAAAACTGGATTTGAAAATCTCGACCAGTTATAAAATTGGATTTGAAAATCCCGACCAGTTATAGAAACTGGATTTGAAAATTCTGATTAGTTATAACACTGAATTTGAAAATCCCGACCAATTATAAAACTAGATTTGAAAATCGGGACCTGTTATAGAAACTGAATTTGAAAATCCCGACCATTTATAGAAACTGGATTTGAAAATTATGATCAGTTATAACACTAGATTTGAAAATTCCGACCAATTATAAAACTGGATTTGAAAATCCCGACCAGTTATAGAAACTGGATTTGAAAATCCTGACTAGTTATAAAACTGGATTTGAAAATCCCGACCAATTATAAAACTGGATTTAAAAATCCCGACCAGTTATAGAAACTGGATTTGAAAATCCCGACAAGTTATAAAACTGGATTTGAAAATCCCGACCAGTTATAGAAACTGGATTTAAAAATTCTGACTAGTTATGACACTAGATTTAAAAATTCCGACCAGTTATAGATACTGGATTTGAAAATCCCGACCAGTTATAACACTGAATTTGAAAATCCCGACCAGTTATAAAAACTGGATTTGAAAATCCCGACGAGTTATAGAAACTAAATTTGAAAATCCTGATCAGTTATAACACTGGATTTGAAAATCCCGACCAATTATAAAACTAGATTTGAAAATCCCGACCAGTTATAGCAAATGAATTTGAAAATCCCAACCAGTTATAAAACTGGATTTGAAAATCCCGACCAGTTATGTCACTAGATTTGAAAATCCCGACCAGTTATAGAAACTGGATTTGAAAATCCCGACCAGTTATAGAAACTAGATTTGAAAATCCTGACCAGTTATAGAAACTGGATTTTAAAATCCCGACCAATTATAGAAACTGGATTTGAAAATCCTGACCAGTTATAGAAACTAGATTTGAAAATCCCGACCAGTTATAAAAACTAGATTTGAAAATCCCGACCAGTTATAGAAACTGGATTTGAAAATCCCGACCAGTTATAGAAACTAGATTTGAAAATATCGACCAGTTATAGAAACTAGATTTGAAAATCCCGACCAGTTATAAAACTGGATTTGAAAATCTCGACCAGTTATAGAAACTGGATTTGAAAATCCCGACCAGTTATAAAAACTGGACTTGAAAATCCCAACCAGTTATAGAAACTGGATTTCAAAATCCCGACCAGTTATAGAAACTGGAGTTGAAAATCCCGACCAGTTATAACACTGAATTTGAAAATCCCGACCAGTTATAAAAACTGGATTTGAAAATCCCGACCAGTTATAGAAACTGGATTTGAAAATCCTGACCAGTTATAGAAACTGAATTTGAAAATCCTAACCAGTTATTAAAACTGGATTTGAAAATCCCGACCAGTTATAAAACTGGATTTGAAAATCCCGACGAGTTATAGAAACTGAATTTGAAAATCCTGATCAGTTATAACACTGGATTTGAAAATCCCGACCAATTATAAAACTAGATTTGAAAATCCCGACCAGTTATAGAAAATGGATTTGAAAATCCCGACCAGTTATAAAACTGGATTTGAAAATCCCGACCAGTTATAAAAACTAGAGTTGAAAATCCCGACCAGTTATAGAAACTGGATTTGAAAATCACGACCAGTTATAGAAACTGGATTTGAAAATCTTGACCAGTTATAGAAACTGGATTTGAAAATCCCGACCAGATATAGAAACTGGATTTGAAAATCCCGACCAGTTATAAAATCTGGAATTGAAAATCCCGACTAGTTATAGAAACTGGATTTGAAAATCCTGATCAGTTATAACACTGGATTTGAAAATCCTGACCAATTATAAAACTAAATTTGAAAATCGAGATCTGTTATAGAAACTGGATTTGAAAATCCCGACCAGTTATAACAATGAATTTGAAAATCCCGACCAGTTAAAAAAACTGGATTTGAAAATCCCGACCAGTTATAGAAACTGCATTTGAAAATCCTGACCAGTTATAGAAACTGAATTTGAAAATCCTGACCAGTTATTAAAACTGGATTTGAAAATCCCGACCAGTTATAAAACTGGATTTGAAAATCCCGACGAGTTATAGAAACTGAATTTGAAAATCCTGATCAGTTATAACACTGGATTTGAAAATCCCGACCAATTATAAAACTAGATTTGAAAATCCCGACCAGTTATAGAAAATGGATTTGAAAATCCCGACCAGTTATAAAACTGGATTTGAAAATCCCGACCAGTTATAAAAACTAGAGTTGAAAATCCCGACCAGTTATAGAAACTAGATTTGAAAATCACGACCAGTTATAGAAACTGGATTTGAAAATCTCGACCAGTTATAGAAACTGGATTTGAAAATCCCGACCAGATATAGAAACTGGATTTGAAAATCCCGACCAGTTATAAAATCTGGAATTGAAAATCCCGACCAGTTATAGAAACTGGATTGCAATATCCCGACCAGTTATAGAAACTGGATTTGAAAATCCCGACCAGTTATAGAAACTGGATTTGAAAATCCCGACCAGTTATAACACTGAATTTGAAAATCCCGACCGGTTATAAAAACTGGATTTGAAAATCCCGACCAGTTATAGAAACTTGATTTGAAAATCCTGACCAGTTATAGAAACTGGATTTGAAAATCCCGACCAGTTATAAAAACTGGATTTGAAAATCTCGACCAGTTATAAAATTGGATTTGAAAATCCCGACCAGTTATAGAAACTGGATTTGAAAATTCTGATCAGTTATAACACTGAATTTGAAAATCCCGACCAATTATAAAACTAGATTTGAAAATCGGGACCTGTTATAGAAACTGAATTTGAAAATCCCGACCATTTATAGAAACTGGATTTGAAAATTATGATCAGTTATAACACTAGATTTGAAAATTCCGACCAATTATAAAACTGGATTTGAAAATCCCGACCAGTTATAGAAACTGGATTTGAAAATCCTGACTAGTTATAAAACTGGATTTGAAAATCCCGACCAATTATAAAACTGGATTTAAAAATCCCGACCAGTTATAGAAACTGGATTTGAAAATCCCGACAAGTTATAAAACTGGATTTGAAAATCCCGACCAGTTATAGAAACTAGATTTAAAAATTCTGACTAGTTATGACACTAGATTTAAAAATTCCGACCAGTTATAGATACTGGATTTGAAAATCCCGACCAGTTATAACACTGAATTTGAAAATCCCGACCAGTTATAAAAACTGGATTTGAAAATCCCGACGAGTTATAGAAACTAAATTTGAAAATCCTGATCAGTTATAACACTGGATTTGAAAATCCCGACCAATTATAAAACTAGATTTCAAAATCCCGACCAGTTATAGCAAATGAATTTGAAAATCCCAACCAGTTATAAAACTGGATTTGAAAATCCCGACCAGTTATGTCACTAGATTTGAAAATCCCGACCAGTTATAGAAACTGGATTTGAAAATCCCGACCTGTTATAGAAACTAGATTTGAAAATCCTGACCAGTTATAGAAACTGGATTTTAAAATCCCGACCAATTATAGAAACTGGATTTGAAAATCCTGACCAGTTATAGAAACTAGATTTGAAAATCCCGACCAGTTATAAAAACTAGATTTGAAAATCCCGACCAGTTATAGAAACTGGATTTGAAAATCCCGACCAGTTATAGAAACTAGATTTGAAAATATCGACCAGTTATAGAAACTAGATTTCAAAATCCCGACCAGTTATAAAACTGGATTTGAAAATCTCGACCAGTTATAGAAACTGGATTTGAAAATCCCGACCAGTTATAAAAACTGGACTTGAAAATCCCAACCAGTTATAGAAACTGGATTTCAAAATCCCGACCAGTTATAGAAACTGGAGTTGAAAATCCCGACCAGTTATAACACTGAATTTGAAAATCCCGACCAGTTATAAAAACTGGATTTGAAAATCCCGACCAGTTATAGAAACTGGATTTGAAAATCCTGACCAGTTATAGAAACTGAATTTGAAAATCCTGACCAGTTATTAAAACTGGATTTGAAAATCCCGACCAGTTATAAAACTGGATTTGAAAATCCCGACGAGTTATAGAAACTGAATTTGAAAATCCTGATCAGTTATAACACTGGATTTGAAAATCCCGACCAATTATAAAACTAGATTTGAAAATCCCGACCAGTTATAGAAAATGGATTTGAAAATCCCGACCAGTTATAAAACTGGATTTGAAAATCCCGACCAGTTATAAAAACTAGAGTTGAAAATCCCGACCAGTTATAGAAACTAGATTTGAAAATCACGACCAGTTATAGAAACTGGATTTGAAAATCTCGACCAGTTATAGAAACTGGATTTGAAAATCCCGACCAGATATAGAAACTGGATTTGAAAATCCCGACCAGTTATAAAATCTGGAATTGAAAATCCCGACCAGTTATAGAAACTGGATTGCAATATCCCGACCAGTTATAGAAACTGGATTTGAAAATCCCGACCAGTTATAGAAACTGGATTTGAAAATCCCGACCAGTTATAACACTGAATTTGAAAATCCCGACCGGTTATAAAAACTGGATTTGAAAATCCCGACCAGTTATAGAAACTTGATTTGAAAATCCTGACCAGTTATAGAAACTGGATTTGAAAATCCCGACCAGTTATAAAAACTGGATTTGAAAATCTCGACCAGTTATAAAATTGGATTTGAAAATCCCGACCAGTTATAGAAACTGGATTTGAAAATTCTGATCAGTTATAACACTGAATTTGAAAATCCCGACCAATTATAAAACTAGATTTGAAAATCGGGACCTGTTATAGAAACTGAATTTGAAAATCCCGACCATTTATAGAAACTGGATTTGAAAATTATGATCAGTTATAACACTAGATTTGAAAATTCCGACCAATTATAAAACTGGATTTGAAAATCCCGACCAGTTATAGAAACTGGATTTGAAAATCCTGACTAGTTATAAAACTGGATTTGAAAATCCCGACCAATTATAAAACTGGATTTAAAAATCCCGACCAGTTATAGAAACTGGATTTGAAAATCCCGACAAGTTATAAAACTGGATTTGAAAATCCCGACCAGTTATAGAAACTGGATTTAAAAATTCTGACTAGTTATGACACTAGATTTAAAAATTCCGACCAGTTATAGATACTGGATTTGAAAATCCCGACCAGTTATAACACTGAATTTGAAAATCCCGACCAGTTATAAAAACTGGATTTGAAAATCCCGACCAGTTATAGAAACTGGATTTGAAAATCCTGACCAGTTATAGAAACTGAATTTGAAAATCCTGACCAGTTATTAAAACTGGATTTGAAAATCCCGACCAGTTATAAAACTGGATTTGAAAATCCCGACGAGTTATAGAAACTGAATTTGAAAATCCTGATCAGTTATAACACTGGATTTGAAAATCCCGACCAATTATAAAACTAGATTTGAAAATCCCGACCAGTTATAGAAAATGGATTTGAAAATCCCGACCAGTTATAAAACTGGATTTGAAAATCCCGACCAGTTATAAAAACTAGAGTTGAAAATCCCGACCAGTTATAGAAACTGGATTTGAAAATCACGACCAGTTATAGAAACTGGATTTGAAAATCTTGACCAGTTATAGAAACTGGATTTGAAAATCCCGACCAGATATAGAAACTGGATTTGAAAATCCCGACCAGTTATAAAATCTGGAATTGAAAATCCCGACTAGTTATAGAAACTGGATTTGAAAATCCTGATCAGTTATAACACTGGATTTGAAAATCCTGACCAATTATAAAACTAAATTTGAAAATCGAGATCTGTTATAGAAACTGGATTTGAAAATCCCGACCAGTTATAACAATGAATTTGAAAATCCCGACCAGTTAAAAAAACTGGATTTGAAAATCCCGACCAGTTATAGAAACTGGATTTGAAAATCCTGACTAGTTATAGAAACCGAATTTGAAAATCCTGACCATTTATAGAAACTGGATTTGAAAATCATGATCAGTTATAACACTAGATTTGAAAATTCCGACCAATTATAAAACTGGATTTGAAAATCCCGACCAGTTATAGAAACTGGATTTGAAAATCCCGACTAGTTATAAAACTGGATTTGAAAATCCCGACCAATTATAAAACTGGATTTAAAAATCCCGACCAGTTATAGAAACTGGATTTGAAAATCCCAACCAGTTATAAAACTGGATTTGAAAATCCCGACCAGTTATAGAAACTGGATTTGAAAATCTCGACCAGTTATAGAAACTGGATTTGAAAATCCTGACTAGTTATAGAAACTGAATTTGAAAATCTCGACCAGTTATAGAAACTGGATTTGAAAATCCTGACCAGTTATAAAACTGGATTTGAAAATCCTGACCAGTTATAGAAACTGGATTTGAAAATCCTGATCAGTTATAACACTAGATTTGAAAATTCCGACCAATTATAAAACTGAATTTAAAACTCTCGACCAGTTATAGAAACTGAATTTGAAAATCCCGACTAGTTATAAAACTGGATTTGAAAATCCCGACCAGTTATAAAACTGGATTTGAAAATCCCGACCAGTTATAGAAACTGGATTTCAAAATCCCGACCAGTTATAGAAACTGGATTTGAAAATCCCGACCAGTTGTAAAAACTGAATTTTGAAAATCCTGACCAGTTACAAAAATTGGATTTGAAAATTCCGACCAGTTATAAAAACTAGATTTGAAAATCCCGACCAGTTATAGAAACTGGATTTGAAAATCCCGACCAGTTATAAAAACTGGATTTGAAAATCCCGACCAGTTATAGAAACTCCATTTCAAAATACCGACCAGTTTTAGAAATTGGATTTGAAAATCCCGACCAGTTATAGAAACTGGATTTGAAAATCCCGACCAGTTATAACACTGAATTTGAAAATCCCGACCAGTTATAAAAACTGGATTTGAAAATCCCGACGAGTTATAGAAACTAAATTTGAAAATCCTGATCAGTTATGACACTGGATTTGAAAATCCAGACCAATTATAAAACTAGATTTGAAAATCCCGACCAGTTACAGCAAATGGATTTGAAAATCCCGACCAGTTATAAAACTGGATTTGAAAATTCCGACCAGTTATGACACTAGATTTGAAAATCCCGACCAGTTATAGAAACTGGATTTGAAAATCCCGACCAGTTATAAAACTGGATTTGAAAATCCCGACCAGTTATAGAAACTGGATTTGAAAATCCCGACCAGTTATAGAAACTGGATTTTAAAATCCCGACTAATTATAGAAACTGGATTTGAAAATCCTGACCAGTTATAGAAACTAGATTTGAAAATCCCGACCAGTTATAAAAACTAGATTTGAAAATCCCGACCAGTTATAGAAACTGGATTTGAAAATCCCGACCAGTTATAGAAACTAGATTTGAAAATATCGACCAGTTATAGAAACTAGATTTGAAAATCCCGACCAGTTATAAAACTGGATTTGAAAATCTCGACCAGTTATAGAAACTGGATTTGAAAATCCCGACCAGTTATAAAAACTGGATTTGAAAATCCCAACCAGTTATAGAAACTGGATTTCAAAATCCCGACCAGTTATAGAAACTGGAGTTGAAAATCCCGACTAGTTATAACACTGAATTTGAAAATCCCGACCAGTTATAAAAACTGGATTTGAAAATTCCGACCAGTTATAGAAACTGGATTTGAAAATCCTGACCAGTTATAGAAACTGAATTTGAAAATCCCGACCAGTTATTAAAACTGGATTTGAAAATCCCGACTAGTTATAAAACTGGATTTGAAAATCCCGACGAGTTATAGAAACTGAATTTGAAAATCCTGATCAGTTATAACACTGGATTTGAAAATCCCGACCAATTATAAAACTAGATTTGAAAATCCCGACCAGTTATAGAAAATGGATTTGAAAATCCCGACCAGTTATAAAACTGGATTTGAAAATCCCGACCAGTTATAAAAACTAGAGTTGAAAATCCCGACCAGTTATAGAAACTGGATTTGAAAATCACGACCAGTTATAGAAACTGGATTTGAAAATCACGACCAGTTATAGAAACTGGATTTGAAAATCTTGACCAGTTATAGAAACTGGATTTGAAAATCCCGACCAGATATAAGATCTGGATTTAAAAATCCCGACCAGTTATAAAATCTGGAATTGAAAATCCCGACCAGTTATAGAAACTGGATTTCAAAATCCCGACCAGTTATAGAAACTGGATTTGAAAATCCCGACCAGTTATGGAAACTGGATTTGAAAATCCCGACCAGTTATAACACTTAATTTGAAAATCCCGACCAGTTATAGAAACTGAATTTGAAAATCCCGACCAGTTATAGAAACTTGATTTGAAAATCCTGACCAGTTATAGAAACTGGATTTGAAAATCCCGACCAGGTATAAAAACTGGATTTGAAAATCTCGACCAGTTATAAAATTGGATTTAAAAATCCCGACCAGTTATAGAAACTGGATTTGAAAATCCTGATCAGTTATAACACTGGATTTGAAAATCCCGACCAATTATAAAACTAGATTTAAAAATCGGGACCTGTTATAGAAACTGGATTTGAAAATCCCGACCAGTTATAAATCTGGATTTGAATATCCCAACCAGTTATAAAACTAGATTTAAAAATCCCGACCAGTTATAGAAACTGCATTTGAAAATCCTGACCAGTTATAAAACTGGATTTGAAAATCCCGACCAGTTATAGAAATTGGATTTAAAAATCCCGACCAGTTATGACACTAGATTTTGAAATCACAACCAGTTATAGAAACTGAATTTGAAAATCCCGACCAGTTGTAAAAACTGAATTTTGAAAATCCCGACCAGTTACAAAAACTGGATTTGAAAATCCTGACCAGTTATAGAAACTGAATTTGAAAATCCCGACCATTTATAGAAACTGGATTTGAAAATTATGATCAGTTATAACACTAGATTTGAAAATTCCGACCAATTATAAAACTGGATTTAAAAATCCCGACCAGTTATAGAAACTGGATTTGAAAATCCCGACTAGTTATAAAACTGGATTTGAAAATCCCGACCAATTATAAAACTGGATTTAAAAATCCCGACCAGTTATAGAAACTGGATTTGAAAATCCCGACCAGTTATAAAACTGGATTTGAAAATCCCGACCAGTTATAGAAACTGGATTTGAAAATCCTGACCAGTTATAAAACTGGATTTGAAAATCCCGACCAGTTATAGAAACTGTATTTAAAAATTCTGACTAGTTATGACACTAGATTTAAAAATTCCGACCAGTTATAGATACTGGATTTGAAAATCCCGACCAGTTATAACACTGAATTTGAAAATCCCGACCAGTTATAAAAACTGGATTTGAAAATCCCGACGAGTTATAGAAACTAAATTTGAAAATCCTGATAAGTTATAACACTGGATTTGAAAATCCCGACCAATTATAAAACTAGATTTGAAAATCTCTACCAGTTATAGCAAATGGATTTGAAAATCCCGACCAGTTATAAAACTGGATTTGAAAATCCCGACCAGTTATGACACTAGATTTGAAAATCCCGACCAGTTATAGAAACTGGATTTGAAAATCCCGACCAGTTATAGAAACTGGATTTGAAAATCCCGACCAGTTATAGAAACTGGATTTTAAAATCCCGACCAATTATAGAAACTGGATTTGAAAATCCTGACCAGTTATAGAAACTAGATTTGAAAATCCCGACCAGTTATAAAAACTAGATTTGAAAATCCCGACCAGTTATAAAAACTGGATTTGAAAATCCCGACCAGTTATAGAAACTAGATTTGAAAATATCGACCAGTTATAGAAACTAGATTTGAAAATCCCGACCAGTTATAAAACTGGATTTGAAAATCTCGACCAGTTATAGAAACTGGATTTGAAAATCCCGACGAGTTATAAAAACTGGATTTGAAAATCCCAACCAGTTATAGAAACTGGATTTCAAAATCCCGACCAGTTATAGAAACTGGAGTTGAAAATCCCGACCAGTTATAACACTGAATTTGAACATCCCGACCAGTTATAAAAACTGGATTTGAAAATCCCGACCAGTTATAGAAACTGGATTTGAAAATCCTGACCAGTTATAGAAACTGAATTTGAAAATCCTAACCAGTTATTAAAACTGGATTTGAAAATCCCGACCAGTTATAAAACTGGATTTGAAAATCCCGACGAGTTATAGAAACTGAATTTGAAAATCCTGATCAGTTATAACACTGGATTTGAAAATCCCGACCAATTATCAAACTAGATTTGAAAATCCCGACAAGTTATAGAAAATGGATTTGAAAATCCCGACCAGTTATAAAGATGGATTTGAAAATCCCGACCAGTTATAAAAACTGGATTTGAAAATCCCGACGAGTTATAGAAGCTGAATTTGAAAATCCTGATCAGTTATAACACTGGATTTGAAAATCCCGACCAATTATAAAACTAGATTTGAAAATCCCGACCAGTTATAGAAAATGGATTTGAAAATCCCGACCAGTTATAAAACTGGATTTGAAAATCCCGACCAGTTATAGAAACTGGATTTGAAAATCCCGACCAGTTATAACACTGAATTTGAAAATCCCGACCAGTTATAAAAACTGGATTTGAAAATCCCGACCAGTTATAAAAACTGGATTTGAAAATTCCGACCAATTATAGAAACTGCATTTGAAAATCCTGACCAGTTATAGAAACTGAATTTGAAAATCCTGACCAGTTATTAAAACTGGATTTGAAAATCCCGACCAGTTATAAAACTGGATTTGAAAATCCCGACGAGTTATAGAAACTGAATTTGAAAATCCTGATCAGTTATAACACTGGATTTGAAAATCCCGACCAATTATAAAACTAGATTTGAAAATCCCGACCAGTTATAGAAAATGGATTTGAAAATCCCGACCAGTTATAAAACTGGATTTGAAAATCCCGACCAGTTATAAAAACTAGAGTTGAAAATCCCGACCAGTTATAGAAACTGGATTTGAAAATCACGACCAGTTATAGAAACTGGATTTGAAAATCTCGACCAGTTATAGAAACTGGATTTGAAAATCCCGACCAGATATAGAAACTGGATTTGAAAATCCCGACCAGTTATAAAATCTGGAATTGAAAATCCCGACCAGTTATAGAAACTGGATTGCAATATCCCGACCAGTTATAGAAACTGGATTTGAAAATCCCGACCAGTTATAGAAACTGGATTTGAAAATCCCGACCAGTTATAACACTGAATTTGAAAATCCCGACCGGTTATAAAAACTGGATTTGAAAATCCCGACCAGTTATAGAAACTTGATTTGAAAATCCTGACCAGTTATAGAAACTGGATTTGAAAATCCCGACCAGTTATAAAAACTGGATTTGAAAATCTCGACCAGTTATAAAATTGGATTTGAAAATCCGAACCAGTTATAGAAACTGGATTTGAAAATTCTGATCAGTTATAACACTGAATTTGAAAATCCCGACCAATTATAAAACTAGATTTGAAAATCGGGACCTGTTATAGAAACTGAATTTGAAAATCCCGACCATTTATAGAAACTGGATTTGAAAATTATGATCAGTTATAACACTAGATTTGAAAATTCCGACCAATTATAAAACTGGATTTGAAAATCCCGACCAGTTATAGAAACTGGATTTGAAAATCCTGACTAGTTATAAAACTGGATTTGAAAATCCCGACCAATTATAAAACTGGATTTAAAAATCCCGACCAGTTATAGAAACTGGATTTGAAAATCCCGACAAGTTATAAAACTGGATTTGAAAATCCCGACCAGTTATAGAAACTGGATTTAAAAATTCTGACTAGTTATGACACTAGATTTAAAAATTCCGACCAGTTATAGATACTGGATTTGAAAATCCCGACCAGTTATAACACTGAATTTGAAAATCCCGACCAGTTATAAAAACTGGATTTGAAAATCCCGACGAGTTATAGAAACTAAATTTGAAAATCCTGATCAGTTATAACACTGGATTTGAAAATCCCGACCAATTATAAAACTAGATTTGAAAATCCCGACCAGTTATAGCAAATGGATTTGAAAATCCCAACCAGTTATAAAACTGGATTTGAAAATCCCGACCAGTTATGTCACTAGATTTGAAAATCCCGACCAGTTATAGAAACTGGATTTGAAAATCCCGACCAGTTATAGAAACTGCATTTGAAAATCCTGACCAGTTATAGAAACTGGATTTTAAAATCCCGACCAATTATAGAAACTGGATTTGAAAATCCTGACCAGTTATAGAAACTAGATTTGAAAATCCCGACCAGTTATAAAAACTAGATTTGAAAATCCCGACCAGTTATAGAAACTGGATTTGAAAATCCCGACCAGTTATAGAAACTAGATTTGAAAATATCGACCAGTTATAGAAACTAGATTTGAAAATCCCGACCAGTTATAAAACTGGATTTGAAAATCTCGACCAGTTATAGAAACTGGATTTGAAAATCCCGACCAGTTATAAAAACTGGACTTGAAAATCCCAACGAGTTATAGAAACTGGATTTCAAAATCCCGACCAGTTATAGAAACTGGAGTTGAAAATCCCGACCAGTTATAACACTGAATTTGAAAATCCCGACCAGTTATAAAAACTGGATTTGAAAATCCCGACCAGTTATAGAAACTGGATTTGAAAATCCTGACCAGTTATAGAAACTGAATTTGAAAATCAGACCAGTTATTAAAACTGGATTTGAAAATCCCGACCAGTTATAAAACTGGATTTGAAAATCCCGACGAGTTATAGAAACTGAATTTGAAAATCCTGATCAGTTATAACACTGGATTTGAAAATCCCGACCAATTATAAAACTAGATTTGAAAATCCCGACCAGTTATAGAAAATGGATTTGAAAATCCCGACCAGTTATAAAACTGGATTTGAAAATCCCGACCAGTTATAAAAACTAGAGTTGAAAATCCCGACCAGTTATAGAAACTGGATTTGAAAATCACGACCAGTTATAGAAACTGGATTTGAAAATCTTGACCAGTTATAGAAACTGGATTTGAAAATCCCGACCAGATATAGAAACTGGATTTGAAAATCCCGACCAGTTATAAAATCTGGAATTGAAAATCCCGACTAGTTATAGAAACTGGATTTGAAAATCCTGATCAGTTATAACACTGGATTTGAAAATCCTGACCAATTATAAAACTAAATTTGAAAATCGAGATCTGTTATAGAAACTGGATTTGAAAATCCCGACCAGTTATAAATCTGGATTTGAAAATCCCAACCAGTTATAAAACTAGATTTAAAAATCCCGACCAGTTATAGAAACTGCATTTGAAAATCCTGACCATTTATAAAACTGGATTTGAAAATCCCGACCAGTTATAGAAAATGGATTTAAAAATCCCGACCAGTTATGACACTAGATTTTGAAATCACGACCAGTTATAGAAACTGGATTTGAAAATCCCGACCAGTTGTAAAAACTGAATTTTGAAAATCCCGACCAGTTATAGAAACTGGATTTGAAAATCCTGATTAGTTATAACACTGGATTTGAAAATCCCGACCAGTTATAGAAACTGGATTTCAAAATCCCGACCAGTTATAGAAACTGGATTTGAAAATCCCGACCAGTTATAACACTGAATTTGAAAATCCCGACCGGTTATAAAAACTGGATTTGAAAATGCCGACCAGTTATAAAACTGGATTTGAAAATCCCGACCAGTTATAGAAACTGGATTTGAAAATCCTGATCAGTTATAACACTGGATTTGAAAATCCCGACCAATTGTAAAACTAGATTTGAAAATCCCGACCAGTTATAGAAAATGGATTTGAAAATCCCGACCAGTTATAAAACTGGATTTGAAAATCCCGACCAGTTATAGAAACTGGATTTGAAAATCCCGGCCAGTTATAACACTGAATTTGAAAATCCCGACCAGTTATAAAAACTGGATTTGAAAATCCCGACTAGTTATAAAAACTGGATTTGAAAATCCTGACCAGTTATAGAAACTGAATTTGAAAATCCTGACCAGTTATAAAAACTGGATTTGAAAATCCTGACCAGTTATAGAAACTGAATTTGAAAATCCCGACCAGTTATAAACACTGGATTTGAAAATCCCGACCAGTTATAAAACTGGATTTGAAAATCGCGAGGAGTTATAGAAACTGGATTTGAAAATCCTTATCAGTTATAACACTGGATTTGAAAATCCCGACTAATTATAAAACTAGATTTGAAAATCCCGACCAGTTATAGAAAATGGATTTAAAAATCCCGACCAGTTATAAAACTGGATTTGAAAATCCCGACCAGTTATAGAAACTGGATTTGAAAATCCCGACTAGTTATAAAAACTGGATTTGAAAATTCCAACCAGTTATAGAAACTGGATTTCAAAATCCCGACCAGTTATAGAAACTGGAGTTGAAAATCCCGACCATTTATAACACTGAATTTGAAAATCCCGACCAGTTATAAAAACTGAATTTGAAAATCCCGACCAGTTATAGAAACTGGATTTGAAAATCCTGACCAGTTATAGAAACTGAATTTGAAAATCCCGACTAGTTATAAAAACTGGATTTGAAAATCCCGACCAGTTATAAAACTGGATTTGAAAATCCCGACGAGTTATAGAAACTGAATTTGAAAATCCTGATCAGTTATAACACTGGATTTGAAAATCCCGACCAATTATAAAACTAGATTTGAAAATCCCGACCAGTTATAGAAAATGGATTTGAAAATCCCGACCAGTTATAAAACAGGATTTGAAAATCCCGACCAGTTATAAAAACTAGAGTTGAAAATCCCGACCAGTTATAGAAACTGGATTTGAAAATCACGACCAGTTATAGAAACTGGATTTGAAAATCTTGACCAGTTATAGAAACTGGATTTGAAAATCCCGACCAGATATAGAAACTGGATTTGAAAATCCCGACCAGTTATAAAATCTGGAATTGAAAATCCCGACTAGTTATAGAAACTGGATTTGAAAATCCTGATCAGTTATAACACTGGATTTGAAAATCCTGACCAATTATAAAACTAAATTTGAAAATCGAGATCTGTTATAGAAACTGGATTTGAAAATCCCGACCAGTTATAAATCTGGATTTGAAAATCCCAACCAGTTATAAAACTAGATTTAAAAATCCCGACCAGTTATAGAAACTGCATTTGAAAATCCTGACCATTTATAAAACTGGATTTGAAAATCCCGACCAGTTATAGAAAATGGATTTAAAAATCCCGACCAGTTATGACACTAGATTTTAAAATCACGACCAGTTATAGAAACTGGATTTGAAAATCCCGACCAGTTGTAAAAACTGAATTTTGAAAATCCCGACCAGTTATAGAAACTGGATTTGAAAATCCTGATTAGTTATAACACTGGATTTGAAAATCCCGACCAGTTATAGAAACTGGATTTCAAAATCCCGACCAGTTATAGAAACTGGATTTGAAAATCCCGACCAGTTATAACACTGAATTTGAAAATCCCGACCGGTTATAAAAACTGGATTTGAAAATGCCGACCAGTTATAAAACTGGATTTGAAAATCCCGACCAGTTATAGAAACTGGATTTGAAAATCCTGATCAGTTATAACACTGGATTTGAAAATCCCGACCAATTGTAAAACTAGATTTGAAAATCCCGACCAGTTATAGGAAATGGATTTGAAAATCCCGACCAGTTATAAAACTTGATTTGAAAATCCCGACCAGTTATAGAAACTGGATTTGAAAATCCCGGCCAGTTATAACACTGAATTTGAAAATCCCGACCAGTTATAAAAACTGGATTTGAAAATCCCGACTAGTTATAAAAACTGGATTTGAAAATCCTGACCAGTTATAGAAACTAAATTTGAAAATCCTGACCAGTTATAAAAACTGGATTTGAAAATCCTGACTAGTTATAGAAACTGAATTTGAAAATCCCGACCAGTTATAAACACTGGATTTGAAAATCCCGACCAGTTATAAAACTGGATTTGAAAATCGCGAGGAGTTATAGAAACTGAATTTGAAAATCCTTATCAGTTATAACACTGGATTTGAAAATCCCGACTAATTATAAAACTAGATTTGAAAATCCCGACCAGTTATAGAAAATGGATTTAAAAATCCCGACCAGTTATAAAACTGGATTTGAAAATCCCGACCAGTTATAGAAACTGGATTTGAAAATCCCAACTAGTTATAAAAACTGGATTTGAAAATTCCAACCAGTTATAGAAACTGGATTTCAAAATCCCGACCAGTTATAGAAACTGGAGTTGAAAATCCCGACCAGTTATAAGACTGAATTTGAAAATCCCGACCAGTTATAAAAACTGAATTTGAAAATCCCGACCAGTTATAGAAACTGGATTTGAAAATCCTGACCAGTTATAGAAACTGAATTTGAAAATCCCGACTAGTTATAAAAACTGGATTTGAAAATCCCGACCAGTTATAAAACTGGATTTGAAAATCCCGACGAGTTATAGAAACTGAATATGAAAATCCTGATCAGTTATAACACCGGATTTGAAAATCCCGACCAATTATAAAACTAGATTTGAAAATCCCGACCAGTTATAGAAAATGGATTTGAAAATCCCGACCAGTTATAAAACTGGATTTGAAAATCCTGACCAGTTATAGAAAATGGATTTGAAAATCCCGACCATTTATAAAACTGGATTTGAAAATCTCGACGATTTATAGAAACTGAATTTGAAAATCCTGATCAGTTATAACACTGGATTTGAAAATCCCGACCAATTATAAAAACTAGTTATAGAAACTGGATTTGAAGATCCCGACCAGTTATAGAAACTTGATTTGAAAATCCTGACCAGTTATAGAAACTGGATTTGAAAATCCCGACCAGTTATAAAAACTGGATTTGAAAATCCCGACCAGTTATAAAACTGGATTTGAAAATCCCGACCAGTTATAGAAACTGGATTTGAAAATCCCGACCAGTTATAGAAACTGGATTTGAAAATCCTGATCAGTTATAACACTGGATTTGAAAATCCCGACCAATTATAAAACTAAATTTGAAAATCGGGATCTGTTATAGAAACTGGATTTGAAAATCCCGACCAGTTATAAATCTGGATTTGAAAATCCCAACCAGTTATAAAATTAGATTTAAAAATCCCGACCAGTTATAGAAACTGCATTTGAAAATCCTGACCAGTTATAAAACTGGATTTGAAAATCCCGACCAGTTATAGAAATTGGATTTGAAAATCCCGACCAGTTATGACACTAGATTTGGAAATGACGACCAGTTATAGAAACTGGATTTGAAAATCCCGACCAGTTATAAAAATTGGATTTGAAAATCCCGACTAGTTATAGAAACTGGATTTGAAAATCCCGACCAGTTGTAAAAACTGAATTTTGAAAATCCCGACTAGTTACAAAAACTGGATTTGAAAATCCCGACCAGTTATAAAAACTAGATTTGAAAATCCCGACCAGATATAGAAACTGGATTTGAAAATCCCGACCAGTTATAGAAACTGGATTTGAAAATCCCGACCAGTTATAGAAACTAGATTTGAAAATCCCGACCAGTTATAAAACTGGATTTGAAAATCCCGACCAGTTATAGAAACTGGATTTGAAAATCCCGACCAGTTATAAAAACTAGATTTGAAAATCCCGACCAGTTATAGAAACTGGATTTGAAAATCCCGACCAGTTATAAAAACTGGATTTGAAAAGGCCGACCAGTTATATAAACTGGATTTCAAAATACAGACCAGTTATAGAAACTTGATTTGAAAATCCCGACCAGTTATAGAAACTGGATTTGAAAATCCCGACCAGTTATAGAAACTAGATTTGAAAATCCCGACCAGTTATAAAACTGGATTTGAAAATCCCAACTAGTTATAGAAACTGGATTTGAAAATCCCGACCAGTTATAAAAACTGGATTTGAAAATCCCGACCAGTTATAGAAACTCGATTTCAAAATACCAACCAGTTTTAGAAATTGGATTTGAAAATCCCGACCAGTTATAGAAACTGGATTTGAAAATCCCGACCAGTTATAACACTGAATTTGAAAATCCCGACCAGTTATAAAAACTGGATTTGAAAATCCCGACGAGTTATAGAAACTAAATTTGAAAATCCTGATCAGTTATAACACTGGATTTGAAAATCCAGACCAATTATAAAACTAGATTTGAAAATCCCGACCAGTTACAGCAAATGGATTTGAAAATCTCGACCAGTTATAAAACTGGATTTGAAAATTCCGACCAGTTATGACACTAGATTTGAAAATCCCGACCAGTTATAGAAACTGGATTTGAAAATCCCGACCAGTTATAAAACTGGATTTGAAAATCCCGACCAGTTATAGAAACTGGATTTGAAAATCCCGATCAGTTATAGAAACTGGATTTTAAAATCCCGACCAATTATAGAAACTGGATTTGAAAATCCTGACCAGTTATAGAAACTAGATTTGAAAATCCCGACCAGTTATAAAAACTAGATTTGAAAATCCCGACCTGTTATAGAAACTGGATTTGAAAATCCTGACCAGTTATAGAAACTAGATTTGAAAATATCGACCAGTTATAGAAACTAGATTTGAAAATCCCGACCAGTTATAAAACTGGATTTGAAAATCTCGACCAGTTATAGAACATGGATTTGAAAATCCCGACTAGTTATAAAAACTGGATTTGAAAATCCCAACCAATTATAGAAACTGGATTTCAAAATCCCACCAGTTATAGAAACTGGAGTTGAAAATCCCGACTAGTTATAACACTGAATTTGAAAATCCCGACCAGTTATAAAAACTGGATTTGAAAATTCCGACCAGTTATAGAAACTGGATTTGAAAATCCTGACCAGTTATAGAAACTGAATTTGAAAATCCCGACCAGTTATTAAAACTGGATTTGAAAATCCCGACCAGTTATAAAACTGGATTTGAAAATCCCGACGAGTTATAGAAACTGAATTTGAAAATCCTGATCAGTTATAACACTGGATTTGAAAATCCCGACCAATTATAAAACTAGATTTGAAAATCCCGACCAGTTATAGAAAATGGATTTGAAAATCCCGACCAGTTATAAAACTGGATTTGAAAATCCCGACCAGTTATAAAAACTAGAGTTGAAAATCCCGACCAGTTATAGAAACTGGATTTGAAAATCACGACCAGTTATAGAAACTGGATTTGAAAATCCCGACCAGTTATAGAAACTGGATTTGAAAATCCCGACCAGTTATAACACTGAATTTGAAAATCCCGACCGGTTATAAAAACTGGATTTGAAAATGCCGACCAGTTATAAAACTGGATTTGAAAATCCCGACCAGTTATAGAAACTGGATTTGAAAATCCTGATCAGTTATAACACTGGATTTGAAAATCCCGACCAATTGTAAAATTAGATTTGAAAATCCCGACCAGTTATAGAAAATGGATTTGAAAATCCCGACCAGTTATAAAACTGGATTTGAAAATCCCGACCAGTTATAGAAACTGGATTTGAAAATCCCGACCAGTTATAACACTGAATTTGAAAATCCCGACCAGTTATAAAAACTGGATTTGAAAATCCCGACTAGTTATAAAAACTGGATTTGAAAATCCTGACCAGTTATAGAAACTGAATTTGAAAATCCTGACCAGTTATAAAAACTGGATTTGAAAATCCTGACCAGTTATAGAAACTGAATTTGAAAATCCCGACCAGTTATAAACACTGGATTTGAAAATCCCGACCAGTTATAAAATTGGATTTGAAAATCGCGAGGAGTTATAGAAACTGAATTTGAAAATCCTTATCAGTTATAACACTGGATTTGAAAATCCCGACTAATTATAAAACTAGATTTGAAAATCCCGACCAGTTATAGAAAATGGATTTAAAAATCCCGACCAGTTATAAAACTGGATTTGAAAATCCCGACCAGTTATAGAAACTGGATTTGAAAATCCCGACTAGTTATAAAAACTGGATTTGAAAATTCCAACCAGTTATAGAAACTGGATTTCAAAATCCCGACCAGTTATAGAAACTGGAGTTGAAAATCCCGACCAGTTATAAGACTGAATTTGAAAATCCCGACCAGTTATAAAAACTGAATTTGAAAATCCCGACCAGTTATAGAAACTGGATTTGAAAATCCTGACCAGTTATAGAAACTGAATTTGAAAATCCCGACTAGTTATAAAAACTGGATTTGAAAATCCCGACCAGTTATGAAACTGGATTTGAAAATCCCGACGAGTTATAGAAACTGAATATGAAAATCCTGATCAGTTATAACACCGGATTTGAAAATCCCGACCAATTATAAAACTAGATTTGAAAATCCCGACCAGTTATAGAAAATGGATTTGAAAATCCCGACCAGTTATAAAACTGGATTTGAAAATCCCGACCAGTTATAGAAAATGGATTTGAAAATCCCGACCATTTATAAAACTGGATTTGAAAATCCCGACGATTTATAGAAACTGAATTTGAAAATCCTGATCAGTTATAACACTGGATTTGAAAATCCCGACCAATTATAAAAACTAGTTATAGAAACTGGATTTGAAGATCCCGACCAGTTATAGAAACTTGATTTGAAAATCCTGACCAGTTATAGAAACTGGATTTGAAAATCCCGACCAGTTATAAAAACTGGATTTGAAAATCCCGACCAGTTATAAAACTGGATTTGAAAATCCCGACCAGTTATAGAAACTGGATTTGAAAATCCTGATCAGTTATAACACTCGATTTGAAAATCCCGACCAATTATAAAACTAAATTTGAAAATCGGGATCTGTTATAGAAACTGGATTTGAAAATCCCGACCAGTTATAAATCTGGATTTGAAAATCCCAACCAGTTATAAAATTAGATTTAAAAATCCCGACCAGTTATAGAAACTGCATTTGAAAATCCTGACCAGTTATAAAACTGGATTTGAAAATCCCGACCAGTTATAGAAATTGGATTTGAAAATCCCGACCAGTTATGACACTAGATTTGGAAATGACGACCAGTTATAGAAACTGGATTTGAAAATCCCGACCAGTTATAAAAATTGGATTTGAAAATCCCGACTAGTTATAGAAACTGGATTTGAAAATCCCGACCAGTTGTAAAAACTGAATTTTGAAAATCCCGACTAGTTACAAAAACTGGATTTGAAAATCCCAACCAGTTATAAAAACTAGATTTGAAAATCCCGACCAGATATAGAAACTGGATTTGAAAATCCCGACCAGTTATAGAAACTGGATTTGAAAATCCCGACCAGTTATAGAAACTAGATTTGAAAATCCCGACCAGTTATAAAACTGGATTTGAAAATCCCGACCAGTTATAGAAACTGGATTTGAAAATCCCGACCAGTTATAAAAACTAGATTTAAAAATCCCGACCAGTTATAGAAACTGGCTTTCAAAATAACGACCAGTTATAGAAACTTGATTTGAAAATCCCGACCAGTTATAGAAACTGGATTTGAAAATCCCGACCAGTTATAAAAACTGGATTTGAAAAGGCCGACCAGTTATATAAACTGGATTTCAAAATACAGACCATTTATAGAAACTTGATTTGAAAATCCCGACCAGTTATAGAAACTGGATTTGAAAATCCCGACCAGTTATAGAAACTAGATTTGAAAATCCCGACCAGTTATAAAACTGGATTTGAAAATCCCAACTAGTTATAGAAACTGGATTTGAAAATCCCGACCAGTTATAAAAACTGGATTTGAAAATCCCGACCAGTTATAACACTGAATTTGAAAATCCCGACCAGTTATAAAAACTGGATTTGAAAATCCCGACCAGTTATAGAAACTGGATTTGAAAATCCCGACCTGTTATAGAAACTGGATTTGAAAATCCCGACCAGTTATAGAAACTAGATTTGAAAATATCGACCAGTTATAGAAACTAGATTTGAAAATCCCGACCAGTTATAAAACTGGATTTGAAAATCTCGACCAGTTATAGAAACTGGATTTGAAAATCCCGACTAGTTATAAAAACTGGATTTGAAAATCCCAACCAATTATAGAAACTGGATTTCAAAATCCCGACCAGTTATAGAAACTGGAGTTGAAAATCCCGACTAGTTATAACACTGAATTTGAAAATCCCGACCAGTTATAAAAACTGGATTTGAAAATTCCGACCAGTTATAGAAACTGGATTTGAAAATCCTGACCAGTTATAGAAACTGAATTTGAAAATCCCGACCAGTTATTAAAACTGGATTTGAAAATCCCGACCAGTTATAAAACTGGATTTGAAAATCCCGACGAGTTATAGAAACTGAATTTGAAAATCCTGATCAGTTATAACACTGGATTTGAAAATCCCGACCAATTATAAAACTAGATTTGAAAATCCCGACCAGTTATAGAAAATGGATTTGAAAATCCCGACCAGTTATAAAACTGGATTTGAAAATCCCGACCAGTTATAAAAACTAGAGTTGAAAATCCCGACCAGTTATAGAAACTGGATTTGAAAATCACGACCAGTTATAGAAACTGGATTTGAAAATCCCGACCAGTTATAGAAACTGGATTTGAAAATCCCGACCAGTTATAACACTGAATTTGAAAATCCCGACCGGTTATAAAAACTGGATTTGAAAATGCCGACCAGTTATAAAACTGGATTTGAAAATCCCGACCAGTTATAGAAACTGGATTTGAAAATCCTGATCAGTTATAACACTGGATTTGAAAATCCCGACCAATTGTAAAATTAGATTTGAAAATCCCGACCAGTTATAGAAACTGGATTTGAAAATCCTGATTAGTTATAACACTGGATTTGAAAATCCCGACCAGTTATAGAAACTGGATTTCAAAATCCCGACCAGTTATAGAAACTGGATTTGAAAATCCCGACCAGTTAGAACACTGAATTTGAAAATCCCGACCGGTTATAAAAACTGGATTTGAAAATCCCGACTAGTTATAAAAACTGGATTTGAAAATCCTGACCAGTTATAGAAACTAAATTTGAAAATCCTGACCAGTTATAAAAACTGGATTTGAAAATCCTGACTAGTTATAGAAACTGAATTTGAAAATCCCGACCAGTTATAAACACTGGATTTGAAAATCCCGACCAGTTATAAAACTGGATTTGAAAATCGCGAGGAGTTATAGAAACTGAATTTGAAAATCCTTATCAGTTATAACACTGGATTTGAAAATCCCGACTAATTATAAAACTAGATTTGAAAATCCCGACCAGTTATAGAAAATGGATTTAAAAATCCCGACCAGTTATAAAACTGGATTTGAAAATCCCGACCAGTTATAGAAACTGGATTTGAAAATCCCAACTAGTTATAAAAACTGGATTTGAAAATTCCAACCAGTTATAGAAACTGGATTTCAAAATCCCGACCAGTTATAGAAACTGGAGTTGAAAATCCCGACCAGTTATAAGACTGAATTTGAAAATCCCGACCAGTTATAAAAACTGAATTTGAAAATCCCGACCAGTTATAGAAACTGGATTTGAAAATCCTGACCAGTTATAGAAACTGAATTTGAAAATCCCGACTAGTTATAAAAACTGGATTTGAAAATCCCGACCAGTTATAAAACTGGATTTGAAAATCCCGACGAGTTATAGAAACTGAATATGAAAATCCTGATCAGTTATAACACCGGATTTGAAAATCCCGACCAATTATAAAACTAGATTTGAAAATCCCGACCAGTTATAGAAAATGGATTTGAAAATCCCGACCAGTTATAAAACTGGATTTGAAAATCCTGACCAGTTATAGAAAATGGATTTGAAAATCCCGACCATTTATAAAACTGGATTTGAAAATCTCGACGATTTATAGAAACTGAATTTGAAAATCCTGATCAGTTATAACACTGGATTTGAAAATCCCGACCAATTATAAAAACTAGTTATAGAAACTGGATTTGAAGATCCCGACCAGTTATAGAAACTTGATTTGAAAATCCTGACCAGTTATAGAAACTGGATTTGAAAATCCCGACCAGTTATAAAAACTGGATTTGAAAATCCCGACCAGTTATAAAACTGGATTTGAAAATCCCGACCAGTTATAGAAACTGGATTTGAAAATCCCGACGAGTTATAGAAACTGGATTTGAAAATCCTGATCAGTTATAACACTGGATTTGAAAATCCCGACCAATTATAAAACTAAATTTGAAAATCGGGATCTGTTATAGAAACTGGATTTGAAAATCCCGACCAGTTATAAATCTGGATTTGAAAATCCCAACCAGTTATAAAATTAGATTTAAAAATCCCGACCAGTTATAGAAACTGCATTTGAAAATCCTGACCAGTTATAAAACTGGATTTGAAAATCCCGACCAGTTATAGAAATTGGATTTGAAAATCCCGACCAGTTATGACACTAGATTTGGAAATGACGACCAGTTATAGAAACTGGATTTGAAAATCCCGACCAGTTATAAAAATTGGATTTGAAAATCCCGACTAGTTATAGAAACTGGATTTGAAAATCCCGACCAGTTGTAAAAACTGAATTTTGAAAATCCCGACTAGTTACAAAAACTGGATTTGAAAATCCCGACCAGTTATAAAAACTAGATTTGAAAATCCCGACCAGATATAGAAACTGGATTTGAAAATCCCGACCAGTTATAGAAACTGGATTTGAAAATCCCGACCAGTTATAGAAACTAGATTTGAAAATCCCGACCAGTTATAAAACTGGATTTGAAAATCCCGACCAGTTATAGAAACTGGATTTGAAAATCCCGACCAGTTATAAAAACTAGATTTAAAAATCCCGACCAGTTATAGAAACTGGCTTTCAAAATAACGACCAGTTATAGAAACTTGATTTGAAAATCCCGACCAGTTATAGAAACTGGATTTGAAAATCCCGACCAGTTATAAAAACTGGATTTGAAAAGGCCGACCAGTTATATAAACTGGATTTCAAAATACAGACCAGTTATAGAAACTTGATTTGAAAATCCCGACCAGTTATAGAAACTGGATTTGAAAATCCCGACCAGTTATAGAAACTAGATTTGAAAATCCCGACCAGTTATAAAACTGGATTTGAAAATCCCAACTAGTTATAGAAACTGGATTTGAAAATCCCGACCAGTTATAAAAACTGGATTTGAAAATCCCGACCAGTTATAGAAACTCGATTTCAAAATACCAACCAGTTTTAGAAATTGGATTTGAAAATCCCGACCAGTTATAGAAACTGGATTTGAAAATCCCGACCAGTTATAACACTGAATTTGAAAATCCCGACCAGTTATAAAAACTGGATTTGAAAATCCCGACGAGTTATAGAAACTAAATTTGAAAATCCTGATCAGTTATAACACTGGATTTGAAAATCCAGACCAATTATAAAACTAGATTTGAAAATCCCGACCAGTTACAGCAAATGGATTTGAAAATCTCGACCAGTTATAAAACTGGATTTGAAAATTCCGACCAGTTATGACACTAGATTTGAAAATCCCGACCAGTTATAGAAACTGGATTTGAAAATCCCGACCAGTTATAAAACTGGATTTGAAAATCCCGACCAGTTATAGAAACTGGATTTGAAAATCCCGATCAGTTATAGAAACTGGATTTTAAAATCCCGACCAATTATAGAAACTGGATTTGAAAATCCTGACCAGTTATAGAAACTAGATTTGAAAATCCCGACCAGTTATAAAAACTAGATTTGAAAATCCCGACCTGTTATAGAAACTGGATTTGAAAATCCTGACCAGTTATAGAAACTAGATTTGAAAATATCGACCAGTTATAGAAACTAGATTTGAAAATCCCGACCAGTTATAAAACTGGATTTGAAAATCTCGACCAGTTATAGAACATGGATTTGAAAATCCCGACTAGTTATAAAAACTGGATTTGAAAATCCCAACCAATTATAGAAACTGGATTTCAAAATCCCACCAGTTATAGAAACTGGAGTTGAAAATCCCGACTAGTTATAACACTGAATTTGAAAATCCCGACCAGTTATAAAAACTGGATTTGAAAATTCCGACCAGTTATAGAAACTGGATTTGAAAATCCTGACCAGTTATAGAAACTGAATTTGAAAATCCCGACCAGTTATTAAAACTGGATTTGAAAATCCCGACCAGTTATAAAACTGGATTTGAAAATCCCGACGAGTTATAGAAACTGAATTTGAAAATCCTGATCAGTTATAACACTGGATTTGAAAATCCCGACCAATTATAAAACTAGATTTGAAAATCCCGACCAGTTATAGAAAATGGATTTGAAAATCCCGACCAGTTATAAAACTGGATTTGAAAATCCCGACCAGTTATAAAAACTAGAGTTGAAAATCCCGACCAGTTATAGAAACTGGATTTGAAAATCACGACCAGTTATAGAAACTGGATTTGAAAATCCCGACCAGTTATAGAAACTGGATTTGAAAATCCCGACCAGTTATAACACTGAATTTGAAAATCCCGACCGGTTATAAAAACTGGATTTGAAAATGCCGACCAGTTATAAAACTGGATTTGAAAATCCCGACCAGTTATAGAAACTGGATTTGAAAATCCTGATCAGTTATAACACTGGATTTGAAAATCCCGACCAATTGTAAAATTAGATTTGAAAATCCCGACCAGTTATAGAAAATGGATTTGAAAATCCCGACCAGTTATAAAACTGGATTTGAAAATCCCGACCAGTTATAGAAACTGGATTTGAAAATCCCGACCAGTTATAACACTGAATTTGAAAATCCCGACCAGTTATAAAAACTGGATTTGAAAATCCCGACTAGTTATAAAAACTGGATTTGAAAATCCTGACCAGTTATAGAAACTGAATTTGAAAATCCTGACCAGTTATAAAAACTGGATTTGAAAATCCTGACCAGTTATAGAAACTGAATTTGAAAATCCCGACCAGTTATAAACACTGGATTTGAAAATCCCGACCAGTTATAAAATTGGATTTGAAAATCGCGAGGAGTTATAGAAACTGAATTTGAAAATCCTTATCAGTTATAACACTGGATTTGAAAATCCCGACTAATTATAAAACTAGATTTGAAAATCCCGACCAGTTATAGAAAATGGATTTAAAAATCCCGACCAGTTATAAAACTGGATTTGAAAATCCCGACCAGTTATAGAAACTGGATTTGAAAATCCCGACTAGTTATAAAAACTGGATTTAAAAATTCCAACCAGTTATAGAAACTGGATTTCAAAATCCCGACCAGTTATAGAAACTGGAGTTGAAAATCCCGACCAGTTATAAGACTGAATTTGAAAATCCCGACCAGTTATAAAAACTGAATTTGAAAATCCCGACCAGTTATAGAAACTGGATTTGAAAATCCTGACCAGTTATAGAAACTGAATTTGAAAATCCCGACTAGTTATAAAAACTGGATTTGAAAATCCCGACCAGTTATAAAACTGGATTTGAAAATCCCGACGAGTTATAGAAACTGAATATGAAAATCCTGATCAGTTATAACACCGGATTTGAAAATCCCGACCAATTATAAAACTAGATTTGAAAATCCCGACCAGTTATAGAAAATGGATTTGAAAATCCCGACCAGTTATAAAACTGGATTTGAAAATCCCGACCAGTTATAGAAAATGGATTTGAAAATCCCGACCATTTATAAAACTGGATTTGAAAATCCCGACGATTTATAGAAACTGAATTTGAAAATCCTGATCAGTTATAACACTGGATTTGAAAATCCCGACCAATTATAAAAACTAGTTATAGAAACTGGATTTGAAGATCCCGACCAGTTATAGAAACTTGATTTGAAAATCCTGACCAGTTATAGAAACTGGATTTGAAAATCCCGACCAGTTATAAAAACTGCATTTGAAAATCCCGACCAGTTATAAAACTGGATTTGAAAATCCCGACCAGTTATAGAAACTGGATTTGAAAATCCTGATCAGTTATAACACTCGATTTGAAAATCCCGACCAATTATAAAACTAAATTTGAAAATCGGGATCTGTTATAGAAACTGGATTTGAAAATCCCGACCAGTTATAAATCTGGATTTGAAAATCCCAACCAGTTATAAAATTAGATTTAAAAATCCCGACCAGTTATAGAAACTGCATTTGAAAATCCTGACCAGTTATAAAACTGGATTTGAAAATCCCGACCAGTTATAGAAATTGGATTTGAAAATCCCGACCAGTTATGACACTAGATTTGGAAATGACGACCAGTTATAGAAACTGGATTTGAAAATCCCGACCAGTTATAAAAATTGGATTTGAAAATCCCGACTAGTTATAGAAACTGGATTTGAAAATCCCGACCAGTTGTAAAAACTGAATTTTGAAAATCCCGACTAGTTACAAAAACTGGATTTGAAAATCCCAACCAGTTATAAAAACTAGATTTGAAAATCCCGACCAGATATAGAAACTGGATTTGAAAATCCCGACCAGTTATAGAAACTGGATTTGAAAATCCCGACCAGTTATAGAAACTAGATTTGAAAATCCCGACCAGTTATAAAACTGGATTTGAAAATCCCGACCAGTTATAGAAACTGGATTTGAAAATCCCGACCAGTTATAAAAACTAGATTTAAAAATCCCGACCAGTTATAGAAACTGGCTTTCAAAATAATGACCAGTTATAGAAACTTGATTTGAAAATCCCGACCAGTTATAGAAACTGGATTTGAAAATCCCGACCAGTTATAAAAACTAGATTTGAAAAGGCCGACCAGTTATATAAACTGGATTTCAAAATACAGACCAGTTATAGAAACTTGATTTGAAAATCCCGACCAGTTATAGAAACTGGATTTGAAAATCCCGACCAGTTATAGAAACTAGATTTGAAAATCCCGACCAGTTATAAAACTGGATTTGAAAATCCCAACTAGTTATAGAAACTGGATTTGAAAATCCCGACCAGTTATAAAAACTGGATTTGAAAATCCCGACCAGTTATAACACTGAATTTGAAAATCCCGACCAGTTATAAAAACTGGATTTGAAAATCCCGACCAGTTATAGAAACTGGATTTGAAAATCCCGACCTGTTATAGAAACTGGATTTGAAAATCCCGACCAGTTATAGAAACTAGATTTGAAAATATCGACCAGTTATAGAAACTAGATTTGAAAATCCCGACCAGTTATAAAACTGGATTTGAAAATCTCGACCAGTTATAGAAACTGGATTTGAAAATCCCGACTAGTTATAAAAACTGGATTTGAAAATCCCAACCAATTATAGAAACTGGATTTCAAAATCCCGACCAGTTATAGAAACTGGAGTTGAAAATCCCGACTAGTTATAACACTGAATTTGAAAATCCCGACCAGTTATAAAAACTGGATTTGAAAATTCCGACCAGTTATAGAAACTGGATTTGAAAATCCTGACCAGTTATAGAAACTGAATTTGAAAATCCCGACCAGTTATTAAAACTGGATTTGAAAATCCCGACCAGTTATAAAACTGGATTTGAAAATCCCGACGAGTTATAGAAACTGAATTTGAAAATCCTGATCAGTTATAACACTGGATTTGAAAATCCCGACCAATTATAAAACTAGATTTGAAAATCCCGACCAGTTATAGAAAATGGATTTGAAAATCCCGACCAGTTATAAAACTGGATTTGAAAATCCCGACCAGTTATAAAAACTAGAGTTGAAAATCCCGACCAGTTATAGAAACTGGATTTGAAAATCACGACCAGTTATAGAAACTGGATTTGAAAATCCCGACCAGTTATAGAAACTGGATTTGAAAATCCCGACCAGTTATAACACTGAATTTGAAAATCCCGACCGGTTATAAAAACTGGATTTGAAAATGCCGACCAGTTATAAAACTGGATTTGAAAATCCCGACCAGTTATAGAAACTGGATTTGAAAATCCTGATCAGTTATAACACTGGATTTGAAAATCCCGACCAATTGTAAAATTAGATTTGAAAATCCCGACCAGTTATAGAAAATGGATTTGAAAATCCCGACCAGTTATAGAAACTTGATTTGAAAATCATGACCAGTTATAGAAACTGGATTTGAAAATCCCGACCAGGTATAAAAACTGGATTTGAAAATCTCGACCAGTTATAAAATTGGATTTAAAAATCCCGACCAGTTATAGAAACTGGATTTGAAAATCCTGATCAGTTATAACACTGGATTTGAAAATCCCGACCAATTATAAAACTAGATTTAAAAATCGGGACCTGTTATAGAAACTGGATTTTAAAAATCCCGACCAGTTATAAATCTGGATTTGAAAATCCCAACCAGTTATAAAACTAGATTTAAAAATCCCGACCAGTTATAGAAACTGCATTTGAAAATCCCGACCAGTTATAAAACTGGATTTGAAAATCCCGACCAGTTATAGAAATTGGATTTAAAAATCCCGACCAGTTATGACACTAGATTTTGAAATCACGACCAGTTATAGAAACTGGATTTGAAAATCCCGACCAGTTGTAAAAACTGAATTTTGAAAATCCCGACCAGTTACAAAAACTGGATTTGAAAATCCCGACCAGTTATAAAAACTAGATTTGAAAATCCCGACCAGTTATAGAAACTGGATTTCAAAATCCCGATCAGTTATAGAAACTGATTTGAAAATTCCGACCAGTTATAGAAACTGGATTTGAAAATCCCGACCAGTTATAACACTGAATTTGAAAATCCCGACCAGTTATAAAAACTGCATTTGAAAATCCCGACCAGTTATACAAACTGGATTTGAAAATCCTGACCAGTTATAGAAACTGAATTTGAAAATCCCGACCATTTATAGAAACTGGATTTGAAAATTATGATCAGTTATAACACTAGATTTCAAAATTCCGACCAATTATAAAACTGGATTTGAAAATCCCGACCAGTTATAGAAACTGGATTTGAAAATCCCGACTAGTTATAAAACTGGATTTGAAAATCCCGACCAATTATAAAACTGGATTTAAAAATCCCGACCAGTTATAGAAACTGGATTTGAAAATCCCGACCAGTTATAAAACTGGATTTGAAAATCCCGACCAGTTATAGAAACTGGATTTGAAAATCCTGACCAGTTATAAAACTGGATTTGAAAATCCCGACCAGTTATAGAAACTGGATTTAAAAATTCTGACTAGTTATAACACTAGATTTAAAAATTCCGACCAGTTATAGATACTGGATTTGAAAATCCCGACCAGTTATAACACTGAATTTGAAAATCCCGACCAGTTATAAAAACTGGATTTGAAAATCCCGACCAGTTATAGAAACTGGATTTGAAAATCCCGACCAGTTATAGAAACTGGATTTAAAAATTCCGACCAGTTATGACACTAGATTTGAAAATTCCGACCAGTTATAGATACTGGATTTGAAAATCCCGACGAGTTATAAAAATTGGAGTTGCAAATCCCGACCAGTTATAGAAACTGGATTTGAAAATCTCGACCAGTTATAGAAACTGTATTTGAAAATCCCGACCAGTTATAGAAACTGTATTTGAAAAATCCCGACCAGTTATAGAAACTGGATTTCAAAATCCCGACCAGTTATAGAAACTGGATTTGAAAATCCCTATCAGTTATAGAATCTGGATTTGAAAATCCCGACCAGTTATAAAATCTGGAATTGAAAATCCCGACCAGTTATAGAAACTAGATTTCAAAATCCCGACCAGTTATAGAAACTAGATTTGAAAATCCCGACCGGTTATAAAAACTGGATTTGAAAATCCCGACCAGTTATAGAAACTTGATTTGAAAATCCTGACCAGTTATAGAAACTGGATTTGAAAATCCCGACCAGTTATAAAAACTGGATTTGAAAATCCCGACCAGTTATAAAACTGGATTTGAAAATCCCGACCAGTTATAGAAACTGGATTTGAAAATCCTGATCAGTTATAACACTGGATTTGAAAATCCCGACCAGTTATAGAAACTGGATTTCAAAATCCCGACCAGTTATAGAAACTGGATTTGAAAATCCCGACCAGTTATAACACTGAATTTGAAAATCCCGACCGGTTATAAAAACTGGATTTGAAAATGCCGACCAGTTATAAAACTGGATTTGAAAATCCCGATCAGTTATAGAAACTGGATTTGAAAATCCTGATCAGTTATAACACTGGATTTGAAAATCCCGACCAATTGTAAAACTAGATTTGAAAATCCCGACCAGTTATAGAAAATGGATTTGAAAATCCCGACCAGTTATAAAACTGGATTTGAAAATCCCGACCAGTTATAGAAACTGGATTTGAAAATCCCGACCAGTTATAACACTGAATTTGAAAATCCCGACCAGTTATAAAAACTGGATTTGAAAATCCCGACTAGTTATAAAAACTGGATTTGAAAATCCTGACCAGTTATAGAAACTGAATTTGAAAATCCAGACCAGTTATAAAAACTGGATTTGAAAATCCCGACCAGTTATAGAAACTGGATTTGAAAATCCCGACCAGTTATAACACTGAATTTGAAAATCCCGACCGGTTATAAAAACTGGATTTGAAAATGCCGAACAGTTATAAAACTGGATTTGAAAATCCCGATCAGTTATAGAAACTGGATTTGAAAATCCTGATCAGTTATAACACTGGATTTGAAAATCCCGACCAATTTCAAAACTAGATTTGAAAATCCCGACCAGTTATAGAAAATGGATTTGAAAATCCCGACCAGTTATAAAACTGGATTTGAAAATCCCGACCAGTTATAGAAACTGGATTTGAAAATCCCGACCAGTTATAACACTGAATTTGACAATCCCGACCAGTTATAAAAACTGGATTTGAAAATCCCGACTAGTTATAAAAACTGGATTTGAAAATCCTGACCAGTTATAGAAACTGAATTTGAAAATCCAGACCAGTTATAAAAACTGGATTTGAAAATCCTGACCAGTTATAGAAACTGAATTTGAAAATCCCGACGAGTTATAGAAACTAAATTTGAAAATCCTGATCAGTTATAACACTGGATTTGAAAATCCAGACCAATTATAAAACTAGATTTGAAAATCCCGACCAGTTACAGCAAATGGATTTGAAAATCTCGACCAGTTATAAAACTGGATTTGAAAATTCCGACCAGTTATGACACTAGATTTGAAAATCCCGACCAGTTATAGAAACTGGATTTGAAAATCCCGACCAGTTATAAAACTGGATTTGAAAATCCCGACCAGTTATAGAAACTGGATTTGAAAATCCCGATCAGTTATAGAAACTGGATTTTAAAATCCCGACCAATTATAGAAACTGGATTTGAAAATCCTGACCAGTTATAGAAACTAGATTTGAAAATCCCGACCAGTTATAAAAACTAGATTTGAAAATCCCGACCTGTTATAGAAACTGGATTTGAAAATCCCGACCAGTTATAGAAACTAGATTTGAAAATATCGACCAGTTATAGAAACTAGATTTGAAAATCCCGACCAGTTATAAAACTGGATTTGAAAATCTCGACCAGTTATAGAAACTGTATTTGAAAATCCCGACTAGTTATAAAAACTGGATTTGAAAATCCCAACCAATTATAGAAACTGGATTTCAAAATCCCGACCAGTTATAGAAACTGGAGTTGAAAATCCCGACTAGTTATAACACTGAATTTGAAAATCCCGACCAGTTATAAAAACTGGATTTGAAAATTCCGACCAGTTATAGAAACTGAATTTGAAAATCCCGACCAGTTATTAAAACTGGATTTGAAAATCCCGACCAGTTATAAAACTGGATTTGAAAATCCCGACGAGTTATAGAAACTGAATTTGAAAATCCTGATCAGTTATAACACTGGATTTGAAAATCCCGACCAATTATAAAACTAGATTTGAAAATCCCGACCAGTTATAGAAAATGGATTTGAAAATCCCGACCAGTTATAAAACTGGATTTGAAAATCCCGACCAGTTATAAAAACTAGAGTTGAAAATCCCGACCAGTTATAGAAACTGGATTTGAAAATCACGACCAGTTATAGAAACTGGATTTGAAAATCCCGACCAGTTATAGAAACTGGATTTGAAAATCCCGACCAGTTATAACACTGAATTTGAAAATCCCGACCGGTTATAAAAACTGGATTTGAAAATGCCGACCAGTTATAAAACTGGATTTGAAAATCCCGACCAGTTATAGAAACTGGATTTGAAAATCCTGATCAGTTATAACACTGGATTTGAAAATCCCGACCAATTGTAAAACTAGATTTGAAAATCTCGACCAGTTATAGAAAATGGATTTGAAAATCCCGACCAGTTATAAAACTGGATTTGAAAATCCCGACCAGTTATAGAAACTGGATTTGAAAATCCCGACCAGTTATAACACTGAATTTGAAAATCCCGACCAGTTATAAAAACTGGATTTGAAAATCCCGACTAGTTATAAAAACTGGATTTGAAAATCCTGACCAGTTATAGAAACTGAATTTGAAAATCCTGACCAGTTATAAAAACTGGATTTGAAAATCCTGACCAGTTATAGAAACTGAATTTGAAAATCCCGACCAGTTATAAACACTGGATTTGAAAATCCCGACCAGTTATAAAACTGGATTTGAAAATCGCGAGGAGTTATAGAAACTGAATTTGAAAATCCTTATCAGTTATAACACTGGATTTGAAAATCCCGACTAATTATAAAACTAGATTTGAAAATCCCGACCAGTTATAGAAAATGGATTTAAAAATCCCGACCAGTTATAAAACTGGATTTGAAAATCCCGACCAGTTATAGAAACTGGATTTGAAAATCCCGACTAGTTATAAAAACTGGATTTGAAAATTCCAACCAGTTATAGAAACTGGATTTCAAAATCCCGACCAGTTATAGAAACTGGAGTTGAAAATCCCGACCAGTTATAAGACTGAATTTGAAAATCCCGACCAGTTATAAAAACTGAATTTGAAAATCCCGACCAGTTATAGAAACTGGATTTGAAAATCCTGACCAGTTATAGAAATTGAATTTGAAAATCCCGACTAGTTATAAAAACTGGATTTGAAAATCCCGACCAGTTATAAAACTGGATTTGAAAATCCCGACGAGTTATAGAAACTGAATATGAAAATCCTGATCAGTTATAACACCGGATTTGAAAATCCCGACCAATTATAAAACTAGATTTGAAAATCCCGACCAGTTATAGAAAATGGATTTGAAAATCCCGACCAGTTATAAAACTGGATTTGAAAATCCCGACCAGTTATAGAAAATGGATTTGAAAATCCCGACCATTTATAAAACTGGATTTGAAAATCCCGACGATTTATAGAAACTGAATTTGAAAATCCTGATCAGTTATAACACTGGATTTGAAAATCCCGACCAATTATAAAAACTAGTTATAGAAACTGGATTTGAAGATCCCGACCAGTTATAGAAACTTGATTTGAAAATCCTGACCAGTTATAGAAACTGGATTTGAAAATCCCGACCAGTTATAAAAACTGGATTTGAAAATCCCGACCAGTTATAAAACTGGATTTGAAAATCCCGACCAGTTATAGAAACTGGATTTGAAAATCCTGATCAGTTATAACACTCGATTTGAAAATCCCGACCAATTATAAAACTAAATTTGAAAATCGGGATCTGTTATAGAAACTGGATTTGAAAATCCCGACCAGTTATAAATCTGGATTTGAAAATCCCAACCAGTTATAAAATTAGATTTAAAAATCCCGACCAGTTATAGAAACTGCATTTGAAAATCCTGACCAGTTATAAAACTGGATTTGAAAATCCCGACCAGTTATAGAAATTGGATTTGAAAATCCCGACCAGTTATGACACTAGATTTGGAAATGACGACCAGTTATAGAAACTGGATTTGAAAATCCCGACCAGTTATAAAAATTGGATTTGAAAATCCCGACTAGTTATAGAAACTGGATTTGAAAATCCCGACCAGTTGTAAAAACTGAATTTTGAAAATCCCGACTAGTTACAAAAACTGGATTTGAAAATCCCAACCAGTTATAAAAACTAGATTTGAAAATCCCGACCAGATATAGAAACTGGATTTGAAAATCCCGACCAGTTATAGAAACTGGATTTGAAAATCCCGACCAGTTATAGAAACTAGATTTGAAAATCCCGACCAGTTATAAAACTGGATTTGAAAATCCCGACCAGTTATAGAAACTGGATTTGAAAATCCCGACCAGTTATAAAAACTAGATTTAAAAATCCCGACCAGTTATAGAAACTGGCTTTCAAAATAACGACCAGTTATAGAAACTTGATTTGAAAATCCCGACCAGTTATAGAAACTGGATTTGAAAATCCCGACCAGTTATAAAAACTGGATTTGAAAAGGCCGACCAGTTATATAAACTGGATTTCAAAATACAGACCAGTTATAGAAACTTGATTTGAAAATCCCGACCAGTTATAGAAACTGGATTTGAAAATCCCGACCAGTTATAGAAACTAGATTTGAAAATCCCGACCAGTTATAAAACTGGATTTGAAAATCCCAACTAGTTATAGAAACTGGATTTGAAAATCCCGACCAGTTATAAAAACTGGATTTGAAAATCCCGACCAGTTATAACACTGAATTTGAAAATCCCGACCAGTTATAAAAACTGGATTTGAAAATCCCGACCAGTTATAGAAACTGGATTTGAAAATCCCGACCTGTTATAGAAACTGGATTTGAAAATCCCGACCAGTTATAGAAACTAGATTTGAAAATATCGACCAGTTATAGAAACTAGATTTGAAAATCCCGACCAGTTATAAAACTGGATTTGAAAATCTCGACCAGTTATAGAAACTGGATTTGAAAATCCCGACTAGTTATAAAAACTGGATTTGAAAATCCCAACCAATTATAGAAACTGGATTTCAAAATCCCGACCAGTTATAGAAACTGGAGTTGAAAATCCCGACTAGTTATAACACTGAATTTGAAAATCCCGACCAGTTATAAAAACTGGATTTGAAAATTCCGACCAGTTATAGAAACTGGATTTGAAAATCCTGACCAGTTATAGAAACTGAATTTGAAAATCCCGACCAGTTATTAAAACTGGATTTGAAAATCCCGACCAGTTATAAAACTGGATTTGAAAATCCCGACGAGTTATAGAAACTGAATTTGAAAATCCTGATCAGTTATAACACTGGATTTGAAAATCCCGACCAATTATAAAACTAGATTTGAAAATCCCGACCAGTTATAGAAAATGGATTTGAAAATCCCGACCAGTTATAAAACTGGATTTGAAAATCCCGACCAGTTATAAAAACTAGAGTTGAAAATCCCGACCAGTTATAGAAACTGGATTTGAAAATCACGACCAGTTATAGAAACTGGATTTGAAAATCCCGACCAGTTATAGAAACTGGATTTGAAAATCCCGACCAGTTATAACACTGAATTTGAAAATCCCGACCGGTTATAAAAACTGGATTTGAAAATGCCGACCAGTTATAAAACTGGATTTGAAAATCCCGACCAGTTATAGAAACTGGATTTGAAAATCCTGATCAGTTATAACACTGGATTTAAAAATCCCGACCAATTGTAAAATTAGATTTGAAAATCCCGACCAGTTATAGAAAATGGATTTGAAAATCCCGACCAGTTATAGAAACTTGATTTGAAAATCATGACCAGTTATAGAAACTGGATTTGAAAATCCCGACCAGGTATAAAAACTGGATTTGAAAATCTCGACCAGTTATAAAATTGGATTTAAAAATCCCGACCAGTTATAGAAACTGGATTTGAAAATCCTGATCAGTTATAACACTGGATTTGAAAATCCCGACCAATTATAAAACTAGATTTAAAAATCGGGACCTGTTATAGAAACTGGATTTTAAAAATCCCGACCAGTTATAAATCTGGATTTGAAAATCCCAACCAGTTATAAAACTAGATTTAAAAATCCCGACCAGTTATAGAAACTGCATTTGAAAATCCCGACCAGTTATAAAACTGGATTTGAAAATCCCGACCAGTTATAGAAATTGGATTTAAAAATCCCGACCAGTTATGACACTAGATTTTGAAATCACGACCAGTTATAGAAACTGGATTTGAAAATCCCGACCAGTTGTAAAAACTGAATTTTGAAAATCCCGACCAGTTACAAAAACTGGATTTGAAAATCCCGACCAGTTATAAAAACTAGATTTGAAAATCCCGACCAGTTATAGAAACTGGATTTCAAAATCCCGATCAGTTATAGAAACTGATTTGAAAATCCCGACCAGTTATAGAAACTGGATTTGAAAATCCCGACCAGTTATAACACTGAATTTGAAAATCCCGACCAGTTATAAAAACTGCATTTGAAAATCCCGACCAGTTATACAAACTGGATTTGAAAATCCTGACCAGTTATAGAAACTGAATTTGAAAATCCCGACCATTTATAGAAACTGGATTTGAAAATTATGATCAGTTATAACACTAGATTTCAAAATTCCGACCAATTATAAAACTGGATTTGAAAATCCCGACCAGTTATAGAAACTGGATTTGAAAATCCCGACTAGTTATAAAACTGGATTTGAAAATCCCGACCAATTATAAAACTGGATTTAAAAATCCCGACCAGTTATAGAAACTGGATTTGAAAATCCCGACCAGTTATAAAACTGGATTTGAAAATCCCGACCAGTTATAGAAACTGGATTTGAAAATCCTGACCAGTTATAAAACTGGATTTGAAAATCCCGACCAGTTATAGAAACTGGATTTAAAAATTCTGACTAGTTATAACACTAGATTTAAAAATTCCGACCAGTTATAGATACTGGATTTGAAAATCCCGACCAGTTATAACACTGAATTTGAAAATCCCGACCAGTTATAAAAACTGGATTTGAAAATCCCGACCAGTTATAGAAACTGGATTTGAAAATCCCGACCAGTTATAGAAACTGGATTTAAAAATTCCGACCAGTTATGACACTAGATTTGAAAATTCCGACCAGTTATAGATACTGGATTTGAAAATCCCGACGAGTTATAAAAATTGGAGTTGCAAATCCCGACCAGTTATAGAAACTGGATTTGAAAATCTCGACCAGTTATAAAAACTGTATTTGAAAATCCCGACCAGTTATAGAAACTGTATTTGAAAAATCCCGACCAGTTATAGAAACTGGATTTCAAAATCCCGACCAGTTATAGAAACTGGATTTGAAAATCCCTATCAGTTATAGAAACTGGATTTGAAAATCCCGACCAGTTATAAAATCTGGAATTGAAAATCCCGACCAGTTATAGAAACTAGATTTCAAAATCCCGACCAGTTATAGAAACTAGATTTGAAAATCCCGACCGGTTATAAAAACTGGATTTGAAAATCCCGACCAGTTATAGAAACTTGATTTGAAAATCCTGACCAGTTATAGAAACTGGATTTGAAAATCCCGACCAGTTATAAAAACTGGATTTGAAAATCCCGACCAGTTATAAAACTGGATTTGAAAATCCCGACCAGTTATAGAAACTGGATTTGAAAATCCTGATCAGTTATAACACTGGATTTGAAAATCCCGACCAGTTATAGAAACTGGATTTCAAAATCCCGACCAGTTATAGAAACTGGATTTGAAAATCCCGACCAGTTATAACACTGAATTTGAAAATCCCGACCGGTTATAAAAACTGGATTTGAAAATGCCGACCAGTTATAAAACTGGATTTGAAAATCCCGATCAGTTATAGAAACTGGATTTGAAAATCCTGATCAGTTATAACACTGGATTTGAAAATCCCGACCAATTGTAAAACTAGATTTGAAAATCCCGACCAGTTATAGAAAATGGATTTGAAAATCCCGACCAGTTATAAAACTGGATTTGAAAATCCCGACCAGTTATAGAAACTGGATTTGAAAATCCCGACCAGTTATAACACTGAATTTGAAAATCCCGACCAGTTATAAAAACTGGATTTGAAAATCCCGACTAGTTATAAAAACTGGATTTGAAAATCCTGACCAGTTATAGAAACTGAATTTGAAAATCCAGACCAGTTATAAAAACTGGATTTGAAAATCCCGACCAGTTATAGAAACTGGATTTGAAAATCCCGACCAGTTATAACACTGAATTTGAAAATCCCGACCGGTTATAAAAACTGGATTTGAAAATGCCGACCAGTTATAAAACTGGATTTGAAAATCCCGATCAGTTATAGAAACTGGATTTGAAAATCCTGATCAGTTATAACACTGGATTTGAAAATCCCGACCAATTTCAAAACTAGATTTGAAAATCCCGACCAGTTATAGAAAATGGATTTGAAAATCCCGACCAGTTATAAAACTGGATTTGAAAATCCCGACCAGTTATAGAAACTGGATTTGAAAATCCCGACCAGTTATAACACTGAATTTGACAATCCCGACCAGTTATAAAAACTGGATTTGAAAATCCCGACTAGTTATAAAAACTGGATTTGAAAATCCTGACCAGTTATAGAAACTGAATTTGAAAATCCAGACCAGTTATAAAAACTGGATTTGAAAATCCTGACCAGTTATAGAAACTGAATTTGAAAATCCCGACGAGTTATAGAAACTAAATTTGAAAATCCTGATCAGTTATAACACTGGATTTGAAAATCCAGACCAATTATAAAACTAGATTTGAAAATCCCGACCAGTTACAGCAAATGGATTTGAAAATCTCGACCAGTTATAAAACTGGATTTGAAAATTCCGACCAGTTATGACACTAGATTTGAAAATCCCGACCAGTTATAGAAACTGGATTTGAAAATCCCGACCAGTTATAAAACTGGATTTGAAAATCCCGACCAGTTATAGAAACTGGATTTGAAAATCCCGATCAGTTATAGAAACTGGATTTTAAAATCCCGACCAATTATAGAAACTGGATTTGAAAATCCTGACCAGTTATAGAAACTAGATTTGAAAATCCCGACCAGTTATAAAAACTAGATTTGAAAATCCCGACCTGTTATAGAAACTGGATTTGAAAATCCCGACCAGTTATAGAAACTAGATTTGAAAATATCGACCAGTTATAGAAACTAGATTTGAAAATCCCGACCAGTTATAAAACTGGATTTGAAAATCTCGACCAGTTATAGAAACTGTATTTGAAAATCCCGACTAGTTATAAAAACTGGATTTGAAAATCCCAACCAATTATAGAAACTGGATTTCAAAATCCCGACCAGTTATAGAAACTGGAGTTGAAAATCCCGACTAGTTATAACACTGAATTTGAAAATCCCGACCAGTTATAAAAACTGGATTTGAAAATTCCGACCAGTTATAGAAACTGAATTTGAAAATCCCGACCAGTTATTAAAACTGGATTTGAAAATCCCGACCAGTTATAAAACTGGATTTGAAAATCCCGACGAGTTATAGAAACTGAATTTGAAAATCCTGATCAGTTATAACACTGGATTTGAAAATCCCGACCAATTATAAAACTAGATTTGAAAATCCCGACCAGTTATAGAAAATGGATTTGAAAATCCCGACCAGTTATAAAACTGGATTTGAAAATCCCGACCAGTTATAAAAACTAGAGTTGAAAATCCCGACCAGTTATAGAAACTGGATTTGAAAATCACGACCAGTTATAGAAACTGGATTTGAAAATCCCGACCAGTTATAGAAACTGGATTTGAAAATCCCGACCAGTTATAACACTGAATTTGAAAATCCCGACCGGTTATAAAAACTGGATTTGAAAATGCCGACCAGTTATAAAACTGGATTTGAAAATCCCGACCAGTTATAGAAACTGGATTTGAAAATCCTGATCAGTTATAACACTGGATTTGAAAATCCCGACCAATTGTAAAACTAGATTTGAAAATCTCGACCAGTTATAGAAAATGGATTTGAAAATCCCGACCAGTTATAAAACTGGATTTGAAAATCCCGACCAGTTATAGAAACTGGATTTGAAAATCCCGACCAGTTATAACACTGAATTTGAAAATCCCGACCAGTTATAAAAACTGGATTTGAAAATCCCGACTAGTTATAAAAACTGGATTTGAAAATCCTGACCAGTTATAGAAACTGAATTTGAAAATCCTGACCAGTTATAAAAACTGGATTTGAAAATCCTGACCAGTTATAGAAACTGAATTTGAAAATCCCGACCAGTTATAAACACTGGATTTGAAAATCCCGACCAGTTATAAAACTGGATTTGAAAATCGCGAGGAGTTATAGAAACTGAATTTGAAAATCCTTATCAGTTATAACACTGGATTTGAAAATCCCGACTAATTATAAAACTAGATTTGAAAATCCCGACCAGTTATAGAAAATGGATTTAAAAATCCCGACCAGTTATAAAACTGGATTTGAAAATCCCGACCAGTTATAGAAACTGGATTTGAAAATCCCGACTAGTTATAAAAACTGGATTTGAAAATTCCAACCAGTTATAGAAACTGGATTTCAAAATCCCGACCAGTTATAGAAACTGGAGTTGAAAATCCCGACCAGTTATAAGACTGAATTTGAAAATCCCGACCAGTTATAAAAACTGAATTTGAAAATCCCGACCAGTTATAGAAACTGGATTTGAAAATCCTGACCAGTTATAGAAATTGAATTTGAAAATCCCGACTAGTTATAAAAACTGGATTTGAAAATCCCGACCAGTTATAAAACTGGATTTGAAAATCCCGACGAGTTATAGAAACTGAATATGAAAATCCTGATCAGTTATAACACCGGATTTGAAAATCCCGACCAATTATAAAACTAGATTTGAAAATCCCGACCAGTTATAGAAAATGGATTTGAAAATCCCGACCAGTTATAAAACTGGATTTGAAAATCCCGACCAGTTATAGAAAATGGATTTGAAAATCCCGACCATTTATAAAACTGGATTTGAAAATCCCGACGATTTATAGAAACTGAATTTGAAAATCCTGATCAGTTATAACACTGGATTTGAAAATCCCGACCAATTATAAAAACTAGTTATAGAAACTGGATTTGAAGATCCCGACCAGTTATAGAAACTTGATTTGAAAATCCTGACCAGTTATAGAAACTGGATTTGAAAATACCGACCAGTTATAAAAACTGGATTTGAAAATCCCGACCAGTTATAAAACTGGATTTGAAAATCCCGACCAGTTATAGAAACTGGATTTGAAAATCCTGATCAGTTATAACACTCGATTTGAAAATCCCGACCAATTATAAAACTAAATTTGAAAATCGGGATCTGTTATAGAAACTGGATTTGAAAATCCCGACCAGTTATAAATCTGGATTTGAAAATCCCAACCAGTTATAAAATTAGATTTAAAAATCCCGACCAGTTATAGAAACTGCATTTGAAAATCCTGACCAGTTATAAAACTGGATTTGAAAATCCCGACCAGTTATAGAAATTGGATTTGAAAATCCCGACCAGTTATGACACTAGATTTGGAAATGACGACCAGTTATAGAAACTGGATTTGAAAATCCCGACAAGTTATAAAAATTGGATTTGAAAATCCCGACTAGTTATAGAAACTGGATTTGAAAATCCCGACCAGTTGTAAAAACTGAATTTTGAAAATCCCGACTAGTTACAAAAACTGGATTTGAAAATCCCGACCAGTTATAAAAACTAGATTTGAAAATCCCGACCAGATATAGAAACTGGATTTGAAAATCCCGACCAGTTATAGAAACTGGATTTGAAAATCCCGACCAGTTATAGAAACTAGATTTGAAAATCCCGACCAGTTATAAAACTGGATTTGAAAATCCCGACCAGTTATAGAAACTGGATTTGAAAATCCCGACCAGTTATAAAAACTAGATTTAAAAATCCCGACCAGTTATAGAAACTGGCTTTCAATATAACGACCAGTTATAGAAACTTGATTTGAAAATCCCGACCAGTTATAGAAACTGGATTTGAAAATCCCGACCAGTTATAAAAACTGGATTTGAAAAGGCCGACCAGTTATATAAACTGGATTTCAAAATACAGACCAGTTATAGAAACTTGATTTGAAAATCCCGACCAGTTATAGAAACTGGATTTGAAAATCCCGACCAGTTATAGAAACTAGATTTGAAAATCCCGACCAGTTATAAAACTGGATTTGAAAATCCCAACTAGTTATAGAAACTGGATTTGAAAATCCCGACCAGTTATAAAAACTGGATTTGAAAATCCCGACCAGTTATAACACTGAATTTGAAAATCCCGACCAGTTATAAAAACTGGATTTGAAAATCCCGACCAGTTATAGAAACTGGATTTGAAAATCCCGACCTGTTATAGAAACTGGATTTGAAAATCCCGACCAGTTATAGAAACTAGATTTGAAAATATCGACCAGTTATAGAAACTAGATTTGAAAATCCCGACCAGTTATAAAACTGGATTTGAAAATCTCGACCAGTTATAGAAACTGGATTTGAAAATCCCGACTAGTTATAAAAACTGGATTTGAAAATCCCAACCAATTATAGAAACTGGATTTCAAAATCCCGACCAGTTATAGAAACTGGAGTTGAAAATCCCGACTAGTTATAACACTGAATTTGAAAATCCCGACCAGTTATAAAAACTGGATTTGAAAATTCCGACCAGTTATAGAAACTGGATTTGAAAATCCTGACCAGTTATAGAAACTGAATTTGAAAATCCCGACCAGTTATTAAAACTGGATTTGAAAATCCCCACCAGTTATAAAACTGGATTTGAAAATCCCGACAGTTATAGAAACTGAATTTGAAAATCCTGATCAGTTATAACACTGGATTTGAAAATCCCGACCAATTATAAAACTAGATTTGAAAATCCCGACCAGTTATAGAAAATGGATTTGAAAATCCCGACCAGTTATAAAACTGGATTTGAAAATCCCGACCAGTTATAAAAACTAGAGTTGAAAATCCCGACCAGTTATAGAAACTGGATTTGAAAATCACGACCAGTTATAGAAACTGGATTTGAAAATCTCGACCAGTTATAGAAACTGGATTTGAAAATCCCGACCAGATATAAGATCTGGATTTGAAAATCCCGACCAGTTATAAAATCTGGAATTGAAAATCCCGACCAGTTATAGAAACTGGATTTCAAAATCCCGACCAGTTATAGAAACTGGATTTGAAAATCCCGACCAGTTATAGAAACTGGATTTGAAAATCCCGACCAGTTATAACACTGAATTTGAAAATCCCGACCGGTTATAAAAACTGGATTTGAAAATCCCGACCAGTTATAGAAACTTGATTTGAAAATCCTGACCAGTTATAGAAACTGGATTTGAAAATCCCGACCAGGTATAAAAACTGGATTTGAAAATCTCGACCAGTTATAAAACTGGATTTGAAAATCCCGACCAGTTATAAAAACTAGAGTTGAAAATTCCGACCAGTTATAGAAACTGGATTTGAAAATCACGACCAGTTATAGAAACTGGATTTGAAAATCTCGACCAGTTATAGAAACTGGATTTGAAAATCCCGACCAGATATAAGATCTGGATTTGAAAATCCCGACCAGTTATAAAATCTGGAATTGAAAATCCCGACCAGTTATAGAAACTGGATTTCAAAATCCCGACCAGCTATAGAAACTGGATTTGAAAATCCCGACCAGTTATAGAAACTGGATTTGAAAATCCCGACCAGTTATAACACTGAATTTGAAAATCCCGACCGGTTATAAAAACTGGATTTGAAAATCCCGACCAGTTATAGAAACTTGATTTGAAAATCCTGACCAGTTATAGAAACTGGATTTGAAAATCCCGACCATGTATAAAAACTGGATTTGAAAATCTCGACCAGTTATAAAATTGGATTTAAAAATCCCGACCAGTTATAGAAACTGGATTTGAAAATCCCAACCAGTTATAAAACTAGATTTAAAAATCCCGACCAGTTATAGAAACTGCATTTGAAAATCCTGACCAGTTATAAAACTGGATTTGAAAATCCCGACCAGTTATAGAAATTGGATTTAAAAATCCCGACCAGTTATGACACTAGATTTTGAAATCACGACCAGTTATAGAAACTGGATTTGAAAATCCCGACCAGTTGTAAAAACTGAATTTTGAAAATCCCGACCAGTTACAAAAACTGGATTTGAAAATCCCGACCAGTTATAAAAACTAGATTTGAAAATCCCGACCAGTTATAGAAACTGGATTTCAAAATCCCGATCAGTTATAGAAACTGATTTGAAAATCCCGACCAGTTATAGAAACTGGATTTGAAAATCCCGACCAGTTATAACACTGAATTTGAAAATCCCGACCAGTTATAAAAACTGCATTTGAAAATCCCGACCAGTTATACAAACTGGATTTGAAAATCCTGACCAGTTATAGAAACTGAATTTGAAAATCCCGACCATTTATAGAAACTGGATTTGAAAATTATGATCAGTTATAACACTAGATTTGAAAATTCCGACCAATTATAAAACTGGATTTGAAAATCCCGACCAGTTATAGAAACTGGATTTGAAAATCCCGACTAGTTATAAAACTGGATTTGAAAATCCCGACCAATTATAAAACTGGATTTAAAAATCCCGACCAGTTATAGAAACTGGATTTGAAAATCCCGACCAGTTATAAAACTGGATTTGAAAATCCCGACCAGTTATAGAAACTGGATTTGAAAATCCTGACCAGTTATAAAACTGGATTTGAAAATACCGACCAGTTATAGAAACTGGATTTAAAAATTCTGACTAGTTATAACACTAGATTTAAAAATTCCGACCAGTTATAGATACTGGATTTGAAAATCCCGACCAGTTATAACACTGAATTTGAAAATCCCGACCAGTTATAAAAACTGGATTTGAAAATCACGACCAGTTATAGAAACTGGATTTGAAAATCCCGACCAGTTATAGAAACTGGATTTAAAAATTCCGACCAGTTATGACACTAGATTTGAAAATTCCGACCAGTTATAGATACTGGATTTGAAAATCCCGACGAGTTATAAAAACTGGAGTTGCAAATCCCGACCAGTTATAGAAACTGGATTTGAAAATCTCGACCAGTTATAGAAACTGTATTTGAAAATCCCGACCAGTTATAGAAACTGTATTTGAAAAATCCCGACCAGTTATAGAAACTGGATTTCAAAATCCCGACCAGTTATAGAAACTGGATTTGAAAATCCCTATCAGTTATAGAAACTGGATTTGAAAATCCCGACCAGTTATAAAATCTGGAATTGAAAATCCCGACCAGTTATAGAAACTAGATTTCAAAATCCCGACCAGTTATAGAAACTGGATTTGAAAATCCCGACCGGTTATAAAAACTGGATTTGAAAATCCCGACCAGTTATAGAAACTTGATTTGAAAATCCTGACCAGTTATAGAAACTGGATTTGAAAATCCCGACCAGTTATAAAAACTGGATTTGAAAATCCCGACCAGTTATAAAACTGGATTTGAAAATCCCGACCAGTTATAGAAACTGGATTTGAAAATCCTGATCAGTTATAACACTGGATTTGAAAATCCCGACCAGTTATAGAAACTGGATTTCAAAATCCCGACCAGTTATAGAAACTGGATTTGAAAATCCCGACCAGTTATAACACTGAATTTGAAAATCTCGACCGGTTATAAAAACTGGATTTGAAAATGCCGACCAGTTATAAAACTGGATTTGAAAATCCCGATCAGTTATAGAAACTGGATTTGAAAATCCTGATCAGTTATAACACTGGATTTGAAAATCCCGACCAATTGTAAAACTAGATTTGAAAATCCCGACCAGTTATAGAAAATGGATTTGAAAATCCCGACCAGTTATAAAACTGGATTTGAAAATCCCGACCAGTTATAGAAACTGGATTTGAAAATCCCGACCAGTTATAACACTGAATTTGAAAATCCCGACCAGTTATAAAAACTGGATTTGAAAATCCCGACTAGTTATAAAAACTGGATTTGAAAATCCTGACCAGTTATAGAAACTGAATTTGAAAATCCAGACCAGTTATAAAAACTGGATTTGAAAATCCTGACCAGTTATAGAAACTGAATTTGAAAATCCCGACCAGTTATAAACACTGGATTTGAAAATCCCGACCAGTTATAAAACTGGATTTGAAAATCGCGAGGAGTTATAGAAACTGAATTTAAAAATCCTTATCAGTTATAACACTGGATTTGAAAATCCCGACTAATTATAAAACTAGATTTGAAAATCCCGACCTGTTATAGAAAATGGATTTAAAAATCCCGACCAGTTATAAAACTGGATTTGAAAATCCCGACCAGTTATAGAAACTGGATTTGAAAATCCCGACTAGTTATAAAAACTGGATTTGAAAATCCCAACCAGTTATAGAAACTGGATTTCAAAATCCCGACCAGTTATAGAAACTGGAGTTGAAAATCCCGACCAGTTATAACACTGAATTTGAAAATCCCGACCAGTTATAAAAACTGAATTTGAAAATCCCGACCAGTTATAGAAACTGGATTTGAAAATCCTGACCAGTTATAGAAACTGAATTTGAAAATCCCGACTAGTTATAAAAACTGGATTTGAAAATCCCGACCAGTTATAAAACTGGATTTGAAAATCCCGACGAGTTATAGAAACTGAATATGAAAATCCTGATCAGTTATAACACCGGATTTGAAAATCCCGACCAATTATAAAACTAGATTTGAAAATCCCGACCAGTTATAGAAAATGGATTTGAAAATCCCGACCAGTTATAAAACTGGATTTGAAAATCCCGACAAGTTATAGAAAATGGATTTGAAAATCCCGACCATTTATAAAACTGGATTTGAAAATCCCGACGATTTATAGAAACTGAATTTGAAAATCCTGATCAGTTATAACACTGGATTTGAAAATCCCGACCAATTATAAAAACTAGTTATAGAAACTGGATTTGAAGTTCCCGACCAGTTATAGAAACTTGATTTGAAAATCCTGACCAGTTATAGAAACTGGATTTGAAAATCCCGACCAGTTATAAAAACTGGATTTGAAAATCCCGACTAGTTATAAAACTGGATTTAAAATCCCGACCAGTTATAGAAACTGGATTTGAAAATCCTGATCAGTTATAACACTGGATTTGAAAATCCCGACCAATTATAAAACTAAATTTGAAAATCGGGATCTGTTATAGAAACTGGATTTGAAAATCCCGACCAGTTATAAATCTGGATTTGAAAATCCCAACCAGTTATAAAACTAGATTTAAAAATCCCGACCAGTTATAGAAACTGCATTTGAAAATCCTGACCAGTTATAAAACTGGATTTGAAAATCCCGACCAGTTATAGAAATTGGATTTGAAAATCCCGACCAGTTATGACACTAGATTTGGAAATGACGACCAGTTATAGAAACTGGATTTGAAAATCCCGACCAGTTATAAAAATTGGATTTGAAAATCCCGACTAGTTATAGAAACTGGATTTGAAAATCCCGACCAGTTGTAAAAACTGAATTTTGAAAATCCCGACTAGTTACAAAAACTGGATTTGAAAATCCCGACCAGTTATAAAAACTAGATTTGAAAATCCCGACCAGATATAGAAACTGGATTTGAAAATCCCGACCAGTTATAGAAACTGGATTTGAAAATCCCGACCAGTTATAGAAACTAGATTTGAAAATCCCGACCAGTTATAAAACTGGATTTGAAAATCCCGACCAGTTATAGAAACTGGATTTGAAAATCCCGACCAGTTATAAAAACTGGATTTGAAAATCCCGACCAGTTATAGAAACTGGCTTTCAAAATACCGACCAGTTATAGAAACTGGATTTGAAAATCCCGACCAGTTATAGAAACTGGATTTGAAAATCCCGACCAGTTATAAAAACTGGATTTGAAAAGGCCGACCAGTTATATAAACTGGATTTCAAAATACAGACCAGTTATAGAAACTTGATTTGAAAATCCCGACCAGTTATAGAAACTGGATTTGAAAATCCCGACCAGTTATAGAAACTAGATTTGAAAATCCCGATCAGTTATAAAACTGGATTTGAAAATCCCGACTAGTTATAGAAACTGGATTTGAAAATCCCGACCAGTTATAAAAACTGGATTTGAAAATCCCGACCAGTTATAGAAACTCGATTTCAAAATACCAACCAGTTTTAGAAATTGGATTTGAAAATCCCGACCAGTTATAGAAACTGGATTTGAAAATCCCGACCAGTTATAACACTGAATTTGAAAATCCCGACCAGTTATAAAAACTGGATTTGAAAATCCCGACGAGTTATAGAAACTAAATTTGAAAATCCTGATCAGTTATAACACTGGATTTGAAAATCCAGACCAATTATAAAACTAGATTTGAAAATCCCGACCAGTTACAGCAAATGGATTTGAAAATCCCGACCAGTTATAAAACTGGATTTGAAAATTCCGACCAGTTATGACACTAGATTTGAAAATCCCGACCAGTTATAGAAACTGGATTTGAAAATCCCGACCAGTTATAAAACTGGATTTGAAAATCCCGACCAGTTATAGAAACTGGATTTGAAAATCCCGATCAGTTATAGAAACTGGATTTTAAAATCCCGACCAATTATAGAAACTGGATTTGAAAATCCTGACCAGTTATAGAAACTAGATTTGAAAATCCCGACCAGTTATAAAAACTAGATTTGAAAATCCCGACCAGTTATAGAAACTGGATTTGAAAATCCCGACCAGTTATAGAAACTAGATTTGAAAATATCGACCAGTTATAGAAACTAGATTTGAAAATCCCGACCAGTTATAAAACTGGATTTGAAAATCCCGACTAGTTATAAAAACTGGATTTGAAAATCCCAACCAATTATAGAAACTGTATTTCAAAATCCCGACCAGTTATAGAAACTGGAGTTGAAAATCCCGACTAGTTATAACACTGAATTTGAAAATCCCGACCAGTTATAAAAACTGGATTTGAAAATTCCGACCAGTTATAGAAACTGGATTTGAAAATCCTGACCAGTTATAGAAACTGAATTTGAAAATCCCGACCAGTTATTAAAACTGGATTTGAAAATCCCGACTAGTTATAAAACTGGATTTGAAAATCCCGACGAGTTATAGAAACTGAATTTGAAAATCCTGATCAGTTATAACACTGGATTTGAAAATCCCGACCAATTATAAAACTAGATTTGAAAATCCCGACCAGTTATAGAAAATGGATTTGAAAATCCCGACCAGTTATAAAACTGGATTTGAAAATCCCGACCAGTTATAAAAACTAGAGTTGAAAATCCCGACCAGTTATAGAAACTGGATTTGAAAATCACGACCAGTTATAGAAACTGGATTTGAAAATCTCGACCAGTTATAGAAACTGGATTTGAAAATCCCGACCAGATATAAGATCTGGATTTGAAAATCCCGACCAGTTATAAAATCTGGAATTGAAAATCCCGACCAGTTATAGAAACTGGATTTCAAAATCCCGACCAGTTATAGAAACTGGATTTGAAAATCCCGACCAGTTATAGAAACTGGATTTGAAAATCCCGACCAGTTATAACACTGAATTTGAAAATCCCGACCGGTTATAAAAACTGGATTTGAAAATCCCGACCAGTTATAGAAACTTGATTTGAAAATCCTGACCAGTTATAGAAACTGGATTTGAAAATCCCGACCAGGTATAAAAAGTGGATTTGAAAATCTCGACCAGTTATAAAATTGGATTTAAAAATCCCGACCAGTTATAGAAACTGGATTTGAAAATCCTGATCAGTTATAACACTGGATTTGAAAATCCCGACCAATTATAAAACTAGATTTAAAAATCGGGACCTGTTATAGAAACTGGATTTGAAAATCCCGACCAGTTATAAATCTGGATTTGAAAATCCCAACCAGTTATAAAACTAGATTTAAAAATCCCGACCAGTTATAGAAACTGCATTTGAAAATCCTGACCAGTTATAAAACGGGATTTGAAAATCCCGACCAGTTATAGAAATTGGATTTAAAAATCTCGACCAGTTATGACACTAGATTTTGAAATCACGACCAGTTATAGAAACTGGATTTGAAAATCCCGACCAGTTGTAAAAACTGAATTTTGAAAATCCCGACCAGTTACAAAAACTGGATTTGAAAATCCCGACCAGTTATAAAAACTAGATTTGAAAATCCCGACCAGTTATAGAAACTGGATTTCAAAATCCCGATCAGTTATAGAAACTGATTTGAAAATCCCGACCAGTTATAGAAACTGGATTTGAAAATCCCGACCAGTTATAACACTGAATTTGAAAATCCCGACCAGTTATAAAAACTGCATTTGAAAATCCCGACCAGTTATACAAACTGAATTTGAAAATCCTGACCAGTTATAGAAACTGAATTTGAAAATCCCGACCATTTATAGAAACTGGATTTGAAAATTATGATCAGTTATAACACTAGATTTGAAAATTCCGACCAATTATAAAACTGGATTTGAAAATCCCGACCAGTTATAGAAACTGGATTTGAAAATCCCGACTAGTTATAAAACTGGATTTGAAAATCCCGACCAATTATAAAACTGGATTTAAAAATCCCGACCAGTTATAAAAACTGGATTTGAAAATCCCGACCAGTTATAAAACTGGATTTGAAAATCCCGACCAGTTATAGAAACTGGATTTGAAAATCCTGACCAGTTATAAAACTGGATTTGAAAATCCCGACCAGTTATAGAAACTGGATTTAAAAATTCTGACTAGTTATAACACTAGATTTAAAAATTCCGACCAGTTATAGATACTGGATTTGAAAATCCCGACCAGTTATAACACTGAATTTGAAAATTCCGACCAGTTATAAAAACTGGATTTGAAAATCACGACCAGTTATAGAAACTGGATTTGAAAATCCCGACCAGTTATAGAAACTGGATTTAAAAATTCCGACCAGTTATGACACTAGATTTGAAAATTCCGACCAGTTATAGATACTGGATTTGAAAATCCCGACGAGTTATAAAAACTGGAGTTGCAAATCCCGACCAGTTATAGAAACTGGATTTGAAAATCTCGACCAGTTATAGAAACTGTATTTGAAAATCCCGACCAGTTATAGAAACTGGATTTCAAAATCCCGACCAGTTATAGAAACTGGATTTGAAAATCCCTATCAGTTATAGAAACTGGATTTGAAAATCCCGACCAGTTATAAAATCTGGAATTGAAAATCCCGACCAGTTATAGAAACTAGATTTCCAAATCCCGACCAGTTATAGAAACTAGATTTGAAAATCCCGACCGGTTATAAAAACTGGATTTGAAAATCCCGACCAGTTATAGAAACTTGATTTGAAAATCCTGACCAGTTATAGAAACTGGATTTGAAAATCCCGACCAGTTATAAAAACTGGATTTGAAAATCCCGACCAGTTATAAAACTGGATTTGAAAATCCCGACCAGTTATAGAAACTGGATTTGAAAATCCTGATCAGTTATAACACTGGATTTGAAAATCCCGACCAGTTATAGAAACTGGATTTCAAAATCCCGACCAGTTATAGAAACTGGATTTGAAAATCCCGACCAGTTATAACACTGAATTTGAAAATCTTGACCGGTTATAAAAACTGGATTTGAAAATGCCGACCAGTTATAAAACTGGATTTGAAAATCCCGATCAGTTATAGAAACTGGATTTGAAAATCCTGATCAGTTATAACACTGGATTTGAAAATCCCGACCAATTGTAAAACTAGATTTGAAAATCCCGACCAGTTATAGAAAATGGATTTGAAAATCCCGAGCAGTTATAAAACTGGATTTGAAAATCCCGACCAGTTATAGAAACTGGATTTGAAAATCCCGACCAGTTATAACACTGAATTTGAAAATCCCGACCAGTTATAAAAACTGGATTTGAAAATCCCGACTAGTTATAAAAACTGGATTTGAAAATCCTGACCAGTTATAGAAACTGAATTTGAAAATCCAGACCAGTTATAAAAACTGGATTTGAAAATCCTGACCAGTTATAGAAACTGAATTTGAAAATCCCGACCAGTTATAAACACTGGATTTGAAAATCCCGACCAGTTATAAAACTGGATTTGAAAATCGCGAGGAGTTATAGAAACTGAATTTGAAAATCCTTATCAGTTATAACACTGGATTTGAAAATCCCGACTAATTATAAAACTAGATTTGAAAATCCCGACCTGTTATAGAAAATGGATTTAAAAATCCCGACCAGTTATAAAACTGGATTTGAAAATCCCGACCAGTTATAGAAACTGGATTTGAAAATCCCGACTAGTTATAAAAACTATATTTGAAAATCCCAACCAGTTATAGAAACTGGATTTCAAAATCCCGACCAGTTATAGAAACTGGAGTTGAAAATCCCGACCAGTTATAACACTGAATTTGAAAATCCCGACCAGTTATAAAAACTGAATTTGAAAATCCCGACCAGTTATAGAAACTGGATTTGAAAATCCTGATCAGTTATAGAAACTGAATTTGAAAATCTCGACTAGTTATAAAAACTGGATTTGAAAATCCCGACCAGTTATTAAACTGGATTTGAAAATCCCGACGAGTTATAGAAACTGAATATGAAAATCCTGATCAGTTATAACACCGGATTTGAAAATCCCGACCAATTATAAAACTAGATTTAAAAATCCCGACCAGTTATAGAAAATGGATTTGAAAATCCCGACCAGTTATAAAACTGGATTTGAAAATCCCGACCAGTTATAGAAAATGGATTTGAAAATCCCGACCATTTATAAAACTGGATTTGAAAATCCCGACGATTTATAGAAACTGAATTTGAAAATCCTGATCAGTTATAACACTGGATTTGAAAATCCCGACCAATTATAAAAACTAGTTATAGAAACTGGATTTGAAGATCCCGACCAGTTATAGAAACTTGATTTGAAAATCCTGACCAGTTATAGAAACTTGATTTTAAAATCCCGACCAGTTATAAAAACTGGATTTGAAAATCCCGACCAGTTATAAAACTGGATTTGAAAATCCCGACCAGTTATAGAAACTGGATTTGAAAATCCTGATCAGTTATAACACTGGATTTGAAAATCCCGACCAATTATAAAACTAGATTTAAAAATCGGGACCTGTTATAGAAACTGGATTTTAAAAATCCCGACCAGTTATAAATCTGGATTTGAAAATCCCAACCAGTTATAAAACTAGATTTAAAAATCCCGACCAGTTATAGAAACTGCATTTGAAAATCCTGACCAGTTATAAAACTGGATTTGAAAATCCCGACCAGTTATAGAAATTGGATTTGAAAATCCCGACCAGTTATGACACTAGATTTGGAAATGACGACCAGTTATAGAAACTGGATTTGAAAATCCCGACCAGTTATAAAAATTGGATTTGAAAATCCCGACTAGTTATAGAAACTGGATTTGAAAATCCCGACCAGTTGTAAAAACTGAATTTTGAAAATCCCGACTAGTTACAAAAACTGGATTTGAAAATCCCGACCAGTTATAAAAACTAGATTTGAAAATCCCGACCAGATATAGAAACTGGATTTCAAAATCCCTACCAGTTATAGAAACTGGAGTTGAAAATCCCGACTAGTTATAACACTGAATTTGAAAATCCCGACCAGTTATAAAAACTGGATTTGAAAATTCCGACCAGTTATAGAAACTGGATTTGAAAATCCTGACCAGTTATAGAAACTGAATTTGAAAATCCCGACCAGTTATTAAAACTGGATTTGAAAATCCCGACCAGTTATAAAACTGGATTTGAAAATCCCGACGAGTTATAGAAACTGAATTTGAAAATCCTGATCAGTTATAACACTGGATTTGAAAATCCCGACCAATTATAAAACTAGATTTGAAAATCCCGACCAGTTATAGAAAATGGATTTGAAAATCCCGACCAGTTATAAAACTGGATTTGAAAATCCCGACCAGTTATAAAAACTAGAGTTGAAAATCCCGACCAGTTATAGAAACTGGATTTGAAAATCACGACCAGTTATAGAAACTGGATTTGAAAATCTCGACCAGTTATAGAAACTGGATTTGAAAATCCCAACCAGATATAAGATCTGGATTTGAAAATCCCGACCAGTTATAAAATCTGGAATTGAAAATCCCGACCAGTTATAGAAACTGGATTTCAAAATCCCGACCAGTTATAGAAACTGGATTTGAAAATCCCGACCAGTTATAGAAACTGGATTTGAAAATCCCGACCAGTTATAACACTGAATTTGAAAATCCCGACCGGTTATAAAAACTGGATTTGAAAATCCCGACCAGTTATAGAAACTTGATTTGAAAATCCTGACCAGTTATAGAAACTGGATTTGAAAATCCCGACCAGGTATAAAAAGTGGATTTGAAAATCTCGACCAGTTATAAAATTGGATTTAAAAATCCCGACCAGTTATAGAAACTGGATTTGAAAATCCTGATCAGTTATAACACTGGATTTGAAAATCCCGACCAATTATAAAACTAGATTTAAAAATCGGGACCTGTTATAGAAACTGGATTTGAAAATCCTGACCAGTTATAAATCTGGATTTGAAAATCCCAACCAGTTATAAAACTAGATTTAAAAATCCCGACCAGTTATAGAAACTGCATTTGAAAATCCTGACCAGTTATAAAACTGGATTTGAAAATCCCGACCAGTTATAGAAATTGGATTTAAAAATCCCGACCAGTTATGACACTAGATTTTGAAATCACGACCAGTTATAGAAACTGGATTTGAAAATCCCGACCAGTTGTAAAAACTGAATTTTTAAAATCCCGACCAGTTACAAAAACTGGATTTGAAAATCCCGACCAGTTATAAAAACTAGATTTGAAAATCCCGACCAGTTATAGAAACTGGATTTCAAAATCCCGATCAGTTATAGAAACTGATTTGAAAATCCCGACCAGTTATAGAAACTGGATTTGAAAATCCCGACCAGTTATAACACTGAATTTGAAAATCCCGACCAGTTATAAAAACTGCATTTGAAAATCCCGACCAGTTATACAAACTGGATTTGAAAATCCTGACCAGTTATAGAAACTGAATTTGAAAATCCCGACCATTTATAGAAACTGGATTTGAAAATTATGATCAGTTATAACACTAGATTTGAAAATTCCGACCAATTATAAAACTGGATTTGAAAATCTCGACCAGTTATAGAAACTGGATTTGAAAATCCTGATCAGTTATAACACTGGATTTGAAAATCCCGACCAATTATAAAACTAAATTTGAAAATCGGGATCTGTTATAGAAACTGGATTTGAAAATCCCGACCAGTTATAAATCTGGATTTGAAAATCCCAACCAGTTATAAAACTAGATTTAAAAATCCCGACCAGTTATAGAAACTGCATTTGAAAATCCTGACCAGTTATAAAACTGGATTTGAAAATCCCGACCAGTTATAGAAATTGGATTTGAAAATCCCGACCAGTTATAAAAACTGGATTTGAAAATCCCGACCAGTTATAAAACTGGATTTGAAAATCCCGACCAGTTATAGAAACTGGATTTGAAAATCCTGATCAGTTATAACACTGGATTTGAAAATCCCGACCAGTTATAGAAACTGGATTTCAAAATCCCGACCAGTTATAGAAACTGGATTTGAAAATCCCGACCAGTTATAACACTAAATTTGAAAATCTTGACCGGTTATAAAAACTGGATTTGAAAATGCCGACCAGTTATAAAACTGGATTTGAAAATCCCGATCAGTTATAGAAACTGGATTTGAAAATCCTGATCAGTTATAACACTGGATTTGAAAATCCCGACCAATTGTAAAACTAGATTTGAAAATCCCGACCAGTTATAGAAAATGGATTTAAAAATCCAGACCAGTTATAAAACTGGATTTGAAAATCCCGACCAGTTATAGAAACTGGATTTGAAAATCCCGACCAGTTATAACACTGAATTTGAAAATCCCGACCAGTTATAAAAACTGGATTTGAAAATCCCGACTAGTTATAAAAACTGGATTTGAAAATCCTGACCAGTTATAGAAACTGAATTTGAAAATCCAGACCAGTTATAAAAACTGGATTTGAAAATCCTGACCAGTTATAGAAACTGAATTTGAAAATCCCGACCAGTTATAAACACTGGATTTGAAAATCCCGACCAGTTATAAAACTGGATTTGAAAATCGCGAGGAGTTATAGAAACTGAATTTGAAAATCCTTATCAGTTATAACACTGGATTTGAAAATCCCGACTAATTATAAAACTAGATTTGAAAATCCCGACCAGTTATAGAAAATGGATTTAAAAATCCCGACCAGTTATAAAACTGGATTTGAAAATCCCGACCAGTTATAGAAACTGGATTTGAAAATCCCGACTAGTTATAAAAACTATATTTGAAAATCCCAACCAGTTATAGAAACTGGATTTCAAAATCCCGACCAGTTATAGAAACTGGAGTTGAAAATCCCGACCAGTTATAACACTGAATTTGAAAATCCCGACCAGTTATAAAAACTGAATTTGAAAATCCCGACCAGTTATAGAAACTGGATTTGAAAATCCTGATCAGTTATAGAAACTGAATTTGAAAATCCCGACTAGTTATAAAAACTGGATTTGAAAATCCCGACCAGTTATAAAACTGGATTTGAAAATCCCGACGAGTTATAGAAACTGAATATGAAAATCCTGATCAGTTATAACACCGGATTTGAAAATCCCGACCAATTATAAAACTAGATTTAAAAATCCCGACCAGTTATAGAAAATGGATTTGAAAATCCCGACCAGTTATAAAACTGGATTTGAAAATCCCGACCAGTTATAGAAAATGGATTTGAAAATCCCGACCATTTATAAAACTGGATTTGAAAATCCCGACGATTTATAGAAACTGAATTTGAAAATCCTGATCAGTTATAACACTGGATTTGAAAATCCCGACCAATTATAAAAACTAGTTATAGAAACTGGATTTGAAGATCCCGACCAGTTATAGAAACTTGATTTGAAAATCCTGACCAGTTATAGAAACTTGATTTTAAAATCCCGACCAGTTATAAAAACTGGATTTGAAAATCCCGACCAGTTATAAAACTGGATTTGAAAATCCCGACCAGTTATAGAAACTGGATTTGAAAATCCTGATCAGTTATAACACTGGATTTGAAAATCCCGACCAATTATAAAACTAGATTTAAAAATCGGGACCTGTTATAGAAACTGGATTTTAAAAATCCCGACCAGTTATAAATCTGGATTTGAAAATCCCAACCAGTTATAAAACTAGATTTAAAAATCCCGACCAGTTATAGAAACTGCATTTGAAAATCCTGACCAGTTATAAAACTGGATTTGAAAATCCCGACCAGTTATAGAAATTGGATTTGAAAATCCCGACCAGTTATGACACTAGATTTGGAAATGACGACCAGTTATAGAAACTGGATTTGAAAATCCCGACCAGTTATAAAAATTGGATTTGAAAATCCCGACTAGTTATAGAAACTGGATTTGAAAATCCCGACCAGTTGTAAAAACTGAATTTTGAAAATCCCGACTAGTTACAAAAACTGGATTTGAAAATCCCGACCAGTTATAAAAACTAGATTTGAAAATCCCGACCAGATATAGAAACTGGATTTCAAAATCCCGACCAGTTATAGAAACTGGAGTTGAAAATCCCGACTAGTTATAACACTGAATTTGAAAATCCCGACCAGTTATAAAAACTGGATTTGAAAATTCCGACCAGTTATAGAAACTGGATTTGAAAATCCGGACCAGTTATACAAACTGAATTTGAAAATCCCGACCAGTTATTAAAACTGGATTTGAAAATCCCGACCAGTTATAAAACTGGATTTGAAAATCCCGACGAGTTATAGAAACTGAATTTGAAAATCCTGATCAGTTATAACACTGGATTTGAAAATCCCGACCAATTATAAAACTAGATTTGAAAATCCCGACCAGTTATAGAAAATGGATTTGAAAATCCCGACCAGTTATAAAACTGGATTTGAAAATCCCGACCAGTTATAAAAACTAGAGTTGAAAATCCCGACCAGTTATAGAAACTGGATTTGAAAATCACGACCAGTTATAGAAACTGGATTTGAAAATCTCGACCAGTTATAGAAACTGGATTTAAAAATCCCAACCAGATATAAGATCTGGATTTGAAAATCCCGACCAGTTATAAAATCTGGAATTGAAAATCCCGACCAGTTATAGAAACTGGATTTCAAAATCCCGACCAGTTATAGAAACTGGATTTGAAAATCCCGACCAGTTATAGAAACTGGATTTGAAAATCCCGACCAGTTATAACATTGAATTTAAAAATCCCGACCGGTTATAAAAACTGGATTTGAAAATCCCGACCAGTTATAGAAACTTGATTTGAAAATCCTGACCAGTTATAGAAACTGGATTTGAAAATCCCGACCAGGTATAAAAAGTGGATTTGAAAATCTCGACCAGTTATAAAATTGGATTTAAAAATCCCGACCAGTTATAGAAACTGGATTTGAAAATCCTGATCAGTTATAACACTGGATTTGAAAATCCCGACCAATTATAAAACTAGATTTAAAAATCGGGACCTGTTATAGAAACTGGATTTGAAAATCCCGACCAGTTATAAATCTGGATTTGAAAATCCCAACCAGTTATAAAACTAGATTTAAAAATCCCGACCAGTTATAGAAACTGCATTTGAAAATCCTGACCAGTTACAAAACTGGATTTGAAAATCCCGACCAGTTATAGAAATTGGATTTAAAAATCCCGACCAGTTATGACACTAGATTTTGAAATCACGACCAGTTATAGAAACTGGATTTGAAAATCCCGACTAGTTGTAAAAACTGAATTTTGAAAATCCCGACCAGTTACAAAAACTGGATTTGAAAATCCCGACCAGTTATAAAAACTAGATTTGAAAATCCCGACCAGTTATAGAAACTGGATTTCAAAATCCCGATCAGTTATAGAAACTGATTTGAAAATCCCGACCAGTTATAGAAACTGGATTTGAAAATCCCAACCAGTTATAACACTGAATTTGAAAATCCCGACCAGTTATAAAAACTGCATTTGAAAATCCCGACCAGTTATACAAACTGGATTTGAAAATCCTGACCAGTTATAGAAACTGAATTTGAAAATCCCGACCATTTATAGAAACTGGATTTGAAAATTATGATCAGTTATAACACTAGATTTGAAAATTCCGACCAATTATAAAACTGGATTTGAAAATCCCGACCAGTTATAGAAACTGGATTTGAAAATCCTGATCAGTTATAACACTGGATTTGAAAATCCCGACCAATTATAAAACTAAATTTGAAAATCGGGATCTGTTATAGAAACTGGATTTGAAAATCCCGACCAGTTATAAATCTGGATTTGAAAATCCCAACCAGTTATAAAACTAGATTTAAAAATCCCGACCAGTTATATAAACTGCATTTGAAAATCCTGACCAGTTATAAAACTGGATTTGAAAATCCCGACCAGTTATAGAAATTGGATTTGAAAATCCCGACCAGTTATAACACTGAATTTGAAAATCCCGACCGGTTATAAAAACTGGATTTAAAAATCCCGACCAGTTATAGAAACTTGATTTGAAAATCCTGACCAGTTATAGAAACTGGATTTGAAAATCCCGACCAGGTATAAAAAGTGGATTTGAAAATCTCGACCAGTTATAAAATTGGATTTAAAAATCCCGACCAGTTATAGAAACTGGATTTGAAAATCCTGATTAGTTATAACACTGGATTTGAAAATCCCGACCAATTATAAAACTAGATTTAAAAATCGGGACCTGTTATAGAAACTGGATTTGAAAATCCCGACTAGTTATAAATCTGGATTTGAAAATCCCAACCAGTTATAAAACTAGATTTAAAAATCCCGACCAGTTATAGAAACTGCATTTGAAAATCCTGACCAGTTATAAAACTGGATTTGAAAATCCCGACCAGTTATAGAAATTGGATTTAAAAATCCCGACCAGTTATGACACTAGATTTTGAAATCACGATCAGTTATAAAAACTGGATTTGAAAATCCCGACCAGTTGTAAAAACTGAATTTTGAAAATCCCGACCAGTTACAAAAACTGGATTTGAAAATCCCGACCAGTTATAAAAACTAGATTTGAAAATCCCGACCAGTTATAGAAACTGGATTTCAAAATCCCGATCAGTTATAGAAACTGATTTGAAAATCCCGACCAGTTATAGAAACTGGATTTGAAAATCCCGACCAGTTATAACACTGAATTTGAAAATCCCGACCAGTTATAAAAACTGCATTTGAAAATCCCGACCAGTTATACAAACTGGATTTGAAAATCCTGACCAGTTATAGAAACTGAATTTGAAAATCCCGACCATTTATAGAAACTGGATTTGAAAATTATGATCAGTTATAACACTAGATTTGAAAATTCCGACCAATTATAAAACTGGATTTGAAAATCCCGACCAGTTATAGAAACTGGATTTGAAAATCCCGACTAGTTATAAAACTGGATTTGAAAATCCCGACCAATTATAAAACTGGATTTAAAAATCCCGACCAGTTATAGAAACTGGATTTGAAAATCCCGACCAGTTATAAAACTGGATTTGAAAATCCCGACCAGTTATAGAAACTGGATTTGAAAATCCTGACCAGTTATAAAACTGGATTTGAAAATCCCGACCAGTTATAGAAACTGGATTTAAAAATTCTGACTAGTTATAACACTAGATTTAAAAATTCCGACCAGTTATAGATACTGGATTTGAAAATCCCGACCAGTTATAACACTGAATTTGAAAATCCCGACCAGTTATAAAAACTGGATTTGAAAATCACGACCAGTTATAGAAACTGGATTTGAAAATCCCGACGAGTTATAGAAACTGGATTTAAAAATTCCGACCAGTTATGACACTAGATACTGGATTTGAAAATTCTGACCAGTTATAGATACTGGATTTGAAAATCCCGACGAGTTATAAAAACTGGAGTTGCAAATCCCGACCAGTTATAGAAACTGGATTTGAAAATCTCGACCAGTTATAGAAACTGTATTTGAAAATCCCGACCAGTTATAGAAACTGGATTTCAAAATCCCGACCAGTTATAGAAACTGGATTTGAAAATCCCTATCAGTTATAGAAACTGGATTTGAAAATCCCGACCAGTTATAAAATCTGGAATTGAAAATCCCGACCAGTTATAGAAACTAGATTTCAAAATCCCGACCAGTTATAGAAACTAGATTTGAAAATCCCGACCGGTTATAAAAACTGGATTTGAAAATCCCGACCAGTTATAGAAACTTGATTTGAAAATCCTGACCAGTTATAGAAACTGGATTTGAAAATCCCGACCAGTTATAAAAACTGGATTTGAAAATCCCGACCAGTTATAAAACTGGATTTGAAAATCCCGACCAGTTATAGAAACTGGATTTGAAAATCCTGATCAGTTATAACACTGGATTTGAAAATCCCGACCAGTTATAGAAACTAGATTTGAAAATCCCGACCAGTTATAGAAACTAGATTTGAAAATCCCGACCGGTTATAAAAACTGGATTTGAAAATCCCGACCAGTTATACAAACTTGATTTGAAAATCCTGACCAGTTATAGAAACTGGATTTGAAAATCCCGACCAGTTATAAAAACTGGATTTGAAAATCCCGACCAGTTATAAAACTGGATTTGAAAATCCCGACCAGTTATAGAAACTGGATTTGAAAATCCTGATCAGTTATAACACTGGATTTGAGAATCCCGACCAGTTATAGAAACTGGATTTCAAAATCCCGACCAGTTATAGAAACTGGATTTGAAAATCCCGACCAGTTATAACACAGAATTTGAAAATCTTGACCGGTTATAAAAACTGGATTTGAAAATGCCGACCAGTTATAAAACTGGATTTGAAAATCCCGATCAGTTATAACACTGGATTTGAAAATCCCGACCAATTGTAAAACTAGATTTGAAAATCCCGACCAGTTATAGAAAATGGATTTGAAAATCCCGACCAGTTATAAAACTGGATTTGAAAATCCCGACCAGTTATAGAAACTGTATTTGAAAATCCCGACCAGTTATAGAAACTGAATTTGAAAATCCCGACTAGTTATAAAAACTGGATTTGAAAATCCTGACCAGTTATAGAAACTGAATTTGAAAATCCAAACCAGTTATAAAAACTGGATTTGAAAATCCTGACCAGTTATAGAAACTGAATTTGAAAATCCCGACCAGTTATAAACACTGGATTTGAAAATCCCGACCAGTTATAAAACTGGATTTGAAAATCGCGAGGAGTTATAGAAACTGAATTTGAAAATCCTTATCAGTTATAACACTGGATTTGAAAATCCCGACTAATTATAAAACTAGATTTGAAAATCCCGACCTGTTATAGAAAATGGATTTAAAAATCCCGACCAGTTATAAAACTGGATTTGAAAATCCCGACCAGTTATAGAAACTGGATTTGAAAATCCCGACTAGTTATAAAAACTATATTTGAAAATCCCAACCAGTTATAGAAACTGGATTTCAAAATCCCGACCAGTTATAGAAACTGCAGTTGAAAATCCCGACCAGTTATAACACTGAATTTGAAAATCCCGACCAGTTATAAAAACTGAATTTGAAAATCCCGACCACTTATAGAAACTGGATTTGAAAATCCTGACCAGTTATAGAAACTGAATTTGAAAATCCCGACTAGTTATAAAAACTGGATTTGAAAATCCCAACCAGTTATAAAACTGGATTTGAAAATCCCGACGAGTTATAGAAACTGAATATGAAAATCCTGATCAGTTATAACACCGGATTTGAAAATCCCGACCAATTATAAAACTAGATTTAAAAATCCCGACCAGTTATAGAAAATGGATTTGAAAATCCCGACCAGTTATAAAACTGGATTTGAAAATCCCGACCAGTTATAGAAAATGGATTTGAAAATCCCGACCATTTATAAAACTGGATTTGAAAATCCCGACGATTTATAGAAACTGAATTTGAAAATCCTGATCAGTTATAACACTGGATTTGAAAATCCCGACCAATTATAAAAACTAGTTATAGAAACTGGATTTGAAGATTCCGACCAGTTATAGAAACTTGATTTGAAAATCCTGACCAGTTATAGAAACTTGATTTTAAAATCCCGACCAGTTATAAAAACTGGATTTGAAAATCCCGACCAGTTATAAAACTGGATTTGAAAATCCCGACCAGTTATAGAAACTGGATTTGAAAATCCTGATCAGTTATAACACTGGATTTGAAAATCCCGACCAATTATAAAACTAAATTTGAAAATCGGGATCTGTTTTAGAAACTGGATTTGAAAATCCCGACCAGTTATAAATCTGGATTTGAAAATCCCAACCAGTTATAAAACTAGATTTAAAAATCCCGACCAGTTATAGAAACTGCATTTGAAAATCCTGACCAGTTATAAAACTGGATTTGAAAATCCCGACCAGTTATAGAAATTGGATTTGAAAATCCCGACCAGTTATGACACTAGATTTGGAAATGACGACCAGTTATAGAAACTGGATTTGAAAATCCCGACCAGTTATAAAAATTGGATTTGAAAATCCCGACTAGTTATAGAAACTGGATTTGAAAATCCCGACCAGTTGTAAAAACTGAATTTTGAAAATCCCGACCAGTTACAAAAACTGGATTTGAAAATCCCCACCAGTTATAAAAACTAGATTTGAAAATCCCGACCAGATATAGAAACTGGATTTCAAAATCCCGACCAGTTATAGAAACTGGAGTTGAAAATCCCGACTAGTTATAACACTGAATTTGAAAATCCCGACCAGTTATAAAAACTGGATTTGAAAATTCCGACCAGTTATAGAAACTGGATTTGAAAATCCTGACCAGTTATAGAAACTGAATTTGAAAATCCCGACCAGTTATTAAAACTGGATTTGAAAATCCCGACCAGTTATAAAACTGGATTTGAAAATCCCGACGAGTTATAGAAACTGAATTTGAAAATCCTGATCAGTTATAACACTGGATTTGAAAATCCCGACCAATTATAAAACTAGATTTGAAAATCCCGACCAGTTATAGAAAATGGATTTGAAAATCCCGACCAGTTATAAAACTGGATTTGAAAATCCCGACCAGTTATAAAAACTAGAGTTGAAAATCCCGACCAGTTATAGAAACTGGATTTGAAAATCACGACCAGTTATAGAAACTGGATTTGAAAATCTCGACCAGTTATAGAAACTGGATTTGAAAATTCCAACCAGATATAAGATCTGGATTTGAAAATCCCGACCAGTTATAAAATCTGGAATTGAAAATCCCGACCAGTTATAGAAACTGGATTTCAACATCCCGACCAATTATAGAAACTGGATTTGAAAATCCCGACCAGTTATAGAAACTGGATTTGAAAATCCCGACCAGTTATAACACTGAATTTGAAAATCCCGACCGGTTATAAAAACTGGATTTGAAAATCCCGACCAGTTATAGAAACTTGATTTGAAAATCCTGACCAGTTATAGAAACTGGATTTGAAAATCCCGACCTGGTATAAAAACTGGATTTGAAAATCTCGACCAGTTATAAAATTGGATTTAAAAATCCCGACCAGTTATAAAAACTGGATTTGAAAATCCTGATCAGTTATAACACTGGATTTGAAAATCCCGACCAATTATAAAACTAGATTTAAAAATCGGGACCTGTTATAGAAACTGGATTTGAAAATCCCGACCAGTTATAAATCTGGATTTGAAAATCCCAACCAGTTATAAAACAAGATTTAAAAATCCCGACCAGTTATAGAAACTGCATTTGAAAATCCTGACCAGTTATAAAACTGGATTTGAAAATCCCGACCAGTTATAGAAATTGGATTTAAAAATCCCTACCAGTTATGACACTAGATTTTGAAATCACGACCAGTTATAGAAACTGGATTTGAAAATCCCGACCAGTTGTAAAAACTGAATTTTGAAAATCCCGACCAGTTACAAAAACTGGATTTGAAAATCCCGACCAGTTATAAAAACTAGATTTGAAAATCCCGACCAGTTATAGAAACTGGATTTCAAAATCCCGATCAGTTATAGAAACTGATTTAAAAATCCCGACCAGTTATAGAAACTGGATTTGAAAATCCCGACCAGTTATAACACTGAATTTGAAAATCCCGACCAGTTATAAAAACTGCATTTGAAAATCCCGACCAGTTATACAAACTGGATTTGAAAATCCTGACCAGTTATAGAAACTGAATTTCAAAATCCCGACCATTTATAGAAACTGGATTTTAAAATTATGATCAGTTATAACACTAGATTTGAAAATTCCGACCAATTATAAAACTGGATTTGAAAATCCCGACCAGTTATAGAAACTGGATTTGAAAATCCCGACTAGTTATAAAACTGGATTTGAAAATCCCGACCAATTATAAAACTGGATTTAAAAATCCCGACCAGTTATAGAAACTGGATTTGAAAATCCCGACCAGTTATAAAACTGGATTTGAAAATCCCGACCAGTTATAGAAACTGGATTTAAAAATTCTGACTAGTTATAACACTAGATTTAAAAATTCCGACCAGTTATACATACTGGATTTGAAAATCCCGACCAGTTATAACACTGAATTTGAAAATCCCGACCAGTTATAAAAACTGGATTTGAAAATCATGACCAGTTATAGAAACTGGATTTGAAAATCCCGACCAGTTATAGAAACTGGATTTAAAAATTCCGACCAGTTATGACACTAGATTTGAAAATTCCGACCAGTTATAGATACTGGATTTGAAAATCCCGACGAGTTATAAAAACTGGAGTTGCAAATCCCGACCAGTTATAGAAACTGGATTTGAAAATCTCGACCAGTTATAGAAACTGTATTTGAAAATCCCGACCAGTTATAGAAACTGGATTTCAAAATCCCGACCAGTTATAGAAACTGGATTTGAAAATCCCTATCAGTTATAGAAACTGGATTTGAAAATCCCGACCAGTTATAAAATCTGGAATTGAAAATCCCGACCAGTTATAGAAACTAGATTTCAAAATCCCGACCAGTTATAGAAACTAGATTTGAAAATCCCGACCGGTTATAAAAACTGGATTTGAAAATCCCGACCAGTTATAGAAACTTGATTTGAAAATCCTGACCAGTTATAGAAACTGGATTTGAAAATCCCGACCAGTTATAAAAACTGGATTTGAAAATCCCGACCAGTTATAAAACTGGATTTGAAAATCCCGACCAGTTATAGAAACTGGATTTGAAAATCCTGATCAGTTATAACACTGGATTTGAAAATCCCGACCAGTTATAGAAACTGGATTTCAAAATCCCGACCAGTTATAGAAACTGGATTTGAAAATCCCGACCAGTTATAACACTGAATTTGAAAATCCCGACCGGTTATAAAAACTGGATTTGAAAATGCCGACCAATTATAAAACTGGATTTGAAAATCCCGATCAGTTATAGAAACTGGATTTGAAAATCCTGATCAGTTATAACACTGGATTTGAAAATCCCGACCAATTGTAAAACTAGATTTGAAAATCCCGACCAGTTATAGAAAATGGATTTGAAAATCCCGACTAGTTATAAAACTGGATTTGAAAATCCCGACCAGTTATAGAAACTGGATTTGAAAATCCCGACCAGTTATAACACTGAATTTGAAAATCCCGACCAGTTATAAAAACTGGATTTGAAAATCCCGACTAGTTATAAAAACTGGATTTGAAAATCCTGACCAGTTATAGAAACTGAATTTGAAAATCCAGACCAGTTATAAAAACTGGATTTGAAAATCCTGACCAGTTATACAAACTGAATTTGAAAATCCCGACCACACTGGATTTGAAAATCCCGACCAGTTATAAAACTGGATTTGAAAATCGCGAGGAGTTATAGAAACTGAATTTGAAAATCCTTATCAGTTATAACACTGGATTTGAAAATCCCGACTAATTATAAAACTAGATTTGAAAATCCCGACCTGTTATAGAAAATGGATTTAAAAATCTCGACCAGTTATAAAACTGGATTTGAAAATCCCGACCAGTTATAGAAACTAGATTTGAAAATCCCGACTAGTTATAAAAACTGGATTTGAAAATCCCAACCAGTTATAGAAACTGGATTTCAAAATCCCGACCAGTTATAGAAACTGGAGTTGAAAATCCCGACCAGTTATAACACTGAATTTGAAAATCCCGACCAGTTATAAAAACTGAATTTGAAAATCCCGACCAGTTATAGAAACTGGATTTGAAAATCCTGACCAGTTATAGAAACTGAATTTGAAAATCCCGACTAGTTATAAAAACTGGATTTGAAAATCCCGACCAGTTATAAAACTGGATTTGAAAATCCCGACGAGTTATAGAAACTGAATATGAAAATCCTGATCAGTTATAACACCGGATTTGAAAATCCAGACCAATTATAAAACTAGATTTGAAAATCCCGACCAGTTATAGAAAATGGATTTGAAAATCCCGACCAGTTATAAAACTGGATTTGAAAATCCCGACCAGTTATAGAAAATGGATTTGAAAATCCCGACCATTTATAAAACTGGATTTGAAAATCCCGACGAGTTATAGAAACTGAATTTGAAAATCCTGATCAGTTATAACACTGGATTTGAAAATCCCGACCCATTATAAAAACTAGTTATAGAAACTGGATTTGAAGATCCCGACCAGTTATAGAAACTTGATTTGAAAATCCTGACCAGTTATAGAAACTGAATTTGAAAATCCCGACCAGTTATAAAAACTGGATTTGAAAATCCCGACCAGTTATAAAACTGGATTTGAAAATCCCGACCAGTTATAGAAACTGGATTTGAAAATCCTGATCAGTTATAACACTGGATTTGAAAATCCCGACCAATTATAAAACTAAATTTGAAAATCGGGATCTGTTATAGAAACTGGATTTGAAAATCCCGACCAGTTATAAATCTGGATTTGAAAATCCCAACCAGTTATAAAACTAGATTTAAAAATCCCGACAAGTTATAGAAACTGCATTTGAAAATCCTGACCAGTTATAAAACTGGATTTGAAAATCCCGACCAGTTATAGAAATTGGATTTGAAAATCCCGACCAGTTATGACACTAGATTTGGAAATGACGACCAGTTATAGAAACTGGATTTGAAAATCCCGACCAGTTATAAAAATTGGATTTGAAAATCCCGACTAGTTATAGAAACTGGATTTGAAAATCCGGACCAGTTATAAAAACTGAATTTTGAAAATCCCGACTAGTTACAAAAACTGGATTTGAAAATCCCGACCAGTTATAAAAACTAGATTTGAAAATCCCGACCAGATATAGAAACTGGATTTGAAAATCCCGACCAGTTATAGAAACTGGATTTGAAAATCCCGACCAGTTATAGAAACTAGATTTGAAAATCCCGACCAGTTATAAAACTGGATTTGAAAATCCCGACCAGTTATAGAAACTGGATTTGAAAATCCCGACCAGTTATAAAAACTGGATATTAAAATCCCGACCAGTTATAGAAACTGGCTTTCAAAATACCGACCAGTTATAGAAACTTGATTTGAAAATCTCGACCAGTTATAGAAACTGGATTTGAAAATCCCGACCAGTTATAAAAACTGGATTTGAAAATCCCGACCAGTTATATAAACTGGATTTCAAAATACAGACCAGTTATAGAAACTTGATTTGAAAATCCCGACCAGTTATAGAAACTGGATTTGAAAATCCCGACCAGTTATAGAAACTAGATTTGAAAATCCCGACTAGTTATAAAACTGGATTTGAAAATCCCGACCAGTTATAGAAACTGGATTTGAAAATCCCGACCAGTTATAAAAACTGGATTTGAAAATCCCGACCAGTTATAGAAACTCGATTTCAAAATACCGACCAGTTTTAGAAATTGGATTTGAAAATCCCGACCAGTTATAGAAACTGGATTTGAAAATCCCGACCAGTTATAACACTGAATTTGAAAATCCCGACCAGTTATAAAAACTGGATTTGAAAATCCCGACGAGTTATAGAAACTAAATTTGAAAATCCTGATCAGTTATAGAAACTGGCTTTCAAAATACCGACCAGTTATAGAAACTTGATTTGAAAATTCCGACCAGTTATAGAAACTGGATTTGAAAATCCCGACCAGTTATAAAAACTGGATTTGAAAATCCCGACCAGTTATATAAACTGGATTTCAAAATACAGACCAGTTATAAAAACTTGATTTGAAAATCCCGACCAGTTATAGAAACTGGATTTGAAAATCCCGACCAGTTATAGAAACTAGATTTGAAAATCCCGACTAGTTATAAAACTGGATTTGAAAATCCCGACCAGTTATAGAAACTGGATTTGAAAATCCCGACCAGCTATAAAAACTGGATTTGAAAATCCCGACCAGTTATAGAAACTCGATTTCAAAATATCGACCAGTTTTAGAAATTGGATTTGAAAATCCCGACCAGTTATAGAAACTGAATTTGAAAATCCCGACCAGTTATAACACTGAATTTGAAAATCCCGACCAGTTATAAAAACTGGATTTGAAAATCCCGACGAGTTATAGAAACTAAATTTGAAAATCCTGATCAGTTATAACACTCGATTTGAAAATCCAGACCAATTATAAAACTAGATTTGAAAATCCCGACCTGTTATAGAAACTGGATTTGAAAATCCCGACCAGTTATAAAACTGGATTTGAAAATTTCGACCAGTTATGACACTAGATTTGAAAATCCCGACCAGTTATAGAAACTAGATTTGAAAATCCCGACCAGTTATAGAAACTGGATTTGAAAATCCTGACCAGTTATAGAAATTGAATTTGAAAATCCCGACCATTTATAGAAACTGGATTTGAAAATTATGATCAGTTATAACACTAGATTTGAAAATTCCGACTAATTATAAAACTGGATTTGAAAATCCCGACCAGTTATAGAAACTGGATTTGAAAATCCCGACTAGTTATAAAACTGGATTTGAAAATCCCGACCAATTATAAAACTGGATTTAAAAATCCCGACCAGTTATAGAAACTGGATTTGAAAATCCCGACTAGTTATAAAACTGGATTTGAAAATCCCGACCAGTTATAAAAACTGGATTTGAAAATCCCGACCAGTTATAAAACTGGATTTGAAAATCCCGACCAGTTATAGAAACTGGATTTGAAAATTCTGATCAGTTATAACACTGGATTTGAAAATCCCGACCAATTATAAAACTAAATTTGAAAATCGGGATCTGTTATAGAAACTGGATTTGAAAATCCCGACCAGTTATAAATCTGGATTTGAAAATCCCAACCAGTTATAAAACTAGATTTTAAAATCCCGACCAGTTATAGAAACTGCATTTGAAAATCCTGACCAGTTATAAAACTAGATTTGAAAATACCGACCAGTTATAGAAATTGGATTTGAAAATCCCGACCAGTTATGACACTAGATTTGGAAATGACGACCAGTTATAGAAACTGGATTTGAAAATCCCGACCAGTTATAAAAATTGGATTTGAAAATCCCGACTAGTTATAGAAACTGGATTTGAAAATCCCGACCAGTTATAAAAACTGAATTTTGAAAATCCCGACTAGTTACAAAAACTGGATTTGAAAATCCCGACCAGTTATAGAAACTGGATTTGAAAATCCCGACCAGTTATAACACTGAATTTGAAAATCCCGACCAGTTATAAAAACTGGATTTGAAAATCCCGATGAGTTATAGAAACTAAATTTGAAAATCCTGATCAGTTATAACACTGGATTTGAAAATCCAGACCAATTATAAAACTAGATTTGAAAATCCCGACCTGTTATAGAAACTGGATTTGAAAATCCCGACCAGTTATAAAACTGGATTTGAAAATTCCGACCAGTTATGACACTAGATTTGAAAATCCCGACCAGTTATAGAAACTGGATTTGAAAATCCCGACCAGTTATAGAAACTGGATTTGAAAATCCTGACCAGTTATAGAAACTGAATTTGAAAATCCCGACCATTTATAGAAACTGGATTTGAAAATTATGATCAGTTATAACACTAGATTTGAAAATTCCGACCAATTATAAAACTGGATTTGAAAATCCCGACCAGTTATAGAAACTGGATTTGAAAATCCCGACTAGTTATAAAACTGGATTTGAAAATCCCGACCAGTTATAAAAACTGAATTTGAAAATCCCGACCAGTTATAAAACTGGATTTGAAAATCCCGACCAGTTATAGAAACTGGATTTGAAAATCCCGACTAGTTATAAAAACTATATTTGAAAATCCCAACCAGTTATAGAAACTGGATTTCAAAATCCCGACCAGTTATAGAAACTGGAGTTGAAAATCCCGACCAGTTATAACACTGAATTTGAAAATCCCGACCAGTTATAAAAACTGAATTTGAAAATCCCGACCAGTTATAGAAACTGGATTTGAAAATCCTGACCAGTTATAGAAACTGAATTTGAAAATCCCGACTAGTTATAAAAACTGGATTTGAAAATCCCGACCAGTTATAAAACTGGATTTGAAAATCCCGACGAGTTATAGAAACTGAATATGAAAATCCTGATCAGTTATAACACCGGATTTGAAAATCCCGACCAATTATAAAACTAGATTTAAAAATCCCGACCAGTTATAGAAAATGGATTTGAAAATCCCGACCAGTTATAAAACTGGATTTGAAAATCCCGACCAGTTATAGAAAATGGATTTGAAAATCCCGACCATTTATAAAACTGGATTTGAAAATCCCGACGATTTATAGAAACTGAATTTGAAAATCCTGATCAGTTATAACACTGGATTTGAAAATCCCGACCAATTATAAAAACTAGTTATAGAAACTGGATTTGAAGATTCCGACCAGTTATAGAAACTTGATTTGAAAATCCTGACCAGTTATAGAAACTTGATTTTAAAATCCCGACCAGTTATAAAAACTGGATTTGAAAATCCCGACCAGTTATAAAACTAGATTTGAAAATCCCGACCAGTTATAGAAACTGGATTTGAAAATCCTGATCAGTTATAACACTGGATTTGAAAATCCCGACCAATTATAAAACTAAATTTGAAAATCGGGATCTGTTATAGAAACTGGATTTGAAAATCCCGACCAGTTATAAATCTGGATTTGAAAATCCCAACCAGTTATAAAACTAGATTTAAAAATCCCGACCAGTTATAGAAACTGCATTTGAAAATCCTGACCAGTTATAAAACTGGATTTGAAAATCCCGACCAGTTATAGAAATTGGATTTGAAAATCCCGACCAGTTATGACACTAGATTTGGAAATGACGACCAGTTATAGAAACTGGATTTGAAAATCCCGACCAGTTATAAAAATTGGATTTAAAAATCCCGACTAGTTATAGAAACTGGATTTGAAAATCCCGACCAGTTGTAAAAACTGAATTTTGAAAATCCCGACCAGTTATAGAAACTGCATTTGAAAATCCTGACCAGTTATAAAACTGGATTTGAAAATCCCGACCAGTTATAGAAATTGGATTTGAAAATCCCGACCAGTTATGACACTAGATTTGGAAATGACGACCAGTTATAGAAACTGGATTTGAAAATCCCGACCAGTTATAAAAATTGGATTTGAAAATCCCGACTAGTTATAGAAACTGGATTTGAAAATCCCGACCAGTTGTAAAAACTGAATTTTGAAAATCCCGACTAGTTACAAAAACTGGATTTGAAAATCCCGACCAGTTATAAAAACTAGATTTGAAAATCCCGACCAGATATAGAAACTGGATTTCAAAATCCCGACCAGTTATAGAAACTGGAGTTGAAAATCCCGACTAGTTATAACACTGAATTTGAAAATCCCGACCAGTTATAAAAACTGGATTTGAAAATTCCGACCAGTTATAGAAACTGGATTTGAAAATCCTGACCAGTTATAGAAACTGAATTTGAAAATCCCGACCAGTTATTAAAACTGGATTTGAAAATCCCGACCAGTTATAAAACTGGATTTGAAAATCCCGACGAGTTATAAAAACTGAATTTGAAAATCCTGATCAGTTATAACACTGGATTTGAAAATCCCGACCAATTATAAAACTAGATTTGAAAATCCCGACCAGTTATAGAAAATGGATTTGAAAATCCTGACCAGTTATAAAACTGGATTTGAAAATCCCGACCAGTTTTAAAAACTAGAGTTGAAAATCCCGACCAGTTATACAAACTGGATTTGAAAATCACGACCAGTTATAGAAACTGGATTTGAAAATCTCGACCAGTTATAGAAACTGGATTTGAAAATCCCAACCAGATATAAGATCTGGATTTGAAAATCCCGACCAGTTATAAAATCTGGAATTGAAAATCCCGACCAGTTATAGAAACTGGATTTCAACATCCCGACCAATTATAGAAACTGGATTTGAAAATCCCGACCAGTTATAGAAACTGGATTTGAAAATCCCGACCAGTTATAAGACTGAATTTGAAAATCCCGACCGGTTATAAAAACTGGATTTGAAAATCCCGACCAGTTATAGAAACTTGATTTGAAAATCCTGACCAGTTATAGAAACTGGATTTGAAAATCCCGACCTGGTATAAAAACTGGATTTGAAAATCTCGACCAGTTATAAAATTGGATTTAAAAATCCCGACCAGTTATAGAAACTGGATTTGAAAATCCTGATCAGTTATAACACTGGATTTGAAAATCCCGACCATTTATAAAACTAGATTTAAAAATCGGGACCTGTTATAGAAACTGGATTTGAAAATCCCGACCAGTTATAAATCTGGATTTGAAAATCCCAACCAGTTATAAAACAAGATTTAAAAATCCCGACCAGTTATAGAAACTGCATTTGAAAATCCTGACCAGTTATAAAACTGGATTTGAAAATCCCGACCAGTTATAGAAATTGGATTTAAAAATCCCTACCAGTTATGACACTAGATTTTGAAATCACGACCAGTTATAGAAACTGGATTTGAAAAACCCGACCAGTTGTAAAAACTGAATTTTGAAAATCCCGACCAGTTACAAAAACTGGATTTGAAAATCCCGACCAGTTATAAAAACTAGATTTGAAAATCCCGACCAGTTATAGAAACTGGATTTCAAAATCCCGATCAGTTATAGAAACTGATTTAAAAATCCCGACCAGTTATAGAAACTGGATTTGAAAATCCCGACCAGTTATAACACTGAATTTGAAAATCCCGACCAGTTATAAAAACTGCATTTGAAAATCCCGACCAGTTATACAAACTGGATTTGAAAATCCTGACCAGTTATAGAAACTGAATTTGAAAATCCCGACCATTTATAGAAACTGGATTTTAAAATTATGATCAGTTATAACACTAGATTTGAAAATTCCGACCAATTATAAAACTGGATTTGAAAATCCCGACCAGTTATAGAAACTGGATTTGAAAATCCCGACTAGTTATAAAACTGGATTTGAAAATCCCGACCAATTATAAAACTGGATTTAAAAATCCCGACCAGTTATAGAAACTGGATTTGAAAATCCCGACCAGTTATAAAACTGGATTTGAAAATCCCGACCAGTTATAGAAACTGGATTTGAAAATCCTGACCAGTTATAAAACTGGATTTGAAAATCCCGACCAGTTATAGAAACTGGATTTAAAAATTCTGACTAGTTATAACACTAGATTTAAAAATTCCGACCAGTTATACATACTGGATTTGAAAATCCCGACCAGTTATAACACTGAATTTGAAAATCCCGACCAGTTATAAAAACTGGATTTGAAAATCACGACCAGTTATAGAAACTGGATTTGAAAATCCCGACCAGTTATAGAAACTGGATTTAAAAATTCCGACCAGTTATGACACTAGATTTGAAAATTCCGACCAGTTATAGATACTGGATTTGAAAATCCCGACGAGTTATAAAAACTGGAGTTGCAAATCCCGACCAGTTATAGAAACTGGATTTGAAAATCTCGACCAGTTATAGAAACTGTATTTGAAAATCCCGACCAGTTATAGAAACTGGATTTCAAAATCCCGACCAGTTATAGAAACTGGATTTGAAAATCCCTATCAGTTATAGAAACTGGATTTGAAAATCCCGACCAGTTATAAAATCTGGAATTGAAAATCCCGACCAGTTATAGAAACTAGATTTCAAAATCCCGACCAGTTATAGAAACTAGATTTGAAAATCCCGACCGGTTATAAAAACTGGATTTGAAAATCCCGACCAGTTATAGAAACTTGATTTGAAAATCCTGACCAGTTATAGAAACTGGATTTGAAAATCCCGACCAGTTATAAAAACTGGATTTGAAAATCCCGACCAGTTATAAAACTGGATTTGAAAATCCCGACCAGTTATAGAAACTGGATTTGAAAATCCTGATCAGTTATAACACTGGATTTGAAAATCCCGACCAGTTATAGAAACTGGATTTCAAAATCCCGACCAGTTATAGAAACTGGATTTGAAAATCCCGACCAGTTATAACACTGAATTTGAAAATCCCGACCAGTTATAAAAACTGGATTTGAAAATCCCGACTAGTTATAAAAACTGGATTTGAAAATCCTGACCAGTTATAGAAACTGAATTTGAAAATCCAGACCAGTTATAAAAACTGGATTTGAAAATCCTGACCAGTTATAGAAACTGAATTTGAAAATCCCGACTAAACTGGATTTGAAAATCCCGACCAGTTATAAAACTGGATTTGAAAATCGCGAGGAGTTATAGAAACTGAATTTGAAAATCCTTATCAGTTATAACACTGGATTTGAAAATCCCGACTAATTATAAAACTAGATTTGAAAATCCCGACCTGTTATAGAAAATGGATTTAAAAATCCCGACCAGTTATAAAACTGGATTTGAAAATCCCGACCAGTTATAGAAACTAGATTTGAAAATCCCGACTAGTTATAAAAACTGGATTTGAAAATCCCAACCAGTTATAGAAACTGGATTTCAAAATCCCGACCAGTTATAGAAACTGGAGTTGAAAATCCCGACCAGTTATAACACTGAATTTGAAAATCCCGACCAGTTATAAAAACTGAATTTGAAAATCCCGACCAGTTATAGAAACTGGATTTGAAAATCCTGACCAGTTATAGAAACTGAATTTGAAAATCCCGACTAGTTATAAAAACTGGATTTGAAAATCCCGACCAGTTATAAAACTGGATTTGAAAATCCCGACGAGTTATAGAAACTGAATATGAAAATCCTGATCAGTTATAACACCGGATTTGAAAATCCAGACCAATTATAAAACTAGATTTGAAAATCCCGACCAGTTATAGAAAATGGATTTGAAAATCCCGACCAGTTATAAAACTGGATTTGAAAATCCCGACCAGTTATAGAAAATGGATTTGAAAATCCCGACCATTTATAAAACTGGATTTGAAAATCCCGACGAGTTATAGAAACTGAATTTGAAAATCCTGATCAGTTATAACACTGGATTTGAAAATCCCGACCAATTATAAAAACTAGTTATAGAAACTGGATTTGAAGATCCCGACCAGTTATAGAAACTTGATTTGAAAATCCTGACAAGTTATAGAAACTGGATTTGAAAATCCCGACCAGTTATAAAAACTGAATTTGAAAATCCCGACCAGTTATAAAATTGGATTTGAAAATCCCGACCAGTTATAGAAACTGGATTTGAAAATCCTGATCAGTTATAACACTGGATTTGAAAATCCCGACCAATTATAAAACTAAATTTGAAAATCGGGATCTGTTATAGAAACTGGATTTGAAAATCTCGACCAGTTATAAATCTGGATTTGAAAATCCCAACCAGTTATAAAACTAGATTTAAAAATCCCGACCAGTTATAGAAACTGCATTTGAAAATCCTGACCAGTTATAAAACTGGATTTGAAAATCCCGACCAGTTATAGAAATTGGATTTGAAAATCCCGACCAGTTATGACACTAGATTTGGAAATGACGACCAGTTATAGAAACTGGATTTGAAAATCCCGACCAGTTATAAAAATTGGATTTGAAAATCCCGACTAGTTATAGAAACTGGATTTGAAAATCCGGACCAATTATAAAAACTGAATTTTGAAAATCCCGACTAGTTACAAAAACTGGATTTGAAAATCCCGACCAGTTATAAAAACTAGATTTGAAAATCCCGACCAGATATAGAAACTGGATTTGAAAATCCCGACCAGTTATAGAAACTGGATTTGAAAATCCCGACCAGTTATAGAAACTAGATTTGAAAATCCCGACCAGTTATAAAACTGGATTTGAAAATCCCGACCAGTTATAGAAACTGGATTTGAAAATCCCGACCAGTTATAAAAACTGGATTTAAAAATCCCGACCAGTTATAGAAACTGGCTTTCAAAATACCGACCAGTTATAGAAACTTGATTTGAAAATCTCGACCAGTTATAGAAACTGGATTTGAAAATCCCGACCAGTTATAAAAACTGGATTTGAAAATCCCGACCAGTTATATAAACTGGATTTCAAAATACAGACCAGTTATAGAAACTTGATTTGAAAATCCCGACCAGTTATAGAAACTGGATTTGAAAATCCCGACCAGTTATAGAAACTCGATTTGAAAATCCCGACTAGTTATAAAACTGGATTTGAAAATCCCGACCAGTTATAGAAACTGGATTTGAAAATCCCGACCAGTTATAAAAACTGGATTTGAAAATCCCGACCAGTTATAGAAACTCGATTTCAAAATACCGACCAGTTTTAGAAATTGGATTTGAAAATCCCGACCAGTTATAGAAACTGGATTTGAAAATCCCGACCAGTTATAACACTGAATTTGAAAATCCCGACCAGTTATAAAAACTGGATTTGAAAATCCCGACGAGTTATAGAAACTAAATTTGAAAATCCTGATCAGTTATAGAAACTGGCTTTCAAAATACCGACCAGTTATAGAAACTTGATTTGAAAATCCCGACCAGTTATAGAAACTGGATTTGAAAATCCCGACCAGTTATAAAAACTGGATTTGAAAATCCCGACCAGTTATATAAACTGGATTTCAAAATACAGACTAGTTATAGAAACTTGATTTGAAAATCCCGACCAGTTATAGAAACTGGATTTGAAAATCCCGACCAGTTATAGAAACTAGATTTGAAAATCCCGACTAGTTATAAAACTGGATTTGAAAATCCCGACCAGTTATAGAAACTGGATTTGAAAATCCCGACCAGTTATAAAAACTGGATTTGAAAATCCCGACCAGTTATAGAAACTCGATTTCAAAATACCGACCAGTTTTAGAAATTGGATTTGAAAATCCCGACCAGTTATAGAAACTGGATTTGAAAATCCCGACCAGTTATAACACTGAATTTGAAAATCCCGACCAGTTATAAAAACTGGATTTGAAAATCCCGACGAGTTATAGAAACTAAATTTGAAAATCCTGATCAGTTATAACACTGGATTTGAAAATCCAGACCAATTATAAAACTAGATTTGAAAATCCCGACCTGTTATAGAAACTGGATTTGAAAATCCCGACCAGTTATAAAACTGGATTTGAAAATTTCGACCAGTTATGACACTAGATTTGAAAATCCCGACCAGTTATAGAAACTGGATTTGAAAATCCCGACCAGTTATAGAAACTGGATTTGAAAATCCTGACCAGTTATAGAAATTGAATTTGAAAATCCCGACCATTTATAGAAACTGGATTTGAAAATTATGATCAGTTATAACACTAGATTTGAAAATTCCGACTAATTATAAAACTGGATTTGAAAATCCCGACCAGTTATAGAAACTGGATTTGAAAATCCCGACTAGTTATAAAACTGGATTTGAAAATCCGGACCAATTATAAAACTGGATTTAAAAATCCCGACCAGTTATAGAAACTGGATTTGAAAATCCCGACCAGTTATAAAACTGGATTTGAAAATCCCGACCAGTTATAAAAACTGGATTTGAAAATCCCGACCAGTTATAAAACTGGATTTGAAAATCCCGACCAGTTATAGAAACTGGATTTGAAAATCCTGATCAGTTATAACACTGGATTTGAAAATCCCGACCAATTATAAAACTAAATTTGAAAATCGGGATCTGTTATAGAAACTGGATTTGAAAATCCCGACCAGTTATAAATCTGGATTTGAAAATCCCAACCAGTTATAAAACTAGATTTTAAAATCCCGACCAGTTATAGAAACTGCATTTGAAAATCCTGACCAGTTATAAAACTAGATTTGAAAATACCGACCAGTTATAGAAATTGGATTTGAAAATCCCGACCAGTTATGACACTAGATTTGGAAATGACGACCAGTTATAGAAACTGGATTTGAAAATCCCGACCAGTTATAAAAATTGGATTTGAAAATCCCGACTAGTTATAGAAACTGGATTTGAAAATCCCGACCAGTTATAAAAACTGAATTTTGAAAATCCCGACTAGTTACAAAAACTGGATTTGAAAATCCCGACCAGTTATAGAAACTGGATTTGAAAATCCTGACCAGTTATAACACTGAATTTGAAAATCCCGACCAGTTATAAAAACTGGATTTGAAAATCCCGACGAGTTATAGAAACTAAATTTGAAAATCCTGATCAGTTATAACACTGGATTTGAAAATCCAGACCAATTATAAAACTAGATTTGAAAATCCCGACCTGTTATAGAAACTGGATTTGAAAATCCCGACCAGTTATAAAACTGGATTTGAAAATTCCGACCAGTTATGACACTAGATTTGAAAATCCCGACCAGTTATAGAAACTGGATTTGAAAATCCTGACCAGTTATAGAAACTGAATTTGAAAATCCCGACCATTTATAGAAACTGGATTTGAAAATTATGATCAGTTATAACACTAGATTTGAAAATTCCGACCAATTATAAAACTGGATTTGAAAATCCCGACCAGTTATAGAAACTGGATTTGAAAATCCCGACTAGTTATAAAACTGGATTTGAAAATCCCGACCAGTTATAAAAACTGGATTTGAAAATCCCGACCAGTTATAAAACTGGATTTGAAAATCCCGACCAGTTATAGAAACTGGATTTGAAAATCCCGACTAGTTATAAAAACTATATTTGAAAATCCCAACCAGTTATAGAAACTGGATTTCAAAATCCCGACCAGTTATAGAAACTGGAGTTGAAAATCCCGACCAGTTATAACACTGAATTTGAAAATCCCGACCAGTTATAAAAACTGAATTTGAAAATCCCGACCAGTTATAGAAACTGGATTTGAAAATCCTGACCAGTTATAGAAACTGAATTTGAAAATCCCGACTAGTTATAAAAACTGGATTTTAAAATCCCGACCAGTTATAAAACTGGATTTGAAAATCCCGACGAGTTATAGAAACTGAATATGAAAATCCTGATCAGTTATAACACCGGATTTGAAAATCCCGACCAATTATAAAACTAGATTTAAAAATCCCGACCAGTTATAGAAAATGGATTTTAAAATCCCGACCAGTTATAAAACTGGATTTGAAAATCCCGACCAGTTATAGAAAATGGATTTGAAAATCCCGACCATTTATAAAACTGGATTTGAAAATCCCGACGATTTATAGAAACTGAATTTGAAAATCCTGATCAGTTATAACACTGGATTTGAAAATCCCGACCAATTATAAAAACTAGTTATAGAAACTGGATTTGAAGATTCCGACCAGTTATAGAAACTTGATTTGAAAATCCTGACCAGTTATAGAAACTTGATTTTAAAATCCCGACCAGTTATAAAAACTGGATTTGAAAATCCCGACCAGTTATAAAACTAGATTTGAAAATCCCGACCAGTTATAGAAACTGGATTTGAAAATCCTGATCAGTTATAACACTGGATTTGAAAATCCCGACCAATTATAAAACTAAATTTGAAAATCGGGATCTGTTATAGAAACTGGATTTGAAAATCCCGACCAGTTATAAATCTGGATTTGAAAATCCCAACCAGTTATAAAACTAGATTTAAAAATCCTGACCAGTTATAGAAACTGCATTTGAAAATCCTGACCAGTTATAAAACTGGATTTGAAAATCCCGACCAGTTATAGAAATTGGATTTGAAAATCCCGACCAGTTATGACACTAGATTTGGAAATGACGACCAGTTATAGAAACTGGATTTGAAAATCCCGACCAGTTATAAAAATTGGATTTGAAAATCCCGACTAGTTATAGAAACTGGATTTGAAAATCCCGACCAGTTGTAAAAACTGAATTTTGAAAATCCCGACTAGTTACAAAAACTGGATTTGAAAATCCCGACTAGTTATAAAAACTAGATTTGAAAATCCCGACCAGATATAGAAACTGGATTTCAAAATCCCAACCAGTTATAGAAACTGGAGTTGAAAATCCCGACTAGTTATAACACTGAATTTGAAAATCCCGACCAGTTATAAAAACTGGATTTGAAAATTCCGACCAGTTATTAAAACTGGATTTGAAAATCCCGACCAGTTATAAAACTGGATTTGAAAATCCCGACGAGTTATAGAAACTGAATTTGAAAATCCTGATCAGTTATAACACTGGATTTGAAAATCCCGACCAGTTATAGAAACTGCATTTGAAAATCCTGACCAGTTATAAAACTGGATTTGAAAATCCCGACCAGTTATAGAAATTGGATTTGAAAATCCCGACCAGTTATGACACTAGATTTGGAAATGACGACCAGTTATAGAAACTGGATTTGAAAATCCCGACCAGTTATAAAAATTGGATTTGAAAATCCCGACTAGTTATAGAAACTGGATTTGAAAATCCCGACCAGTTGTAAAAACTGAATTTTGAAAATCCCGACTAGTTACAAAAACTGGATTTGAAAATCCCGACCAGTTATAAAAACTAGATTTGAAAATCCCGACCAGATATAGAAACTGGATTTCAAAATCCCGACCAGTTATAGAAACTGGAGTTGAAAATCCCGACTAGTTATAACACTGAATTTGAAAATCCCGACCAGTTATAAAAACTGGATTTGAAAATTCCGACCAGTTATTAAAACTGGATTTGAAAATCCCGACCAGTTATAAAACTGGATTTGAAAATCCCGACGAGTTATAGAAACTGAATTTGAAAATCCTGATCAGTTATAACACTGGATTTGAAAATCCCGACCAATTATAAAACTAGATTTGAAAATCCCGACCAGTTATAGAAAATGGATTTGAAAATCCTGACCAGTTATAAAACTGGAATTGAAAATCCCGACCAGTTATAAAAACTAGAGTTGAAAATCCCGACCAGTTATAGAAACTGGATTTGAAAATCACGACCAGTTATAGAAACTGGATTTGAAAATCTCGACCAGTTATAGAAACTGGATTTGAAAATCCCAACCAGATATAAGATCTGGATTTGAAAATCCCGACCAGTTATAAAATCTGGAATTGAAAATCCCGACCAGTTATAGAAACTGGATTTCAACATCCCGACCAATTATAGAAACTGGATTTGAAAATCCCGACCAGTTATAGAAACTGGATTTGAAAATCCCGACCAGTTATAACACTGAATTTGAAAATCCCGACCGGTTATAAAAACTGGATTTGAAAATCCCGACCAGTTATAGAAACTTGATTTGAAAATCCTGACCAGTTATAGAAACTGGATTTGAAAATCCCGACCTGGTATAAAAACTGGATTTGAAAATCTCGACCAGTTATAAAATTGGATTTAAAAATCCCGACCAGTTATAGAAACTGGATTTGAAAATCCTGATCAGTTATAACACTGGATTTGAAAATCCCGACCAATTATAAAACTAGATTTAAAAATCGGGACCTGTTATAGAAACTGGATTTGAAAATCCCGACCAGTTATAAATCTGGATTTGAAAATCCCAACCAGTTATAAAACAAGATTTAAAAATCCCGACCAGTTATAGAAACTGCATTTGAAAATCCTGACCAGTTATAAAACTGGATTTGAAAATCCCGACCAGTTATAGAAATTGGATTTAAAAATCCCTACCAGTTATGACACTAGATTTTGAAATCACGACCAGTTATAGAAACTGGATTTGAAAATCCCGACCAGTTGTAAAAACTGAATTTTGAAAATCCTGACCAGTTACAAAAACTGGATTTGAAAATCCCGACCAGTTATAAAAACTAGATTTGAAAATCCCGACCAGTTATAGAAACTGGATTTCAAAATCCCGATCAGTTATAGAAACTGATTTAAAAATCCCGACCAGTTATAGAAACTGGATTTGAAAATCCCGACCAGTTATAACACTGAATTTGAAAATCCCGACCAGTTATAAAAACTGCATTTGAAAATCCCGACCAGTTATACAAACTGGATTTGAAAATCCTGACCAGTTATAGAAACTGAATTTGAAAATCCCGACCATTTATAGAAACTGGATTTTAAAATTATGATCAGTTATAACACTAGATTTGAAAATTCCGACCAATTATAAAACTGGATTTGAAAATCCCGACCAGTTATAGAAACTGGATTTGAAAATCCCGACTAGTTATAAAACTGGATTTGAAAATCCCGACCAATTATAAAACTGGATTTAAAAATCCCGACCAGTTATAGAAACTGGATTTGAAAATCCCGACCAGTTATAAAACTGGATTTGAAAATCCCGACCAGTTATAGAAACTGGATTTGAAAATCCTGACCAGTTATAAAACTGGATTTGAAAATCCCGACCAGTTATAGAAACTGGATTTAAAAATTCTGACTAGTTATAACACTAGATTTAAAAATTCCGACCAGTTAAACATACTGGATTTGAAAATCCCGACCAGTTATAACACTGAATTTGAAAATCCCGACCAGTTATAAAAACTGGATTTGAAAATCACGACCAGTTATAGAAACTGGATTTGAAAATCCCGACCAGTTATAGAAACTGGATTTAAAAATTCCGACCAGTTATGACACTAGATTTGAAAATTCCGACCAGTTATAGATACTGGATTTGAAAATCCCGACGAGTTATAAAAACTGGAGTTGCAAATCCCGACCAGTTATAGAAACTGGATTTGAAAATCTCGACCAGTTATAGAAACTGTATTTGAAAATCCCGACCAGTTATAGAAACTGGATTTCAAAATCCCGACCAGTTATAGAAACTGGATTTGAAAATCTCTATCAGTTATAGAAACTGGATTTGAAAATCCCGACCAGTTATAAAATCTGGAATTGAAAATCCCGACCAGTTATAGAAACTAGATTTCAAAATCCCGACCAGTTATAGAAACTAGATTTGAAAATCCCGACCGGTTATAAAAACTGGATTTGAAAATCCCGACCAGTTATAGAAACTTGATTTGAAAATCCTGACCAGTTATAGAAACTGGATTTGAAAATCCCGACCAGTTATAAAAACTGGAATTGAAAATCCCGACCAGTTATAGAAACTGGATTTGAAAATCCTGATCAGTTATAACACTGGATTTGAAAATCCCGACCAGTTATAGAAACTGGATTTCAAAATCCCGACCAGTTATAGAAACTGGATTTGAAAATCCCGACCAGTTATAACACTGAATTTGAAAATCCCGACCGGTTATAAAAACTGGATTTGAAAATGCCGACCAGTTATAAAACTGGATTTGAAAATCCCGATCAGTTATAGAAACTGGATTTGAAAATCCTGATCAGTTATAACACTTGATTTGAAAATCCCGACCAATTGTAAAACTAGATTTGAAAATCCCGACCAGTTATAGAAAATGGATTTGAAAATCCCGACTAGTTATAAAACTGGATTTGAAAATCCCGACCAGTTATAGAAACTGGATTTGAAAATCCCGACCAGTTATAACACTGAATTTGAAAATCCCGACCAGTTATAAAAACTGGATTTGAAAATCCCGACTAGTTATAAAAACTGGATTTGAAAATCCTGACCAGTTATAGAAACTGAATTTGAAAATCCAGACCAGTTATAAAAACTGGATTTGAAAATCCTGACCAGTTATAGAAACTGAATTTGAAAATCCCGACCACACTGGATTTGAAAATCCCGACCAGTTATAAAACTGGATTTGAAAATCGCGAGGAGTTATAGAAACTGAATTTGAAAATCCTTATCAGTTATAACACTGGATTTGAAAATCCCGACTAATTATAAAACTACATTTGAAAATCCCGACCTGTTATAGAAAATGGATTTAAAAATCCCGACCAGTTATAAAACTGGATTTGAAAATCCCGACCAGTTATAGAAACTAGATTTGAAAATCCCGACTAGTTATAAAAACTGGATTTGAAAATCCCAACCAGTTATAGAAACTGAATTTCAAAATCCCGACCAGTTATAGAAACTGGAGTTGAAAATCCCGACCAGTTATAACACTGAATTTGAAAATCCCGACCAGTTATAAAAACTGAATTTGAAAATATCGACCAGTTATAGAAACTGGATTTGAAAATCCTGACCAGTTATAGAAACTGAATTTGAAAATCCCGACTAGTTATAAAAACTGGATTTGAAAATCCCGACCAGTTATAAAACTGGATTTGAAAATCCCGACGAGTTATAGAAACTGAATATGAAAATCCTGATCAGTTATAACACCGGATTTGAAAATCCAGACCAATTATAAAACTAGATTAGAAAATCCCGACCAGTTATAGAAAATGGATTTGAAAATCCCGACCAGTTATAAAACTGGATTTGAAAATCCCGACCAGTTATAGAAAATGGATTTGAAAATCCCGACCATTTATAGAAACTGGATTTGAAAATCCTGACCAGTTATAACACTGAATTTGAAAATCCCGACCAGTTATAAAAACTGGATTTGAAAATCCCGACGAGTTATAGAAACTAAATTTGAAAATCCTGATCAGTTATAACACTGGATTTGAAAATCCAGACCAATTATAAAACTAGATTTGAAAATCCCGACCTGTTATAGAAACTGGATTTGAAAATCCCGACCAGTTATAAAACTGGATTTGAAAATTCCGACCAGTTATGACACTAGATTTGAAAATCCCGACCAGTTATAGAAACTGGATTTGAAAATCCTGACCAGTTATAGAAACTGAATTTGAAAATCCCGACCATTTATAGAAACTGGATTTGAAAATTATGATCAGTTATAACACTAGATTTGAAAATTCCGACCAATTATAAAACTGGATTTGAAAATCCCGACCAGTTATAGAAACTGGATTTGAAAATCCCGACTAGTTATAAAACTGGATTTGAAAATCCCGACCAGTTATAAAAACTGGATTTGAAAATCCCGACCAGTTATAAAACTGGATTTGAAAATCCCGACCAGTTATAGAAACTGGATTTGAAAATCCCGACTAGTTATAAAAACTATATTTGAAAATCCCAACCAGTTATAGAAACTGGATTTCAAAATCCCGACCAGTTATAGAAACTGGAGTTGAAAATCCCGACCAGTTATAACACTGAATTTGAAAATCCCGACCAGTTATAAAAACTGAATTTGAAAATCCCGACCAGTTATAGAAACTGGATTTGAAAATCCTGACCAGTTATAGAAACTGAATTTGAAAATCCCGACTAGTTATAAAAACTGGATTTTAAAATCCCGACCAGTTATAAAACTGGATTTGAAAATCCCGACGAGTTATAGAAACTGAATATGAAAATCCTGATCAGTTATAACACCGGATTTGAAAATCCCGACCAATTATAAAACTAGATTTAAAAATCCCGACCAGTTATAGAAAATGGATTTTAAAATCCCGACCAGTTATAAAACTGGATTTGAAAATCCCGACCAGTTATAGAAAATGGATTTGAAAATCCCGACCATTTATAAAACTGGATTTGAAAATCCCGACGATTTATAGAAACTGAATTTGAAAATCCTGATCAGTTATAACACTGGATTTGAAAATCCCGACCAATTATAAAAACTAGTTATAGAAACTGGATTTGAAGATTCCGACCAGTTATAGAAACTTGATTTGAAAATCCTGACCAGTTATAGAAACTTGATTTTAAAATCCCGACCAGTTATAAAAACTGGATTTGAAAATCCCGACCAGTTATAAAACTAGATTTGAAAATCCCGACCAGTTATAGAAACTGGATTTGAAAATCCTGATCAGTTATAACACTGGATTTGAAAATCCCGACCAATTATAAAACTAAATTTGAAAATCGGGATCTGTTATAGAAACTGGATTTGAAAATCCCGACCAGTTATAAATCTGGATTTGAAAATCCCAACCAGTTATAAAACTAGATTTAAAAATCCTGACCAGTTATAGAAACTGCATTTGAAAATCCTGACCAGTTATAAAACTGGATTTGAAAATCCCGACCAGTTATAGAAATTGGATTTGAAAATCCCGACCAGTTATGACACTAGATTTGGAAATGACGACCAGTTATAGAAACTGGATTTGAAAATCCCGACCAGTTATAAAAATTGGATTTGAAAATCCCGACTAGTTATAGAAACTGGATTTGAAAATCCCGACCAGTTGTAAAAACTGAATTTTGAAAATCCCGACTAGTTACAAAAACTGGATTTGAAAATCCCGACTAGTTATAAAAACTAGATTTGAAAATCCCGACCAGATATAGAAACTGGATTTCAAAATCCCAACCAGTTATAGAAACTGGAGTTGAAAATCCCGACTAGTTATAACACTGAATTTGAAAATCCCGACCAGTTATAAAAACTGGATTTGAAAATTCCGACCAGTTATTAAAACTGGATTTGAAAATCCCGACCAGTTATAAAACTGGATTTGAAAATCCCGACGAGTTATAGAAACTGAATTTGAAAATCCTGATCAGTTATAACACTGGATTTGAAAATCCCGACCAGTTATAGAAACTGCATTTGAAAATCCTGACCAGTTATAAAACTGGATTTGAAAATCCCGACCAGTTATAGAAATTGGATTTGAAAATCCCGACCAGTTATGACACTAGATTTGGAAATGACGACCAGTTATAGAAACTGGATTTGAAAATCCCGACCAGTTATAAAAATTGGATTTGAAAATCCCGACTAGTTATAAAAACTGGATTTGAAAATCCCGACCAGTTGTAAAAACTGAATTTTGAAAATCCCGACTAGTTACAAAAACTGGATTTGAAAATCCCGACCAGTTATAAAAACTAGATTTGAAAATCCCGACCAGATATAGAAACTGGATTTCAAAATCCCGACCAGTTATAGAAACTGGAGTTGAAAATCCCGACTAGTTATAACACTGAATTTGAAAATCCCGACCAGTTATAAAAACTGGATTTGAAAATTCCGACCAGTTATTAAAACTGGATTTGAAAATCCCGACCAGTTATAAAACTGGATTTGAAAATCCCGACGAGTTATAGAAACTGAATTTGAAAATCCTGATCAGTTATAACACTGGATTTGAAAATCCCGACCAATTATAAAACTAGATTTGAAAATCCCGACCAGTTATAGAAAATGGATTTGAAAATCCTGACCAGTTATAAAACTGGAATTGAAAATCCCGACCAGTTATAAAAACTAGAGTTGAAAATCCCGACCAGTTATAGAAACTGGATTTGAAAATCACGACCAGTTATAGAAACTGGATTTGAAAATCTCGACCAGTTATAGAAACTGGATTTGAAAATCCCAACCAGATATAAGATCTGGATTTGAAAATCCCGACCAGTTATAAAATCTGGAATTGAAAATCCCGACCAGTTATAGAAACTGGATTTCAACATCCCGACCAATTATAGAAACTGGATTTGAAAATCCCGACCAGTTATAGAAACTGGATTTGAAAATCCCGACCAGTTATAACACTGAATTTGAAAATCCCGACCGGTTATAAAAACTGGATTTGAAAATCCCGACCAGTTATAGAAACTTGATTTGAAAATCCTGACCAGTTATAGAAACTGGATTTGAAAATCCCGACCTGGTATAAAAACTGGATTTGAAAATCTCGACCAGTTATAAAATTGGATTTAAAAATCCCGACCAGTTATAGAAACTGGATTTGAAAATCCTGATCAGTTATAACACTGGATTTGAAAATCCCGACCAATTATAAAACTAGATTTAAAAATCGGGACCTGTTATAGAAACTGGATTTGAAAATCCCGACCAGTTATAAATCTGGATTTGAAAATCCCAACCAGTTATAAAACAAGATTTAAAAATCCCGACCAGTTATAGAAACTGCATTTGAAAATCCTGACCAGTTATAAAACTGGATTTGAAAATCCCGACCAGTTATAGAAATTGGATTTAAAAATCCCTACCAGTTATGACACTAGATTTTGAAATCACGACCAGTTATAGAAACTGGATTTGAAAATCCCGACCAGTTGTAAAAACTGAATTTTGAAAATCCTGACCAGTTACAAAAACTGGATTTGAAAATCCCGACCAGTTATAAAAACTAGATTTGAAAATCCCGACCAGTTATAGAAACTGGATTTCAAAATCCCGATCAGTTATAGAAACTGATTTAAAAATCCCGACCAGTTATAGAAACTGGATTTGAAAATCCCGACCAGTTATAACACTGAATTTGAAAATCCCGACCAGTTATAAAAACTGCATTTGAAAATCCCGACCAGTTATACAAACTGGATTTGAAAATCCTGACCAGTTATAGAAACTGAATTTGAAAATCCCGACCATTTATAGAAACTGGATTTTAAAATTATGATCAGTTATAACACTAGATTTGAAAATTCCGACCAATTATAAAACTGGATTTGAAAATCCCGACCAGTTATAGAAACTGGATTTGAAAATCCCGACTAGTTATAAAACTGGATTTGAAAATCCCGACCAATTATAAAACTGGATTTAAAAATCCCGACCAGTTATAGAAACTGGATTTGAAAATCCCGACCAGTTATAAAACTGGATTTGAAAATCCCGACCAGTTATAGAAACTGGATTTGAAAATCCTGACCAGTTATAAAACTGGATTTGAAAATCCCGACCAGTTATAGAAACTGGATTTAAAAATTCTGACTAGTTATAACACTAGATTTAAAAATTCCGACCAGTTAAACATACTGGATTTGAAAATCCCGACCAGTTATAACACTGAATTTGAAAATCCCGACCAGTTATAAAAACTGGATTTGAAAATCACGACCAGTTATAGAAACTGGATTTGAAAATCCCGACCAGTTATAGAAACTGGATTTAAAAATTCCGACCAGTTATGACACTAGATTTGAAAATTCCGACCAGTTATAGATACTGGATTTGAAAATCCCGACGAGTTATAAAAACTGGAGTTGCAAATCCCGACCAGTTATAGAAACTGGATTTGAAAATCTCGACCAGTTATAGAAACTGTATTTGAAAATCCCGACCAGTTATAGAAACTGGATTTCAAAATCCCGACCAGTTATAGAAACTGGATTTGAAAATCTCTATCAGTTATAGAAACTGGATTTGAAAATCCCGACCAGTTATAAAATCTGGAATTGAAAATCCCGACCAGTTATAGAAACTAGATTTCAAAATCCCGACCAGTTATAGAAACTAGATTTGAAAATCCCGACCGGTTATAAAAACTGGATTTGAAAATCCCGACCAGTTATAGAAACTTGATTTGAAAATCCTGACCAGTTATAGAAACTGGATTTGAAAATCCCGACCAGTTATAAAAACTGGAATTGAAAATCCCGACCAGTTATAGAAACTGGATTTGAAAATCCTGATCAGTTATAACACTGGATTTGAAAATCCCGACCAGTTATAGAAACTGGATTTCAAAATCCCGACCAGTTATAGAAACTGGATTTGAAAATCCCGACCAGTTATAACACTGAATTTGAAAATCCCGACCGGTTATAAAAACTGGATTTGAAAATGCCGACCAGTTATAAAACTGGATTTGAAAATCCCGATCAGTTATAGAAACTGGATTTGAAAATCCTGATCAGTTATAACACTTGATTTGAAAATCCCGACCAATTGTAAAACTAGATTTGAAAATCCCGACCAGTTATAGAAAATGGATTTGAAAATCCCGACTAGTTATAAAACTGGATTTGAAAATCCCGACCAGTTATAGAAACTGGATTTGAAAATCCCGACCAGTTATAACACTGAATTTGAAAATCCCGACCAGTTATAAAAACTGGATTTGAAAATCCCGACTAGTTATAAAAACTGGATTTGAAAATCCTGACCAGTTATAGAAACTGAATTTGAAAATCCAGACCAGTTATAAAAACTGGATTTGAAAATCCTGACCAGTTATAGAAACTGAATTTGAAAATCCCGACCACACTGGATTTGAAAATCCCGACCAGTTATAAAACTGGATTTGAAAATCGCGAGGAGTTATAGAAACTGAATTTGAAAATCCTTATCAGTTATAACACTGGATTTGAAAATCCCGACTAATTATAAAACTACATTTGAAAATCCCGACCTGTTATAGAAAATGGATTTAAAAATCCCGACCAGTTATAAAACTGGATTTGAAAATCCCGACCAGTTATAGAAACTAGATTTGAAAATCCCGACTAGTTATAAAAACTGGATTTGAAAATCCCAACCAGTTATAGAAACTGAATTTCAAAATCCCGACCAGTTATAGAAACTGGAGTTGAAAATCCCGACCAGTTATAACACTGAATTTGAAAATCCCGACCAGTTATAAAAACTGAATTTGAAAATATCGACCAGTTATAGAAACTGGATTTGAAAATCCTGACCAGTTATAGAAACTGAATTTGAAAATCCCGACTAGTTATAAAAACTGGATTTGAAAATCCCGACCAGTTATAAAACTGGATTTGAAAATCCCGACGAGTTATAGAAACTGAATATGAAAATCCTGATCAGTTATAACACCGGATTTGAAAATCCAGACCAATTATAAAACTAGATTAGAAAATCCCGACCAGTTATAGAAAATGGATTTGAAAATCCCGACCAGTTATAAAACTGGATTTGAAAATCCCGACCAGTTATAGAAAATGGATTTGAAAATCCCGACCATTTATAAAACTGGATTTGAAAATCCCGACGAGTTATAGAAACTGAATTTGAAAATCCTGATCAGTTATAACACTGGATTTGAAAATCCCGACCAATTATAAAAACTAGTTATAGAAACTGGATTTGAAGATCCCGACCAGTTATAGAAACTTGATTTGAAAATCCTAACCAGTTATAGAAACTGGATTTGAAAATCCCGACCAGTTATAAAAACTGGATTTGAAAATCCCGACCAGTTATAAAACTGGATTTGAAAATCCCGACCAGTTATAGAAACTGGATTTGAAAATCCTGATCAGTTATAACACTGGATTTGAAAATCCCGACCAATTATAAAACTAAATTTGAAAATCGGGATCTGTTATAGAAACTGGATTTGAAAATCCCGACCAGTTATAAATCTGGATTTGAAAATCCCAACCAGTTATAAAACTAGATTTAAAAATCCCGACCAGTTATAGAAACTGCATTTGAAAATCCTGACCAGTTATAAAACTGGATTTGAAAATCCCGACCAGTTATAGAAATTGGATTTGAAAATCCCGACCAGTTATGACACTAGATTTGGAAATGACGACCAGTTATAGAAACTGGATTTGAAAATCCCGACCAGTTATAAAAATTGGATTTGAAAATCCCGACTAGTTATAGAAACTGGATTTGAAAATCCGGACCAGTTATAAAAACTGAATTTTGAAAATCCCGACTAGTTACAAAAACTGGATTTGAAAATCACGACCAGTTATAAAAACTAGATTTGAAAATCCCGACCAGATATAGAAACTGGATTTGAAAATCCCGACCAGTTATAGAAACTGGATTTGAAAATCCCGACCAGTTATAGAAACTAGATTTGAAAATCCCGACCAGTTATCAAACTGGATTTGAAAATCCCGACCAGTTATAGAAACTGGATTTGAAAATCCCGACCAGTTATAAAAACTGGATTTAAAAATCCCGACCAGTTATAGAAACTGGCTTTCAAAATACCGACCAGTTATAGAAACTTGATTTGAAAATCCCGACCAGTTATAGAAACTGGATTTGAAAATCCCGACCAGTTATAAAAACTGGATTTGAAAATCCCGACCAGTTATATAAACTGGATTTCAAAATACAGACCAGTTACAGAAACTTGATTTGAAAATCCCGACCAGTTATAGAAACTGGATTTGAAAATCCCGACCAGTTATAGAAACTAGATTTGAAAATCCCGACTAGTTATAAAACTGGATTTGAAAATCCCGACCAGTTATAGAAACTGGATTTGAAAATCCCGACCAGTTATAAAAACTGGATTTGAAAATCCCGACCAGTTATAGAAACTCGATTTCAAAATACCGACCAGTTTTAGAAATTGGATTTGAAAATCCCGACCAGTTATAGAAACTGGATTTGAAAATCCCGACCAGTTATAACACTGAATTTGAAAATCCCGACCAGTTATAAAAACTGGATTTGAAAATCCCGACGAGTTATAGAAACTAAATTTGAAAATCCTGATCAGTTATAGAAACTGGCTTTCAAAATACCGACCAGTTATAGAAACTTGATTTGAAAATCCCGACCAGTTATAGAAACTGGATTTGAAAATCCCGACCAGTTATAAAAACTGGATTTGAAAATCCCGACCAGTTATATAAACTGGATTTCAAAATACAGACCAGTTATAGAAACTTGATTTGAAAATCCCGACCAGTTATAGAAACTGGATTTGAAAATCCCGACCAGTTATAGAAACTAGATTTGAAAATCCCGACTAGTTATAAAACTGGATTTGAAAATCCCGACCAGTTATAGAAACTGGATTTGAAAATCCCGACCAGTTATAAAAACTGGATTTGAAAATCCCGACCAGTTATAGAAACTCAATTTCAAAATACCGACCAGTTTTAGAAATTGGATTTGAAAATCCCGACCAGTTATAGAAACTGGATTTGAAAATCCCGACCAGTTATAACACTGAATTTGAAAATCCCGACCAGTTATAAAAACTGGATTTGAAAATCCCGACGAGTTATAGAAACTAAATTTGAAAATCCTGATCAGTTATAGAAACTGGCTTTCAAAATACCGACCAGTTATAGAAACTTGATTTGAAAATCCCGACCAGTTATAGAAACTGGATTTGAAAATCCCGACCAGTTATAAAAACTGGATTTGAAAATCCCGACCAGTTATATAAACTGGATTTCAAAATACAGACCAGTTATAGAAACTTGATTTGAAAATCCCGACCAGTTATAGAAACTGGATTTGAAAATCCCGACCAGTTATAGAAACTAGATTTGAAAATCCCGACTAGTTATAAAACTGGATTTGAAAATCCCGACCAGTTATAGAAACTGGATTTGAAAATCCCGACCAGTTATAAAAACTGGATTTGAAAATCCCGACCAGTTATAGAAACTCGATTTCAAAATACCGACCAGTTTTAGAAATTGGATTTGAAAATCCCGACCAGTTATAGAAACTGGATTTGAAAATCCCGACCAGTTATAACACTGAATTTGAAAATCCCGACCAGTTATAAAAACTGGATTTGAAAATCCCGACGAGTTATAGAAACTAAATTTGAAAATCCTGATCAGTTATAACACTGGATTTGAAAATCCAGACCAATTATAAAACTAGATTTGAAAATCCCGACCTGTTATAGAAACTGGATTTGAAAATCCCGACCAGTTATAAAACTGGATTTTGAAAATTTCGACCAGTTATGACACTAGATTTGAAAATCCCGACCAGTTATAGAAACTGGATTTGAAAATCCCGACCAGTTATAGAAACTGGATTTGAAAATCCTGACCAGTTATAGAAATTGAATTTGAAAATCCCGACCATTTATAGAAACTGGATTTGAAAATTATGATCAGTTATAACACTAGATTTGAAAATTCCGACTAATTATAAAACTGGATTTGAAAATCCCGACCAGTTATAGAAACTGGATTTGAAAATCCCGACTAGTTATAAAACTGGATTTGAAAATCCCGACCAATTATAAAACTGGATTTAAAAATCCCGACCAGTTATAGAAACTGGATTTGAAAATCCCGACCAGTTATAAAACTGGATTTGAAAATCCCGACCAGTTATAAAAACTGGATTTGAAAATCCCGACCAGTTATAAAACTGGATTTGAAAATCCCGACCAGTTATAGAAACTGGATTTGAAAATCCTGATCAGTTATAACACTGGATTTGAAAATCCCGACCAATTATAAAACTAAATTTGAAAATCGGGATCTGTTATAGAAACTGGATTTGAAAATCCCGACCAGTTATAAATCTGGATTTGAAAATCCCAACCAGTTATAAAACTAGATTTTAAAATCCCGACCAGTTATAGAAACTGCATTTGAAAATCCTGACCAGTTATAAAACTAGATTTGAAAATACCGACCAGTTATAGAAATTGGATTTGAAAATCCCGACCAGTTATGACACTAGATTTGGAAATGACGACCAGTTATAGAAACTGGATTTGAAAATCCCGACCAGTTATAAAAATTGGATTTGAAAATCCCGACTAGTTATAGAAACTGGATTTGAAAATCCCGACCAGTTATAAAAACTGAATTTTGAAAATCCCGACTAGTTACAAAAACTGGATTTGAAAATCCCGACCAGTTATAGAAACTGGATTTGAAAATCCCGACCAGTTATAACACTGAATTTTAAAATCCCGACCAGTTATAAAAACTGGATTTGAAAATCCCGACGAGTTATAGAAACTAAATTTGAAAATCCTGATCAGTTATAACACTGGATTTGAAAATCCAGACCAATTATAAAACTAGATTTGAAAATCCCGACCTGTTATAGAAACTGGATTTGAAAATCCCGACCAGTTATAAAACTGGATTTGAAAATTCCGACCAGTTATGACACTAGATTTGAAAATCCCGACCAGTTATAGAAACTGGATTTGAAAATCCCGACCAGTTATAGAAACTGGATTTGAAAATCCTGACCAGTTATAGAAACTGAATTTGAAAATCCCGACCATTTATAGAAACTGGATTTGAAAATTATGATCAGTTATAACACTAGATTTGAAAATTCCGACCAATTATAAAACTGGATTTGAAAATCCCGACCAGTTATAGAAACTGGATTTGAAAATCCCGACTAGTTATAAAACTGGATTTGAAAATCCCGACCAGTTATAAAAACTGGATTTGAAAATCCCGACCAGTTATAAAACTGGATTTGAAAATCCCGACCAGTTATAGAAACTGGATTTGAAAATCCCGACTAGTTATAAAAACTATATTTGAAAATCCCAACCAGTTATAGAAACTGGATTTCAAAATCCCGACCAGTTATAGAAACTGGAGTTGAAAATCCCGACCAGTTATAACACTGAATTTGAAAATCCCGACCAGTTATAAAAACTGAATTTGAAAATCCCGACCAGTTATAGAAACTGGATTTGAAAATCCTGACCAGTTATAGAAACTGAATTTGAAAATTCCGACTAGTTATAAAAACTGGATTTGAAAATCCCGACCAGTTATAAAACTGGATTTGAAAATCCCGACGAGTTATAGAAACTGAATATGAAAATCCTGATCAGTTATAACACCGGATTTGAAAATCCCGACCAATTATAAAACTAGATTTAAAAATCCCGACCAGTTATAGAAAATGGATTTGAAAATCCCGACCAGTTATAAAACTGGATTTGAAAATCCCGACCAGTTATAGAAAATGGATTTGAAAATCCCGACCATTTATAAAACTGGATTTGAAAATCCCGACGATTTATAGAAACTGAATTTGAAAATCCTGATCAGTTATAACACTGGATTTGAAAATCCCGACCAATTATAAAAACTAGTTATAGAAACTGGATTTGAAGATTCCGACCAGTTATAGAAACTTGATTTGAAAATCCTGACCAGTTATAGAAACTTGATTTTAAAATCCCGACCAGTTATAAAAACTGGATTTGAAAATCCCGACCAGTAATAAAACTAGATTTGAAAATCCCGACCAGTTATAGAAACTGGATTTGAAAATCCTGATCAGTTATAACACTGGATTTGAAAATCCCGACCAATTATAAAACTAAATTTGAAAATCGGGATCTGTTATAGAAACTGGATTTGAAAATCCCGACCAGTTATAAATCTGGATTTGAAAATCCCAACCAGTTATAAAACTAGATTTAAAAATCCTGACCAGTTATAGAAACTGCATTTGAAAATCCTGACCAGTTATAAAACTGGATTTGAAAATCCCGACCAGTTATAGAAATTGGATTTGAAAATCCCGACCAGTTATGACACTAGATTTGGAAATGACGACCAGTTATAGAAACTGGATTTGAAAATCCCGACCAGTTATAAAAATTGGATTTGAAAATCCCGACTAGTTATAGAAACTGGATTTGAAAATCCCGACCAGTTGTAAAAACTGAATTTTGAAAATCCCGACTAGTTACAAAAACTGGATTTGAAAATCCCGACCAGTTATAAAAACTAGATTTGAAAATCCCGACCAGATATAGAAACTGGATTTCAAAATCCCAACCAGTTATAGAAACTGGAGTTGAAAATCCCGACTAGTTATAACACTGAATTTGAAAATCCCGACCAGTTATAAAAACTGGATTTGAAAATTCCGACCAGTTATTAAAACTGGATTTGAAAATCCCGACCAGTTATAAAACTGGATTGGAAAATCCCGACGAGTTATAGAAACTGAATTTGAAAATCCTGATCAGTTATAACACTGGATTTGAAAATCCCGACCAATTATAAAACTAGATTTGAAAATCCCGACCAGTTATAGAAAATGGATTTGAAAATCCTGACCAGTTATAAAACTGGATTTGAAAATCCCGACCAGTTATAAAAACTAGAGTTGAAAATCCCGACCAGTTATAGAAACTGGATTTGAAAATCACGACCAGTTATAGAAACTGGATTTGAAAATCTCGACCAGTTATAGAAACTGGATTTGAAAATCCCAACCAGATATAAGATCTGGATTTGAAAATCCCGACCAGTTATAAAATCTGGAATTGAAAATCCCGACCAGTTATAGAAACTGGATTTCAACAACCCGACCAATTATAGAAACTGGATTTGAAAATCCCGACCAGTTATAGAAACTGGATTTGAAAATCCCGACCAGTTATAACACTGAATTTGAAAATCCCGACCGGTTATAAAAACTGGATTTGAAAATCCCGACCAGTTATAGAAACTTGATTTGAAAATCCTGACCAGTTATAGAAACTGGATTTGAAAATCCCGACCTGGTATAAAAACTGGATTTGAAAATCTCGACCAGTTATAAAATTGGATTTAAAAATCCCGACCAGTTATAGAAACTGGATTTGAAAATCCTGATCAGTTATAACACTGGATTTGAAAATCCCGACCAATTATAAAACTAGATTTAAAAATCGGGACCTGTTATAGAAACTGGATTTGAAAATCCCGACCAGTTATAAATCTGGATTTGAAAATCCCAACCAGTTATAAAACAAGATTTAAAAATCCCGACCAGTTATAGAAACTGCATTTGAAAATCCTGACCAGTTATAAAACTGGATTTGAAAATCCCGACCAGTTATAGAAATTGGATTTAAAAATCCCTACCAGTTATGACACTAGATTTTGAAATCACGACCAGTTATAGAAACTGGATTTGAAAATCCCGACCAGTTGTAAAAACTGAATTTTGAAAATCCCGACCAGTTACGAAAACTGGATTTGAAAATCCCGACCAGTTATAAAAACTAGATTTGAAAATCCCGACCAGTTATAGAAACTGGATTTCAAAATCCCGATCAGTTATAGAAACTGATTTAAAAATCCCGACCAGTTATAGAAACTGGATTTGAAAATCCCGACCAGTTATAACACTGAATTTGAAAATCCCGACCAGTTATAAAAACTGCATTTGAAAATCCCGACCAGTTATACAAACTGGATTTGAAAATCCTGACCAGTTATAGAAACTGAATTTGAAAATCCCGACCATTTATAGAAACTGGATTTTAAAATTATGATCAGTTAAAACACTAGATTTGAAAATTCCGACCAATTATAAAACTGGATTTGAAAATCCCGACCAGTTATAGAAACTGGATTTGAAAATCCCGACTAGTTATAAAACTGGATTTGAAAATCCCGACCAATTATAAAACTGGATTTAAAAATCCCGACCAGTTATAGAAACTGGATTTGAAAATCCCGACCAGTTATAAAACTGGATTTGAAAATCCCGACCAGTTATAGAAACTGGATTTGAAAATCCTGACCAGTTATAAAACTGGATTTGAAAATCCCGACCAGTTATAGAAACTGGATTTAAAAATTCTGACTAGTTATAACACTAGATTTAAAAATTCCGACCAGTTATACATACTGGATTTGAAAATCCCGACCAGTTATAACACTGAATTTGAAAATCCCGACCAGTTATAAAAACTGGATTTGAAAATCACGACCAGTTAAAGAAACTGGATTTGAAAATCCCGACCAGTTATAGAAACTGGATTTAAAAATTCCGACCAGTTATGACACTAGATTTGAAAATTCCGACCAGTTATAGATACTGGATTTGAAAATCCCGACGAGTTATAAAAACTGGAGTTGCAAATCCCGACCAGTTATAGAAACTGGATTTGAAAATCTCGACCAGTTATAGAAACTGTATTTGAAAATCCCGACCAGTTATAGAAACTGGATTTCAAAATCCCGACCAGTTATAGAAACTGGATTTGAAAATCCCTATCAGTTATAGAAACTGGATTTGAAAATCCCGACCAGTTATAAAATCTGGAATTGAAAATCCCAACCAGTTATAGAAACTAGATTTCAAAATCCCGACCAGTTATAGAAACTAGATTTGAAAATCCCGACCGGTTATAAAAACTGGATTTGAAAATCCCGACCAGTTATAGAAACTTGATTTGAAAATCCTGACCAGTTATAGAAACTGGATTTGAAAATCCCGACCAGTTATAAAAACTGGATTTGAAAATCCCGACCAGTTATAAAACTGGATTTGAAAATCCCGACCAGTTATAGAAACTGGATTTGAAAATCCTGATCAGTTATAACACTGGATTTGAAAATCCCGACCAGTTATAGAAACTGGATTTCAAAATCCCGACCAGTTATAGAAACTGGATTTGAAAATCCCGACCAGTTATAACACTGAATTTGAAAATCCCGACCGGTTATAAAAACTGGATTTGAAAATGCCGACCAGTTATAAAACTGGATTTGAAAATCCCGATCAGTTATAGAAACTGGATTTGAAAATCCTGATCAGTTATAACACTTGATTTGAAAATCCCGACCAATTGTAAAACTAGATTTGAAAATCCCGACCAGTTATAGAAAATGGATTTGAAAATCCCGACTAGTTATAAAACTGGATTTGAAAATCCCGACCAGTTATAGAAACTGGATTTGAAAATCCCGACCAGTTATAACACTGAATTTGAAAATCCCGACCAGTTATAAAAACTGGATTTGAAAATCCCGACTAGTTATAAAAACTGGATTTGAAAATCCTGACCAGTTATAGAAACTGAATTTGAAAATCCAGACCAGTTATAAAAACTGGATTTGAAAATCCTGACCAGTTATAGAAACTGAATTTGAAAATCCCGACCACACTGGATTTGAAAACCCCGACCAGTTATAAAACTGGATTTGAAAATCGCGAGGAGTTATAGAAACTGAATTTGAAAATCCTTATCAGTTATAACACTGGATTTGAAAATCCCGACTAATTATAAAACTAGATTTGAAAATCCCGACCTGTGATAGAAAATGGATTTAAAAATCCCGACCAGTTATAAAACTGGATTTGAAAATCCCGACCAGTTATAGAAACTAGATTTGAAAATCCCGACTAGTTATAAAAACTGGATTTGAAAATCCCAACCAGTTATAGAAACTGGATTTCAAAATCCCGACCAGTTATAGAAACTGGAGTTGAAAATCCCGACCAGTTATAACACTGAATTTGAAAATCCCGACCAGTTATAAAAACTGAATTTGAAAATCCCGACCAGTTATAGAAACTGGATTTGAAAATCCTGACCAGTTATAGAAACTGAATTTGAAAATCCCGACTAGTTATAAAAACTGGATTTGAAAATCCCGACCAGTTATAAAACTGGATTTGAAAATCCCGACGAGTTATAGAAACTGAATATGAAAATCCTGATCAGTTATAACACCGGATTTGAAAATCCAGACCAATTATAAAACTAGATTTGAAAATCCCGACCAGTTATAGAAAATGGATTTGAAAATCTCGACCAGTTATAAAACTGGATTTGAAAATCCCGACCAGTTATAGAAAATGGATTTGAAAATCCCGACCATTTATAAAACTGGATTTGAAAATCCCGACGAGTTATAGAAACTGAATTTGAAAATCCTGATCAGTTATAACACTGGATTTGAAAATCCCGACCAATTATAAAAACTACTTATAGAAACTGGATTTGAAGATCCCGACCAGTTATAGAAACTTGATTTGAAAATCCTGACCAGTTATAGAAACTGGATTTGAAAATCCCGACCAGTTATAAAAACTGGATTTGAAAATCCCGACCAGTTATAAAACTGGATTTGAAAATCCCGACCAGTTATAGAAACTGGATTTGAAAATCCTGATCAGTTATAACACTGGATTTGAAAATCCCGACCAATTATAAAACTAAATTTGAAAATCGGGATCTGTTATAGAAACTGGATTTGAAAATCCCGACCAGTTATAAATCTGGATTTGAAAATCCCAACCAGTTATAAAACTAGATTTAAAAATCCCGACCAGTTATAGAAACTGCATTTGAAAATCCTGACCAGTTATAAAACTGGATTTGAAAATCCCGACCAGTTATAGAAATTGGATTTGAAAATCCCGACCAGTTATGACACTAGATTTGGAAATGACGACCAGTTATAGAAACTGAATTTGAAAATCCCGACCAGTTATAAAAATTGGATTTGAAAATCCCGACTAGTTATAGAAACTGGATTTGAAAATCCGGACCAGTTATAAAAACTGAATTTTGAAAATCCCGACTAGTTACAAAAACTGGATTTGAAAATCACGACCAGTTATAAAAACTAGATTTGAAAATCCCGACCAGATATAGAAACTGGATTTGAAAATCCCGACCAGTTATAGAAACTGGATTTGAAAATCCCGACCAGTTATAGAAACTAGATTTGAAAATCCCGACCAGTTATAGAAACTAGATTTGAAAATCCCGACCAGTTATAAAAACTGGATTTAAAAATCCCGACCAGTTATAGAAACTGGCTTTCAAAATACCGACCAGTTATAGAAACTTGATTTGAAAATCCCGACCAGTTATAGAAACTGGATTTGGAAATCCCGACCAGTTATAAAAACTGGATTTGAAAATCCCGACCAGTTATATAAACTGGATTTCAAAATACAGACCAGTTACAGAAACTTGATTTGAAAATCCCGACCAGTTATAGAAACTGGATTTGAAAATCCCGACAAGTTATAGAAACTAGATTTGAAAATCCCGACTAGTTATAAAACTGGATTTGAAAATCCCGACCAGTTATAGAAACTGGATTTGAAAATCCCGACCAGTTATAAAAACTGGATTTGAAAATCCCGACCAGTTATAGAAACTCGATTTCAAAATACCGACCAGTTTTAGAAATTGGATTTGAAAATCCCGACCAGTTATAGAAACTGGATTTGAAAATCCCGACCAGTTATAACACTGAATTTGAAAATCCCGACCAGTTATAAAAACTGGATTTGAAAATCCCGACGAGTTATAGAAACTAAATTTGAAAATCCTGATCAGTTATAGAAACTGGCTTTCAAAATACCGACCAGTTATAGAAACTTGATTTGAAAATCCCGACCAGTTATAGAAACTGGATTTGAAAATCCCGACCAGTTATAAAAACTGGATTTGAAAATCCCGACCAGTTATATAAACTGGATTTCAAAATACAGACCAGTTATAGAAACTTGATTTGAAAATCCCGACCAGTTATAGAAACTGGATTTGAAAATCCCGACCAGTTATAGAAACTAGATTTGAAAATCCCGACTAGTTATAAAACTGGATTTGAAAATCCCGACCAGTTATAGAAATTGGATTTGAAAATCCCGACCAGTTATAAAAACTGGATTTGAAAATCCCGACCAGTTATAGAAACTCGATTTCAAAATACCGACCAGTTTTAGAAATTGGATTTCAAAATCCCGACCAGTTATAGAAACTGGATTTGAAAATCCCGACCAGTTATAACACTGAATTTGAAAATCCCGACCAGTTATAAAAACTGGATTTGAAAATCCCGACGAGTTATAGAAACTAAATTTGAAAATCCTGATCAGTTATAACACTGGATTTGAAAATCCAGACCAATTATAAAACTAGATTTGAAAATCCCGACCTGTTATAGAAACTGGATTTGAAAATCCCGACCAGTTATAAAACTGGATTTGAAAATTTCGACCAGTTATGACACTAGATTTGAAAATCCCGACCAGTTATAGAAACTGGATTTGAAAATCCCGACCAGTTATAGAAACTGGATTTGAAAATCCTGACCAGTTATAGAAATTGAATTTGAAAATCCCGACCATTTATAGAAACTGGATTTGAAAATTATGATCAGTTATAACACTAGATTTGAAAATTCCGACTAATTATAAAACTGGATTTGAAAATCCCGACCAGTTATAGAAACTGGATTTGAAAATCCCGACTAGTTATAAAACTGGATTTGAAAATCCCGACCAATTATAAAACTGGATTTAAAAATCCCGACCAGTTATAGAAACTGGATTTGAAAATCCCGACCAGTTATAAAACTGGATTTGAAAATCCCGACCAGTTATAAAAACTGGATTTGAAAATCCCGACCAGTTATAAAACTGGATTTGAAAATCCCGACCAGTTATAGAAACTGGATTTGAAAATCCTGATCAGTTATAACACTGGATTTGAAAATCCCGACCAATTATAAAACTAAATTTGAAAATCGGGATCTGTTATAGAAACTGGATTTGAAAATCCCGACCAGTTATAAATCTGGATTTGAAAATCCCAACCAGTTATAAAACTAGATTTTAAAATCCCGACCAGTTATAGAAACTGCATTTGAAAATCCTGACCAGTTATAAAACTAGATTTGAAAATACCGACCAGTTATAGAAATTGGATTTGAAAATCCCGACCAGTTATGACACTAGATTTGGAAATGACGACCAGTTATAGAAACTGGATTTGAAAATCCCGACCAGTTATAAAAATTGGATTTGAAAATTCCGACTAGTTATAGAAACTGGATTTGAAAATCCCGACCAGTTATAAAAACTGAATTTTGAAAATCCCGACTAGTTACAAAAACTGGATTTGAAAATCCCGACCAGTTATAGAAACTGGATTTGAAAATCCCGACTAGTTATAACACTGAATTTGAAAATCCCGACCAGTTATAAAAACTGGATTTGAAAATCCCGACGAGTTATAGAAACTAAATTTGAAAATCCTGATCAGTTATAACACTGGATTTGAAAATCCAGACCAATTATAAAACTAGATTTGAAAATCCCGACCTGTTATAGAAACTGGATTTGAAAATCCCGACCAGTTATAAAACTGGATTTGAAAATTCCGACCAGTTATGACACTAGATTTGAAAATCCCGACCAGTTATAGAAACTGGATTTGAAAATCCCGACCAGTTATAGAAACTGGATTTGAAAATCCTGACCAGTTATAGAAACTGAATTTGAAAATCCCGACCATTTATAGAAACTGGATTTGAAAATTCTGATCAGTTATAACACTAGATTTGAAAATTCCGACCAATTATAAAACTGGATTTGAAAATCCCGACCAGTTATAGAAACTGGATTTGAAAATCCCGACTAGTTATAAAACTGGATTTGAAAATCCCGACCAGTTATAAAAACTGGATTTGAAATCCCGACCAGTTATAAAACTGGATTTGAAAATCCCGACCAGTTATAGAAACTGGATTTGAAAATCCTGATCAGTTATAACACTGGATTTGAAAATCCCGACCAATTATAAAACTAAATTTGAAAATCGGGATCTGTTATAGAAACTGGATTTGAAAATCCCGACCAGTTATAAATCTGGATTTGAAAATCCCAACCAGTTATAAAACTAGATTTAAAAATCCCGACCAGTTATAGAAACTGCATTTGAAAATCCTGACCAGTTATAAAACTGGATTTGAAAATCCCGACCAGTTATAGAAATTGGATTTGAAAATCCCGACCAGTTATGACACTAGATTTGGAAATGACGACCAGTTATAGAAACTGGATTTGAAAATCCCGACCAGTTATAAAAATTGGATTTGAAAATCCCGACTAGTTATAGAAACTGGATTTGAAAATCCCGACCAGTTATAAAAACTGAATTTTGAAAATCCCGACTAGTTACAAAAACTGGATTTGAAAATCCCGACCAGTTATAAAAACTAGATTTGAAAATCCCGACCAGATATAGAAACTGGATTTGAAAATCCCGACCAGTTATAGAAACTGGATTTGAAAATCCCGACCAGTTATAGAAACTAGATTTGAAAATCCCGACCAGTTATAAAACTGGATTTGAAAATCCCGACCAGTTATAAAAACTGGATTTGAAAATCCCGACCAGTTATAAAAACTGGATTTGAAAATCCCGACCAGTTATAGAAACTGACTTTCAAAATACCGACCAGTTATAGAAACTTGATTTGAAAATCCCGACCAGTTATAGAAACTGGATTTGAAAATCCCGACCAGTTATAAAAACTGGATTTGAAAATCCCGACCAGTTATATAAACTAGATTTGAAAATCTCGACCAGTTATAAAACTGGATTTGAAAATCCCGACCAGTTATAGAAACTGGATTTGAAAATCCCGACCAGTTATAAAAACTGGATTTGAAAATCCCGACCAGTTATAGAAACTCGATTTCAAAATACCGACCAGTTTTAGAAATTGGATTTGAAAATCCCGACCAGTTATAGAAACTGGATTTGAAAATCCCGACCAGTTATAACACTGAATTTGAAAATCCCGACCAGTTATAAAAACTGGATTTGAAAATCCCGACGAATTATAGAAACTAAATTTGAAAATCCTGATCAGTTATAACACTGGATTTGAAAATCCAGACCAATTATAAAACTAGATTTGAAAATCCCGACCAGTTACAGCAAATGGATTTGAAAATCCCGACCAGTTATAAAACTGGATTTGAAAATTCCGACCAGTTATGACACTAGATTTGAAAATCCCGACCAGTTATAGAAACTGGATTTGAAAATCCCGACCAGTTATAAAACTGGATTTGAAAATCCCGACCAGTTATAGAAACTGGATTTGAAAATCCCGATCAGTTATAGAAACTGGATTTTAAAATCCCGACCAATTATAGAAACTGGATTTGAAAATCCTGACCAGTTATAGAAACTAGATTTGAAAATCCCGACCAGTTATAAAAACTAGATTTGAAAATCCCGACCAGTTATAGAAACTGGATTTGAAAATCCCGACCAGTTATAGAAACTAGATTTGAAAATATCGACCAGTTATAGAAACTAGATTTGAAAATCCCGACCAGTTATAAAACTGGATTTGAAAATCTCGACCAGTTATAGAAACTGGATTTGAAAATCCCGACTAGTTATAAAAACTGGATTTGAAAATCCCAACCAGTTATAGAAACTGGATTTCAAAATCCTGACCAGTTATAGAAACTGGAGTTGAAAATCCCGACTAGTTATAACATTGAATTTGAAAATCCCGACCAGTTATAAAAACTGTATTTGAAAATTCCGACAAGTTATAGAAACTGGATTTGAAAATCCTGACCAGTTATAGAAACTGAATTTGAAAATCCCGACCAGTTATTAAAACTGGATTTGAAAATCCCGACCAGTTATAAAACTGGATTTGAAAATCCCGACGAGTTATAGAAACTGAATTTGAAAATCCTGATCAGTTATAACACTGGATTTGAAAATCCCGACCAATTATAAAACTAGATTTGAAAATCCCGACCAGTTATAGAAAATGGATTTGAAAATCCCGACCAGTTATAAAACTGGATTTGAAAATCCCGACCAGTTATAAAAACTAGAGTTGAAAATCCCGACCAGTTATAGAAACTGGATTTGAAAATCACGACCAGTTATAGAAACTGGATTTGAAAATCTCGACCAGTTATAGAAACTGGATTTGAAAATCCCGACCAGATATAAGATCTGGATTTGAAAATCCCGACCAGTTATAAAATCTGGAATTGAAAATCCCGACCAGTTATAGAAACTGGATTTCAAAATCCCGACCAGTTATAGAAACTGGATTTCAAAATCCCGACCAGTTATAGAAACTGAATTTGAAAATCCCGACCAGTTATAGAAACTGGATTTGAAAATCCCGACCAGTTATAACACTGAATTTGAAAATCCCGACCGGTTATAAAAACTGGATTTGAAAATCCCGACCAGTTATAGAAACTTGATTTGAAAATCCTGACCAGTTATAGAAACTGGATTTGAAAATCCCGACCAGGTATAAAAACTGGATTTGAAAATCTCGACCAGTTATAAAATTGGATTTAAAAATCCCGACCAGTTATAGAAACTGGATTTGAAAATCCTGATCAGTTATAACACTGGATTTGAAAATCCCGACCAATTATAAAACTAGATTTAAAAATCGGGACCTGTTATAGAAACTGGATTTTAAAAATCCCGACCAGTTATAAATCTGGATTTGAAAATCCCAACCAGTTATAAAACTAGATTTAAAAATCCCGACCAGTTATAGAAACTGCATTTGAAAATCCTGACCAGTTATAAAACTGGATTTGAAAATTCCGACCAGTTATGACACTAGATTTGAAAATCCCGACCAGTTATAGAAACTGGATTTGAAAATCCCGACCAGTTATAGAAACTGGATTTGAAAATCCTGACCAGTTATAGAAACTGAATTTGAAAATCCCGACCATTTATAGAAACTGGATTTGAAAATTATGATCAGTTATAACACTAGATTTGAAAATTCCGACCAATTATAAAACTGGATTTGAAAATCCCGACCAGTTATAGAAACTGGATTTGAAAATCCCGACTAGTTATAAAACTGGATTTGAAAATCCCGACCAGTTATAAAAACTGGATTTGAAATCCCGACCAGTTATAAAACTGGATTTGAAAATCCCGACCAGTTATAGAAACTGGATTTGAAAATCCTGATCAGTTATAACACTGGATTTGAAAATCCCGACCAATTATAAAACTAAATTTGAAAATCGGGATCTGTTATAGAAACTGGATTTGAAAATCCCGACCAGTTATAAATCTGGATTTGAAAATCCCAACCAGTTATAAAACTAGATTTAAAAATCCCGACCAGTTATAGAAACTGCATTTGAAAATCCTGACCAGTTATAAAACTGGATTTGAAAATCCCGACCAGTTATAGAAATTGGATTTGAAAATCCCGACCAGTTATGACACTAGATTTGGAAATGACGACCAGTTATAGAAACTGGATTTGAAAATCCCGACCAGTTATAAAAATTGGATTTGAAAATCCCGACTAGTTATAGAAACTGGATTTGAAAATCCCGACCAGTTATAAAAACTGAATTTTGAAAATCCCGACTAGTTACAAAAACTGGATTTGAAAATCCCGACCAGTTATAAAAACTAGATTTGAAAATCCCGACCAGATATAGAAACTGGATTTGAAAATCCCGACCAGTTATAGAAACTTGATTTGAAAATCCCGACCAGTTATAGAAACTAGATTTGAAAATCCCGACCAGTTATAAAACTGGATTTGAAAATCCCGACCAGTTATAGAAACTGGATTTGAAAATCCCGACCAGTTATAAAAACTGGATTTGAAAATCCCGACCAGTTATAGAAACTGGCTTTCAAAATACCGACCAGTTATAGAAACTTGATTTGAAAATCCCGACCAGTTATAGAAACTGGATTTGAAAATCCCGACCAGTTATAAAAACTGGATTTGAAAATCCCGACCAGTTATATAAACTAGATTTGAAAATCCCGACCAGTTATAAAACTGGATTTGAAAATCCCGACCAGTTATAGAAACTGGATTTGAAAATCCAGACCAGTTATAAAAACTGGATTTGAAAATCCCGACCAGTTATAGAAACTCGATTTCAAAATACCGACCAGTTTTAGAAATTGGATTTGAAAATCCCGACCAGTTATAGAAACTGGATTTGAAAATCCCGACCAGTTATAACACTGAATTTGAAAATCCCGACCAGTTATAAAAACTGGATTTGAAAATCCCGACGAGTTATAGAAACTAAATTTGAAAATCCTGATCAGTTATAACACTGGATTTGAAAATCCAGACCAATTATAAAACTAGATTTGAAAATCCCGACCAGTTACAGCAAATGGATTTGAAAATCCCGACCAGTTATAAAACTGGATTTGAAAATTCCGACCAGTTATGACACTAGATTTGAAAATCCCGACCAGTTATAGAAACTGGATTTGAAAATCCCGACCAGTTATAAAACTGGATTTGAAAATCCCGACCAGTTATAGAAACTGGATTTGAAAATCCCGATCAGTTATAGAAACTGGATTTTAAAATCCCGACCAATTATAGAAACTGGATTTGAAAATCCTGACCAGTTATAGAAACTAGATTTGAAAATCCCGACCAGTTATAAAAACTAGATTTGAAAATCCCGACCAGTTATAGAAACTGGATTTGAAAATCCCGACCAGTTATAGAAACTAGATTTGAAAATATCGACCAGTTATAGAAACTAGATTTGAAAATCCCGACCAGTTATAAAACTGGATTTGAAAATCTCGACCAGTTATAGAAACTGGATTTGAAAATCCCGACTAGTTATAAAAACTGGATTTGAAAATCCCAACCAGTTATAGAAACTGGATTTCAAAATCCCGACCAGTTATAGAAACTGGAGTTGAAAATCCCGACTAGTTATAACACTGAATTTGAAAATCCCGACCAGTTATAAAAACTGTATTTGAAAATTCCGACAAGTTATAGAAACTGGATTTGAAAATCCTGACCAGTTATAGAAACTGAATTTGAAAATCCCGACCAGTTATTAAAACTGGATTTGAAAATCCCGACCAGTTATAAAACTGGATTTGAAAATCCCGACGAGTCATAGAAACTGAATTTGAAAATCCTGATCAGTTATAACACTGGATTTGAAAATCCCGACCAATTATAAAACTAGATTTGAAAATCCCGACCAGTTATAGAAAATGGATTTGAAAATCCCGACCAGTTATAAAACTGGATTTGAAAATCCCGACCAGTTATAAAAACTAGAGTTGAAAATCCCGACCAGTTATAGAAACTGGATTTGAAAATCACGACCAGTTATAGAAACTGGATTTGAAAATCTCGACCAGTTATAGAAACTGGATTTGAAAATCCCGACCAGATATAAGATCTGGATTTGAAAATCCCGACCAGTTATAAAATCTGGAATTGAAAATCCCGACCAGTTATAGAAACTGGATTTCAAAATCCCGACCAGTTATAGAAACTGGATTTGAAAATCCCGACCAGTTATAGAAACTGGATTTGAAAATCCCGACCAGTTATAACACTGAATTTGAAAATCCCGACCGGTTATAAAAACTGGATTTGAAAATCCCGACCAGTTATAGAAACTTGATTTGAAAATCCTGACCAGTTATAGAAACTGGATTTGAAAATCCCGACCAGGTATAAAAACTGGATTTGAAAATCTCGACCAGTTATAAAATTGGATTTAAAAATCCCGACCAGTTATAGAAACTGGATTTGAAAATCCTGATCAGTTATAACACTGGATTTGAAAATCCCGACCAATTATAAAACTAGATTTAAAAATCGGGACCTGTTATAGAAACTGGATTTTAAAAATCCCGACCAGTTATAAATCTGGATTTGAAAATCCCAACCAGTTATAAAACTAGATTTAAAAATCCCGACCAGTTATAGAAACTGCATTTGAAAATCCTGACCAGTTATAAAACTGGATTTGAAAATCCCGACCAGTTATAGAAATTGGATTTAAAAATCCCGACCAGTTATGACACTAGATTTAGAAATCACGACCAGTTATAGAAACTGGATTTGAAAATCCCGACCAGTTGTAAAAACTGAATTCTGAAAATCCCGACCAGTTACAAAAACTGGATTTGAAAATCCCGACCAGTTATAAAAACTAGATTTGAAAATCCCGACCAGTTATAAATCTGGATTTGAAAATCCCAACCAGTTATAAAACTAGATTTAAAAATCCCGACCAGTTATAGAAACTGCATTTGAAACTCCTGACCAGTTATAAAACTGGATTTGAAAATCCCGACCAGTTATAGAAATTGGATTTAAAAATCCCGACCAGTTATGACACTAGATTTTGAAATCACGACCAGTTATAGAAACTGGATTTGAAAATCCCGACCAGTTGTAAAAACTGAATTTTGAAAATCCCGACCAGTTATAGAAACTGGATTTCAAAATCCCGATCAGTTATAGAAACTGATTTGAAAATCCCGACCAGTTATAGAAACTGGATTTGAAAATCCCGACCAGTTATAACACTGAATTTGAAAATCCCGACCAGCTATAAAAACTGCATTTGAAAATTCCGACCAGTTATACAAACTGGATTTGAAAATCCTGACCAGTTATAGAAACTGAATTTGAAAATCCCGACCATTTATAGAAACTGGATTTGAAAATCCCGACCAGTTATAGAAACTGGATTTGAAAATCCCGACTAGTTATAAAACTGGATTTGAAAATCCCGACCAATTATAAAACTGGATTTAAAAATCCCGACCAGTTATAGAAACTGGATTTGAAAATCCCGACCAGTTATAAAACTGGATTTGAAAATCCCGACCAGTTATAGAAACTGGATTTGAAAATCCTGACCAGTTATAAAACTGGATTTGAAAATCCCGACCAGTTATAGAAACTGGATTTAAAAATTCTGACTAGTTACGACACTAGATTTAAAAATTCCGACCAGTTATAGATACTGGATTTGAAAATCCCGACCAGTTATAACACTGAATTTGAAAATCCCGACCAGTTATAAAAACTGGATTTGAAAATCACGACCAGTTATAGAAACTGGATTTGAAAATCCCGACCAGTTATAGAAACTGGATTTAAAAATTCCGACCAGTTATGACACTAGATTTGAAAATTCCGACCAGTTGTAGATACTGGATTTGAAAATCCCGACGAGTTATAAAAACTGGAGTTGCAAATCCCGACCAGTTATAGAAACTGGATTTGAAAATCTCGACCAGTTATAGAAACTGTATTTGAAAATCCCGAGCAGTTATAGAAACTGGATTTCAAAATCCCGACCAGTTATAGAAACTGGATTTGAAAATCCCTATCAGTTATAGAAACTGGATTTGAAAATCCCGACCAGTTATAAAATCTGGAATTGAAAATCCCGACCAGTTATAGAAACTAGATTTCAAAATCCCGACCAGTTATAGAAACTAGATTTGAAAATCCCGACCGGTTATAAAAACTGGATTTGAAAATCCCGACCAGTTATAGAAACTTGATTTGAAAATCCTGACCAGTTATAGAAACTGGATTTGAAAATCCCGACCAGTTATAAAAACTGGATTTGAAAATCCCGACCAGTTATAAAACTGGATTTGAAAATCCTGACCAGTTATAGAAACTGGATTTGAAAATCCTGATCAGTTATAACACTGGATTTGAAAATCCCGACCAGTTATAGAAACTGGATTTCAAAATCCCGACCAGTTATAGAAACTGGATTTGAAAATCCCGACCAGTTATAACACTGAATTTGAAAATCCCGACCGGTTATAAAAACTGGATTTGAAAATGCCGACCAGTTATAAAACTGGATTTGAAAATCCCGACCAGTTATAGAAACTGGATTTGAAAATCCTGATCAGTTATAACACTGGATTTGAAAATCCCGACCAATTGTAAAACTAGATTTGAAAATCCCGACCAGTTATAGAAAATGGATTTGAAAATCCCGACCAGTTATAAAACTGGATTTGAAAATCCCGACCAGTTATAGAAACTGGATTTGAAAATCCCGACCAGTTATAACACTGAATTTGAAAATCCCGACCAGTTATAAAAACTGGATTTGAAAATCCAGACTAGTTATAAAAACTGGATTTGAAAATCCTGACCTGTTATAGAAACTGAATTTGAAAATCCTGACCAGTTATAAAAACTGGATTTGAAAATCCTGACCAGTTATAGAAACTGAATTTGAAAATCCCGACCAGTTATAAACACTGGATTTAAAAATCCCGACCAGTTATAAAACTTGATTTGAAAATCGCGAGGAGTTATAGAAACTGAATTTGAAAATCCTTATCAGTTATAACACTGGATTTGAAAATCCCGACTAATTATAAAACTAGATTTGAAAATCCCGACCAGTTATAGAAAATGGATTTAAAAATCCCGACCAGTTATAAAACTGGATTTGAAAATCCCGACCAGTTATAGAAACTGGATTTGAAAATCCCGACTAGTTATACAAACTGGATTTGAAAATCCCAACCAGTTATAGAAACTGGATTTCAAAATCCCGACCAGTTATAGAAACTGGAGTTGAAAATCCCGACCAGTTATAACACTGAATTTGAAAATCCCGACCAGTTATAAAAACTGAATTTGAAAATCCCGACCAGTTATAGAAACTGGATTTGAAAATCCTGACCAGTTATAGAAACTGAATTTGAAAATCCCGACTAGTTATAAAAACTGGATTTGAAAATCCCGACCAGTTATAAAACTGGATTTGAAAATCCCGACGAGTTATAGAAACTGAATATGAAAATCCTGATTAGTTATAACACCGGATTTGAAAATCCCGACCAATTATAAAACTAGATTTGAAAATCCCGACCAGTTATAGAAAATGGATTTGAAAATCCCGACCAGTTATAAAACTGGATTTGAAAATCCCGACCAGTTATAGAAAATGGATTTGAAAATCCCGACCATTTATAAAACTGGATTTGAAAATCCCGACGAGTTATAGAAACTGAATTTGAAAATCCTGATCTGTTATAACACTGGATTTGAAAATCCCGACCAATTATAAAAACTAGTTATAGAAACTGGATTTGAAGATCCCGACCAGTTATAGAAACTTGATTTGAAAATCCTGACCAGTTATAGAAACTGGATTTGAAAATCCCGACTAGTTATAAAAACTGGATTATAAAATCCCGACCAGTTATAAAACTGGATTTGAAAATCCCGACCAGTTATAGAAACTGGATTTGAAAATCCTGATCAGTTATAACACTGGATTCGAAAATCCCGACCAATTATAAAACTAAATTTGAAAATCGGGATCTGTTATAGAAACTGGATTTGAAAATCCCGACCAGTTATAAATCTGGATTTGAAAATCCCAACCAGTTATAAAACTAGATTTAAAAATCCCGACCAGTTATAGAAACTGCATTTAAAAATCCTGACCAGTTATAAAACTGGATTTGAAAATCCCGACCAGTTATAGAAATTGGATTTGAAAATCCCGACCAGTTATGACACTAGATTTGGAAATGACGACCAGTTACAGAAACTGGATTTGAAAATCCCGACCAGTTATAAAAATTGGATTTGAAAATCCCGACTAGTTATAGAAACTGGATTTGAAAATCCCGACCAGTTGTAAAAACTGAATTTTGAAAATCCCGACTAGTTACAAAAACTGGATTCTAAAATCCCGACCAGTTATAAAAACTAGATTTGAAAATCCCGACCAGATATAGAAACTGGATTTGAAAATCCCGACCAGTTATAGAAACTGGATTTGAAAATCCCGACCAGTTATAGAAACTAGATTTGAAAATCCCGACCAGTTATAAAACTGGATTTGAAAATCCCGACCAGTTATAGAAACTGGATTTGAAAATCCCGACCAGTTATAAAAACTGGATTTGAAAATCCCGACCAGTTATAGAAACTGGCTTTCAAAATACCGACCAGTTATAGAAACTTGATTTGAAAATCCCGACCAGTTATAAAAACTGGATTTGAAAATCCCGACCAGTTATAAAAACTGGATTTGAAAATCCCGACCAGTTATATAAACTGGATTTGAAAATACAGACCAGTTATAGAAACTTGATTTGAAAATCCCGACCAGTTATAGAAACTGGATTTGAAAATCCCGACCAGTTATAGAAACTAGATTTGAAAATCCCGACCAGTTATAAAACTGGATTTGAAAATCCCGACCAGTTATAGAAACTGGATTTGAAAATCCCGACCAGTTATAAAAACTGGATTTGAAAATCCCGACCAGTTATAGAAACTCGATTTCAAAATACCGACCAGTTTTAGAAATTGGATTTGAAAATCCCGACCAGTTATAGAAACTGGATTTGAAAATCCCGACCAGTTATAACACTGAATTTGAAAATCCCGACCAGTTATAAAAACTGGATTTGAAAATCCCGACGAGTTATAGAAACTAAATTTGAAAATCCTGATCAGTTATAACACTGGATTTGAAAATCCAGACCAATTATAAAACTAGATTTGAAAATCTCGACCAGTTACAGCAAATGGATTTGAAAATCCCGACCAGTTATAAAACTAGATTTGAAAATTACGACCAGTTATGACACTAGATTTGAAAATCCCGATCAGTTATAGAAACTGGATTTGAAAATCCCGACCAGTTATAAAAACTAGATTTGAAAATCCCGACCAGTTATAAAACTGGATTTGAAAATCCCGACCAGTTATAAAACTGGATTTGAAAATCTCGACCAGTTATAGAAACTGGATTTGAAAATCCCGACTAGTTATAAAAACTGGATTTGAAAATCCCAACCAGTTATAGAAACTGGATTTCAAAATCCCGACCACTTATAGAAACTGGAGTTGAAAATCCCGACTAGTTATAACACTGAATTTGAAAATCCCGACCAGTTATAAAAACTGTATTTGAAAATTCCGACAAGTTATAGAAACTGGATTTGAAAATCCTGACCAGTTATAGAAACTGAATTTGAAAATCCCGACCAGTTATTAAAACTGGATTTGAAAATCCCGACCAGTTATAAAACTGGATTTGAAAATCCGGACGAGTCATAGAAACTGAATTTGAAAATCCTGATCAGTTATAACACTGGATTTGAAAATCCCGACCAATTATAAAACTAGATTTGAAAATCCCGACCAGTTATAGAAAATGGATTTGAAAATCCCGACCAGTTATAAAACTGGATTTGAAAATCCCGACCAGTTATAAAAACTAGAGTTGAAAATCCCGACCAGTTATAGAAACTGGATTTGAAAATCACGACCAGTTATAGAAACTGGATTTGAAAATCTCGACCAGTTATAGAAACTGGATTTGAAAATCCCGACCAGATATAAGATCTGGATTTGAAAATCCCGACTAGTTATAAAATCTGGAATTGAAAATCCCGACCAGTTATAGAAACTGGATTTCAAAATCCCGACCAGTTATAGAAACTGGATTTGAAAATCCCGACCAGTTATAGAAACTGGATTTGAAAATCCCGACCAGTTATAACACTGAATTTGAAAATCCCGTCCGGTTATAAAAACTGGATTTGAAAATCCCGACCAGTTATAGAAACTTGATTTGAAAATCCTGACCAGTTATAGAAACTGGATTTGAAAATCCCGACCAGGTATAAAAACTGGATTTGAAAATCTCGACCAGTTATAAAATTGGATTTAAAAATCCCGACCAGTTATAGAAACTGGATTTGAAAATCCTGATCAGTTATAACACTGGATTTGAAAATCCCGACCAATTATAAAACTAGATTTAAAAATCGGGACCTGTTATAGAAACTGGATTTTAAAAATCCCGACCAGTTATAAATCTGGATTTGAAAATCCCAACCAGTTATAAAACTAGATTTAAAAATCCCGACCAGTTATAGAAACTGCATTTGAAAATCCTGACCAGTTATAAAACTGGATTTGAAAATCCCGACCAGTTATAGAAATTGGATTTAAAAATCCCGACCAGTTATGACACTAGATTTAGAAATCACGACCAGTTATAGAAACTGGATTTGAAAATCCCGACCAGTTGTAAAAACTGAATTCTGAAAATCCCGACCAGTTACAAAAACTGGATTTGAAAATCCCGACCAGTTATAAAAACTAGATTTGAAAATCCCGACCAGTTATAAATCTGGATTTGAAAATCCCAACCAGTTATAAAACTAGATTTAAAAATCCCGACCAGTTATAGAAACTGCATTTGAAACTCCTGACCAGTTATAAAACTGGATTTGAAAATCCCGACCAGTTATAGAAATTGGATTTAAAAATCCCGACCAGTTATGACACTAGATTTTGAAATCACGACCAGTTATAGAAACTGGATTTGAAAATCCCGACCAGTTGTAAAAACTGAATTTTGAAAATCCCGACCAGTTATAGAAACTGGATTTCAAAATCCCGATCAGTTATAGAAACTGATTTGAAAATCCCGACCAGTTATAGAAACTGGATTTGAAAATCCCGACCAGTTATAACACTGAATTTGAAAATCCCGACCAGCTATAAAAACTGCATTTGAAAATTCCGACCAGTTATACAAACTGGATTTGAAAATCCTGACCAGTTATAGAAACTGAATTTGAAAATCCCGACCATTTATAGAAACTGGATTTGAAAATCCCGACCAGTTATAGAAACTGGATTTGAAAATCCCGACTAGTTATAAAACTGGATTTGAAAATCCCGACCAATTATAAAACTGGATTTAAAAATCCCGACCAGTTATAGAAACTGGATTTGAAAATCCCGACCAGTTATAAAACTGGATTTGAAAATCCCGACCAGTTATAGAAACTGGATTTGAAAATCCTGACCAGTTATAAAACTGGATTTGAAAATCCCGACCAGTTATAGAAACTGGATTTAAAAATTCTGACTAGTTATGACACTAGATTTAAAAATTCCGACCAGTTATAGATACTGGATTTGAAAATCCCGACCAGTTATAACACTGAATTTGAAAATCCCGACCAGTTATAAAAACTGGATTTGAAAATCACGACCAGTTATAGAAACTGGATTTGAAAATCCCGACCAGTTATAGAAACTGGATTTAAAAATTCCGACCAGTTATGACACTAGATTTGAAAATTCCGACCAGTTGTAGATACTGGATTTGAAAATCCCGACGAGTTATAAAAACTGGAGTTGCAAATCCCGACCAGTTATAGAAACTGGATTTGAAAATCTCGACCAGTTATAGAAACTGTATTTGAAAATCCCGAGCAGTTATAGAAACTGGATTTCAAAATCCCGACCAGTTATAGAAACTGGATTTGAAAATCCCTATCAGTTATAGAAACTGGATTTGAAAATCCCGACCAGTTATAAAATCTGGAATTGAAAATCCCGACCAGTTATAGAAACTAGATTTCAAAATCCCGACCAGTTATAGAAACTAGATTTGAAAATCCCGACCGGTTATAAAAACTGGATTTGAAAATCCCGACCAGTTATAGAAACTTGATTTGAAAATCCTGACCAGTTATAGAAACTGGATTTGAAAATCCCGACCAGTTATAAAAACTGGATTTGAAAATCCCGACCAGTTATAAAACTGGATTTGAAAATCCTGACCAGTTATAGAAACTGGATTTGAAAATCCTGATCAGTTATAACACTGGATTTGAAAATCCCGACCAGTTATAGAAACTGGATTTCAAAATCCCGACCAGTTATAGAAACTGGATTTGAAAATCCCGACCAGTTATAACACTGAATTTGAAAATCCCGACCGGTTATAAAAACTGGATTTGAAAATGCCGACCAGTTATAAAACTGGATTTGAAAATCCCGACCAGTTATAGAAACTGGATTTGAAAATCCTGATCAGTTATAACACTGGATTTGAAAATCCCGACCAATTGTAAAACTAGATTTGAAAATCCCGACCAGTTATAGAAAATGGATTTGAAAATCCCGACCAGTTATAAAACTGGATTTGAAAATCCCGACCAGTTATAGAAACTGGATTTGAAAATCCCGACCAGTTATAACACTGAATTTGAAAATCCCGACCAGTTATAAAAACTGGATTTGAAAATCCAGACTAGTTATAAAAACTGGATTTGAAAATCCTGACCTGTTATAGAAACTGAATTTGAAAATCCTGACCAGTTATAAAAACTGGATTTGAAAATCCTGACCAGTTATAGAAACTGAATTTGAAAATCCCGACCAGTTATAAACACTGGATTTAAAAATCCCGACCAGTTATAAAACTTGATTTGAAAATCGCGAGGAGTTATAGAAACTGAATTTGAAAATCCTTATCAGTTATAACACTGGATTTGAAAATCCCGACTAATTATAAAACTAGATTTGAAAATCCCGACCAGTTATAGAAAATGGATTTAAAAATCCCGACCAGTTATAAAACTGGATTTGAAAATCCCGACCAGTTATAGAAACTGGATTTGAAAATCCCGACTAGTTATACAAACTGGATTTGAAAATCCCAACCAGTTATAGAAACTGGATTTCAAAATCCCGACCAGTTATAGAAACTGGAGTTGAAAATCCCGACCAGTTATAACACTGAATTTGAAAATCCCGACCAGTTATAAAAACTGAATTTGAAAATCCCGACCAGTTATAGAAACTGGATTTGAAAATCCTGACCAGTTATAGAAACTGAATTTGAAAATCCCGACTAGTTATAAAAACTGGATTTGAAAATCCCGACCAGTTATAAAACTGGATTTGAAAATCCCGACGAGTTATAGAAACTGAATATGAAAATCCTGATTAGTTATAACACCGGATTTGAAAATCCCGACCAATTATAAAACTAGATTTGAAAATCCCGACCAGTTATAGAAAATGGATTTGAAAATCCCGACCAGTTATAAAACTGGATTTGAAAATCCCGACCAGTTATAGAAAATGGATTTGAAAATCCCGACCATTTATAAAACTGGATTTGAAAATCCCGACGAGTTATAGAAACTGAATTTGAAAATCCTGATCTGTTATAACACTGGATTTGAAAATCCCGACCAATTATAAAAACTAGTTATAGAAACTGGATTTGAAGATCCCGACCAGTTATAGAAACTTGATTTGAAAATCCTGACCAGTTATAGAAACTGGATTTGAAAATCCCGACTAGTTATAAAAACTGGATTATAAAATCCCGACCAGTTATAAAACTGGATTTGAAAATCCCGACCAGTTATAGAAACTGGATTTGAAAATCCTGATCAGTTATAACACTGGATTCGAAAATCCCGACCAATTATAAAACTAAATTTGAAAATCGGGATCTGTTATAGAAACTGGATTTGAAAATCCCGACCAGTTATAAATCTGGATTTGAAAATCCCAACCAGTTATAAAACTAGATTTAAAAATCCCGACCAGTTATAGAAACTGCATTTAAAAATCCTGACCAGTTATAAAACTGGATTTGAAAATCCCGACCAGTTATAGAAATTGGATTTGAAAATCCCGACCAGTTATGACACTAGATTTGGAAATGACGACCAGTTACAGAAACTGGATTTGAAAATCCCGACCAGTTATAAAAATTGGATTTGAAAATCCCGACTAGTTATAGAAACTGGATTTGAAAATCCCGACCAGTTGTAAAAACTGAATTTTGAAAATCCCGACTAGTTACAAAAACTGGATTCTAAAATCCCGACCAGTTATAAAAACTAGATTTGAAAATCCCGACCAGATATAGAAACTGGATTTGAAAATCCCGACCAGTTATAGAAACTGGATTTGAAAATCCCGACCAGTTATAGAAACTAGATTTGAAAATCCCGACCAGTTATAAAACTGGATTTGAAAATCCCGACCAGTTATAGAAACTGGATTTGAAAATCCCGACCAGTTATAAAAACTGGATTTGAAAATCCCGACCAGTTATAGAAACTGGCTTTCAAAATACCGACCAGTTATAGAAACTTGATTTGAAAATCCCGACCAGTTATAGAAACTGGATTTGAAAATCCCGACCAGTTATAAAAACTGGATTTGAAAATCCCGACCAGTTATATAAACTGGATTTGAAAATACAGACCAGTTATAGAAACTTGATTTGAAAATCCCGACCAGTTATAGAAACTGGATTTGAAAATCCCGACCAGTTATAGAAACTAGATTTGAAAATCCCGACCAGTTATAAAACTGGATTTGAAAATCCCGACCAGTTATAGAAACTGGATTTGAAAATCCCGACCAGTTATAAAAACTGGATTTGAAAATCCCGACCAGTTATAGAAACTCGATTTCAAAATACCGACCAGTTTTAGAAATTGGATTTGAAAATCCCGACCAGTTATAGAAACTGGATTTGAAAATCCCGACCAGTTATAACACTGAATTTGAAAATCCCGACCAGTTATAAAAACTGGATTTGAAAATCCCGACGAGTTATAGAAACTAAATTTGAAAATCCTGATCAGTTATAACACTGGATTTGAAAATCCAGACCAATTATAAAACTAGATTTGAAAATCTCGACCAGTTACAGCAAATGGATTTGAAAATCCCGACCAGTTATAAAACTAGATTTGAAAATTACGACCAGTTATGACACTAGATTTGAAAATCCCGATCAGTTATAGAAACTGGATTTGAAAATCCCGACCAGTTATAAAACTGGATTTGAAAATCCCGACCAGTTATAAAACTGGATTTGAAAATCCCGACGAGTTATAGAAACTGAATTTGAAAATCCTGATCAGTTATAACACTGGATTTGAAAATCCCGACCAATTATAAAACTAGATTTGAAAATCCCGACCAGTTATAGAAAATGGATTTGAAAATCCCGACCAGTTATAAAACTGGATTTGAAAATCCCGACCAGTTATAAAAACTAGAGTTGAAAATCCCGACCAGTTATAGAAACTGGATTTGAAAATCACGACCAGTTATAGAAACTGGATTTGAAAATCTCGACCAGTTATAGAAACTGGATTTGAAAATCCCGACCAGATATAAGATCTGGATTTGAAAATCCCGACCAGTTATAAAATCTGGAATTGAAAATCCCGACCAGTTATAGAAACTGGATTTCAAAATCCCGACCAGTTATAGAAACTGGATTTCAAAATCCCGACCAGTTATAGAAACTGGATTTGAAAATCCCGACCAGTTATAGAAACTGGATTTGAAAATCCCGACCAGTTATAACACTGAATTTGAAAATCCCGACCGGTTATAAAAACTGGATTTGAAAATCCCGACCAGTTATAGAAACTTGATTTGAAAATCCTGACCAGTTATAGAAACTGGATTTGAAAATCCCGACCTGGTATAAAAACTGGATTTGAAAATCTCGACCAGTTATAAAATTGGATTTAAAAATCCCGACCAGTTATAGAAACTGGATTTGAAAATCCTGATCAGTTATAACACTGGATTTGAAAATCCCGACCAATTATAAAACTAGATTTAAAAATCGGGACCTGTTATAGAAACTGGATTTTAAAAATCCCGACCAGTTATAAATCTGGATTTGAAAATCCCAACCAGTTATAAAACTAGATTTAAAAATCCCGACCAGTTATAGAAACTGCATTTGAAAATCCTGACCAGTTATAAAACTGGATTTGAAAATCCCGACCAGTTATAGAAATTGGATTTAAAAATCCCGACCAGTTATGACACTAGATTTTGAAATCACGACCAGTTATAGAAACTGGATTTGAAAATCCCGACCAGTTGTAAAAACTGAATTTTGAAAATCCCGACCAGTTACAAAAACTGGATTTGAAAATCCCGACCAGTTATAAAAACTAGATTTGAAAATCCCGACCAGTTATAAATCTGGATTTGAAAATCCCAACCAGTTATAAAACTAGATTTAAAAATCCCGACCAGTTATAGAAACTGCATTTGAAACTCCTGACCAGTTATAAAACTGGATTTGAAAATCCCGACCAGTTATAGAAATTGGATTTAAAAATCCCGACCAGTTATGACACTAGATTTTGAAATCACGACCAGTTATAGAAACTGGATTTGAAAATCCCGACCAGTTGTAAAAACTGAATTTTGAAAATCCCGACCAGTTACAAAAACTGGATTTGAAATTCCGGACCAGTTATAAAAACTAGATTTGAAAATCCAGACCAGTTATAGAAACTGGATTTCAAAATCCCGATCAGTTATAGAAACTGATTTGAAAATCCCGACCAGTTATAGAAACTGGATTTGAAAATCCCGACCAGTTATAACACTGAATTTGAAAATCCCGACCAGCTATAAAAACTGCATTTGAAAATTCCGACCAGTTATACAAACTGGATTTGAAAATCCTGACCAGTTATAGAAACTGAATTTGAAAATCCCGACCATTTATAAAAACTGGATTTGAAAATCCCGACCAGTTATAGAAACTGGATTTGAAAATCCCGACTAGTTATAAAACTGGATTTGAAAATCCCGACCAATTATAAAACTGGATTTAAAAATCCCGACCAGTTATAGAAACTGGATTTGAAAATCCCGACCAGTTATAAAACTGGATTTGAAAATCCCGACCAGTTATAGAAACTGGATTTGAAAATCCTGACCAGTTATAAAACTGGATTTGAAAATCCCGACCAGTTATAGAAACTGGATTTAAAAATTCTGACTAGTTATGACACTAGATTTAAAAATTCCGACCAGTTATAGATACTGGATTTGAAAATCCCGACCAGTTATAACACTGAATTTGAAAATCCCGACCAGTTATAAAAACTGGATTTGAAAATCACGACCAGTTATAGAAACTGGATTTGAAAATCCCGACCAGTTATAGAAACTGGATTTAAAAATTCCGACCAGTTATGACACTAGATTTGAAAATTCTGACCAGTTATAGATACTGGATTTGAAAATCCCGATGAGTTATAAAAACTGGAGTTGCAAATCCCGACCAGTTATAGAAACTGGATTTGAAAATCTCGACCAGTTATAGAAACTGTATTTGAAAATCCCGACCAGTTATAGAAACTGGATTTCAAAATCCCGACCAGATTTAGAAACTGGATTTGAAAATCCCTATCAGTTATAGAAACTGGATTTGAAAATCCCGACCAGTTATAAAATCTGGAATTGAAAATCCCGACCAGTTATAGAAACTAGATTTCAAAATCCCGACCAGTTATAGAAACTAGATTTGAAAATCCCGACCGGTTATAAAAACTGGATTTGAAAATCCCGACCAGTTATAGAAACTTGATTTGAAAATCCTGACCAGTTATAGAAACTGGATTTGAAAATCCCGACCAGTTATAAAAACTGGATTTGAAAATCCCGACCAGTTATAAAACTGGATTTGAAAATCCCGACCAGTTATAGAAACTGGATTTGAAAATCCTAATCAGTTATAACACTGGATTTGAAAATCCCGACCAGTTATAGAAACTGGATTTCAAAATCCCGACCAGTTATAGAAACTGAATTTGAAAATCCCGACCAGTTATAACACTGAATTTGAAAATCCCGACCGGTTATTAAAACTGGATTTGAAAATGCCGACCAGTTATAAAACTGGATTTTAAAATCCCGACCAGATATAGAAACTGGATTTGAAAATCCCGACCAGTTATAGAAACTGGATTTGAAAATCCCGACCAGTTATAGAAACTAGATTTGAAAATCCCGACCAGTTATAAAACTGGATTTGAAAATCCCGACCAGTTATAGAAACTGGATTTGAAAATCCCGACCAGTTATAAAAACTGGATTTGAAAATCCCGACCAGTTATAGAAACTGGCTTTCAAAATACCGACCAGTTATAGAAACTTGATTTGAAAATCCCGACCAGTTATAGAAACTGGATTTGAAAATCCCGACCAGTTATAAAAACTGGATTTGAAAATCCCGACCAGTTATATAAACTGGATTTGAAAATACAGACCAGTTATAGAAACTTGATTTGAAAATCCCGACCAGTTATAGAAACTGGATTTGAAAATCCCGACCAGTTATAGAAACTAGATTTGAAAATCCCGACCAGTTATAAAACTGGATTTGAAAATCCCGACCAGTTATAGAAACTGGATTTGAAAATCCCGACCAGTTATAAAAACTGGATTTGAAAATCCCGACCAGTTATAGAAACTCGATTTCAAAATACCGACCAGTTTTAGAAATTGGATTTGAAAATCCCGACCAGTTATAGAAACTGGATTTGAAAATCCCGACCAGTTATAACACTGAATTTGAAAATCCCGACCAGTTATAAAAACTGGATTTGAAAATCCCGACGAGTTATAGAAATTAAATTTGAAAATCCTGATCAGTTATAACACTGGATTTGAAAATCCAGACCAATTATAAAACTAGATTTGAAAATCTCGACCAGTTACAGCAAATGGATTTGAAAATCCCGACCAGTTATAAAACTAGATTTGAAAATTACGACCAGTTATGACACTAGATTTGAAAATCCCGATCAGTTATAGAAACTGGATTTGAAAATCCCGACCAGTTATAAAACTGGATTTGAAAATCCCGACCAGTTATAAAACTGGATTTGAAAATCCCGACGAGTTATAGAAACTGAATTTGAAAATCCTGATCAGTTATAACACTGGATTTGAAAATCCCGACCAATTATAAAACTAGATTTGAAAATCCCGACCAGTTATAGAAAATGGATTTGAAAATCCCGACCAGTTATAAAACTGGATTTGAAAATCCCGACCAGTTATAAAAACTAGAGTTGAAAATCCCGACCAGTTATAGAAACTGGATTTGAAAATCACGACCAGTTATAGAAACTGGATTTGAAAATCTCGACCAGTTATAGGAACTGGATTTGAAAATCCCGACCAGATATAAGATCTGGATTTGAAAATCCCGACCAGTTATAAAATCTGGAATTGAAAATCCCGACCAGTTATAGAAACTGGATTTCAAAATCCCGACCAGTTATAGAAACTGGATTTCAAAATCCCGACCAGTTATAGAAACTGGATTTGAAAATCCCGACCAGTTATAGAAACTGGATTTGAAAATCCCGACCAGTTATAACACTGAATTTGAAAATCCCGACCGGTTATAAAAACTGGATTTGAAAATCCCGACCAGTTATAGAAACTTGATTTGAAAATCCTGACCAGTTATAGAAACTGGATTTGAAAATCCCGACCAGGTATAAAAACTGGATTTGAAAATCTCGACCAGTTATAAAATTGGATTTAAAAATCCCGACCAGTTATAGAAACTGGATTTGAAAATCCTGATCAGTTATAACACTGGATTTGAAAATCCCGACCAATTATAAAACTAGATTTAAAAATCGGGACCTGTTATAGAAACTGGATTTTAAAAATACCGACCAGTTATAAATCTGGATTTGAAAATCCCAACCAGTTATAAAACTAGATTTAAAAATCCCGACCAGTTATAGAAACTGCATTTGAAAATCCTGACCAGTTATAAAACTGGATTTGAAAATCCCGACCAGTTATAGAAATTGGATTTAAAAATCCCGACCAGTTATGACACTAGATTTTGAAATCACGACCAGTTATAGAAACTGGATTTGAAAATCCCGACCAGTTGTAAAAACTGAATTTTGAAAATCCCGACCAGTTACAAAAACTGGATTTAAAATCCCGACCAGTTATAAAAACTAGATTTGAAAATCCCGACCAGTGATAAATCTGGATTTGAAAATCCCAACCAGTTATAAAACTAGATTTAAAAATCCCGACCAGTTATAGAAACTGCATTTGAAACTCCTGACCAGTTATAAAACTGGATTTGAAAATCTCGACCAGTTATAGAAATTGGATTTAAAAATCCCGACCAGTTATGACACTAGATTTTGAAATCACGACCAGTTATAGAAACTGGATTTGAAAATCCCGACCAGTTGTAAAAACTGAATTTTGAAAATCCCGACCAGTTACAAAAACTGGATTTGAAATTCCGGACCAGTTATAAAAACTAGATTTGAAAATCCCGACCAGTTATAGAAACTGGATTTCAAAATCCCGATCAGTTATAGAAACTGATTTGAAAATCCCGACCAGTTATAGAAACTGGATTTGAAAATCCCGACCAGTTATAACACTGAATTTGAAAATCCCGACCAGCTATAAAAACTGCATTTGAAAATTCCGACCAGTTATACAAACTGGATTTGAAAATCCTGACCAGTTATAGAAACTGAATTTGAAAATCCCGACCATTTATAGAAACTGGATTTGAAAATCCCGACCAGTTATAGAAACTGGATTTGAAAATCCCGACTAGTTATAAAACTGGATTTGAAAATCCCGACCAATTATAAAACTGGATTTAAAAATCCCGACCAGTTATAGAAACTGGATTTGAAAATCCCGACCAGTTATAAAACTGGATTTGAAAATCCCGACCAGTTATAGAAACTGGATTTGAAAATCCTGACCAGTTATAAAACTGGATTTGAAAATCCCGACCAGTTATAGAAACTGGATTTAAAAATTCTGACTAGTTATGACACTAGATTTAAAAATTCCGACCAGTTATAGATACTGGATTTGAAAATCCCGACCAGTTATAACACTGAATTTGAAAATCCCGACCAGTTATAAAAACTGGATTTGAAAATCACGACTAGTTATAGAAACTGGATTTGAAAATCCCGACCAGTTATAGAAACTGGATTTAAAAATTCCGACCAGTTATAGAAACTTGATTTGAAAATCCTGACCAGTTATAGAAACTGGATTTGAAAATCCCGACCAGGTATAAAAACTGGATTTGAAAATCTCGACCAGTTATAAAATTGGATTTAAAAATCCCGACCAGTTATAGAAACTGGATTTGAAAATCCTGATCAGTTATAACACTGGATTTGAAAATCCCGACCAATTATAAAACTAGATTTAAAAATCGGGACCTGTTATAGAAACTGGATTTTAAAAATCCCGACCAGTTATAAATCTGGATTTGAAAATCCCAACCAGTTATAAAACTAGATTTAAAAATCCCGACCAGTTATAGAAACTGCATTTGAAAATCCTGACCAGTTATAAAACTGGATTTGAAAATCCCGACCAGTTATAGAAATTGGATTTAAAAATCCCGACCAGTTATGACACTAGATTTTGAAATCACGACCAGTTATAGAAACTGGATTTGAAAATCCCGACCAGTTGTAAAAACTGAATTTTGAAAATCCCGACCAGTTACAAAAACTGGATTTGAAAATCCCGACCAGTTATAAAAACTAGATTTGAAAATCCCGACCAGTTATAAATCTGGATTTGAAAATCCCAACCAGTTATAAAACTAGATTTAAAAATCCCGACCAGTTATAGAAACTGCATTTGAAACTCCTGACCAGTTATAAAACTGGATTTGAAAATCTCGACCAGTTATAGAAATTGGATTTAAAAATCCCGACCAGTTATGACACTAGATTTTGAAATCACGACCAGTTATAGAAACTGGATTTGAAAATCCCGACCAGTTGTAAAAACTGAATTTTGAAAATCCCGACCAGTTACAAAAACTGGATTTGAAATTCCGGACCAGTTATAAAAACTAGATTTGAAAATCCCGACCAGTTATAGAAACTGGATTTCAAAATCCCGATCAGTTATAGAAACTGATTTGAAAATCTCGACCAGTTATAGAAACTGGATTTGAAAATCCCGACCAGTTATAACACTGAATTTGAAAATCCCGACCAGCTATAAAAACTGCATTTGAAAATTCCGACCAGTTATACAAACTGGATTTGAAAATCCTGACCAGTTATAGAAACTGAATTTGAAAATCCCGACCATTTATAGAAACTGGATTTGAAAATCCCGACCAGTTATAGAAACTGGATTTGAAAATCCCGACTAGTTATAAAACTGGATTTGAAAATCCCGACCAATTATAAAACTGGATTTAAAAATCCCGACCAGTTATAGAAACTGGATTTGAAAATCCCGACCAGTTATAAAACTGGATTTGAAAATCCCGACCAGTTATAGAAACTGGATTTGAAAATCCTGACCAGTTATAAAACTGGATTTGAAAATCCCGACCAGTTATAGAAACTGGATTTAAAAATTCTGACTAGTTATGACACTAGATTTAAAAATTCCGACCAGTTATAGATACTGGATTTGAAAATCCCGACCAGTTATAACACTGAATTTGAAAATCCCGACCAGTTATAAAAACTGGATTTGAAAATCCCGACCAGTTATAAAAACTGGATTTGAAAATCACGACTAGTTATAGAAACTGGATTTGAAAATCCCGACCAGTTATAGAAACTGGATTTAAAAATTCCGACCAGTTATGACACTAGATTTGAAAATTCCGACCAGTTATAGATACTGGATTTGAAAATCCCGACGAGTTATAAAAACTGGAGTTGCAAATCCCGACCAGTTATAGAAACTGGATTTGAAAATCTCGACCAGTTATAGAAACTGTATTTGAAAATCCCGACCAGTTATAGAAACTGGATTTCAAAATCCCGACCAGTTATAGAAACTGGATTTGAAAATCCCTATCAGTTATAGAAACTGGATTTGAAAATCCCGACCAGTTATAAAATCTGGAATTGAAAATCCCGACCAGTTATAGAAACTAGATTTCAAAATCCCGACCAGTTATAGAAACTAGATTTGAAAATCCCGACCGGTTATAAAAACTGGATTTGAAAATCCCGACCAGTTATAGAAACTTGATTTGAAAATCCTGACCAGTTATAGAAACTGGATTTGAAAATCCCGACCAGTTATAAAAACTGGATTTGAAAATCCCGACCAGTTATAAAACTGGATTTGAAAATCCCGACCAGTTATAGAAACTGGATTTGAAAATCCTGATGAGTTATAACACTGGATTTGAAAATCCCGACCAGTTATAGAAACTGGATTTCAAAATCCCGACCAGTTATAGAAACTGAATTTGAAAATCCCGACCAGTTATAACACTGAATTTGAAAATCCCGACCGGTTATAAAAACTTGATTTGAAAATGCCGACCAGTTATAAAACTGGATTTTAAAATCCCGACCAGTTATAGAAACTGGATTTGAAAATCCTGATCAGTTATAACACTGGATTTGAAAATCCCGACCAATTGTAAAACTAGATTTGAAAATCCCGACCAGTTATAGAAAATGGATTTGAAAATCCCGACCAGTTATAAAACTGGATTTGAAAATCCCGACCAGTTATAGAAACTGGATTTGAAAATCCCGACCAGTTATAACACTGAATTTGAAAATCCCGACCAGTTATAAAAACTGGATTTGAAAATCCCGACTAGTTATAAAAACTGGATTTGAAAATCCTGACCAGTTATAGAAACTGAATTAGAAAATCCTGACCAGTTATAAAAACTGGATTTGAAAATCCTGACCAGTTATAGAAACTGAATTTGAAAATCCCGACCAGTTATAAACACTGGATTTGAAAATCCCGACCAGTTATAAAACTTGATTTGAAAATCGCGAGGAGTTATAGAAACTGAATTTAAAAATCCTTATCAGTTATAACACTGGATTTGAAAATCCCGACTAATTATAAAACTAGATTTGAAAATCCCGACCAGTTATAGAAAATGGATTTAAAAATCCCGACCAGTTATAAAACTGGATTTGAAAATCCCGACCAGTTATAGAAACTGGATTTGAAAATCCCGACTAGTTATAAAAACTGGATTTGAAAATCCCAACCAGTTATAGAAACTGAATTTCAAAATCCCGACCAGTTATAGAAACTGGAGTTGAAAATCCCGACCAGTTATAACACTGAATTTGAAAATCCCGACCAGTTATAAAAACTGAATTTGAAAATCCCGACCAGTTATAGAAACTGGATTTGAAAATCCTGACCAGTTATAGAAACTGAATTTGAAAATCCCGACTAGTTATAAAAACTGGATTTGAAAATCCCGACCAGTTATAAAACTGGATTTGAAAATCCCGACGAGTTATAGAAACTGAATATGAAAATCCTGATCAGTTATAACACCGGATTTGAAAATCCCGACCAATTATAAAACTAGATTTGAAAATCCCGACCAGTTATAGAAAATGGATTTGAAAATCCCGACCAGTTATAAAACTGGATTTGAAAATCTCGACCAGTTATAGAAAATGGATTTGAAAATCCCGACCATTTATAAAACTGGATTTGAAAATCCCGACGAGTTATAGAAACTGAATTTGAAAATCCTGATCAGTTATAACACTGGATTTGAAAATCCCGACCAATTATAAAAACTAGTTATAGAAACTGGATTTGAAGATCCCGACCAGTTATAGAAACTTGATTTGAAAATCCTGACCAGTTATAGAAACTGGATTTGAAAATCCCGACTAGTTATAAAAACTGGATTATAAAATCCCGACCAGTTATAAAACTGAATTTGAAAATCCCGACCAGTTATAGAAACTGGATTTGAAAATCCTGATCAGTTATAACACTGGATTCGAAAATCCCGACCAATTATAAAACTAAATTTGAAAATCGGGATCTGTTATAGAAACTGGATTTGAAAATCCCGACCAGTTATAAATCTGGATTTGAAAATCCCAACCAGTTATAAAACTAGATTTAAAAATCCCGACCAGTTATAGAAACTGCATTTAAAAATCCTGACCAGTTATAAAACTGGATTTGAAAATCCCGACCAGTTATAGAAATTGGATTTGAAAATCCCGACCAGTTATGACACTAGATTTGGAAATGACGACCAGTTACAGAAACTGGATTTGAAAATCCCGACCAGTTATAAAAATTGGATTTGAAAATCCCGACTAGTTATAGAAACTGGATTTGAAAATCCCGACCAGTTGTAAAAACTGAATTTTGAAAATCCCGACTAGTTACAAAAACTGGATTCTAAAATCCCGACCAGTTATAAAAACTAGATTTGAAAATCCCGACCAGATATAGAAACTGGATTTGAAAATCCCGACCAGTTATAGAAACTGGATTTGAAAATCCCGACCAGTTATAGAAACTAGATTTGAAAATCCCGACCAGTTATAAAACTGGATTTGAAAATCCCGACCAGTTATAGAAACTGGATTTGAAAATCCCGACCAGTTATAAAAACTGGATTTGAAAATCCCGACCAGTTATAGAAACTGGCTTTCAAAATACCGACCAGTTATAGAAACTTGATTTGAAAATCCCGACCAGTTATAGAAACTGGATTTGAAAATCCCGACCAGTTATAAAAACTGGATTTGAAAATCCCGACCAGTTATATAAACTGGATTTGAAAATACAGACCAGTTATAGAAACTTGATTTGAAAATCCCAACCAGTTATAGAAACTGGATTTGAAAATCCCGACCAGTTATAGAAACTAGATTTGAAAATCCCGACCAGTTATAAAACTGGATTTGAAAATCCCGACCAGTTATAGAAACTGGATTTGAAAATCCCGACCAGTTATAAAAACTGGATTTGAAAATCCCGACCAGTTATAGAAACTCGATTTCAAAATACCGACCAGTTTTAGAAATTGGATTTGAAAATCCCGACCAGTTATAGAAACTGGATTTGAAAATCCCGACCAGTTATAACACTGAATTTGAAAATCCCGACCAGTTATAAAAACTGGATTTGAAAATCCCGACGAGTTATAGAAACTAAATTTGAAAATCCTGATCAGTTATAACACTGGATTTGAAAATCCAGACCAATTATAAAACTAGATTTGAAAATCTCGACCAGTTACAGCAAATGGATTTGAAAATCCCGACCAGTTATAAAACTAGATTTGAAAATTCCTACCAGTTATGACACTAGATTTGAAAATCCCGATCAGTTATAGAAACTGGATTTGAAAATCCCGACCAGTTATAAAACTGGATTTGAAAATCCCGACCAGTTATAGAAACTGGATTTGAAAATCTCGACCAGTTATAGAAAATGGATTTTAAAATCCCGACCAATTATAGAAACTGGATTTGAAAATCCTGACCAGTTATAGAAACTAGATTTGAAAATCCCGACCAGTTATAAAAACTAAATTTGAAAATCCCGACCAGTTATAGAAACTGAATTTGAAAATCCCGACCAGTTATAGAAACTAGATTTGAAAATATCGACCAGTTATAGAAACTAGATTTGAAAATCCCGACCAGTTATAAAACTGGATTTGAAAATCTCGACCATTTATAGAAACTGGATTTGAAAATCCCGACCAGTTATAAAAACTGGATTTGAAAATCCCAACCAGTTATAGAAACTGGATTTCAAAATCCCGACCAGTTATAGAAACTGGAGTTGAAAATCCCGACTAGTTATAACACTGAATTTGAAAATCCCGACCAGTTATAAAAACTGGATTTGAAAATTCCGACCAGTTATAGAAACTGGATTTGAAAATCCTGACCAGTTATAGAAACTGAATTTGAAAATCCTGATCAGTTATAACACTGGATTTGAAAATCCTGACCAATTATAAAATTAGATTTGAAAATCCCGACCAGTTATAGAAAATGGATTTGAAAATCCCGACCAGTTATAAAACTGGATTTGAAAATCCCGACCAGTTATAAAAACTAGAGTTGAAAATCCCGACCAGTTATAGAAACTGGATTTGAAAATCACGACCAGTTATAGAAACTGGATTTGAAAATCTCGACCAGTTATAGAAACTGGATTTGAAAATCCCGACCAGATATATGATCTGGATTTGAAAATCCCGACCAGTTATAAAATCTGGAATTGAAAATCCCGACCAGTTATAGAAACTGGATTTCAAAATCCCGGCCAGTTATAGAAACTGGATTTGAAAATCCCGACCAGTTATAGAAACTGGATTTGAAAATCCCGACCAGTTATAACACTGAATTTGAAAATCCCGACCGGTTATAAAAACTGGATTTGAAAATCCCTTCCAGTTATAGAAACTTGATTTGAAAATATTGACCAGTTATAGAAACTGGATTTGAAAATCCCGACCAGGTATAAAAACTGGATTTGAAAATCTCGACCAGTTATAAAATTGGATTTAAAAATCCCGACCAGTTATAGAAACTGGATTTGAAAATCGTGATCAGTTATAACACTCGATTTGAAAATCCCGACCAATTATAAAACTAGATTTAAAAATCGGGACCTGTTATAGAAACTGGATTTGAAAATCCCGACGAGTTATAAATCTGGATTTGAAAATCCCAACCAGTTATAAAACTAGATTTAAAAATCCCGACCAGTTATAGAAACTACATTTGAAAATCCTGACCAGTTATAAAACTGGATTTGAAAATCCCGACCAGTTATAGAAATTGGATTTAAAAATCCCGACCAGTTATGACACTAGATTTTGAAATCACGACCAGTTATAGAAACTGAATTTGAAAATCCCGACCAGTTGTAAAAACTGAATTTTGAAAATCCCGACCAGTTACAAAAACTGGATTTGAAAATCCCGACCAGTTATAAAAACTAGATTTGAAAATCCCGACCAGTTATAGAAACTGGATTTCAAAATCCCGATCAGTTATAGAAACTGATTTGAAAATCCTGACCAGTTATAGAAACTGGATTTGAAAATCCCGACCAGTTATAACACTGAATTTGAAAATCCCGACCAGTTATAAAAACTGCATTTGAAAATCCCGACCAGTTATAGAAACTGGATTTGAAAATCCTGACCAGTTATAGAAACTGAATTTGAAAATCCCGACTATTTATAGAAACTGGATTTGAAAATCCCGACCAGTTATAGAAACTAGATTTGAAAATATCGACCAGTTATAGAAACTAGATTTGAAAATCCCGACCAGTTATAAAACTGGATTTGAAAATCTCGACCAGTTATAGAAACTAGATTTGAAAATCCCGACCAGTTATAAAAACTGGATTTGAAAATCCCAACCAGTTATAAAACTAGATTTAAAAATCCCGACCAGTTATAGAAACTACATTTGAAAATCCTGACCAGTTATAAAACTGGATTTGAAAATCCCGACCAGTTATAGAAATTGGATTTAAAAATCCCGACCAGTTATGAGACTAGATTTTGAAATCACGACCAGTTATAGAAACTGAATTTGAAAATCCCGACCAGTTGTAAAAACTGAATTTTGAAAATCCCGACCAGTTACAAAAACTGGATTTGAAAATCCCGACCAGTTATAAAAACTAGATTTGAAAATCCCGACCAGTTATAGAAACTGGATTTCAAAATCCCGATCAGTTATAGAAACTGATTTGAAAATCCCGACCAGTTATAGAAACTGGATTTGAAAATCCCGACCAGTTATAACACTGAATTTGAAAATCCCGACTAGTTATAAAAACTGCATTTGAAAATCCCGACCAGTTATAGAAACTGGATTTGAAAATCCTGACCAGTTATAGAAACTGAATTTGAAAATCCCGACCATTTATAGAAACTGGATTTGAAAATTATGATCAGTTATAACACTAGATTTGAAAATTCCGACCAATTATAAAACTGGATTTGAAAATCCCGACCAGTTATAGAAACTGGATTTGAAAATCCCGACTAGTTATAAAACTGGATTTGAAAATCCCGACCAATTATAAAACTGGATTTAAAAATCCCGACCAGTTATAGAAACTGAATTTGAAAATCCCGACCAGTTATAAAACTGGATTTGAAAATCCCGACCAGTTATAGAAACTGGATTTGAAAATCCTGACCAGTTATAAAACTGGATTTGAAAATCCCGACCAGTTATAGAAACTGGATTTAAAAATTCTGACTAGTTATGACACTAGATTTAAAAATTCCGACCAGTTATAGATACTGGATTTGAAAATCCCGACCAGTTATAACACTGAATTTGAAAATCCCGACCAGTTATAAAAACTGGATTTGAAAATCTCGACGAGTTATAGAAACTAAATTTGAAAATCCTGATAAGTTATAACACTGGATTTGAAAATCCCGACCAATTATAAAACTAGATTTGAAAATCTCTACCAGTTATAGCAAATGGATTTGAAAATCCCGACCAGTTATAAAACTGGATTTGAAAATCCCGACCAGTTATGACACTAGATTTGAAAATCCCGACCAGTTATAGAAACTGGATTTGAAAATCCCGACCAGTTATAGAAACTGGATTTGAAAATCCCGACCAGTTATAGAAACTGGATTTTAAAATCCCGACCAATTATAGAAACTGGATTTGAAAATCCTGACCAGTTATAGAAACTAGATTTGAAAATCCCGACCAGTTATAAAAACTAGATTTGAAAATCCCGACCAGTTATAAAAACTGGATTTGAAAATCCCGACCAGTTATAGAAACTAGATTTGAAAATATCGACCAGTTATAGAAACTAGATTTGAAAATCCCGACCAGTTATAAAACTAGATTTGAAAATCTCGACCAGTTATAGAAACTGGATTTGAAAATCCCGACGAGTTATAAAAACTGGATTTGAAAATCCCAACCAGTTATAGAAACTGGATTTCAAAATCCCGACCAGTTATAGAAACTGGAGTTGAAAATCCCGACCAGTTATAACACTGAATTTGAAAATCCCGACCAGTTATGAGACTAGATTTTGAAATCACGACCAGTTATAGAAACTGAATTTGAAAATCCCGACCAGTTGTAAAAACTGAATTTTGAAAATCCCGACCAGTTACAAAAACTGGATTTGAAAATCCCGACCAGTTATAAAAACTAGATTTGAAAATCCCGACCAGTTATAGAAACTGGATTTCAAAATCCCGATCAGTTATAGAAACTGATTTGAAAATCCCGACCAGTTATAGAAACTGGATTTGAAAATCCCGACCAGTTATAACACTGAATTTGAAAATCCCGACCAGTTATAAAAACTGCATTTGAAAATCCCGACCAGTTATAGAAACTGGATTTGAAAATCCTGACCAGTTATAGAAACTGAATTTGAAAATCCCGACCATTTATAGAAACTGGATTTGAAAATTATGATCAGTTATAACACTAGATTTGAAAATTCCGACCAATTATAAAACTGGATTTGAAAATCCCGACCAGTTATAGAAACTGGATTTGAAAATCCCGACTAGTTATAAAACTGGATTTGAAAATCCCGACCAATTATAAAACTGGATTTAAAAATCCCGACCAGTTATAGAAACTGGATTTGAAAATCCCGACCAGTTATAAAACTGGATTTGAAAATCCCGACCAGTTATAGAAACTGGATTTGAAAATCCTAACCAGTTATAAAACTGGATTTGAAAATCCCGACCAGTTATAGAAACTGGATTTAAAAATTCTGACTAGTTATGACACTAGATTTAAAAATTCCGACCAGTTATAGATACTGGATTTGAAAATCCCGACCAGTTATAACACTGAATTTGAAAATCCCGACCAGTTATAAAAACTGGATTTGAAAATCCCGACGAGTTATAGAAACTAAATTTGAAAATCCTGATAAGTTATAACACTGGATTTGAAAATCCCGACCAATTATAAAACTAGATTTGAAAATCCCTACCAGTTATAGCAAATGGATTTGAAAATCCCGACCAGTTATAAAACTGGATTTGAAAATCCCGACCAGTTATGACACTAGATTTGAAAATCCCGACCAGTTATAGAAACTGGATTTGAAAATCCCGACCAGTTATAGAAACTGGATTTGAAAATCCCGACCAGTTATAGAAACTGGATTTTAAAATCCCGACCAATTATAGAAACTGGATTTGAAAATCCTAACCAGTTATAGAAACTAGATTTGAAAATCCCGACCAGTTATAAAAACTAGATTTGAAAATCCCGACCAGTTATAAAAACTGGATTTGAAAATCCCGACCAGTTATAGAAACTAGATTTGAAAATATCGACCAGTTATAGAAACTAGATTTGAAAATCCCGACCAGTTATAAAACTGGATTTGAAAATCTCGACCAGTTATAGAAACTGGATTTGAAAATCCCGACGAGTTATAAAAACTGGATTTGAAAATCCCAACCAGTTATAGAAACTGGATTTCAAAATCCCGACCAGTTATAGAAACTGGAGTTGAAAATCCCGACCAGTTATAACACTGAATTTGAAAATCCCGACCAGTTATAGAAAATGGATTTGAAAATCCTGACCAGTTATAGAAACTGAATTTGAAAATCCTGACCAGTTATTAAAACTGGATTTGAAAATCCCGACCAGTTATAAAACTGGATTTGAAAATCCCGACGAGTTATAGAAACAGAATTTGAAAATCCTGATCAGTTATAACACTGGATTTGAAAATCCCGACCAATTATAAAACTAGATTTGAAAATCCCGACCAGTTATAGAAAATGGATTTGAAAATCCCGACCAGTTATAAAACTGGATTTGAAAATCCCGACCAGTTATAAAAACTAGAGTTGAAAATCCCGACAAGTTATAGAAACTGGATTTGAAAATCACGACCAGTTATAGAAACTGGATTTGAAAATCTCGACCAGTTATAGAAACTGGATTTGAAAATCCCGACCAGATATAGAAACTGGATTTGAAAATCCCGACCAGTTATAAAATCTGGAATTGAAAATCCCGACCAGTTATAGAAACTGGATTTCAAAATCCCGACCAGTTATAGAAACTGGATTTGAAAATCCCGACCAGTTATAGAAACTGGATTTGAAAATCCTGACCAGTTATAGAAACTGAATTTGAAAATCCTGACCAGTTATTAAAACTGGATTTGAAAATCCCGACCAGTTATAAAACTGGATTTGAAAATCCCGACGAGTTATAGAAACTGAATTTCAAAATCCTGATCAGTTATAACACTGGATTTGAAAATCCCGACCAATTATAAAACTAGATTTGAAAATCCCGACCAGTTATAGAAAATGAATTTGAAAATCCCGACCAGTTATAAAACTGGATTTGAAAATCCCGACCAGTTATAAAAACTAGAGTTGAAAATCCCGACAAGTTATAGAAACTGGATTTGAAAATCACGACCAGTTATAGAAACTGGATTTGAAAATCTCGACCAGTTATAGAAACTGGATTTGAAAATCCCGACCAGATATAGAAACTGGATTTGAAAATCCCGACCAGTTATAAAATCTGGAATTGAAAATCCCGACCAGTTATAGAAACTGGATTTCAAAATCCCGACCAGTTATAGAAACTGGATTTGAAAATCCCGACCAGTTATAGAAACTGGATTTGAAAATCCCGACCAGTTATAACACTGAATTTGAAAATCCCGACCGGTTATAAAAACTGGATTTGAAAATCCCGACCAGTTATAGAAACTTGATTTGAAAATCCTGACCAGTTATAGAAACTGGATTTGAAAATCCCGACCAGTTATAAAAACTGGATTTGAAAATCTCGACCAGTTATAAAATTGGATTTGAAAATCCCGACTAGTTATAGAAACTGGATTTGAAAATCCTGATCAGTTATAACACTGAATTTGAAAATCCCGACCAATTATAAAACTAGATTTGAAAATCGGGACCTGTTATAGAAACTGAATTTGAAAATCCCGACCATTTATAGAAACTGGATTTGAAAATTATGATCAGTTATAACACTAGATTTGAAAATTCCGACCAATTATAAAACTGGATTTGAAAATCCCGACCAGTTATAGAAACTGGATTTGAAAATCCCGACTAGTTATAAAACTGGATTTGAAAATCCCGACCAATTATAAAACTGGATTTAAAAATCCCGACCAGTTATAGAAACTGGATTTGAAAATCCCGACCAGTTATAAAACTGGATTTGAAAATCCCGACCAGTTATAGAAACTGGATTTGAAAATCCTGACCAGTTATAAAACTGGATTTGAAAATCCCGACCAGTTATAGAAACTGGATTTAAAAATTCTGACTAGTTATGACACTAGATTTAAAAATTCCGACCAGTTATAGATACTGGATTTGAAAATCCCGACCAGTTATAACACTGAATTTGAAAATCCCGACCAGTTATAAAAACTGGATTTGAAAATCCCGACGAGTTATAGAAACTAAATTTGAAAATCCTGATAAGTTATAACACTGGATTTGAAAATCCCGACCAATTATAAAACTAGATTTGAAAATCCCTACCAGTTATAGCAAATGGATTTGAAAATCCCGACCAGTTATAAAACTGGATTTGAAAATCCCGACCAGTTATGACACTAGATTTGAAAATCCCGACCAGTTATAGAAACTGGATTTGAAAATCCCGACCAGTTATAGAAACTGGATTTGAAAATCCCGACCAGTTATAGAAACTGGATTTTAAAATCCCGACCAATTATAGAAACTGGATTTGAAAATCCTGACCAGTTATAGAAACTAGATTTGAAAATCCCGACCAGTTATAAAAACTAGATTTGAAAATCCCGACCAGTTATAAAAACTGGATTTGAAAATTCCGACCAATTATAGAAACTAGATTTGAAAATATCGACCAGTTATAGAAACTAGATTTGAAAATCCCGACCAGTTATAAAACTGGATTTGAAAATCTCGACCAGTTATAGAAACTGGATTTGAAAATCCCGACGAGTTATAAAAACTGGATTTGAAAATCCCAACCAGTTATAGAAACTGGATTTCAAAATCCCGACCAGTTATAGAAACTGGAGTTGAAAATCCCGACCAGTTATAACACTGAATTTAAAAATCCCGACCAGTTATAGAAAATGGATTTGAAAATCCTGACCAGTTATAGAAACTGAATTTGAAAATCCTAACCAGTTATTAAAACTGGATTTGAAAATCCCGACCAGTTATAAAACTGGATTTGAAAATCCCGACGAGTTATAGAAACTGAATTTGAAAATCCTGATCAGTTATAACACTGGATTTGAAAATCCCGACCAATTATAAAACTAGATTTGAAAATCCCGACCAGTTATAGAAAATGGATTTGAAAATCCCGACCAGTTATAAAACTGGATTTGAAAATCCCGACCAGTTATAAAAACTAGAGTTGAAAATCCCGACAAGTTATAGAAACTGGATTTGAAAATCACGACCAGTTATAGAAACTGGATTTGAAAATCTCGACCAGTTATAGAAACTGGATTTGAAAATCCCGACCAGATATAGAAACTGGATTTGAAAATCCCGACCAGTTATAAAATCTGGAATTGAAAATCCCGACCAGTTATAGAAACTGGATTTCAAAATCCCGACCAGTTATAGAAACTGGATTTGAAAATCACGACCAGTTATAGAAACTGGATTTGAAAATCCTGACCAGTTATAGAAACTGAATTTGAAAATCCTGACCAGTTATTAAAACTGGATTTGAAAATCCCGACCAGTTATAAAACTGGATTTGAAAATCCCGACGAGTTATAGAAACTGAATTTGAAAATCCCGACCAGTTATAAAACTGGATTTGAAAATCCCGACCAGTTATAGAAACTGGATTTGAAAATCCTGACCAGTTATAGAAACTGAATTTGAAAATCCTGACCAGTTATTAAAACTGGATTTGAAAATCCCGACCAGTTATAAAACTGGATTTGAAAATCCCGACGAGTTATAGAAACTGAATTTCAAAATCCTGATCAGTTATAACACTGGATTTGAAAATCCCGACCAATTATAAAACTAGATTTGAAAATCCCGACCAGTTATAGAAAATGGATTTGAAAATCCCGACCAGTTATAAAACTGGATTTGAAAATCCCGACCAGTTATAAAAACTAGAGTTGAAAATCCCGACAAGTTATAGAAACTGGATTTGAAAATCACGACCAGTTATAGAAACTGGATTTGAAAATCTCGACCAGTTATAGAAACTGGATTTGAAAATCCCGACCAGATATAGAAACTGGATTTGAAAATCCCGACCAGTTATAAAATCTGGAATTGAAAATCCCGACCAGTTATAGAAACTGGATTTGAAAATCCCGACCAGTTATAGAAACTGGATTTGAAAATCCCGACCAGTTATAGAAACTGGATTTGAAAATCCCGACCAGTTATAACACTGAATTTGAAAATCCCGACCGGTTATAAAAACTGGATTTGAAAATCCCGACCAGTTATAGAAACTTGATTTGAAAATCCTGACCAGTTATAGAAACTGGATTTGAAAATCCCGACCAATTATAAAAACTGGATTTGAAAATCTCGACCAGTTATAAAATTGGATTTGAAAATCCCGACTAGTTATAGAAACTGGATTTGAAAATCCTGATCAGTTATAACACTGAATTTGAAAATCCCGACCAATTATAAAACTAGATTTGAAAATCGGGACCTGTTATAGAAACTGAATTTGAAAATCCCGACCATTTATAGAAACTGGATTTGAAAATTATGATCAGTTATAACACTAGATTTGAAAATTCCGACCAATTATAAAACTGGATTTGAAAATCCCGACCAGTTATAGAAACTGGATTTGAAAATCCCGACTAGTTATAAAACTGGATTTGAAAATCCCGACCAATTATAAAACTGGATTTAAAAATCCCGACCAGTTATAGAAACTGGATTTGAAAATCCCGACCAGTTATAAAACTGGATTTGAAAATCCCGACCAGTTATAGAAACTGGATTTGAAAATCCTGACCAGTTATAAAACTGGATTTGAAAATCCCGACCAGTTATAGAAACTGGATTTAAAAATTCTGACTAGTTATGACACTAGATTTAAAAATTCCGACCAGTTATAGATACTGGATTTGAAAATCCCGACCAGTTATAACACTGAATTTGAAAATCCCGACCAGTTATAAAAACTGGATTTGAAAATCCCGACGAGTTATAGAAACTAAATTTGAAAATCCTGATAAGTTATAACACTGGATTTGAAAATCCCGACCAATTATAAAACTAGATTTGAAAATCCCTACCAGTTATAGCAAATGGATTTGAAAATCCCGACCAGTTATAAAACTGGATTTGAAAATCCCGACCAGTTATGACACTAGATTTGAAAATCCCGACCAGTTATAGAAACTGGATTTGAAAATCCCGACCAGTTATAGAAACTGGATTTGAAAATCCCGACCAGTTATAGAAACTGGATTTTAAAATCCCGACCAATTATAGAAACTGGATTTGAAAATCCTGACCAGTTATAGAAACTAGATTTGAAAATCCCGACCAGTTATAAAAACTAGATTTGAAAATCCCGACCAGTTATAAAAACTGGATTTGAAAATTCCGACCAATTATAGAAACTAGATTTGAAAATATCGACCAGTTATAGAAACTAGATTTGAAAATCCCGACCAGTTATAAAACTGGATTTGAAAATCTCGACCAGTTATAGAAACTGGATTTGAAAATCCCGACGAGTTATAAAAACTGGATTTGAAAATCCCAACCAGTTATAGAAACTGGATTTCAAAATCCCGACCAGTTATAGAAACTGGAGTTGAAAATCCCGACCAGTTATAACACTGAATTTAAAAATCCCGACCAGTTATAGAAAATGGATTTGAAAATCCTGACCAGTTATAGAAACTGAATTTGAAAATCCTGACCAGTTATTAAAACTGGATTTGAAAATCCCGACCAGTTATAAAACTGGATTTGAAAATCCCGACGAGTTATAGAAATTGAATTTGAAAATCCTGATCAGTTATAACACTGGATTTGAAAATCCCGACCAATTATAAAACTAGATTTGAAAATCCCGACCAGTTATAGAAAATGGATTTGAAAATCCCGACCAGTTATAAAACTGGATTTGAAAATCCCGACCAGTTATAAAAACTAGAGTTGAAAATCCCGACAAGTTATAGAAACTGGATTTGAAAATCACGACCAGTTATAGAAACTGGATTTGAAAATCTCGACCAGTTATAGAAACTGGATTTGAAAATCCCGACCAGATATAGAAACTGGATTTGAAAATCCCGACCAGTTATAAAATCTGGAATTGAAAATCCCGACCAGTTATAGAAACTGGATTTCAAAATCCCGACCAGTTATAGAAACTGGATTTGAAAATCACGACCAGTTATAGAAACTGGATTTGAAAATCCTGACCAGTTATAGAAACTGAATTTGAAAATCCTGACCAGTTATTAAAACTGGATTTGAAAATCCCGACCAGTTATAAAACTGGATTTGAAAATCCCGACGAGTTATAGAAACTGAATTTGAAAATCCTGATCAGTTATAACACTGGATTTGAAAATCCCGACCAATTATAAAACTAGATTTGAAAATCCCGACCAGTTATAGAAAATGGATTTGAAAATCCCGACCAGTTATAAAACTGGATTTGAAAATCCCGACCAGTTATAAAAACTAGAGTTGAAAATCCCGACAAGTTATAGAAACTGGATTTGAAAATCACGACCAGTTATAGAAACTGGATTTGAAAATCTCGACCAGTTATAGAAACTGGATTTGAAAATCCCGACCAGATATAGAAACTGGATTTGAAAATCCCGACCAGTTATAAAATCTGGAATTGAAAATCCCGACCAGTTATAGAAATTGGATTTCAAAATCCCGACCAGTTATAGAAACTGGATTTGAAAATCCCGACCAGTTATAGACACTAGATTTGAAAATCCCGACCAGTTATAGAAACTGGATTTGAAAATCCCGACCAGTTATAGAAACTGGATTTGAAAATCCCGACCAGTTATAGAAACTGGATTTTAAAATCCCGACCAATTATAGAAACTGGATTTGAAAATCCTGACCAGTTATAGAAACTAGATTTGAAAATCCCGACCAGTTATAAAAACTAGATTTGAAAATCCCGACCAGTTATAGAAACTGGATTTGAAAATCTCGACCAGTTATAGAAACTAGATTTGAAAATATCGACCAGTTATAGAAACTAGATTTGAAAATCCCGACCAGTTATAAAACTGGATTTGAAAATCTCGACCAGTTATAGAAACTGGATTTGAAAATCCTGACCAGTTATAAAAACTGGATTTGAAAATCCCAACCAGTTATAGAAACTGGATTTCAAAATCCCGACCAGTTATAGAAACTGGAGTTGAAAATCCCGACCAGTTATAACACTGAATTTGAAAATCCCGACCAGTTATAAAAACTGGATTTGAAAATCCCGACTAGTTATAGAAACTGGATTTGAAAATCCTGACCAGTTATAGAAACTGAAATTGAAAATCCTGACCAGTTATTAAAACTGGATTTGAAAATCCCGACCAGTTATAAAACTGGATTTGAAAATCCCGACGAGTTATAGAAACTGAATTTGAAAATCCTGATCAGTTATAACACTCGATTTGAAAATCCCGACCAATTATAAAACTAGATTTGAAAATCCCGACCAGTTATAGAAAATGGATTTGAAAATCCCGACCAGTTATAAAACTGGATTTGAAAATCCCGACCAGTTATAAAAACTAGAGTTGAAAATCCCGACCAGTTATAGAAACTGGATTTGAAAATCACGACCAGTTATAGAAACTGGATTTGATAATCTTGACCAGTTATAGAAACTGGATTTGAAAATCCCGACCAGATATAGAAACTGGATTTGAAAATCCCGACCAGTTATAAAATCTGTAATTGAAAATCCCGACCAGTTATAGAAACTGGATTTGAAAATCCTGATCAATTATAACACTGGATTTGAAAATCCCGACCAATTATAAAACTAAATTTGAAAATCGGGATCTGTTATAGAAACTGGATTTGAAAATCCCGACCAGTTATAAATCTGGATTTGAAAATCCCAACCAGTTATAAAACTAGATTTAAAAATCCCGACCAGTTATAGAAACTGCATTTGAAAATTCTGACCAGTTATAAAACTGGATTTGAAAATCCCGACCAGTTATAGAAAATGGATTTAAAAATCCCGACCAGTTATGACACTAGATTTTGAAATCACGACCAGTTATAGAAACTGGATTTGAAAATCCCGACCAGTTGTAAAAACTGAATTTTGAAAATCCCGACCAGTTACAAAAACTGGATTTGAAAATCCCGACCAGTTATAAAAACTAGATTTGAAAATCCCGACCAGTTATAGAAACTGGATTTGAAAATCCCGACCAGTTATAGAAACTGGATTTGAAAATCCCTACCAGTTATAGAAACTAGATTTGAAAATCCCGACTAGTTATAAAACTGGATTTGAAAATCCCGACCAGTTATAAAAACTGGATTTGAAAATCCCGACTACTTATAGAAACTGGATTTCAAAATACCGACCAGTTATAGAAACTGGATTTGAAAATCTCGACCAGTTATAGAAACTGGATTTGAAAATCCCGACCAGTTATAACACTGAATTTGAAAATCCCGACCAGTTATAAAAACTGGATTTGAAAATTCCGACCAGTTATAGAAACTGGATTTGAAAATCCTGACTAGTTATAGAAACTGAATTTGAAAATCCCGACCATTTATAGAAACTGGATTTGAAAATCATGATCAGTTATAACACTAGATTTGAAAATTCCGACCAATTATAAAACTGGATTTGAAAATCCCGACCAGTTATAGAAACTGGATTTGAAAATCCCGACTAGTTATAAAACTGGATTTGAAAATCCCGACCAATTATAAAACTGGATTTAAAAATCCCGACCAGTTATAGAAACTGGATTTGAAAATCCCAACCAGTTATAAAACTGGATTTGAAAATCCCGACCAGTTATAGAAACTGGATTTGAAAATCTCGACCAGTTATAGAAACTAGATTTGAAAATCCTGACTAGTTATAGAAACTGAATTTGAAAATCTCGACCAGTTATAGAAACTGGATTTGAAAATCCTGACCAGTTATAAAACTGGATTTGAAAATCCTGACCAGTTATAGAAACTGGATTTGAAAATCCTGATCAGTTATAACACTAGATTTGAAAATTCCGACCAATTATAAAACTGAATTTAAAACTCCCGACCATTTATAGAAACTGGATTTGAAAATCCCGACTAGTTATAAAACTGGATTTGAAAATCCCGACCAGTTATAAAACTGGATTTGAAAATCCCGACCAGTTATAGAAACTGGATTTCAAAATCCCGACCAGTTATAGAAACTGGATTTGAAAATCCCGACCAGTTGTAAAAACTGAATTTTGAAAATCCTGACCAGTTATAAAAACTGGATTTGAAAATTCTGACCAGTTATAAAAACTAGATTTGAAAATCCCGACCAGTTATAGAAACTGGATTTGAAAATCCCGACCAGTTATAAAAACTAGATTTGAAAATCCCGACCAGTTATAGAAACTCGATTTCAAAATACCGACCAGTTTTAGAAATTGGATTTGAAAATCCCGACCAGTTATTGAAACTGGATTTGAAAATCCCGACCAGTTATAACACAGAATTTGAAAATCCCGACCAGTTATAAAAACTGGATTTGAAAATCCCGACGAGTTATAGAAACTAAATTTGAAAATCCTGATCAGTTATAACACTGGATTTGAAAATCCAGACCAATTATAAAACTAGATTTGAAAATCCCGACCAGGTACAGCAAATGGATTTGAAAATCCCGACCAGTTATAAAACTGGATTTGAAAATTCCGACCAGTTATGACACTAGATTTGAAAATCCCGACCAATTATAGAAACTGGATTTGAAAATCCCGACCAGTTATAAAACTGGATTTGAAAATCCTGACCAGTTATAGAAACTGGATTTGAAAATCCCGACCAGTTATAAAAACTAGATTTGAAAATCCCGACCAGTTATAAAAACTGGATTTGAAAATTCCGACCAATTATAGAAACTAGATTTGAAAATATCGACCAGTTATAGAAACTAGATTTGAAAATCCCGACCAGTTATAAAACTGGATTTGAAAATCTCGACCAGTTATAGAAACTGGATTTGAAAATCCCGACGAGTTATAAAAACTGGATTTGAAAATCCCAACCAGTTATAGAAACTGGATTTCAAAATCCCGACCAGTTATAGAAACTGGAGTTGAAAATCCCGACCAGTTATAACACTGAATTTAAAAATCCCGACCAGTTATAGAAAATGGATTTGAAAATCCTGACCAGTTATAGAAACTGAATTTGAAAATCCTGACCAGTTATTAAAACTGGATTTGAAAATCCCGACCAGTTATAAAACTGGATTTGAAAATCCCGACGAGTTATAGAAATTGAATTTGAAAATCCTGATCAGTTATAACACTGGATTTGAAAATCCCGACCAATTATAAAACTAGATTTGAAAATCCCGACCAGTTATAGAAAATGGATTTGAAAATCCCGACCAGTTATAAAACTGGATTTGAAAATCCCGACCAGTTATAAAAACTAGAGTTGAAAATCCCGACAAGTTATAGAAACTGGATTTGAAAATCACGACCAGTTATAGAAACTGGATTTGAAATTCTCGACCAGTTATAGAAACTGGATTTGAAAATCCCGACCAGATATAGAAACTGGATTTGAAAATCCCGACCAGTTATAAAATCTGGAATTGAAAATCCCGACCAGTTATAGAAACTGGATTTCAAAATCCCGACCAGTTATAGAAACTGGATTTGAAAATCACGACCAGTTATAGAAACTGGATTTGAAAATCCTGACCAGTTATAGAAACTGAATTTGAAAATCCTGACCAGTTATTAAAACTGGATTTGAAAATCCCGACCAGTTATAAAACTGGATTTGAAAATCCCGACGAGTTATAGAAACTGAATTTGAAAATCCTGATCAGTTATAACACTGGATTTGAAAATCCCGACCAATTATAAAACTAGATTTGAAAATCCCGACCAGTTATAGAAAATGGATTTGAAAATCCCGACCAGTTATAAAACTGGATTTGAAAATCCCGACCAGTTATAAAAACTAGAGTTGAAAATCCCGACAAGTTATAGAAACTGGATTTGAAAATCACGACCAGTTATAGAAACTGGATTTGAAAATCTCGACCAGTTATAGAAACTGGATTTGAAAATCCCGACCAGATATAGAAACTGGATTTGAAAATCCCGACCAGTTATAAAATCTGGAATTGAAAATCCCGACCAGTTATAGAAATTGGATTTCAAAATCCCGACCAGTTATAGAAACTGGATTTGAAAATCCCGACCAGTTATAGACACTAGATTTGAAAATCCCGACCAGTTATAGAAACTGGATTTGAAAATCCCGACCAGTTATAGAAACTGGATTTAAAAATCCCGACCAGTTATAGAAACTGGATTTTAAAATCCCGACCAATTATAGAAACTGGATTTGAAAATCCTGACCAGTTATAGAAACTAGATTTGAAAATCCCGACCAGTTATAAAAACTAGATTTGAAAATCCCGACCAGTTATAGAAACTGGATTTGAAAATCTCGACCAGTTATAGAAACTAGATTTGAAAATATCGACCAGTTATAGAAACTAGATTTGAAAATCCCGACCAGTTATAAAACTGGATTTGAAAATCTCGACCAGTTATAGAAACTGGATTTGAAAATCCTGACCAGTTATAAAAACTGGATTTGAAAATCCCAACCAGTTATAGAAACTGGATTTCAAAATCCCGACCAGTTATAGAAACTGGAGTTGAAAATCCCGACCAGTTATAACACTGAATTTGAAAATCCCGACCAGTTATAAAAACTGGATTTGAAAATCCCGACTAGTTATAGAAACTGGATTTGAAAATCCTGACCAGTTATAGAAACTGAAATTGAAAATCCTGACCAGTTATTAAAACTGGATTTGAAAATCCCGACCAGTTATAAAACTGGATTTGAAAATCCCGACGAGTTATAGAAACTGAATTTGAAAATCCTGATCAGTTATAACACTGGATTTGAAAATCCCGACCAATTATAAAACTAGATTTGAAAATCCCGACCAGTTATAGAAAATGGATTTGAAAATCCCGACCAGTTATAAAACTGGATTTGAAAATCCCGACCAGTTATAAAAACTAGAGTTGAAAATCCCGACCAGTTATAGAAACTGGATTTGAAAATCACGACCAGTTATAGAAACTGGATTTGATAATCTTGACCAGTTATAGAAACTGGATTTGAAAATCCCGACCAGATATAGAAACTGGATTTGAAAATCCCGACCAGTTATAAAATCTGTAATTGAAAATCCCGACCAGTTATAGAAACTGGATTTGAAAATCCTGATCAATTATAACACTGGATTTGAAAATCCCGACCAATTATAAAACTAAATTTGAAAATCGGGATCTGTTATAGAAACTGGATTTGAAAATCCCGACCAGTTATAAATCTGGATTTGAAAATCCCAACCAGTTATAAAACTAGATTTAAAAATCCCGACCAGTTATAGAAACTGCATTTGAAAATTCTGACCAGTTATAAAACTGGATTTGAAAATCCCGACCAGTTATAGAAAATGGATTTAAAAATCCCGACCAGTTATGACACTAGATTTTGAAATCACGACCAGTTATAGAAACTGGATTTGAAAATCCCGACCAGTTGTAAAAACTGAATTTTGAAAATCCCGACCAGTTACAAAAACTGGATTTGAAAATCCCGACCAGTTATAAAAACTAGATTTGAAAATCCCGACCAGTTATAGAAACTGGATTTGAAAATCCCGACCAGTTATAGAAACTGGATTTGAAAATCCCTACCAGTTATAGAAACTAGATTTGAAAATCCCGACTAGTTATAAAACTGGATTTGAAAATCCCGACCAGTTATAAAAACTGGATTTGAAAATCCCGACTACTTATAGAAACTGGATTTCAAAATACCGACCAGTTATAGAAACTGGATTTGAAAATCTCGACCAGTTATAGAAACTGGATTTGAAAATCCCGACCAGTTATAACACTGAATTTGAAAATCCCGACCAGTTATAAAAACTGGATTTGAAAATTCCGACCAGTTATAGAAACTGGATTTGAAAATCCTGACTAGTTATAGAAACTGAATTTGAAAATCCCGACCATTTATAGAAACTGGATTTGAAAATCATGATCAGTTATAACACTAGATTTGAAAATTCCGACCAATTATAAAACTGGATTTGAAAATCCCGACCAGTTATAGAAACTGGATTTGAAAATCCCGACTAGTTATAAAACTGGATTTGAAAATCCCGACCAATTATAAAACTGGATTTAAAAATCCCGACCAGTTATAGAAACTGGATTTGAAAATCCCAACCAGTTATAAAACTGGATTTGAAAATCCCGACCAGTTATAGAAACTGGATTTGAAAATATCGACCAGTTATAGAAACTAGATTTGAAAATCCTGACTAGTTATAGAAACTGAATTTGAAAATCTCGACCAGTTATAGAAACTGGATTTGAAAATCCTGACCAGTTATAAAACTGGATTTGAAAATCCTGACCAGTTATAGAAACTGGATTTGAAAATCCTGATCAGTTATAACACTAGATTTGAAAATTCCGACCAATTATAAAACTGAATTTAAAACTCCCGACCATTTATAGAAACTGGATTTGAAAATCCCGACTAGTTATAAAACTGGATTTGAAAATCCCGACCAGTTATAAAACTGGATTTGAAAATCCCGACCAGTTATAGAAACTGGATTTCAAAATCCCGACCAGTTATAGAAACTGGATTTGAAAATCCCGACCAGTTGTAAAAACTGAATTTTGAAAATCCTGACCAGTTATAAAAACTGGATTTGAAAATTCTGACCAGTTATAAAAACTAGATTTGAAAATCCCGACCAGTTATAGAAACTGGATTTGAAAATCCCGACCAGTTATAAAAACTAGATTTGAAAATCCCGACCAGTTATAGAAACTCGATTTCAAAATACCGACCAGTTTTAGAAATTGGATTTGAAAATCCCGACCAGTTATTGAAACTGGATTTGAAAATCCCGACCAGTTATAACACAGAATTTGAAAATCCCGACCAGTTATAAAAACTGGATTTGAAAATCCCGACGATTTATAGAAACTAAATTTGAAAATCCTGATCAGTTATAACACTGGATTTGAAAATCCAGACCAATTATAAAACTAGATTTGAAAATCCCGACCAGGTACAGCAAATGGATTTGAAAATCCCGACCAGTTATAAAACTGGATTTGAAAATTCCGACCAGTTATGACACTAGATTTGAAAATCCCGACCAATTATAGAAACTGGATTTGAAAATCCCGACCAGTTATAAAACTGGATTTGAAAATCCTGACCAGTTATAGAAACTGGATTTGAAAATCCCGACCAGTTATAGAAACTGGATTTTAAAATCCCGACCAATTATAGAAACTGGATTTGAAAATCCTGACCAGTTATAGAAACTAGATTTGAAAATCCCGACCAGTTATAAAAACTAGATTTGAAAATCCCGACCAGTTATAGAAACTGGATTTGAAAATCCCGACTAGCTATAAAACTGAATTTGAAAATCCCGACCAGTTATAAAAACTGGATTTGAAAATTCCGACCAGTTATAGAAACTGGATTTGAAAATCCTGACCAGTTATAGAAACTGAATTTGAAAATCCCGACCAGTTATTAAAACTGGATTTGAAAATCCCGACCAGTTATAAAACTGGATTTGAAAATCCCGACGAGTTATAGAAACTGAATTTGAAAATCCTGATCAGTTATAACACTGGATTTGAAAATCCTGACCAATTATAAAACTAGATTTGAAAATCCCGACTAGTTATAGAAAATGGATTTGAAAATCCCGACCAGTTATAAAACTGGATTTGAAAATCCCGACCAGTTATAAAAACTAGAGTTGAAAATCCCGACCAGTTATAGAAACTGGATTTGAAAATCCCGACCAGATATAAGATCTGGATTTGAAAATCCCGACCAGTTATAAAATCTGGAATTGAAAATCCCGACCAGTTATAGAAACTGGATTTCAAAATCCCGACCAGTTATAGAAACTGGATTTGAAAATCCCGACCAGTTATAGAAACTGGATTTGAAAATCCCGACCAGTTATAACACTGAATTTGAAAATCCCGACCGGTTATAAAAACTGGATTTGAAAATCCCGACCAGTTATAGAAACTTGATTTGAAAATCCTGACCAGTTATAGAAACTGGATTTGAAAATCCCGACCAGGTATAAAAACTGGATTTGAAAATCTCGACCAGTTATAAAATTGGATTTAAAAATCCCGACCAGTTATAGAAACTGGATTTGAAAATCCTGATCAGTTATAACACTGGATTTGAAAATCCCGACCAATTATAAAACTAGATTTAAAAATCGGAACCTGTTATAGAAACTGGATTTGAAAATTCCGACCTGTTATAAATTTGGATTTGAAAATCCCAACCAGTTATAAAACTAGATTTAAAAATCCCGACCAGTTATAGAAACTGCATTTGAAAATCCTGACCAGTTATAAAACTGGATTTGAAAATCCCGACCTGTTATAGAAATTGGATTTAAAAATCCCGACCAGTTATGACACTAGATTTTGAAATCACGACCAGTTATAGAAACTGAATTTGAAAATCTCGACCAGTTGTAAAAACTGAATTTTGAAAATCCCGACCAGTTACAAAAACTGGATTTGAAAATCCCGACCAGTTATAAAAACTAGATTTGAAAATCCCGACCAGTTATAGAAACTGGATTTCAACATCCCGATCAGTTATAGAAACTGATTTGAAAATCCCGACCAGTTATAGAAACTGGATTTGAAGATCCCGACCAGTTATAACACTGAATTTGAAAATCCCGACCAGTTATAAAAACTGCATTTGAAAATCCCGACCAGTTATAGAAACTGGATTTGAAAATCCTGACCAGTTATAGAAACTGAATTTGAAAATCCCGACCATTTATAGAAACTGGATTTGAAAATTATGATCAGTTATAACACTAGATTTGAAAATTCCGACCAATTATAAAACTAGATTTGAAAATCCCGACCAGTTACAAAAACTGGATTTGAAAATCCCGACCAGTTATAAAAACTAGATTTGAAAATCCCGACCAGTTATAAATCTGGATTTGAAAATCCCAACCAGTTATAAAACTAGATTTAAAAATCCCGACCAGTTATAGAAACTGCATTTGAAACTCCTGACCAGTTATAAAACTGGATTTGAAAATCCCGACCAGTTATAGAAATTGGATTTAAAAATCCCGACCAGTTATGACACTAGATTTTGAAATCACGACCAGTTATAGAAACTGGATTTGAAAATCCCGACCAGTTGTAAAAACTGAATTTTGAAAATCCCGACCAGTTACAAAAACTGGATTTGAAATTCCGGACCAGTTATAAAAACTAGATTTGAAAATCCCGACCAGTTATAGAAACTGGATTTCAAAATCCCGATCAGTTATAGAAACTGATTTGAAAATCCCGACCAGTTATAAAAACTGGATTTGAAAATCCCGACCAGTTATAACACTGAATTTGAAAATCCCGACCAGCTATAAAAACTGCATTTGAAAATTCCGACCAGTTATACAAACTGGATTTGAAAATCCTGACCAGTTATAGAAACTGAATTTGAAAATCCCGACCATTTATAGAAACTGGATTTGAAAATCCCGACCAGTTATAGAAACTGGATTTGAAAATCCCGACTAGTTATAAAACTGGATTTGAAAATCCCGACCAATTATAAAACTGGATTTAAAAATCCCGACCAGTTATAGAAACTGGATTTGAAAATCCCGACCAGTTATAAAACTGGATTTGAAAATCCCGACCAGTTATAGAAACTGGATTTGAAAATCCTGACCAGTTATAAAACTGGATTTGAAAATCCCGACCAGTTATAGAAACTGGATTTAAAAATTCTGACTAGTTATGACACTAGATTTAAAAATTCCGACCAGTTATAGATACTGGATTTGAAAATCCCGACCAGTTATAACACTGAATTTGAAAATCCCGACCAGTTATAAAAACTGGATTTGAAAATCACGACTAGTTATAGAAACTGGATTTGAAAATCCCGACCAGTTATAGAAACTGTATTTAAAAATTCCGACCAGTTATGACACTAGATTTGAAAATTCCGACCAGTTATAGATACTGGATTTGAAAATCCCGACGAGTTATAAAAACTGGAGTTGCAAATCCCGACCAGTTATAGAAACTGGATTTGAAAATCTCGACCAGTTATAGAAACTGTATTTGAAAATCCCGACCAGTTATAGAAACTGGATTTCAAAATCCCGACCAGTTATAGAAACTGGATTTGAAAATCCCTATCAGTTATAGAAACTGGATTTGAAAATCCCGACCAGTTATAAAATCTGGAATTGAAAATCCCGACCAGTTATAGAAACTAGATTTCAAAATCCCGACCAGTTATAGAAACTAGATTTGAAAATCCCGACCGGTTATAAAAACTGGATTTGAAAATCCCGACCAGTTATAGAAACTTGATTTGAAAATCCTGACCAGTTATAGAAACTGGATTTGAAAATCCCGACCAGTTATAAAAACTGGATTTGAAAATCCCGACCAGTTATAAAACTGGATTTGAAAATCCCGACCAGTTATAGAAACTGGATTTGAAAATCCTGATGAGTTATAACACTGGATTTGAAAATCCCGACCAGTTATAGAAACTGGATTTCAAAATCCCGACCAGTTATAGAAACTGAATTTGAAAATCCCGACCAGTTATAACACTGAATTTGAAAATCCCGACCGGTTATAAAAACTGGATTTGAAAATGCCGACCAGTTATAAAACTGGATTTTAAAATCCCGACCAGTTATAGAAACTGGATTTGAAAATCCTGATCAGTTATAACACTGGATTTGAAAATCCCGACCAATTGTAAAACTAGATTTGAAAATCCCGACCAGTTATAGAAAATGGATTTGAAAATCCCGACCAGTTATAAAACTGGATTTGAAAATCCCGACCAGTTATAGAAACTGGATTTGAAAATCCCGACCAGTTATAACACTGAATTTGAAAATCCCGACCAGTTATAAAAACTGGATTTGAAAATCCCGACTAGTTATAAAAACTGGATTTGAAAATCCTAACCAGTTATAGAAACTGAATTAGAAAATCCTGACCAGTTATAAAAACTGGAATTGAAAATCCTGACCAGTTATAGAAACTGAATTTGAAAATCCCGACCAGTTATAAACACTGGATTTGAAAATCCCGACCAGTTATAAAACTTGATTTGAAAATCGCGAGGAGTTATAGAAACTGAATTTAAAAATCCTTATCAGTTATAACACTGGATTTGAAAATCCCGACTAATTATAAAACTAGATTTGAAAATCCCGACCAGTTATAGAAAATGGATTTAAAAATCCCGACCAGTTATAAAACTGGATTTGAAAATCCCGACCAGTTATAGAAACTGGATTTGAAAATCCCGACTAGTTATAAAAACTGGATTTGAAAATCCCAACCAGTTATAGAAACTGAATTTCAAAATCCCGACCAGTTATAGAAACTGGAGTTGAAAATCCCGACCAGTTATAACACTGAATTTGAAAATCCCGACCAGTTATAAAAACTGAATTTGAAAATCCCGACCGGTTATAGAAACTGGATTTGAAAATCCTGACCAGTTATAGAAACTGAATTTGAAAATCCCGACTAGTTATAAAAACTGGATTTGAAAATCCCGACCAGTTATAAAACTGGATTTGAAAATCCCGACGAGTTATAGAAACTGAATATGAAAATCCTGATCAGTTATAACACCGGATTTGAAAATCCCGACCAATTATAAAACTAGATTTGAAAATCCCGACCAGTTATAGAAAATGGATTTGAAAATCCCGACCAGTTATAAAACTGGATTTGAAAATCTCGACCAGTTATAGAAAATGGATTTGAAAATCCCGACCATTTATAAAACTGGATTTGAAAATCCCGACGAGTTATAGAAACTGAATTTGAAAATCCTGATCAGTTATAACACTGGATTTGAAAATCCCGACCAATTATAAAAACTAGTTATAGAAACTGGATTTGAAGATCCCGACCAGTTATAGAAACTTGATTTGAAAATCCTGACCAGTTATAGAAACTGGATTTGAAAATCCCGACTAGTTATAAAAACTGGATTATAAAATCCCGACCAGTTATAAAACTGGATTTGAAAATCCCGACCAGTTATAGAAACTGGATTTGAAAATCCCGACCAGTTATAGAAACTGGATTTGAAAATCCCGACCAGTTATAGAAACTGGATTTGAAAATCCCGACCAGTTATAACACTGAATTTGAAAATCCCGACCGGTTATAAAAACTGGATTTGAAAATCCCGACCAGTTATAGAAACTTGATTTGAAAATCCTGACCAGTTATAGAAACTGGATTTGAAAATCCCGACCAGTTATAAAAACTGGATTTGAAAATCTCGACCAGTTATAAAATTGGATTTGAAAATCCCGACTAGTTATAGAAACTGGATTTGAAAATCCTGATCAGTTATAACACTGAATTTGAAAATCCCGAACAATTATAAAACTAGATTTGAAAATCGGGACCTGTTATAGAAACTGAATTTGAAAATCCCGACCATTTATAGAAACTGGATTTGAAAATTATGATCAGTTATAACACTAGATTTGAAAATTCCGACCAATTATAAAACTGGATTTGAAAATCCCGACCAGTTATAGAAACTGGATTTGAAAATCCCGACTAGTTATAAAACTGGATTTGAAAATCCCGACCAATTATAAAACTGGATTTAAAAATCCCGACCAGTTATAGAAACTGGATTTGAAAATCCCGACCAGTTATAAAACTGGATTTGAAAATCCCGACCAGTTATAGAAACTGGATTTGAAAATCCTGACCAGTTATAAAACTGGATTTGAAAATCCCGACCAGTTATAGAAACTGGATTTAAAAATTCTGACTAGTTATGACAATAGATTTAAAAATTCCGACCAGTTATAGATACTGGATTTGAAAATCCCGACCAGTTATAACACTGAATTTGAAAATCCCGACCAGTTATAAAAACTGGATTTGAAAATCCCGACGAGTTATAGAAACTAAATTTGAAAATCCTGATAAGTTATAACACTGGATTTGAAAATCCCGACCAATTATAAAACTAGATTTGAAAATCCCTACCAGTTATAGCAAATGGATTTGAAAATCCCGACCAGTTATAAAACTGGATTTGAAAATCCCGACCAGTTATGACACTAGATTTGAAAATCCCGACCAGTTATAGAAACTGGATTTGAAAATCCCGACCAGTTATAGAAACTGGATTTGAAAATCCCGACCAGTTATAGAAACTGGATTTTAAAATCCCGACCAATTATAGAAACTGGATTTGAAAATCCTGACCAGTTATAGAAACTAGATTTGAAAATCCCGACCAGTTATAAAAACTAGATTTGAAAATCCCGACCAGTTATAAAAACTGGATTTGAAAATTCCGACCAATTATAGAAACTAGATTTGAAAATATCGACCAGTTATAGAAACTAGATTTGAAAATCCCGACCAGTTATAAAACTGGATTTGAAAATCTCGACCAGTTATAGAAACTGGATTTGAAAATCCCGACGAGTTATAAAAACTGGATTTGAAAATCCCAACCAGTTATAGAAACTGGATTTCAAAATCCCGACCAGTTATAGAAACTGGAGTTGAAAATCCCGACCAGTTATAACACTGAATTTAAAAATCCCGACCAGTTATAGAAAATGGATTTGAAAATCCTGACCAGTTATAGAAACTGAATTTGAAAATCCTGACCAGTTATTAAAACTGGATTTGAAAATCCCGACCAGTTATAAAACTGGATTTGAAAATCCCGACGAGTTATAGAAATTGAATTTGAAAATCCTGATCAGTTATAACACTGGATTTGAAAATCCCGACCAATTATAAAACTAGATTTGAAAATCCCGACCAGTTATAGAAAATGGATTTGAAAATCCCGACCAGTTATAAAACTGGATTTGAAAATCCCGACCAGTTATAAAAACTAGAGTTGAAAATCCCGACAAGTTATAGAAACTGGATTTGAAAATCACGACCAGTTATAGAAACTGGATTTGAAAATCTCGACCAGTTATAGAAACTGGATTTGAAAATCCCGACCAGATATAGAAACTGGATTTGAAAATCCCGACCAGTTATAAAATCTGGAATTGAAAATCCCGACCAGTTATAGAAACTGGATTTCAAAATCCCGACCAGTTATAGAAACTGGATTTGAAAATCACGACCAGTTATAGAAACTGGATTTGAAAATCCTGACCAGTTATAGAAACTGAATTTGAAAATCCTGACCAGTTATTAAAACTGGATTTGAAAATCCCGACCAGTTATAAAACTGGATTTGAAAATCCCGACGAGTTATAGAAACTGAATTTGAAAATCCTGATCAGTTATAATACTGGATTTGAAAATCCCGACCAATTATAAAACTAGATTTGAAAATCCCGACCAGTTATAGAAAATGGATTTGAAAATCCCGACCAGTTATAAAACTGGATTTGAAAATCCCGACCAGTTATAAAAACTAGAGTTGAAAATCCCGACAAGTTATAGAAACTGGATTTGAAAATCACGACCAGTTATAGAAACTGGATTTGAAAATCTCGACCAGTTATAGAAACTGGATTTGAAAATCCCGACCAGATATAGAAACTGGATTTGAAAATCCCGACCAGTTATAAAATCTGGAATTGAAAATCCCGACCAGTTATAGAAATTGGATTTCAAAATCCCGACCAGTTATAGAAACTGGATTTGAAAATCCCGACCAGTTATAGACACTAGATTTGAAAATCCCGACCAGTTATAGAAACTGGATTTGAAAATCCCGACCAGTTATAGAAACTGGATTTGAAAATCCCGACCAGTTATAGAAACTGGATTTTAAAATCCCGACCAATTATAGAAACTGGATTTGAAAATCCTGACCAGTTATAGAAACTAGATTTGAAAATCCCGACCAGTTATAAAAACTAGATTTGAAAATCCCGACCAGTTATAGAAACTGAATTTGAAAATCTCGACCAGTTATAGAAACTAGATTTGAAAATATCGACCAGTTATAGAAACTAGATTTGAAAATCCCGACCAGTTATAAAACTGGATTTGAAAATCTCGACCAGTTATAGAAACTGGATTTGAAAATCCTGACCAGTTATAAAAACTGGATTTGAAAATCCCAACCAGTTATAGAAACTGGATTTCAAAATCCCGACCAGTTATAGAAACTGGAGTTGAAAATCCCGACCAGTTATAACACTGAATTTGAAAATCCCGACCAGTTATAAAAACTGGATTTGAAAATCCCGACTAGTTATAGAAACTGGATTTGAAAATCCTGACCAGTTATAGAAACTGAAATTGAAAATCCTGACCAGTTATTAAAACTGGATTTGAAAATCCCGACCAGTTATAAAACTGGATTTGAAAATCCCGACGAGTTATAGAAACTGAATTTGAAAATCCTGATCAGTTATAACACTGGATTTGAAAATCCCGACCAATTATAAAACTAGATTTGAAAATCCCGACCAGTTATAGAAAATGGATTTGAAAATCCCGACCAGTTATAAAACTGGATTTGAAAATCCCGACCAGTTATAAAAACTAGAGTTGAAAATCCCGACCAGTTATAGAAACTGGATTTGAAAATCACGACCAGTTATAGAAACTGGATTTGATAATCTTGACCAGTTATAGAAACTGGATTTGAAAATCCCGACCAGATATAGAAACTGGATTTGAAAATCCCGACCAGTTATAAAATCTGTAATTGAAAATCCCGACCAGTTATAGAAACTGGATTTGAAAATCCTGATCAATTATAACACTGGATTTGAAAATCCCGACCAATTATAAAACTAAATTTGAAAATCGGGATCTGTTATAGAAACTGGATTTGAAAATCCCGACCAGTTATAAATCTGGATTTGAAAATCCCAACCAGTTATAAAACTAGATTTAAAAATCCCGACCAGTTATAGAAACTGCATTTGAAAATTCTGACCAGTTATAAAACTGGATTTGAAAATCCCGACCAGTTATAGAAAATGGATTTAAAAATCCCGACCAGTTATGACACTAGATTTTGAAATCACGACCAGTTATAGAAACTGGATTTGAAAATCCCGACCAGTTGTAAAAACTGAATTTTGAAAATCCCGACCAGTTACAAAAACTGGATTTGAAAATCCCGACCAGTTATAAAAACTAGATTTGAAAATCCCGACCAGTTATAGAAACTGGATTTGAAAATCCCGACCAGTTATAGAAACTGGATTTGAAAATCCCTACCAGTTATAGAAACTAGATTTGAAAATCCCGACTAGTTATAAAACTGGATTTGAAAATCCCGACCAGTTATAAAAACTGGATTTGAAAATCCCGACTACTTATAGAAACTGGATTTCAAAATACCGACCAGTTATAGAAACTGGATTTGAAAATCTCGACCAGTTATAGAAACTGGATTTGAAAATCCCGACCAGTTATAACACTGAATTTGAAAATCCCGACCAGTTATAAAAACTGGATTTGAAAATTCCGACCAGTTATAGAAACTGGATTTGAAAATCCTGACTAGTTATAGAAACTGAATTTGAAAATCCCGACCATTTATAGAAACTGGATTTGAAAATCATGATCAGTTATAACACTAGATTTGAAAATTCCGACCAATTATAAAACTGGATTTGAAAATCCCGACCAGTTATAGAAACTGGATTTGAAAATCCCGACTAGTTATAAAACTGGATTTGAAAATCCCGACCAATTATAAAACTGGATTTAAAAATCCCGACCAGTTATAGAAACTGGATTTGAAAATCCCAACCAGTTATAAAACTGGATTTGAAAATCCCGACCAGTTATAGAAACTGGATTTGAAAATCTCGACCAGTTATAGAAACTAGATTTGAAAATCCTGACTAGTTATAGAAACTGAATTTGAAAATCTCGACCAGTTATAGAAACTGGATTTGAAAATCCTGACCAGTTATAAAACTGGATTTGAAAATCCTGACCAGTTATAGAAACTGGATTTGAAAATCCTGATCAGTTATAACACTAGATTTGAAAATTCCGACCAATTATAAAACTGAATTTAAAACTCCCGACCATTTATAGAAACTGGATTTGAAAATCCCGACTAGTTATAAAACTGGATTTGAAAATCCCGACCAGTTATAAAACTGGATTTGAAAATCCCGACCAGTTATAGAAACTGGATTTCAAAATCCCGACCAGTTATAGAAACTGGATTTGAAAATCCCGACCAGTTGTAAAAACTAAATTTTGAAAATCCTGACCAGTTATAAAAACTGGATTTGAAAATTCCGACCAGTTATAAAAACTAGATTTGAAAATCCCGACCAGTTATAGAAACTGGATTTGAAAATCCCGACCAGTTATAAAAACTAGATTTGAAAATCCCGACCAGTTATAGAAACTCGATTTCAAAATACCGACCAGTTTTAGAAATTGGATTTGAAAATCCCGACCAGTTATTGAAACTGGATTTGAAAATCCCGACCAGTTATAACACAGAATTTGAAAATCCCGACCAGTTATAAAAACTGGATTTGAAAATCCCGACGAGTTATAGAAACTAAATTTGAAAATCCTGATCAGTTATAACACTGGATTTGAAAATCCAGACCAATTATAAAACTAGATTTGAAAATCCCGACCAGGTACAGCAAATGGATTTGAAAATCCCGACCAGTTATAAAACTGGATTTGAAAATTCCGACCAGTTATGACACTAGATTTGAAAATCCCGACCAATTATAGAAACTGGATTTGAAAATCCCGACCAGTTATAAAACTGGATTTGAAAATCCTGACCAGTTATAGAAACTGGATTTGAAAATCCCGACCAGTTATAGAAACTGGATTTTAAAATCCCGACCAATTATAGAAACTGGATTTGAAAATCCTGACCAGTTATAGAAACTAGATTTGAAAATCCCGACCAGTTATAAAAACTAGATTTGAAAATCCCGACCAGTTATAGAAACTGGATTTGAAAATCCCGACTAGTTATAAAACTGAATTTGAAAATCCCGACCAGTTATAAAAACTGGATTTGAAAATTCCGACCAGTTATAGAAACTGGATTTGAAAATCCGGACCAGTTATAGAAACTGAATTTGAAAATCCCGACCAGTTATTAAAACTGGATTTGAAAATCCCGACCAGTTATAAAACTGGATTTGAAAATCCCGACGAGTTATAGAAACTGAATTTGAAAATCCTGATCAGTTATAACACTGGATTTGAAAATCCTGACCAATTATAAAACTAGATTTGAAAATCCCGACTAGTTATAGAAAATGGATTTGAAAATCCCGACCAGTTATAAAACTGGATTTGAAAATCCCGACCAGTTATAAAAACTAGAGTTGAAAATCCCGACCAGTTATAGAAACTGGATTTGAAAATCCCGACCAGATATAAGATCTGGATTTGAAAATCCCGACCAGTTATAAAATCTGGAATTGAAAATCCCGACCAGTTATAGAAACTGGATTTCAAAATCCCGACCAGTTATAGAAACTGAATTTGAAAATCCCGACCAGTTATAGAAACTGGATTTGAAAATCCCGACCAGTTATAACACTGAATTTGAAAATCCCGACCGGTTATAAAAACTGGATTTGAAAATCCCGACCAGTTATAGAAACTTGATTTGAAAATCCTGACCAGTTATAGAAACTGGATTTGAAAATCCCGACCAGGTATAAAAACTGGATTTGAAAATCTCGACCAGTTATAAAATTGGATTTAAAAATCCCGACCAGTTATAGAAACTGGATTTGAAAATCCTGATCAGTTATAACACTGGATTTGAAAATCCCGACCAATTATAAAACTAGATTTAAAAATCGGAACCTGTTATAGAAACTGGATTTGAAAATTCCGACCTGTTATAAATTTGGATTTGAAAATCCCAACCAGTTATAAAACTAGATTTAAAAATCCCGACCAGTTATAGAAACTGCATTTGAAAATCCTGACCAGTTATAAAACTGGATTTGAAAATCCCGACCTGTTATAGAAATTGGATTTAAAAATCCCGACCAGTTATGACACTAGATTTTGAAATCACGACCAGTTATAGAAACTGAATTTGAAAATCTCGACCAGTTGTAAAAACTGAATTTTGAAAATCCCGACCAGTTACAAAAACTGGATTTGAAAATCCCGACCAGTTATAAAAACTAGATTTGAAAATCCCGACCAGTTATAGAAACTGGATTTCAACATCCCGATCAGTTATAGAAACTGATTTGAAAATCCCGACCAGTTATAGAAACTGGATTTGAAGATCCCGACCAGTTATAACACTGAATTTGAAAATCCCGACCAGTTATAAAAACTGCATTTGAAAATCCCGACCAGTTATAGAAACTGGATTTGAAAATCCTGACCAGTTATAGAAACTGAATTTGAAAATCCCGACCATTTATAGAAACTGGATTTGAAAATTATGATCAGTTATAACACTAGATTTGAAAATTCCGACCAATTATAAAACTAGATTTGAAAATCCCGACCAGTTACAAAAACTGGATTTGAAAATCCCGACCAGTTATAAAAACTAGATTTGAAAATCCCGACCAGTTATAAATCTGGATTTGAAAATCCCAACCAGTTATAAAACTAGATTTAAAAATCCCGACCAGTTATAGAAACTGCATTTGAAACTCCTGACCAGTTATAAAACTGGATTTGAAAATCCCGACCAGTTATAGAAATTGGATTTAAAAATCCCGACCAGTTATGACACTAGATTTTGAAATCACGACCAGTTATCGAAACTGGATTTGAAAATCCCGACCAGTTGTAAAAACTGAATTTTGAAAATCCCGACCAGTTACAAAAACTGGATTTGAAATTCCGGACCAGTTATAAAAACTAGATTTGAAAATCCCGACCAGTTATAGAAACTGGATTTCAAAATCCCGATCAGTTATAGAAACTGATTTGAAAATCCCGACCAGTTATAGAAACTGGATTTGAAAATCCCGACCAGTTATAACACTGAATTTGAAAATCCCGACCAGCTATAAAAACTGCATTTGAAAATTCCGACCAGTTATACAAACTGGATTTGAAAATCCTGACCAGTTATAGAAACTGAATTTGAAAATCCCGACCATTTATAGAAACTGGATTTGAAAATCCCGACCAGTTATAGAAACTGGATTTGAAAATCCCGACTAGTTATAAAACTGGATTTGAAAATCCCGACCAATTATAAAACTGGATTTAAAAATCCCGACCAGTTATAGAAACTGGATTTGAAAATCCCGACCAGTTATAAAACTGGATTTGAAAATCCCGACCAGTTATAGAAACTGGATTTGAAAATCCTGACCAGTTATAAAACTGGATTTGAAAATCCCGACCAGTTATAGAAACTGGATTTAAAAATTCTGACTAGTTATGACACTAGATTTAAAAATTCCGACCAGTTATAGATACTGGATTTGAAAATCCCGACCAGTTATAACACTGAATTTGAAAATCCCGACCAGTTATAAAAACTGGATTTGAAAATCACGACTAGTTATAGAAACTGGATTTGAAAATCCCGACCAGTTATAGAAACTGTATTTAAAAATTCCGACCAGTTATGACACTAGATTTGAAAATTCCGACCAGTTATAGATACTGGATTTGAAAATCCCGACGAGTTATAAAAACTGGAGTTGCAAATCCCGACCAGTTATAGAAACTGGATTTGAAAATCTCGACCAGTTATAGAAACTGTATTTGAAAATCCCGACCAGTTATAGAAACTGGATTTCAAAATCCCGACCAGTTATAGAAACTGGATTTGAAAATCCCTATCAGTTATAGAAACTGGATTTGAAAATCCCGACTAGTTATAAAATCTGGAATTGAAAATCCCGACCAGTTATAGAAACTAGATTTCAAAATCCCGACCAGTTATAGAAACTAGATTTGAAAATCCCGACCGGTTATAAAAACTGGATTTGAAAATCCCGACCAGTTATAGAAACTTGATTTGAAAATCCTGACCAGTTATAGAAACTGGATTTGAAAATCCCGACCAGTTATAAAAACTGGATTTGAAAATCCCGACCAGTTATAAAACTGGATTTGAAAATCCCGACCAGTTATAGAAACTGGATTTGAAAATCCTGATGAGTTATAACACTGGATTTGAAAATCCCGACCAGTTATAGAAACTGGATTTCAAAATCCCGACCAGTTATAGAAACTGAATTTGAAAATCCCGACCAGTTATAACACTGAATTTGAAAATCCCGACCGGTTATAAAAACTGGATTTGAAAATGCCGACCAGTTATAAAACTGGATTTTAAAATCCCGACCAGTTATAGAAACTGGATTTGAAAATCCTGATCAGTTATAACACTGGATTTGAAAATCCCGACCAATTGTAAAACTAGATTTGAAAATCCCGACCAGTTATAGAAAATGAATTTGAAAATCCCGACCAGTTATAAAACTGGATTTGAAAATCCCGACCAGTTATAGAAACTGGATTTGAAAATCCCGACCAGTTATAACACTGAATTTGAAAATCCCGACCAGTTATAAAAACTGGATTTGAAAATCCCGACTAGTTATAAAAACTGGATTTGAAAATCCTGACCAGTTATAGAAACTGAATTAGAAAATCCTGACCAGTTATAAAAACTGGATTTGAAAATCCTGACCAGTTATAGAAACTGAATTTGAAAATCCCGACCAGTTATAAACACTGGATTTGAAAATCCCGACCAGTTATAAAACTTGATTTGAAAATCGCGAGGAGTTATAGAAACTGAATTTAAAAATCCTTATCAGTTATAACACTGGATTTGAAAATCCCGACTAATTATAAAACTAGATTTGAAAATCCCGACCAGTTATAGAAAATGGATTTAAAAATCCCGACCAGTTATAAAACTGGATTTGAAAATCCCGACCAGTTATAGAAACTGGATTTGAAAATCCCGACTAGTTATAAAAACTGGATTTGAAAATCCCAACCAGTTATAGAAACTGAATTTCAAAATCCCGACCAGTTATAGAAACTGGAGTTGAAAATCCCGACCAGTTATAACACTGAATTTGAAAATCCCGACCAGTTATAAAAACTGAATTTGAAAATCCCGACCAGTTATAGAAACTGGATTTGAAAATCCTGACCAGTTATAGAAACTGAATTTGAAAATCCCGACTAGTTATAAAAACTGGATTTGAAAATCCCGACCAGTTATAAAACTGGATTTGAAAATCCCGACGAGTTATAGAAACTGAATATGAAAATCCTGATCAGTTATAACACCGGATTTGAAAATCCCGACCAATTATAAAACTAGATTTGAAAATCCCGACCAGTTATAGAAAATGGATTTGAAAATCCCGACCAGTTATAAAACTGGATTTGAAAATCTCGACCAGTTATAGAAAATGGATTTGAAAATCCCGACCATTTATAAAACTGGATTTGAAAATCCCGACGAGTTATAGAAACTGAATTTGAAAATCCTGATCAGTTATAACACTGGATTTGAAAATCCCGACCAATTATAAAAACTAGTTATAGAAACTGGATTTGAAGATCCCGACCAGTTATAGAAACTTGATTTGAAAATCCTGACCAGTTATAGAAACTGGATTTGAAAATCCCGACTAGTTATAAAAACTGGATTATAAAATCCCGACCAGTTATAAAACTGGATTTGAAAATCCCGACCAGTTATAGAAACTGGATTTGAAAATCCTGATCAGTTATAACACTGGATTCGAAAATCCCGACCAATTATAAAACTAAATTTGAAAATCGGGATCTGTTATAGAAACTGGATTTGAAAATCCCGACCAGTTATAAATCTGGATTTGAAAATCCCAACCAGTTATAAAACTAGATTTAAAAATCCCGACCAGTTATAGAAACTGCATTTAAAAATCCTGACCAGTTATAAAACTGGATTTGAAAATCCCGACCAGTTATAGAAATTGGATTTGAAAATCCCGACCAGTTATGACACTAGATTTGGAAATGACGACCAGTTACAGAAACTGGATTTGAAAATCCTGACCAGTTATAAAAATTGGATTTGAAAATCCCGACTAGTTATAGAAACTGGATTTGAAAATCCCGACCAGTTGTAAAAACTGAATTTTGAAAATCCCGACTAGTTACAAAAACTGGATTCTAAAATCCCGACCAGTTATAAAAACTAGATTTGAAAATCCCGACCAGATATAGAAACTGGATTTGAAAATCCCGACCAGTTATAGAAACTGGATTTGAAAATCCCGACCAGTTATAGAAACTAGATTTGAAAATCCCGACCAGTTATAAAACTGGATTTGAAAATCCCGACCAGTTATAGAAACTGGATTTGAAAATCCCGACCAGTTATAAAAACTGGATTTGAAAATCCCGACCAGTTATAGAAACTGGCTTTCAAAATACCGACCAGTTATAGAAACTTGATTTGAAAATCCCGACCAGTTATAGAAACTGGATTTGAAAATCCCGACCAGTTATAAAAACTGGATTTGAAAATCCCGACCAGTTATATAAACTGGATTTGAAAATACAGACCAGTTATAGAAACTTGATTTGAAAATCCCAACCAGTTATAGAAACTGGATTTGAAAATCCCGACCAGTTATAGAAACTAGATTTGAAAATCCCGACCAGTTATAAAACTGGATTTGAAAATCCCGACCAGTTATAGAAACTGGATTTGAAAATCCCGACCAGTTATAAAAACTGGATTTGAAAATCCCGACCAGTTATAGAAACTCGATTTCAAAATACCGACCAGTTTTAGAAATTGGATTTGAAAATCCCGACCAGTTATAGAAACTGGATTTGAAAATCCCGACCAGTTATAACACTGAATTTGAAAATCCCGACCAGTTATAAAAACTGGATTTGAAAATCCCGACGAGTTATAGAAACTAAATTTGAAAATCCTGATCAGTTATAACACTGGATTTGAAAATCCAGACCAATTATAAAACTAGATTTGAAAATCTCGACCAGTTACAGCAAATGGATTTGAAAATCCCGACCAGTTATAAAACTAGATTTGAAAATTCCTACCAGTTATGACACTAGATTTGAAAATCCCGATCAGTTATAGAAACTGGATTTGAAAATCCCGACCAGTTATAAAACTGGATTTGAAAATCCCGACCAGTTATAGAAACTGGATTTGAAAATCTCGACCAGTTATAGAAAATGGATTTTAAAATCCCGACCAATTATAGAAACTGGATTTGAAAATCCTGACCAGTTATAGAAACTAGATTTGAAAATCCCGACCAGTTATAAAAACTAGATTTGAAAATCCCGACCAGTTATAGAAACTGAATTTGAAAATCCCGACCAGTTATAGAAACTAGATTTGAAAATATCGACCAGTTATAGAAACTAGATTTGAAAATCCTGACCAGTTATAAAACTGGATTTGAAAATCTCGACCATTTATAGAAACTGGATTTGAAAATCCCGACCAGTTATAAAAACTGGATTTGAAAATCCCAACCAGTTATAGAAACTGGATTTCAAAATCCCGACCAGTTATAGAAACTGGAGTTGAAAATCCCGACTAGTTATAACACTGAATTTGAAAATCCCGACCAGTTATAAAAACTGGATTTGAAAATTCCGACCAGTTATAGAAACTGGATTTGAAAATCCTGACCAGTTATAGAAACTGAATTTGAAAATCCCGACCAGTTATTAAAACTGGATTTGAAAATCCCGACCAGTTATAAAACTGGATTTGAAAATCCCGACGAGTTATAGAAACTGAATTTGAAAATCCTGATCAGTTATAACACTGGATTTGAAAATCCTGACCAATTATAAAATTAGATTTGAAAATCCCGACCAGTTATAGAAAATGGATTTGAAAATCCCGACCAGTTATAAAATTGGATTTGAAAATCCCGACCAGTTATAAAAACTAGAGTTGAAAATCCCGACCAGTTATAGAAACTGGATTTGAAAATCACGACCAGTTATAGAAACTGGATTTGAAAATCTCGACCAGTTATAGAAACTGGATTTGAAAATCCCGACCAGATATATGATCTGGATTTGAAAATCCCGACCAGTTATAAAATCTGGAATTGAAAATCCCGACCAGTTATAGAAACTGGATTTCAAAATCCCGGCCAGTTATAGAAACTGGATTTGAAAATCCCGACCAGTTATAGAAACTGGATTTGAAAATCCCGACCAGTTATAACACTGAATTTGAAAATCCCGACCGGTTATAAAAACTGGATTTGAAAATCCCGACCAGTTATAGAAACTTGATTTGAAAATATTGACCAGTTATAGAAACTGGATTTGAAAATCCCGACCAGGTATAAAAACTGGATTTGAAAATCTCGACCAGTTATAAAATTGGATTTAAAAATCCCGACCAGTTATAGAAACTGGATTTGAAAATCGTGATCAGTTATAACACTCGATTTGAAAATCCCGACCAATTATAAAACTAGATTTAAAAATCGGGACCTGTTATAGAAACTGGATTTGAAAATCCCGACGAGTTATAAATCTGGATTTGAAAATCCCAACCAGTTATAAAACTAGATTTAAAAATCCCGACCAGTTATAGAAACTACATTTGAAAATCCTGACCAGTTATAAAACTGGATTTGAAAATCCCGACCAGTTATAGAAATTGGATTTAAAAATCCCGACCAGTTATGACACTAGATTTTGAAATCACGACCAGTTATAGAAACTGAATTTGAAAATCCCGACCAGTTGTAAAAACTGAATTTTGAAAATCCCGACCAGTTACAAAAACTGGATTTGAAAATCCCGACCAGTTATAAAAACTAGATTTGAAAATCCCGACCAGTTATAGAAACTGGATTTCAAAATCCCGATCAGTTATAGAAACTGATTTGAAAATCCTGACCAGTTATAGAAACTGGATTTGAAAATCCCGACCAGTTATAACACTGAATTTGAAAATCCCGACCAGTTATAAAAACTGCATTTGAAAATCCCGACCAGTTATAGAAACTGGATTTGAAAATCCTGACCAGTTATAGAAACTGAATTTGAAAATCCCGACCATTTATAGAAACTGGATTTGAAAATCCCGACCAGTTATAGAAACTAGATTTGAAAATATCGACCAGTTATAGAAACTAGATTTGAAAATCCCGACCAGTTATAAAACTGGATTTGAAAATCTCGACCAGTTATAGAAACTAGATTTGAAAATCCCGACCAGTTATAAAAACTGGATTTGAAAATCCCAACCAGTTATAAAACTAGATTTAAAAATCCCGACCAGTTATAGAAACTACATTTGAAAATCCTGACCAGTTATAAAACTGGATTTGAAAATCCCGACCAGTTATAGAAATTGGATTTAAAAATCCCGACCAGTTATGAGACTAGATTTTGAAATCACGACCAGTTATAGAAACTGAATTTGAAAATCCCGACCAGTTGTAAAAACTGAATTTTGAAAATCCCGACCAGTTACAAAAACTGGATTTGAAAATCCCGACCAGTTATAAAAACTAGATTTGAAAATCCCGACCAGTTATAGAAACTGGATTTCAAAATCCCGATCAGTTATAGAAACTGATTTGAAAATCCCGACCAGTTATAGAAACTGGATTTGAAAATCCCGACCAGTTATAACACTGAATTTGAAAATCCCGACTAGTTATAAAAACTGCATTTGAAAATCCCGACCAGTTATAGAAACTGGATTTGAAAATCCTGACCAGTTATAGAAACTGAATTTGAAAATCCCGACCATTTATAGAAACTGGATTTGAAAATTATGATCAGTTATAACACTAGATTTGAAAATTCCGACCAATTATAAACCTGGATTTGAAAATCCCGACCAGTTATAGAAACTGGATTTGAAAATCCCGACTAGTTATAAAACTGGATTTGAAAATCCCGACCAATTATAAAACTGGATTTAAAAATCCCGACCAGTTATAGAAACTGGATTTGAAAATCCCGACCAGTTATAAAACTGGATTTGAAAATCCCGACCAGTTATAGAAACTGGATTTGAAAATCCTGACCAGTTATAAAACTGGATTTGAAAATCCCGACCAGTTATAGAAACTGGATTTAAAAATTCTGACTAGTTATGACACTAGATTTAAAAATTCCGACCAGTTATAGATACTGGATTTGAAAATCCCGACCAGTTATAACACTGAATTTGAAAATCCCGACCAGTTATAAAAACTGGATTTGAAAATCTCGACGAGTTATAGAAACTAAATTTGAAAATCCTGATAAGTTATAACACTGGATTTGAAAATCCCGACCAATTATAAAACTAGATTTGAAAATCTCTACCAGTTATAGCAAATGGATTTGAAAATCCCGACCAGTTATAAAACTGGATTTGAAAATCCCGACCAGTTATGACACTAGATTTGAAAATCCCGACCAGTTATAGAAACTGGATTTGAAAATCCCGACCAGTTATAGAAACTGGATTTGAAAATCCCGACCAGTTATAGAAACTGGATTTTAAAATCCCGACCAATTATAGAAACTGGATTTGAAAATCCTGACCAGTTATAGAAACTAGATTTGAAAATCCCGACCAGTTATAAAAACTAGATTTGAAAATCCCGACCAGTTATAAAAACTGGATTTGAAAATCCCGACCAGTTATAGAAACTAGATTTGAAAATATCGACCAGTTATAGAAACTAGATTTGAAAATCCCGACCAGTTATAAAACTAGATTTGAAAATCTCGACCAGTTATAGAAACTGGATTTGAAAATCCCGACGAGTTATAAAAACTGGATTTGAAAATCCCAACCAGTTATAGAAACTGGATTTCAAAATCCCGACCAGTTATAGAAACTGGAGTTGAAAATCCCGACCAGTTATAACACTGAATTTGAAAATCCCGACCAGTTATGAGACTAGATTTTGAAATCACGACCAGTTATAGAAACTGAATTTGAAAATCCCGACCAGTTGTAAAAACTGAATTTTGAAAATCCCGACCAGTTACAAAAACTGGATTTGAAAATCCCGACCAGTTATAAAAACTAGATTTGAAAATCCCGACCAGTTATAGAAACTGGATTTCAAAATCCCGATCAGTTATAGAAACTGATTTGAAAATCCCGACCAGTTATAGAAACTGGATTTGAAAATCCCGACCAGTTATAACACTGAATTTGAAAATCCCGACCAGTTATAAAAACTGCATTTGAAAATCCCGACCAGTTATAGAAACTGGATTTGAAAATCCTGACCAGTTATAGAAACTGAATTTGAAAATCCCGACCATTTATAGAAACTGAATTTGAAAATTATGATCAGTTATAACACTAGATTTGAAAATTCCGACCAATTATAAAACTGGATTTGAAAATCCCGACCAGTTATAGAAACTGGATTTGAAAATCCCGACTAGTTATAAAACTGGATTTGAAAATCCCGACCAATTATAAAACTGGATTTAAAAATCCCGACCAGTTATAGAAACTGGATTTGAAAATCCCGACCAGTTATAAAACTGGATTTGAAAATCCCGACCAGTTATAGAAACTGGATTTGAAAATCCTAACCAGTTATAAAACTGGATTTGAAAATCCCGACCAGTTATAGAAACTGGATTTAAAAATTCTGACTAGTTATGACACTAGATTTAAAAATTCCGACCAGTTATAGATACTGGATTTGAAAATCCCGACCAGTTATAACACTGAATTTGAAAATCCCGACCAGTTATAAAAACTGGATTTGAAAATCCCGACGAGTTATAGAAACTAAATTTGAAAATCCTGATAAGTTATAACACTGGATTTGAAAATCCCGACCAATTATAAAACTGGATTTGAAAATCCCGACCAGTTATGACACTAGATTTGAAAATCCCGACCAGTTATAGAAACTGGATTTGAAAATCCCGACCAGTTATAGAAACTGGATTTGAAAATCCCGACCAGTTATAGAAACTGGATTTTAAAATCCCGACCAATTATAGAAACTGGATTTGAAAATCCTAACCAGTTATAGAAACTAGATTTGAAAATCCCGACCAGTTATAAAAACTAGATTTGAAAATCCCGACCAGTTATAAAAACTGGATTTGAAAATCCCGACCAGTTATAGAAACTAGATTTGAAAATATCGACCAGTTATAGAAACTAGATTTGAAAATCCCGACCAGTTATAAAACTGGATTTGAAAATCTCGACCAGTTATAGAAACTGGATTTGAAAATCCCGACGAGTTATAAAAACTGGATTTGAAAATCCCAACCAGTTATAGAAACTGGATTTCAAAATCCCGACCAGTTATAGAAACTGGAGTTGAAAATCCCGACCAGTTATAACACTGAATTTGAAAATCCCGACCAGTTATAGAAAATGGATTTGAAAATCCTGACCAGTTATAGAAACTGAATTTGAAAATCCTGACCAGTTATTAAAACTGGATTTGAAAATCCCGACCAGTTATAAAACTGGATTTGAAAATCCCGACGAGTTATAGAAACTGAATTTGAAAATCCTGATCAGTTATAACACTGGATTTGAAAATCCCGACCAATTATAAAACTAAATTTGAAAATCCCGACCAGTTATAGAAAATGGATTTGAAAATCCCGACCAGTTATAAAACTGGATTTGAAAATCCCGACCAGTTATAAAAACTAGAGTTGAAAATCCCGACAAGTTATAGAAACTGGATTTGAAAATCACGACCAGTTATAGAAACTGGATTTGAAAATCTCGACCAGTTATAGAAACTGGATTTGAAAATCCCGACCAGATATAGAAACTGGATTTGAAAATCCCGACCAGTTATAAAATCTGGAATTGAAAATCCCGACCAGTTATAGAAACTGGATTTCAAAATCCCGACCAGTTATAGAAACTGGATTTGAAAATCCCGACCAGTTATAGAAACTGGATTTGAAAATCCTGACCAGTTATAGAAACTGAATTTGAAAATCCTGACCAGTTATTAAAACTGGATTTGAAAATCCCGACCAGTTATAAAACTGGATTTCAAAATCCCGACGAGTTATAGAAACTGAATTTCAAAATCCTGATCAGTTATAACACTGGATTTGAAAATCCCGACCAATTATAAAACTAGATTTGAAAATCCCGACCAGTTATAGAAAATGGATTTGAAAATCCCGACCAGTTATAAAACTGGATTTGAAAATCCCGACCAGTTATAAAAACTAGAGTTGAAAATCCCGACAAGTTATAGAAACTGGATTTGAAAATCACGACCAGTTATAGAAACTGGATTTGAAAATCTCGACCAGTTATAGAAACTGGATTTGAAAATCCCGACCAGATATAGAAACTGGATTTGAAAATCCCGACTAGTTATAAAATCTGGAATTGAAAATCCCGACCAGTTATAGAAACTGGATTTCAAAATCCCGACCAGTTATAGAAACTGGATTTGAAAATCCCGACCAGTTATAGAAACTGGATTTGAAAATCCCGACCAGTTATAACACTGAATTTGAAAATCCCGACCGGTTATAAAAACTGGATTTGAAAATCCCGACCAGTTATAGAAACTTGATTTGAAAATCCTGACCAGTTATAGAAACTGGATTTGAAAATCCCGACCAGTTATAAAAACTGGATTTGAAAATCTCGACCAGTTATAAAATTGGATTTGAAAATCCCGACTAGTTATAGAAACTGGATTTGAAAATCCTGATCAGTTATAACACTGAATTTGAAAATCCCGACCAATTATAAAACTAGATTTGAAAATCGGGACCTATTATAGAAACTGAATTTGAAAATCCCGACCATTTATAGAAACTGGATTTGAAAATTATGATCAGTTATAACACTAGATTTGAAAATTCCGACCAATTATAAAACTGGATTTGAAAATCCCGACCAGTTATAGAAACTGGATTTGAAAATCCCGACTAGTTATAAAACTGGATTTGAAAATCCCGACCAATTATAAAACTGAATTTAAAAATCCCGACCAGTTATAGAAACTGGATTTGAAAATCCCGACCAGTTATAAAACTGGATTTGAAAATCCCGACCAGTTATAGAAACTGGATTTGAAAATCCTGACCAGTTATAAAACTGGATTTGAAAATCCCGACCAGTTATAGAAACTGGATTTAAAAATTCTGACTAGTTATGACACTAGATTTAAAAATTCCGACCAGTTATAGATACTGGATTTGAAAATCCCGACCAGTTATAACACTGAATTTGAAAATCCCGACTAGTTATAAAAACTGGATTTGAAAATCCCGACGAGTTATAGAAACTAAATTTGAAAATCCTGATAAGTTATAACACTGGATTTGAAAATCCCGACCAATTATAAAACTAGATTTGAAAATCCCTACCAGTTATAGCAAATGGATTTGAAAATCCCGACCAGTTATAAAACTGGATTTGAAAATCCCGACCAGTTATGACACTAGATTTGAAAATCCCGACCAGTTATAGAAACTGGATTTGAAAATCCCGACCAGTTATAGAAACTGGATTTGAAAATCCTGACCAGTTATAGAAACTAGATTTGAAAATCCCGACCAGTTATAAAAACTAGATTTGAAACTCCCGACCAGTTATAAAAACTGGATTTGAAAATTCCGACCAATTATAGAAACTAGATTTGAAAATATCGACCAGTTATAGAAACTAGATTTGAAAATCCCGACCAGTTATAAAACTGGATTTGAAAATCTCGACCAGTTATAGAAACTGGATTTGAAAATCCCGACGAGTTATAAAAACTGGATTTGAAAATCCCAACCAGTTATAGAAACTGGATTTCAAAATCCCGACCAGTTATAGAAACTGGAGTTGAAAATCCCGACCAGTTATAACACTGAATTTAAAAATCCCGACCAGTTATAGAAAATGGATTTGAAAATCCTGACCAGTTATATAAACTGAATTTGAAAATCCTAACCAGTTATTAAAACTGGATTTGAAAATCCCGACCAGTTATAAAACTGGATTTGAAAATCCCGACGAGTTATAGAAACTGAATTTGAAAATCCTGATCAGTTATAACACTGGATTTGAAAATCCCGACCAATTATAAAACTAGATTTGAAAATCCCGACCAGTTATAGAAAATGGATTTGAAAATCCCGACCAGTTATAAAACTGGATTTGAAAATCCCGGCCAGTTATAAAAACTAGAGTTGAAAATCCCGACAAGTTATAGAAACTGGATTTGAAAATCACGACCAGTTATAGAAACTGGATTTGAAAATCTCGACCAGTTATAGAAACTGGATTTGAAAATCCCGACCAGTTATAGAAACTGGATTTGAAAATCCCGACCAGTTATAAAATCTGGAATTGAAAATCCCGACCAGTTATAGAAACTGGATATCAAAATCCCGACCAGTTATAGAAACTGGATTTGAAAATCCCGACCAGTTATAGAAACTGGATTTGAAAATCCTGACCAGTTATAGAAACTGAATTTGAAAATCCTGACCAGTTATTAAAACTGGATTTGAAAATCCCGACCAGTTATAAAACTGGATTTGAAAATCCCGACGAGTTATAGAAACTGAATTTGAAAATCCCGACCAGTTATAAAACTGGATTTGAAAATCCCGACCAGTTATAGAAACTGGATTTGAAAATCCTGACCAGTTATAGAAACTGAATTTGAAAATCCTGACCAGTTATTAAAACTGGATTTGAAAATCCCGACCAGTTATAAAACTGGATTTGAAAATCCCGACGAGTTATAGAAACTGAATTTCAAAATCCTGATCAGTTATAACACTGGATTTGAAAATCCCGACCAATTATAAAACTAGATTTGAAAATCCCGACCAGTTATAGAAAATGGATTTGAAAATCCCGACCAGTTATAAAACTGGATTTGAAAATCCCGACCAGTTATAAAAACTAGAGTTGAAAATCCCGACAAGTTATAGAAACTGGATTTGAAAATCACGACCAGTTATAGAAACTGGATTTGAAAATCTCGACCAGTTATAGAAACTGGATTTGAAAATCCCGACCAGATATAGAAACTGGATTTGAAAATCCCGACCAGTTATAAAATCTGGAATTGAAAATCCCGACCAGTTATAGAAACTGGATTTGAAAATCCCGACCAGTTATAGAAACTGGATTTGAAAATCCCGACCAGTTATAGAAACTGGATTTGAAAATCCCGACCAGTTATAACACTGAATTTGAAAATCCCGACCGGTTATAAAAACTGGATTTGAAAATCCCGACCAGTTATAGAAACTTGATTTGAAAATCCTGACCAGTTATAGAAACTGGATTTGAAAATCCCGACCAGTTATAAAAACTGGATTTGAAAATCTCGACCAGTTATAAAATTGGATTTGAAAATCCCGACTAGTTATAGAAACTGGATTTGAAAATCCTGATCAGTTATAACACTGAATTTGAAAATCCCGACCAATTATAAAACTAGATTTGAAAATCGGGACCTGTTATAGAAACTGAATTTGAAAATCCCGACCATTTATAGAAACTGGATTTGAAAATTATGATCAGTTATAACACTAGATTTGAAAATTCCGACCAATTATAAAACTGGATTTGAAAATCCCGACCAGTTATAGAAACTGGATTTGAAAATCCCGACTAGTTATAAAACTGGATTTGAAAATCCCGACCAATTATAAAACTGGATTTAAAAATCCCGACCAGTTATAGAAACTGGATTTGAAAATCCCGACCAGTTATAAAACTGGATTTGAAAATCCCGACCAGTTATAGAAACTGGATTTGAAAATCCTGACCAGTTATAAAACTGGATTTGAAAATCCCGACCAGTTATAGAAACTGGATTTAAAAATTCTGACTAGTTATGACACTAGATTTAAAAATTCCGACCAGTTATAGATACTGGATTTGAAAATCCCGACCAGTTATAACACTGAATTTGAAAATCCCGACAGTTATAAAAACTGGATTTGAAAATCCCGACGAGTTATAGAAACTAAATTTGAAAATCCTGATAAGTTATAACACTGGATTTGAAAATCCCGACCAATTATAAAACTAGATTTGAAAATCCCTACCAGTTATAGCAAATGGATTTGAAAATCCCGACCAGTTATAAAACTGGATTTGAAAATCCCGACCAGTTATGACACTAGATTTGAAAATCCCGACCAGTTATAGAAACTGGATTTGAAAATCTCGACCAGTTATAGAAACTGGATTTGAAAATCCCGACCAGTTATAGAAACTGGATTTTAAAATCCCGACCAATTATAGAAACTGGATTTGAAAATCCTGACCAGTTATTGAAACTAGATTTGAAAATCCCGACCAGTTATAAAAACTAGATTTGAAAATCCCGACCAGTTATAAAAACTGGATTTGAAAATTCCGACCAATTATAGAAACTAGATTTGAAAATATCGACCAGTTATAGAAACTAGATTTGAAAATCCCGACCAGTTATAAAACTGGATTTGAAAATCTCGACCAGTTATAGAAACTGGATTTGAAAATCCCGACGAGTTATAAAAACTGGATTTGAAAATCCCAACCAGTTATAGAAACTGGATTTCAAAATCCCGACCAGTTATAGAAACTGGAGTTGAAAATCCCGACCAGTTATAACACTGAATTTAAAAATCCCGACCAGTTATAGAAAATGGATTTGAAAATCCTGACCAGTTATAGAAACTAAATTTGAAAATCCTGACCTGTTATTAAAACTGGATTTGAAAATCCCGACCAGTTATAAAACTGGATTTGAAAATCCCGACGAGTTATAGAAATTGAATTTGAAAATCCTGATCAGTTATAACACTGGATTTGAAAATCCCGACCAATTATAAAACTAGATTTGAAAATCCCGACCAGTTATAGAAAATGGATTTGAAAATCCCGACCAGTTATAAAACTGGATTTGAAAATCCCGACCAGTTATAAAAACTAGAGTTGAAAATCCCGACAAGTTATAGAAACTGGATTTGAAAATCACGACCAGTTATAGAAACTGGATTTGAAAATCTCGACCAGTTATAGAAACTGGATTTGAAAATCCCGACCAGATATAGAAACTGGATTTGAAAATCCCGACCAGTTATAAAATCTGGAATTGAAAATCCCGACCAGTTATAGAAACTGGATTTCAAAATCCCGACCAGTTATAGAAACTGGATTTGAAAATCACGACCAGTTATAGAAACTGGATTTGAAAATCCTGACCAGTTATAGAAACTGAATTTGAAAATCCTGACCAGTTATTAAAACTGGATTTGAAAATCCCGACAAGTTATAAAACTGGATTTGAAAATCCCGACGAGTTATAGAAACTGAATTTGAAAATCCTGATCAGTTATAACACTGGATTTGAAAATCCCGACCAATTATAAAACTAGATTTGAAAATCCCGACCAGTTATAGAAAATGGATTTGAAAATCCCGACCAGTTATAAAACTGGATTTGAAAATCCCGACCAGTTATAAAAACTAGAGTTGAAAATCCCGACAAGTTATAGAAACTGGATTTGAAAATCACGACCAGTTATAGAAACTGGATTTGAAAATCTCGACCAGTTATAGAAACTGGATTTGAAAATCCCGACCAGATATAGAAACTGGATTTGAAAATCCCGACCAGTTATAAAATCTGGAATTGAAAATCCCGACCAGTTATAGAAATTGGATTTCAAAATCCCGACCAGTTATAGAAACTGGATTTGAAAATCCCGACCAGTTATAGACACTAGATTTGAAAATCCCGACCAGTTATAGAAACTGGATTTGAAAATCTCGACCAGTTATAGAAACTGGATTTGAAAATCCCGACCAGTTATAGAAACTGGATTTTAAAATCCCGACCAATTATAGAAACTGGATTTGAAAATCCTGACCAGTTATAGAAACTAGATTTGAAAATCCCGACCAGTTATAAAAACTAGATTTGAAAATCCCGACCAGTTATAGAAACTGGATTTGAAAATCTCGACCAGTTATAGAAACTAGATTTGAAAATATCGACCAGTTATAGAAACTAGATTTGAAAATCCCGACCAGTTATAAAACTGGATTTGAAAATCTCGACCAGTTATAGAAACTGGATTTGAAAATCCTGACCAGTTATAAAAACTGGATTTGAAAATCCCAACCAGTTATAGAAGCTGGATTTCAAAATCCCGACCAGTTATAGAAACTGGAGTTGAAAATCCCGACCAGTTATAACACTGAATTTGAAAATCCCGACCAGTTATAAAAACTGGATTTGAAAATCCCGACTAGTTATAGAAACTGGATTTGAAAATCCTGACCAGTTATAGAAACTGAAATTGAAAATCCTGACCAGTTATTAAAACTGGATTTGAAAATCCCGACCAGTTATAAAACTGGATTTGAAAATCCCGACGAGTTATAGAAACTGAATTTGAAAATCCTGATCAGTTATAACACTGGATTTGAAAATCCCGACCAATTATAAAACTAGATTTGAAAATCCCGACCAGTTATAGAAAATGGATTTGAAAATCCCGACCAGTTATAAAACTGGATTTGAAAATCCCGACCAGTTATAAAAACTAGAGTTGAAAATCCCGACCAGTTATAGAAACTGGATTAGAAAATCACGACCAGTTATAGAAACTGGATTTGATAATCTTGACCAGTTATAGAAACTGGATTTGAAAATCCCGACCAGATATAAAAACTGGATTTGAAAATCCCGACCAGTTATAAAATCTGTAATTGAAAATCCCGACCAGTTATAGAAACTGGATTTGAAAATCCTGATCAATTATAACATTGGATTTGAAAATCCCGACCAATTATAAAACTAAATTTGAAAATCGGGATCTATTATAGAAACTGGATTTGAAAATCCCGACCAGTTATAAATCTGGATTTGAAAATCCCAACCAGTTATAAAACTAGATTTAAAAATCCCGACCAGTTATAGAAACTGCATTTGAAAATTCTGACCAGTTATAAAACTGGATTTGAAAATCCCGACCAGTTATAGAAAATGGATTTAAAAATCCCGACCAGTTATGACACTAGATTTTGAAATCACGACCAGTTATAGAAACTGGATTTGAAAATCCCGACCAGTTGTAAAAACTGAATTTTGAAAATCCCGACCAGTTACAAAAACTGGATTTGAAAATCCCGACCAGTTATAAAAACTAGATTTGAAAATCCCGACCAGTTATAGAAACTGGATTTGAAAATCCCGACCAGTTATAGAAACTGGATTTGAAAATCCCTACCAGTTATAGAAACTAGATTTGAAAATCCCGACTAGTTATAAAACTGGATTTGAAAATCCCGACCAGTTATAAAAACTGGATTTGAAAATCCCGACTACTTATAGAAACTGGATTTCAAAATACCGACCAGTTATAGAAACTGGATTTGAAAATCTCGACCAGTTATAGAAACTGGATTTGAAAATCCCGACCAGTTATAACACTGAATTTGAAAATCCCGACCAGTTATAAAAACTGGATTTGAAAATTCCGACCAGTTATAGAAACTGGATTTGAAAATCCTGACTAGTTATAGAAACTGAATTTGAAAATCCCGACCATTTATAGAAACTGGATTTGAAAATCATGATCAGTTATAACACTAGATTTGAAAATTCCGACCAATTATAAAACTGGATTTGAAAATCCCGAAAAGTTATAGAAACTGGATTTGAAAATCCCGACTAGTTATAAAACTGGATTTGAAAATCCCGACCAATTATAAAACTGGATTTAAAAATCCCGACGAGTTATAGAAACTGGATTTGAAAATCTCGACCAGTTATAGAAACTAGATTTGAAAATCCTTACTAGTTATAGAAACTGAATTTGAAAATCTCGACCAGTTATAGAAACTGGATTTGAAAATCCTGACCAGTTATAAAACTGGATTTGAAAATCCTGACCAGTTATAGAAACTGGATTTGAAAATCCTGATCAGTTATAACACTAGATTTGAAAATTCCGACCAATTATAAAACTGAATTTAAAACTCCCGACCATTTATAGAAACTGGATTTGAAAATCCCGACTAGTTATAAAACTGGATTTGAAAATCCCGACCAGTTATAAAACTGGATTTGAAAATCCCGACCAGTTATAGAAACTGGATTTCAAAATCCCGACCAGTTATAGAAACTGGATTTGAAAATCCCGACCAGTTGTAAAAACTGAATTTTGAAAATCCTGACCAGTTATAAAAACTGGATTTGAAAATTCCGACCAGTTATAAAAACTAGATTTGAAAATCCCGACCAGTTATAGAAACTGGATTTGAAAATCCCGACCAGTTATAAAAACTAGATTTGAAAATCCCGACCAGTTATAGAAACTCGATTTCAAAATACCGACCAGTTTTAGAAATTGGATTTGAAAATCCCGACCAGTTATAGAAACTGGATTTGAAAATCCCGACCAGTTATAACACTGAATTTGAAAATCCCGACCAGTTATAAAAACTGGATTTGAAAATCCCGACGAGTTATAGAAACTAAATTTGAAAATCCTGATCAGTTATAACACTGGATTTGAAAATCCAGACCAATTATAAAACTAGATTTGAAAATCCCGACCAGGTACAGCAAATGGATTTGAAAATCCCGACCAGTTATAAAACTGGATTTGAAAATTCCGACCAGTTATGACACTAGATTTGAAAATCCCGACCAATTATAGAAACTGGATTTGAAAATCCCGACCAGTTATAAAACTGGATTTGAAAATCCTGACCAGTTATAGAAACTGGATTTGAAAATCCCGACCAGTTATAGAAACTGGATTTTAAAATCCCGACCAATTATAGAAACTGGATTTGAAAATCCTGACCAGTTATAGAAACTAGATTTGAAAATCCCGACCAGTTATAAAAACTAGATTTGAAAATCCCGACCAGTTATAGAAACTGGATTTGAAAATCCCGACTAGTTATAAAACTGAATTTGAAAATCCCGACCAGTTATAAAAACTGGATTTGAAAATTCCGACCAGTTATAGAAACTGGATTTGAAAATCCTGACCAGTTATAGAAACTGAATTTGAAAATCCCGACCAGTTATTAAAACTGGATTTGAAAATCCCGACCAGTTATAAAACTGGATTTGAAAATCCCGACGAGTTATAGAAACTGAATTTGAAAATCCTGATCAGTTATAACACTGGATTTGAAAATCCTGACCAATTATAAAACTAGATTTGAAAATCCCGACTAGTTATAGAAAATGGATTTGAAAATCCCGACCAGTTATAAAACTGGATTTGAAAATCCCGACCAGTTATAAAAACTAGAGTTGAAAATCCCGACCAGTTATAGAAACTGGATTTGAAAATCCCGACCAGATATAAGATCTGGATTTGAAAATCCCGACCAGTTATAAAATCTGGAATTGAAAATCCCGACCAGTTATAGAAACTGGATTTCAAAATCCCGACCAGTTATAGAAACTGGATTTGAAAATCCCGACCAGTTATAGAAACTGGATATGAAAATCCCGACCAGTTATAACACTGAATTTGAAAATCCCGACCGGTTATAAAAACTGGATTTGAAAATCCCGACCAGTTATAGAAACTTGATTTGAAAATCCTGACCAGTTATAGAAACTGGATTTGAAAATCCCGACCAGGTATAAAAACTGGATTTGAAAATCTCGACCAGTTATAAAATTGGATTTAAAAATCCCGACCAGTTATAGAAACTGGATTTGAAAATCCTGATCAGTTATAACACTGGATTTGAAAATCCCGACCAATTATAAAACTAGATTTAAAAATCGGGACCTGTTATAGAAACTGGATTTGAAAATTCCGACCTGTTATAAATTTGGATTTGAAAATCCCAACCAGTTATAAAACTAGATTTAAAAATCCCGACCAGTTATAGAAACTGCATTTGAAAATCCTGACCAGTTATAAAACTGGATTTGAAAATCCCGACCTGTTATAGAAATTGGATTTAAAAATCCCGACCAGTTATGACACTAGATTTTGAAATCACGACCAGTTATAGAAACTGAATTTGAAAATCTCGACCAGTTGTAAAAACTGAATTTTGAAAATCCCGACCAGTTACAAAAACTGGATTTGAAAATCCCGACCAGTTATAAAAACTAGATTTGAAAATCCCGACCAGTTATAGAAACTGGATTTCAACATCCCGATCAGTTATAGAAACTGATTTGAAAATCCCGACCAGTTATAGAAACTGGATTTGAAGATCCCGACCAGTTATAACACTGAATTTGAAAATCCCGACCAGTTATAAAAACTGCATTTGAAAATCTTGACCAGTTATAGAAACTGGATTTGAAAATCCTGACCAGTTATAGAAACTGAATTTGAAAATCCCGACCATTTATAGAAACTGGATTTGAAAATTATGATCAGTTATAACACTAGATTTGAAAATTCCGACCAATTATAAAACTAGATTTGAAAATCCCGACCAGTTATAGAAACTGGATTTGAAAATCCCGACTAGTTATAAAACTGGATTTGAAAATCCCGACCAATTATAAAACTGGATTTAAAAATCCCGACCAGTTATAGAAACTGGATTTGAAAATCCCGACCAGTTATAAAACTGGATTTGAAAATCCCGACCAGTTATAGAAACTGGATTTGAAAATCCTCACCAGTTATAAAACTGGATTTGAAAATCCCGACCAGTTATAGAAACTGGATTTAAAAATTCTGACTAGTTATGACACTAGATTTAAAATATCCGACCAGTTATAGATACTGGATTTGAAAATCCCGACCAGTTATAACACTGAATTTGAAAATCCCGACTAGTTATAAAAACTGGATTTGAAAATCCCGACGAGTTATAGAAACTAAATTTGAAAATCCTGATAAGTTATAACACTGGATTTGAAAATCCCGACCAATTATAAAACTAGATTTGAAAATCCCTACCAGTTATAGCAAATGGATTTGAAAATCCCGACCAGTTATAAAACTGGATTTGAAAATCCCGACCAGTTATGACACTAGATTTGAAAATCCCGACCAGTTATAGAAACTGGATTTGAAAATCCCGACCAGTTATAGAAACTGGATTTGAAAATCCCGACCAGTTATAGAAACTGGATTTTAAAATCCCGACCAATTATAGAAACTGGATTTGAAAATCCTGACCAGTTATAGAAACTAGATTTGAAAATCCCGACCAGTTATAAAAACTAGATTTGAAAATCCCGACCAGTTATAAAAACTGGATTTGAAAATCCCGACCAGTTATAGAAACTAGATTTGAAAATATCGACCAGTTATAGAAACTAGATTTGAAAATCCCGACCAGTTATAAAACTAGATTTGAAAATCTCGACCAGTTATAGAAACTGGATTTGAAAATCCCGACGAGTTATAAAAACTGGATTTGAAAATCCCAACCAGTTATAGAAATTGGATTTCAAAATCCCGACCAGTTATAGAAACTGGAGTTGAAAATCCCGACCAGTTATAACACTGAATTTGAAAATCCCGACCAGTTATAAAAACTGGATTTGAAAATCCCTACCAGTTATAGAAACTGAATTTGAAAATCCTGACCAGTTATAGAAACTGAATTTGAAAATCCTGACCAGTTATTAAAACTGGATTTTAAAATCCCGACCAGTTATAAAACTGAATTTGAAAATCCCGACGAGTCATAGAAACTGAATTTGAAAATCCTGATCAGTTATAACACTGGATTTGAAAATCCTGACCAATTATAAAACTAGATTTGAAAATCCCGACCAGTTATAGAAAATGGATTTGAAAATCCCGACCAGTTATAAAACTGGATTTGAAAATCCCGACCAGTTATAAAAACTAGAGTTGAAAATCCCGACCAGTTATAGAAACTGGATTTGAAAATCACGACCAGTTATAGAAACTGGATTTGAAAATCTCGACCAGTTATAGAAACTGGATTTGAAAATCCCGACCAGATATAGAAACTGGATTTGAAAATCCCGACCAGTTATAAAATCTGGAATTGAAAATCCCGACCAGTTATAGAAACTGGATTTCAAAATCCCGACCAGTTATAGAAACTGGATTTGAAAATCCCGACCAGTTATAGAAACTGGATTTGAAAATCCCGACCAGTTATAACACTGAATTTGAAAATCCCGACCGGTTATAAAAACTGGATTTGAAAATCCCGACCAATTATAAAACTAGATTTAAAAATCGGGACCTGTTATAGAAACTGGATTTGAAAATTCCGACCTGTTATAAATTTGGATTTGAAAATCCCAACCAGTTATAAAACTAGATTTAAAAATCCCGACCAGTTATAGAAACTGCATTTGAAAATCCTGACCAGTTATAAAACTGGATTTGAAAATCCCGACCTGTTATAGAAATTGGATTTAAAAATCCCGACCAGTTATGACACTAGATTTTGAAATCACGACCAGTTATAGAAACTGAATTTGAAAATCTCGACCAGTTGTAAAAACTGAATTTTGAAAATCCCGACCAGTTACAAAAACTGGATTTGAAAATCCCGACCAGTTATAAAAACTAGATTTGAAAATCCCGACCAGTTATAGAAACTGGATTTCAACATCCCGATCAGTTATAGAAACTGATTTGAAAATCCCGACCAGTTATAGAAACTGGATTTGAAGATCCCGACCAGTTATAACACTGAATTTGAAAATCCCGACCAGTTATAAAAACTGCATTTGAAAATCTTGACCAGTTATAGAAACTGGATTTGAAAATCCTGACCAGTTATAGAAACTGAATTTGAAAATCCCGACCATTTATAGAAACTGGATTTGAAAATTATGATCAGTTATAACACTAGATTTGAAAATTCCGACCAATTATAAAACTAGATTTGAAAATCCCGACCAGTTATAGAAACTGGATTTGAAAATCCCGACTAGTTATAAAACTGGATTTGAAAATCCCGACCAATTATAAAACTGGATTTAAAAATCCCGACCAGTTATAGAAACTGGATTTGAAAATCCCGACCAGTTATAAAACTGGATTTGAAAATCCCGACCCGTTATAGAAACTGGATTTGAAAATCCTCACCAGTTATAAAACTGGATTTGAAAATCCCGACCAGTTATAGAAACTGGATTTAAAAATTCTGACTAGTTATGACACTAGATTTAAAAATTCCGACCAGTTATAGATACTGGATTTGAAAATCCCGACCAGTTATAACACTGAATTTGAAAATCCCGACTAGTTATAAAAACTGGATTTGAAAATCCCGACGAGTTATAGAAACTAAATTTGAAAATCCTGATAAGTTATAACACTGGATTTGAAAATCCCGACCAATTATAAAACTAGATTTGAAAATCCCTACCAGTTATAGCAAATGGATTTGAAAATCCCGACCAGTTATAAAACTGGATTTGAAAATCCCGACCAGTTATGACACTAGATTTGAAAATCCCGACCAGTTATAGAAACTGGATTTGAAAATCCCGACCAGTTATAGAAACTGGATTTGAAAATCCCGACCAGTTATAGAAACTGGATTTTAAAATCCCGACCAATTATAGAAACTGGATTTGAAAATCCTGACCAGTTATAGAAACTAGATTTGAAAATCCCGACCAGTTATAAAAACTAGATTTGAAAATCCCGACCAGTTATAAAAACTGGATTTGAAAATCCCGACCAGTTATAGAAACTAGATTTGAAAATATCGACCAGTTATAGAAACTAGATTTGAAAATCCCGACCAGTTATAAAACTAGATTTGAAAATCTCGACCAGTTATAGAAACTGGATTTGAAAATCCCGACGAGTTATAAAAACTGGATTTGAAAATCCCAACCAGTTATAGAAATTGGATTTCAAAATCCCGACCAGTTATAGAAACTGGAGTTGAAAATCCCGACCAGTTATAACACTGAATTTGAAAATCCCGACCAGTTATAAAAACTGGATTTGAAAATCCCGACCAGTTATAGAAACTGGATTTGAAAATCCTGACCAGTTATAGAAACTGAATTTGAAAATCCTGACCAGTTATTAAAACTGGATTTTAAAATCCCGACCAGTTATAAAACTGAATTTGAAAATCCCGATGAGTTATAGAAACTGAATTTGAAAATCCTGATCAGTTATAACACTGGATTTGAAAATCCTGACCAATTATAAAACTAGATTTGAAAATCCCGACCAGTTATAGAAAATGGATTTGAAAATCCCGACCAGTTATAAAACTGGATTTGAAAATCCCGACCAGTTATAAAAACTAGAGTTGAAAATCCCGACCAGTTATAGAAACTGGATTTGAAAATCACGACCAGTTATAGAAACTGGATTTGAAAATCTCGACCAGTTATAGAAACTGGATTTGAAAATCCCGACCAGATATAGAAACTGGATTTGAAAATCCCGACCAGTTATAAAATCTGGAATTGAAAATCCCGACCAGTTATAGAAACTGGATTTCAAAATCCCGACCAGTTATAGAAACTGGATTTGAAAATCCCGACCAGTTATAGAAACTGGATTTGAAAATCCCGACCAGTTATAACACTGAATTTGAAAATCCCGACCGGTTATAAAAACTGGATTTGAAAATCCCGACCAGTTATAAAAACTTGATTTGAAAATCCTGACCAGTTATAGAAACTGGATTTGAAAATCCCGACCAGTTATAAAAACTGGATTTGAAAATCTCGACCGGTTATAAAATTGGATTTGAAAATCCCGACCAGTTATAGAAACTGGATTTGAAAATCTTGATCAGTTATAACACTGAATTTGAAAATCCCGACCAATTATAAAACTAGATTTGAAAATCGGGACCTGTTATAGAAACTGAATTTGAAAATCCCGACCATTTATAGAAACTGGATTTGAAAATTATGATTAGTTATAACACTAGATTTGAAAATTCCGACCAATTATAAAACTGGATTTGAAAATCCCCACCAGTTATAGAAACTCGATTTGAAAATCCCGACTAGTTATAAAACTGGATTTGAAAATTCCGACCAATTATAAAACTGGATTTAAAAATCCCGACTAGTTATAGAAACTGGATTTGAAAATCCCGACCAGTTATAAAACTGGATTTGAAAATCCCGACCAGTTATAAAAACTGGATTTGAAAATCCCGACCAGTTATAGAAACTCGATTTCAAAATACCGACCAGTTTTAGAAATTGGATTTGAAAATCCCGACCAGTTATAGAAACTGGATTTGAAAATCCCGACCAGTTATAACACTGAATTTGAAAATCCCGACCAGTTATAAAAACTGGATTTGAAAATCCCGACGAGTTATAGAAACTAAATTTGAAAATCCTGATCAGTTATAACACTGGATTTGAAAATCCAGACCAATTATAAAACTAGATTTGAAAATCCCGACCATTTACAGCAAATGGATTTGAAAATCCCGACCAGTTATAAAACTGGATTTGAAAATTCCGACCAGTTATGACACTAGATTTGAAAATCCCGACCAGTTATAGAAACTGGATTTGAAAATCCCGACCAGTTATAAAACTGGATTTGAAAATCTCGACCAGTTATAGAAACTGGATTTGAAAATCCCGACCAGTTATAGAAACTGGATTTTAAAATCCCGACCAATTATAGAAACTGGATTTGAAAATCCTGACCAGTTATAGAAACTAGATTTGAAAATCCCGACCAGTTATAAAAACTAGATTTGAAAATCCCGACTACTTATAGAAACTGGATTTGAACATCCCGACCAGTTATAGAAACTAGATTTGAAAATATTGACCAGTTATAGAAACTAGATTTGAAAATCCCGACCAGTTATAAAACTGGATTTGAAAATCTCGACCAGTTATAGAAACTGGATTTGAAAATCCCGACCAGTTATAAAAACTGGATTTGAAAATCCCAACCAGTTATAGAAACTGAATTTCAAAATCCCGACCAGTTATAGAAACTGGAGTTGAAAATCCCGACTAGTTATAACACTGAATTTGAAAATCCCGACCAGTTATAAAAACTGGATTTGAAAATTCCGACCAGTTATAGAAACTGGATTTGAAAATCCTGACCAGTTATAGAAACTGAATTTGAAAATCCCGACCAGTTATTAAAACTGGATTTGAAAATCCCGACCAATTATAAAACTGGATTTGAAAATCCCGACGAGTTATAGAAACTGAATTTGAAAATCTTGATCAGTTATAACACTGGATTTGAAAATCCCGACCAATTATAAAACTAGATTTTAAAATCCCGACCAGTTATAGAAAATGGATTTGAAAATCCCGACCAGTTATAAAACTGGATTTGAAAATCCCGACCAGTTATAAAAACTAGAGTTGAAAATCCCGACCAGTTATAGAAACTGGATTTGAAAATCACGACCAGTTATAGAAACTGGATTTGAAAATCTCGACCAGTTATAGAAACTGGATTTGAAAATCCCGACCAGATATAAGATCTGGATTTGAAAATCCCGACCAGTTATAAAATCTGGAATTGAAAATCCCGACCAGTTATAGAAACTGGATTTGAAAATCCCGACCAGTTATAAAAACTGGATTTGAAAATCTCGACCAGTTATAAAATTGGATTTAAAAAACCCGACCAGTTATAGAAACTGGATTTGAAAATCCTGATCAGTTATAACACTTGATTTGAAAATCCCGACCAATTATAAAACTAGATTTAAAAATCGGGACCTGTTATAGAAACTGGATTTGAAAATCCCGACCAGTTATAAATCTGGATTTGAAAATCCCAACCAGTTATAAAACTAGATTTAAAAATCCCGACCAGTTATAGAAACTGCATTTGAAAATCCTGACCAGTTATAAAACTGGATTTGAAAATCCCGACCAGTTATAGAAATTGGATTTAAAAATCCCGACCAGTTATGACACTAGATTTTGAAATCACGACCAGTTATAGAAACTGAATTTGAAAATCCCGACCAGTTGTAAAAACTGAATTTTGAAAATCCCGACCAGTTACAAAAACTGGATTTGAAAATCCCGACCAGTTATAAAAACTAGATTTGAAAATCCCGACCAGTTATAGAAACTGGATTTCAAAATCCCGATCAGTTATAGAAACTGATTTGAAAATCCCGACCAGTTATAGAAACTGGATTTGAAAATCCCGACCAGTTATAACACTGAATTTGAAAATCCCGACCAGTTATAAAAACTGCATTTGAAAATCCCGACCAGTTATAGAAACTGGATTTGAAAATTCTGACCAGTTATAGAAACTGAATTTGAAAATCCCGACCGTTTATAGAAACTGGATTTGAAAATTATGATCAGTTATAACACTAGATTTGAAAATTCCGACCAATTATAAAACTGGATTTGAAAATCCCGACCAGTTATAGAAATTGGATTTGAAAATCCCGACTAGTTATAAAACTGGATTTGAAAATCCCGACCAATTATAAAACTGGATTTAAAAATCCCGACCAGTTATAAAAACTGGATTTGAAAATCCCGACCAGTTATAAAAGTGGATTTGAAAATCCCGACCAGTTATAGAAACTGGATTTGAAAATCCTGACCAGTTATAAAACTGGATTTGAAAATCCCGACCAGTTATAGAAACTGGATTTAAAAATTCTGACTAGTTATGACACTAGATTTAAAAATTCCGACCAGTTATAGATACTGGATTTGAAAATCCCGACCAGTTATAACACTGAATTTGAAAATCCCGACCAGTTATAAAAACTGGATTTGAAAATCCCGACGAGTTATAGAAACTAAATTTGAAAATCCTGATAAGTTATAGCACTGGATTTGAAAATCCCGACCAATTATAAAACTAGATTTGAAAATCCCTACCAGTTATAGCAAATGGATTTGAAAATCCCGACCAGTTATAAAACTGGATTTGAAAATCCCGACCAGTTATGACACTAGATTTGAAAATCCCGACCAGTTATAGAAACTGGATTTGAAAATCCCGACCAATTATAGAAACTGGATTTGAAAATCCTGACCAGTTATAGAAACTAGATTTGAAAATCCCGACCAGTTATAAAAACTAGATTTGAAAATCCCGACCAGTTATAAAAACTGGATTTGAAAATCCCGACCAGTTATAGAAACTAGATTTGAAAATATCGACCAGTTATAGAAACTAGATTTGAAAATCCCGACCAGTTATAAAACTGGATTTGAAAATCTCGACCAGTTATAGAAACTGGATTTGAAAATCCCGACGAGTTATAAAAACTGGATTTGAAAATCCCAACCAGTTATAGAAACTGGATTTCAAAATCCCGACCAGTTATAGAAACTGGAGTTGAAAATCCCGATCAGTTATAACACTGAATTTGAAAATCCCGACCAGTTATAAAAACTGGATTTGAAAATCCCGACCAGTTATAGAAACTGGATTTGAAAATCCTGACCAGTTATAGAAACTGAATTTGAAAATCCTAACCAGTTATTAAAACTGGATTTGAAAATCCCGACCAGTTATAAAACTGGATTTGAAAATCCCGACGAGTTATAGAAACTGAATTTGAAAATCCTGATCAGTTATAACACTGGATTTGAAAATCCCGACTAATTATAAAACTAGATTTGAAAATCCCGACCAGTTATAAAACTGGATTTGAAAATACCGACCAGTTATAAAAACTGGATTTGAAAATCCCGACGAGTTATAGAAGCTGAATTTGAAAATCCTGATCAGTTATAACACTAGATTTGAAAATCCCGACCAATTATAAAACTAGATTTGAAAATCCTGACCAGTTATAGAAAATGGATTTGAAAATCCCGACCAGTTATAAAAACTGGATTTGAAAATCCCGACCAGTTATAAAAACTCGATTTCAAAATCCCGACCAGTTATAACACTAAATTTGAAAATCCCGACCAGTTATAAAAACTGGATTTGAAAATCCCGACCAGTTATAAAAACTGGATTTGAAAATTCCGACCAATTATAGAAACTGGATTTGAAAATCCTGACCAATTATAGAAACTGAATTTGAAAATCCTGACCAGTTATTAAAACTGGATTTGAAAATCCCGACCAGTTATAAAACTGGATTTGAAAATCCCGACGAGTTATAGAAACTGAATTTGAAAATCCTGATCAGTTATAACACTGGATTTGAAAATCCCGACCAATTATAAAACTAGATTTGAAAATCCCGACCAGTTATAGAAAATGGATTTGAAAATCCCGACCAGTTATAAAACTGGATTTGAAAATCCCGACCAGTTATAAAAACTAGAGTTGAAAATCCCGACCAGTTATAGAAACTGGATTTGAAAATCACGACCAGTTATAGAAACTGGATTTGAAAATCTCGACCAGTTATAGAAACTGGATTTGAAAATCCCGACCAGATATAGAAACTGGATTTGAAAATCCCGACCAGTTATAAAATCTGGAATTGAAAATCCCGACCAGTTATAGAAACTGGATTTCAAAATCCCGACCAGTTATAGAAACTGGATTTGAAAATCCCGACCAGTTATAGAAACTGGATTTGAAAATCCCGACCAGTTATAACACTGAATTTGAAAATCCCGACCGGTTATAAAAACTGGATTTGAAAATCCCGACCAGTTATAGAAACTTGATTTGAAAATCCTGACCAGTTATAGAAACTGGATTTGAAAATCCCGACCAGTTATAAAAACTGGATTTGAAAATCCCGACCAGTTATAAAACTGGATTTGAAAATCCCGACGAGTTATAGAAACTAAATTTGAAAATCCTGATCAGTTATAACACTGGATTTGAAAATCCCGACCAATTATAAAATTAGATTTGAAAATCCCGACCAGTTATAGAAAATGGATTTGAAAATCCCGACCAGTTATAAAACTGGATTTGAAAATCCCGACCAGTTATAAAAACTAGAGTTGAAAATCCCGACAAGTTATAGAAAATGGATTTGAAAATCACGACCAGTTATAGAAACTGGATTTGAAAATCTCGACCAGTTATAGAAACTGGATTTGAAAATCCCGACCAGATATAGAAACTGGATTTGAAAATCCCGACCAGTTTTAAAATCTGGAATTGAAAATCCCGACCAGTTATAGAAACTGGATTTCAAAATCCCGACCAGTTATAGAAACTGGATTTGAAAATCCCGACCAGTTATAGAAACTGGATTTGAAAATCCCGACCAGTTATAACACTGAATTTGAAAATCCCGACCGGTTATAAAAACTGGATTTGAAAATCCCGACCAGTTATAGAAACTTGATTTGAAAATCCTGACCAGTTATAGAAACTGGATTTGAAAATCCCGACCAGTTATAAAAACTGGATTTGAAAATCCCGACCAGTTATAAAACTGGATTTGAAAATCCCGACGAGTTATAGAAACTAAATTTGAAAATCCTGATCAGTTATAACACTGGATTTGAAAATCCCGACCAATTATAAAACTAGAATTGAAAATCCCGACCAGTTATAGAAAATGGATTTGAAAATACCGACCAGTTATAAAACTGGATTTGAAAATCCCGACCAGTTATAAAAACTAGAGTTGAAAATCCCGACAAGTTATAGAAACTGGATTTGAAAATCACGACCAGTTATAGAAACTGGATTTGAAAATCTCGACCAGTTATAGAAACTGGATTTGAAAATCCCGACCAGATATAGAAACTGGATTTGAAAATCCCGACCAGTTATAAAATCTGGAATTGAAAATCCCGACCAGTTATAGAAACTGGATTTCAAAATCCCGACCAGTTATAGAAACTGGATTTGAAAATCCCGACCAGTTATAGAAACTGGATTTGAAAATCCTGACCAGTTATAGAAACTGAATTTGAAAATCCTGACCAGTTATTAAAACTGGATTTGAAAATCCCGACCAGTTATAAAACTGGATTTCAAAATCCCGACGAGTTATAGAAACTGAATTTCAAAATCCTGATCAGTTATAGAAAATGGATTTGAAAATCCCGACCAGTTATAAAACTAGATTTGAAAATCCCGACCAGTTATAGAAAATGGATTTGAAAATCCCGACCAGTTATGAAACTGGATTTGAAAATCCCGACCAGTTATAGAAACTAGATTTGAAAATCCCGACCAGTTGTAAAAACTGAATTTTGAAAATCCCGACCAGTTACAAAAACTGGATTTGAAAATCCCGACCAGTTATAAAAACTAGATTTGAAAATCCCGACGAGTTATAGAAACTGGATTTCAAAATCCGGATCAGTTATAGAAACTGATTTGAAAATCCCGACCAGTTATAGAAACTGGATTTGAAAATCCCGACCAGTTATAACACTGAATTTGAAAATCCCGACCAGTTATAAAAACTGCATTTGAAAATCCCGACCAGTTATAGAAACTGGATTTGAAAATTCTGACCAGTTATAGAAACTGAATTTGAAAATCCCGACCATTTATAGAAACTGGATTTGAATAATATGATCAGTTATAACACTAGATTTGAAAATTCCGACCAATTATAAAACTGGATTTGAAAATCCCGACCAGTTATAGAAACTGGATTTGAAAATCCCGACTAGTTATAAAACTGGATTTGAAAATCCCGACCAATTATAAAACTGGATTTAAAAATCCCGACCAGTTATAGAAACTGGATTTGAAAATCCCGACCAGTTATAAAACTGGATTTGAAAATCCCGACCAGTTATAGAAACTGGATTTGAAAATCCTGACAAGTTATAAAACTGGATTTGAAAATCTCGACCAGTTATAGAAACTGGATTTAAAAATTCTGACTAGTTATGACACTAGATTTAAAAATTCCGACCAGTTATAGATACTGGATTTGAAAATCCCGACCAGTTATGACACTAGATTTGAAAATCCCGACCAGTTATAGAAACTGGATTTGAAAATCCCGACCAGTTATAGAAACTGGATTTGAAAATCCCGACCAGTTATAGAAACTGGATTTTAAAATCCCGACCAATTATAGAAACTGGATTTGAAAATCCTAACCAGTTATAGAAACTAGATTTGAAAATCCCGACCAGTTATAAAAACTAGATTTGAAAATCCCGACCAGTTATAAAAACTGGATTTGAAAATCCCGACCAGTTATAGAAACTAGATTTGAAAATATCGACCAGTTATAGAAACTAGATTTGAAAATCCCGACCAGTTATAAAACTGGATTTGAAAATCTCGACCAGTTATAGAAACTGGATTTGAAAATCCCGACGAGTTATAAAAACTGGATTTGAAAATCCCAACCAGTTATAGAAACTGGATTTCAAAATCCCGACCAGTTATAGAAACTGGAGTTGAAAATCCCGACCAGTTATAACACTGAATTTGAAAATCCCGACCAGTTATAGAAAATGGATTTGAAAATCCTGACCAGTTATAGAAACTGAATTTGAAAATCCTGACCAGTTATTAAAACTGGATTTGAAAATCCCGACCAGTTATAAAACTGGATTTGAAAATCCCGACGAGTTATAGAAACTGAATTTGAAAATCCTAACCAGTTATAGAAACTAGATTTGAAAATCCCGACCAGTTATAAAAACTAGATTTGAAAATCCCGACCAGTTATAGAAAATGGATTTGAAAATCCCGACCAGTTATAAAACTGGATTTGAAAATCCCGACCAGTTATAAAAACTGGATTTGAAAATCCCGACCAGTTATAGAAACTGGATTTGAAAATCCTGACCAGTTATAGAAACTGAATTTGAAAATCCTAACCAGTTATTAAAACTGGATTTGAAAATCCCGACCAGTTATAAAACTGGATTTGAAAATCCCGACGAGTTATAGAAACTGAATTTGAAAATCCTGATCAGTTATAACACTGGATTTGAAAATCCCGACTAATTATAAAACTAGATTTGAAAATCCCGACCAGTTATAAAACTGGATTTGAAAATACCGACCAGTTATAAAAACTGGATTTGAAAATCCCGACGAGTTATAGAAGCTGAATTTGAAAATCCTGATCAGTTATAACACTAGATTTGAAAATCCCGACCAATTATAAAACTAGATTTGAAAATCCTGACCAGTTATAGAAAATGGATTTGAAAATCCCGACCAGTTATAAAAACTGGATTTGAAAATCCCGACCAGTTATAAAAACTGGATTTCAAAATCCCGACCAGTTATAACACTAAATTTGAAAATCCCGACCAGTTATAAAAACTGGATTTGAAAATCCCGACCAGTTATAAAAACTGGATTTGAAAATTCCGACCAATTATAGAAACTGGATTTGAAAATCCTGACCAGTTATAGAAACTGAATTTGAAAATCCTGACCAGTTATTAAAACTGGATTTGAAAATCCCGACCAGTTATAAAACTGGATTTGAAAATCCCGACGAGTTATAGAAACTGAATTTGAAAATCCTGATCAGTTATAACACTGGATTTGAAAATCCCGACCAATTATAAAACTAGATTTGAAAATCCCGACCAGTTATAGAAAATGGATTTGAAAATCCCGACCAGTTATAAAACTGGATTTGAAAATCCCGACCAGTTATAAAAACTAGAGTTGAAAATCCCGACCAGTTATAGAAACTGGATTTGAAAATCACGACCAGTTATAGAAACTGGATTTGAAAATCTCGACCAGTTATAGAAACTGGATTTGAAAATCCCGACCAGATATAGAAACTGGATTTGAAAATCCCGACCAGTTATAAAATCTGGAATTGAAAATCCCGACCAGTTATAGAAACTGGATTTCAAAATCCCGACCAGTTATAGAAACTGGATTTGAAAATCCCGACCAGTTATAGAAACTGGATTTGAAAATCCCGACCAGTTATAACACTGAATTTGAAAATCCCGACCGGTTATAAAAACTGGATTTGAAAATCCCGACCAGTTATAGAAACTTGATTTGAAAATCCTGACCAGTTATAGAAACTGGATTTGAAAATCCCGACCAGTTATAAAAACTGGATTTGAAAATCCCGACCAGTTATAAAACTGGATTTGAAAATCCCGACGAGTTATAGAAACTAAATTTGAAAATCCTGATCAGTTATAACACTGGATTTGAAAATCCCGACCAATTATAAAATTAGATTTGAAAATCCCGACCAGTTATAGAAAATGGATTTGAAAATCCCGACCAGTTATAAAACTGGATTTGAAAATCCCGACCAGTTATAAAAACTAGAGTTGAAAATCCCGACAAGTTATAGAAAATGGATTTGAAAATCACGACCAGTTATAGAAACTGGATTTGAAAATCTCGACCAGTTATAGAAACTGGATTTGAAAATCCCGACCAGATATAGAAACTGGATTTGAAAATCCCGACCAGTTATAAAATCTGGAATTGAAAATCCCGACCAGTTATAGAAACTGGATTTCAAAATCCCGACCAGTTATAGAAACTGGATTTGAAAATCCCGACCAGTTATAGAAACTGGATTTGAAAATCCCGACCAGTTATAACACTGAATTTGAAAATCCCGACCGGTTATAAAAACTGGATTTGAAAATCCCGACCAGTTATAGAAACTTGATTTGAAAATCCTGACCAGTTATAGAAACTGGATTTGAAAATCCCGACCAGTTATAAAAACTGGATTTGAAAATCCCGACCAGTTATAAAACTGGATTTGAAAATCCCGACGAGTTATAGAAACTAAATTTGAAAATCCTGATCAGTTATAACACTGGATTTGAAAATCCCGACCAATTATAAAACTAGAATTGAAAATCCCGACCAGTTATAGAAAATGTATTTGAAAATACCGACCAGTTATAAAACTGGATTTGAAAATCCCGACCAGTTATAAAAACTAGAGTTGAAAATCCCGACAAGTTATAGAAACTGGATTTGAAAATCACGACCAGTTATAGAAACTGGATTTGAAAATCTCGACCAGTTATAGAAACTGGATTTGAAAATCCCGACCAGATATAGAAACTGGATTTGAAAATCCCGACCAGTTATAAAATCTGGAATTGAAAATCCCGACCAGTTATAGAAACTGGATTTCAAAATCCCGACCAGTTATAGAAACTGGATTTGAAAATCCCGACCAGTTATAGAAACTGGATTTGAAAATCCTGACCAGTTATAGAAACTGAATTTGAAAATCCTGACCAGTTATTAAAACTGGATTTGAAAATCCCGACCAGTTATAAAACTGGATTTCAAAATCCCGACGAGTTATAGAAACTGAATTTCAAAATCCTGATCAGTTATAGAAAATGGATTTGAAAATCCCGACCAATTATAGAAACTGGATTTGAAAATCCTGACCAGTTATAGAAACTAGATTTGAAAATCCCGACCAGTTATAAAAACTAGATTTGAAAATCCCGACCAGTTATAAAAACTGGATTTGAAAATCCCGACCAGTTATAGAAACTAGATTTGAAAATATCGACCAGTTATAGAAACTAGATTTGAAAATCCCGACCAGTTATAAAACTGGATTTGAAAATCTCGACCAGTTATAGAAACTGGATTTGAAAATCCCGACGAGTTATAAAAACTGGATTTGAAAATCCCAACCAGTTATAGAAACTGGATTTCAAAATCCCGACCAGTTATAGAAACTGGAGTTGAAAATCCCGACCAGTTATAACACTGAATTTGAAAATCCCGACCAGTTATAAAAACTGGATTTGAAAATCCCGACCAGTTATAGAAACTGGATTTGAAAATCCTGACCAGTTATAGAAACTGAATTTGAAAATCCTAACCAGTTATTAAAACTGGATTTGAAAATCCCGACCAGTTATAAAACTGGATTTGAAAATCCCGACGAGTTATAGAAACTGAATTTGAAAATCCTGATCAGTTATAACACTGGATTTGAAAATCCCGACTAATTATAAAACTAGATTTGAAAATCCCGACCAGTTATAAAACTGGATTTGAAAATACCGACCAGTTATAAAAACTGGATTTGAAAATCCCGACGAGTTATAGAAGCTGAATTTGAAAATCCTGATCAGTTATAACACTAGATTTGAAAATCCCGACCAATTATAAAACTAGATTTGAAAATCCTGACCAGTTATAGAAAATGGATTTGAAAATCCCGACCAGTTATAAAAACTGGATTTGAAAATCCCGACCAGTTATAAAAACTCGATTTCAAAATCCCGACCAGTTATAACACTAAATTTGAAAATCCCGACCAGTTATAAAAACTGGATTTGAAAATCCCGACCAGTTATAAAAACTGGATTTGAAAATTCCGACCAATTATAGAAACTGGATTTGAAAATCCTGACCAATTATAGAAACTGAATTTGAAAATCCTGACCAGTTATTAAAACTGGATTTGAAAATCCCGACCAGTTATAAAACTGGATTTGAAAATCCCGACGAGTTATAGAAACTGAATTTGAAAATCCTGATCAGTTATAACACTGGATTTGAAAATCCCGACCAATTATAAAACTAGATTTGAAAATCCCGACCAGTTATAGAAAATGGATTTGAAAATCCCGACCAGTTATAAAACTGGATTTGAAAATCCCGACCAGTTATAAAAACTAGAGTTGAAAATCCCGACCAGTTATAGAAACTGGATTTGAAAATCACGACCAGTTATAGAAACTGGATTTGAAAATCTCGACCAGTTATAGAAACTGGATTTGAAAATCCCGACCAGATATAGAAACTGGATTTGAAAATCCCGACCAGTTATAAAATCTGGAATTGAAAATCCCGACCAGTTATAGAAACTGGATTTCAAAATCCCGACCAGTTATAGAAACTGGATTTGAAAATCCCGACCAGTTATAGAAACTGGATTTGAAAATCCCGACCAGTTATAACACTGAATTTGAAAATCCCGACCGGTTATAAAAACTGGATTTGAAAATCCCGACCAGTTATAGAAACTTGATTTGAAAATCCTGACCAGTTATAGAAACTGGATTTGAAAATCCCGACCAGTTATAAAAACTGGATTTGAAAATCCCGACCAGTTATAAAACTGGATTTGAAAATCCCGACGAGTTATAGAAACTAAATTTGAAAATCCTGATCAGTTATAACACTGGATTTGAAAATCCCGACCAATTATAAAATTAGATTTGAAAATCCCGACCAGTTATAGAAAATGGATTTGAAAATCCCGACCAGTTATAAAACTGGATTTGAAAATCCCGACCAGTTATAAAAACTAGAGTTGAAAATCCCGACAAGTTATAGAAAATGGATTTGAAAATCACGACCAGTTATAGAAACTGGATTTGAAAATCTCGACCAGTTATAGAAACTGGATTTGAAAATCCCGACCAGATATAGAAACTGGATTTGAAAATCCCGACCAGTTTTAAAATCTGGAATTGAAAATCCCGACCAGTTATAGAAACTGGATTTCAAAATCCCGACCAGTTATAGAAACTGGATTTGAAAATCCCGACCAGTTATAGAAACTGGATTTGAAAATCCCGACCAGTTATAACACTGAATTTGAAAATCCCGACCGGTTATAAAAACTGGATTTGAAAATCCCGACCAGTTATAGAAACTTGATTTGAAAATCCTGACCAGTTATAGAAACTGGATTTGAAAATCCCGACCAGTTATAAAAACTGGATTTGAAAATCCCGACCAGTTATAAAACTGGATTTGAAAATCCCGACGAGTTATAGAAACTAAATTTGAAAATCCTGATCAGTTATAACACTGGATTTGAAAATCCCGACCAATTATAAAACTAGAATTGAAAATCCCGACCAGTTATAGAAAATGGATTTGAAAATACCGACCAGTTATAAAACTGGATTTGAAAATCCCGACCAGTTATAAAAACTAGAGTTGAAAATCCCGACAAGTTATAGAAACTGGATTTGAAAATCACGACCAGTTATAGAAACTGGATTTGAAAATCTCGACCAGTTATAGAAACTGGATTTGAAAATCCCGACCAGATATAGAAACTGGATTTGAAAATCCCGACCAGTTATAAAATCTGGAATTGAAAATCCCGACCAGTTATAGAAACTGGATTTCAAAATCCCGACCAGTTATAGAAACTGGATTTGAAAATCCCGACCAGTTATAGAAACTGGATTTGAAAATCCTGACCAGTTATAGAAACTGAATTTGAAAATCCTGACCAGTTATTAAAACTGGATTTGAAAATCCCGACCAGTTATAAAACTGGATTTCAAAATCCCGACGAGTTATAGAAACTGAATTTCAAAATCCTGATCAGTTATAGAAAATGGATTTGAAAATCCCGACCAGTTATAAAACTAGATTTGAAAATCCCGACCAGTTATAGAAAATGGATTTGAAAATCCCGACCAGTTATAAAACTGGATTTGAAAATCCCGACCAGTTATAGAAACTAGATTTGAAAATCCCGACCAGTTGTAAAAACTGAATTTTGAAAATCCCGACCAGTTACAAAAACTGGATTTGAAAATCCCGACCAGTTATAAAAACTAGATTTGAAAATCCCGACGAGTTATAGAAACTGGATTTCAAAATCCGGATCAGTTATAGAAACTGATTTGAAAATCCCGACCAGTTATAGAAACTGGATTTGAAAATCCCGACCAGTTATAACACTGAATTTGAAAATCCCGACCAGTTATAAAAACTGCATTTGAAAATCCCGACCAGTTATAGAAACTGGATTTGAAAATTCTGACCAGTTATAGAAACTGAATTTGAAAATCCCGACCATTTATAGAAACTGGATTTGAATAATATGATCAGTTATAACACTAGATTTGAAAATTCCGACCAATTATAAAACTGGATTTGAAAATCCCGACCAGTTATAGAAACTGGATTTGAAAATCCCGACTAGTTATAAAACTGGATTTGAAAATCTCGACCAATTATAAAACTGGATTTAAAAATCCCGACCAGTTATAGAAACTGGATTTGAAAATCCCGACCAGTTATAAAACTGGATTTGAAAATCCCGACCAGTTATAGAAACTGGATTTGAAAATCCTGACAAGTTATAAAACTGGATTTGAAAATCTCGACCAGTTATAGAAACTGGATTTAAAAATTCTGACTAGTTATGACACTAGATTTAAAAATTCCGACCAGTTATAGATACTGGATTTGAAAATCCCGACCAGTTATGACACTAGATTTGAAAATCCCGACCAGTTATAGAAACTGGATTTGAAAATCCCGACCAGTTATAGAAACTGGATTTGAAAATCCCGACCAGTTATAGAAACTGGATTTTAAAATCCCGACCAATTATAGAAACTGGATTTGAAAATCCTAACCAGTTATAGAAACTAGATTTGAAAATCCCGACCAGTTATAAAAACTAGATTTGAAAATCCCGACCAGTTATAAAAACTGGATTTGAAAATCCCGACCAGTTATAGAAACTAGATTTGAAAATATCGACCAGTTATAGAAACTAGATTTGAAAATCCCGACCAGTTATAAAACTGGATTTGAAAATCTCGACCAGTTATAGAAACTGGATTTGAAAATCCCGACGAGTTATAAAAACTGGATTTGAAAATCCCAACCAGTTATAGAAACTGGATTTCAAAATCCCGACCAGTTATAGAAACTGGAGTTGAAAATCCCGACCAGTTATAACACTGAATTTGAAAATCCCGACCAGTTATAGAAAATGGATTTGAAAATCCTGACCAGTTATAGAAACTGAATTTGAAAATCCTGACCAGTTATTAAAACTGGATTTGAAAATCCCGACCAGTTATAAAACTGGATTTGAAAATCCCGACGAGTTATAGAAACTGAATTTGAAAATCCTAACCAGTTATAGAAACTAGATTTGAAAATCCCGACCAGTTATAAAAACTAGATTTGAAAATCCCGACCAGTTATAGAAAATGGATTTGAAAATCCCGACCAGTTATAAAACTGGATTTGAAAATCCCGACCAGTTATAAAAACTGGATTTGAAAATCCCGACCAGTTATAGAAACTGGATTTGAAAATCCTGACCAGTTATAGAAACTGAATTTGAAAATCCTAACCAGTTATTAAAACTGGATTTGAAAATCCCGACCAGTTATAAAACTGGATTTGAAAATCCCGACGAGTTATAGAAACTGAATTTGAAAATCCTGATCAGTTATAACACTGGATTTGAAAATCCCGACTAATTATAAAACTAGATTTGAAAATCCCGACCAGTTATAAAACTGGATTTGAAAATACCGACCAGTTATAAAAACTGGATTTGAAAATCCCGACGAGTTATAGAAGCTGAATTTGAAAATCCTGATCAGTTATAACACTAGATTTGAAAATCCCGACCAATTATAAAACTAGATTTGAAAATCCTGACCAGTTATAGAAAATGGATTTGAAAATCCCGACCAGTTATAAAAACTGGATTTGAAAATCCCGACCAGTTATAAAAACTGGATTTCAAAATCCCGACCAGTTATAACACTAAATTTGAAAATCCCGACCAGTTATAAAAACTGGATTTGAAAATCCCGACCAGTTATAAAAACTGGATTTGAAAATTCCGACCAATTATAGAAACTGGATTTGAAAATCCTGACCAGTTATAGAAACTGAATTTGAAAATCCTGACCAGTTATTAAAACTGGATTTGAAAATCCCGACCAGTTATAAAACTGGATTTGAAAATCCCGACGAGTTATAGAAACTGAATTTGAAAATCCTGATCAGTTATAACACTGGATTTGAAAATCCCGACCAATTATAAAACTAGATTTGAAAATCCCGACCAGTTATAGAAAATGGATTTGAAAATCCCGACCAGTTATAAAACTGGATTTGAAAATCCCGACCAGTTATAAAAACTAGAGTTGAAAATCCCGACCAGTTATAGAAACTGGATTTGAAAATCACGACCAGTTATAGAAACTGGATTTGAAAATCTCGACCAGTTATAGAAACTGGATTTGAAAATCCCGACCAGATATAGAAACTGGATTTGAAAATCCCGACCAGTTATAAAATCTGGAATTGAAAATCCCGACCAGTTATAGAAACTGGATTTCAAAATCCCGACCAGTTATAGAAACTGGATTTGAAAATCCCGACCAGTTATAGAAACTGGATTTGAAAATCCCGACCAGTTATAACACTGAATTTGAAAATCCCGACCGGTTATAAAAACTGGATTTGAAAATCCCGACCAGTTATAGAAACTTGATTTGAAAATCCTGACCAGTTATAGAAACTGGATTTGAAAATCCCGACCAGTTATAAAAACTGGATTTGAAAATCCCGACCAGTTATAAAACTGGATTTGAAAATCCCGACGAGTTATAGAAACTAAATTTGAAAATCCTGATCAGTTATAACACTGGATTTGAAAATCCCGACCAATTATAAAATTAGATTTGAAAATCCCGACCAGTTATAGAAAATGGATTTGAAAATCCCGACCAGTTATAAAACTGGATTTGAAAATCCCGACCAGTTATAAAAACTAGAGTTGAAAATCCCGACAAGTTATAGAAAATGGATTTGAAAATCACGACCAGTTATAGAAACTGGATTTGAAAATCTCGACCAGTTATAGAAACTGGATTTGAAAATCCCGACCAGATATAGAAACTGGATTTGAAAATCCCGACCAGTTATAAAATCTGGAATTGAAAATCCCGACCAGTTATAGAAACTGGATTTCAAAATCCCGACCAGTTATAGAAACTGGATTTGAAAATCCCGACCAGTTATAGAAACTGGATTTGAAAATCCCGACCAGTTATAACACTGAATTTGAAAATCCCGACCGGTTATAAAAACTGGATTTGAAAATCCCGACCAGTTATAGAAACTTGATTTGAAAATCCTGACCAGTTATAGAAACTGGATTTGAAAATCCCGACCAGTTATAAAAACTGGATTTGAAAATCCCGACCAGTTATAAAACTGGATTTGAAAATCCCGACGAGTTATAGAAACTAAATTTGAAAATCCTGATCAGTTATAACACTGGATTTGAAAATCCCGACCAATTATAAAACTAGAATTGAAAATCCCGACCAGTTATAGAAAATGTATTTGAAAATACCGACCAGTTATAAAACTGGATTTGAAAATCCCGACCAGTTATAAAAACTAGAGTTGAAAATCCCGACAAGTTATAGAAACTGGATTTGAAAATCACGACCAGTTATAGAAACTGGATTTGAAAATCTCGACCAGTTATAGAAACTGGATTTGAAAATCCCGACCAGATATAGAAACTGGATTTGAAAATCCCGACCAGTTATAAAATCTGGAATTGAAAATCCCGACCAGTTATAGAAACTGGATTTCAAAATCCCGACCAGTTATAGAAACTGGATTTGAAAATCCCGACCAGTTATAGAAACTGGATTTGAAAATCCTGACCAGTTATAGAAACTGAATTTGAAAATCCTGACCAGTTATTAAAACTGGATTTGAAAATCCCGACCAGTTATAAAACTGGATTTCAAAATCCCGACGAGTTATAGAAACTGAATTTCAAAATCCTGATCAGTTATAGAAAATGGATTTGAAAATCCCGACCAGTTATAAAACTAGATTTGAAAATCCCGACCAGTTATAGAAAATGGATTTGAAAATCCCGACCAGTTATAAAACTGGATTTGAAAATCCCGACCAGTTATAGAAACTAGATTTGAAAATCCCGACCAGTTGTAAAAACTGAATTTTGAAAATCCCGACCAGTTACAAAAACTGGATTTGAAAATCCCGACCAGTTATAAAAACTAGATTTGAAAATCCCGACGAGTTATAGAAACTGGATTTCAAAATCCGGATCAGTTATAGAAACTGATTTGAAAATCCCGACCAGTTATAGAAACTGGATTTGAAAATCCCGACCAGTTATAACACTGAATTTGAAAATCCCGACCAGTTATAAAAACTGCATTTGAAAATCCCGACCAGTTATAGAAACTGGATTTGAAAATTCTGACCAGTTATAGAAACTGAATTTGAAAATCCCGACCATTTATAGAAACTGGATTTGAATAATATGATCAGTTATAACACTAGATTTGAAAATTCCGACCAATTATAAAACTGGATTTGAAAATCCCGACCAGTTATAGAAACTGGATTTGAAAATCCCGACTAGTTATAAAACTGGATTTGAAAATCCCGACCAATTATAAAACTGGATTTAAAAATCCCGACCAGTTATAGAAACTGGATTTGAAAATCCCGACCAGTTATAAAACTGGATTTGAAAATCCCGACCAGTTATAGAAACTGGATTTGAAAATCCTGACAAGTTATAAAACTGGATTTGAAAATCTCGACCAGTTATAGAAACTGGATTTAAAAATTCTGACTAGTTATGACACTAGATTTAAAAATTCCGACCAGTTATAGATACTGGATTTGAAAATCCCGACCAGTTATGACACTAGATTTGAAAATCCCGACCAGTTATAGAAACTGGATTTGAAAATCCCGACCAGTTATAGAAACTGGATTTGAAAATCCCGACCAGTTATAGAAACTGGATTTTAAAATCCCGACCAATTATAGAAACTGGATTTGAAAATCCTAACCAGTTATAGAAACTAGATTTGAAAATCCCGACCAGTTATAAAAACTAGATTTGAAAATCCCGACCAGTTATAAAAACTGGATTTGAAAATCCCGACCAGTTATAGAAACTAGATTTGAAAATATCGACCAGTTATAGAAACTAGATTTGAAAATCCCGGCCAGTTATAAAACTGGATTTGAAAATCTCGACCAGTTATAGAAACTGGATTTGAAAATCCCGACGAGTTATAAAAACTGGATTTGAAAATCCCAACCAGTTATAGAAACTGGATTTCAAAATCCCGACCAGTTATAGAAACTGGAGTTGAAAATCCCGACCAGTTATAACACTGAATTTGAAAATCCCGACCAGTTATAGAAAATGGATTTGAAAATCCTGACCAGTTATAGAAACTGAATTTGAAAATCCTGACCAGTTATTAAAACTGGATTTGAAAATCCCGACCAGTTATAAAACTGGATTTGAAAATCCCGACGAGTTATAGAAACTGAATTTGAAAATCCTGATCAGTTATAACACTGGATTTGAAAATCCCGACCAATTATAAAACTAGATTTGAAAATCCCGACCAGTTATAGAAAATGGATTTGAAAATCCCGACCAGTTATAAAACTGGATTTGAAAATCCCGACCAGTTATAAAAACTAGAGTTGAAAATCCCGACAAGTTATAGAAACTGGATTTGAAAATCACGACCAGTTATAGAAACTGGATTTGAAAATCTCGACCAGTTATAGAAACTGGATTTGAAAATCCCGACCAGATATAGAAACTGGATTTGAAAATCCCGACCAGTTATAAAATCTGGAATTGAAAATCCCGACCAGTTATAGAAACTGGATTTCAAAATCCCGACCAGTTATAGAAACTGGATTTGAAAATCCCGACCAGTTATAGAAACTGGATTTGAAAATCCTGACCAGTTATAGAAACTGAATTTGAAAATCCTGACCAGTTATTAAAACTGGATTTGAAAATCCCGACCAGTTATAAAACTGGATTTGAAAATCCCGACGAGTTATAGAAACTGAATTTCAAAATCCTGATCAGTTATAACACTGGATTTGAAAATTCCGACCAATTATAAAACTAGATTTGAAAATCCCGACCAGTTATAGAAAATGGATTTGAAAATCCCGACCAGTTATAAAACTGGATTTGAAAATCCCGACCAGTTATAAAAACTAGAGTTGAAAATCCCGACAAGTTATAGAAACTGGATTTGAAAATCACGACCAGTTATAGAAACTGGATTTGAAAATCTCGACCAGTTATAGAAACTGGATTTGAAAATCCCGACCAGATATAGAAACTGGATTTGAAAATCCCGACCAGTTATAAAATCTGGAATTGAAAATCCCGACCAGTTATAGAAACTGGATTTGAAAATCCCGACCAGTTATAGAAACTGGATTTGAAAATCCCGACCAGTTATAGAAACTGGATTTGAAAATCCCGACCAGTTATAACACTGAATTTGAAAATCCCGACCGGTTATAAAAACTGGATTTGAAAATCCCGACCAGTTATAGAAACTTGATTTGAAAATCCTGACCAGTTATAGAAACTGGATTTGAAAATCCCGACCAGTTATAAAAACTGGATTTGAAAATCTCGACCAGTTATAAAATTGGATTTGAAAATCCCGACTAGTTATAGAAACTGGATTTGAAAATCCTGATCAGTTATAACACTGAATTTGAAAATCCCGACCAATTATAAAACTAGATTTGAAAATCGAGACCTGTTATAGAAACTGAATTTGAAAATCCCTACCATTTATAGAAACTGGATTTGAAAATTATGATCAGTTATAACACTAGATTTGAAAATTCCGACCAATTATAAAACTGGATTTGAAAATCCCGACCAGTTATAGAAACTGGATTTGAAAATCCCGACTAGTTATAAAACTGGATTTGAAAATCCCGACCAATTATAAAACTGGATTTAAAAATCCCGACCAGTTATAGAAACTGGATTTGAAAATCCCGACCAGTTATAAAACTGGATTTGAAAATCCCGACCAGTTATAGAAACTGGATTTGAAAATCCTGACCAGTTATAAAACTGGATTTGAAAATCCCGACCAGTTATAAAAACTGGATTTAAAAATTCTGACTAGTTATGACACTAGATTTAAAAATTCCGACCAGTTATAGATACTGGATTTGAAAATCCCGACCAGTTATAACACTGAATTTGAAAATCCCGACCAGTTATAAAAACTGAATTTGAAAATCCCGACGAGTTATAGAAACTAAATTTGAAAATCCTGATAAGTTATAACACTGGATTTGAAAATCCCGACCAATTATAAAACTAGATTTGAAAATCCCTACCAGTTATAGCAAATGGATTTGAAAATCCCGACCAGTTATAAAACTGGATTTGAAAATCCCGACCAGTTATGACACTAGATTTGAAAATCCCGACCAGTTATAGAAACTGGATTTGAAAATCCCGACCAGTTATAGAAACTGGATTTGAAAATCCCGACCAGTTATAGAAACTGAATTTTAAAATCCCGACCAATTATAGAAACTGGATTTGAAAATCCTGACCAGTTATAGAAACTAGATTTGAAAATCCCGACCAGTTATAAAAACTAGATTTGAAAATCCCGACCAGTTATAAAAACTGGATTTGAAAATTCCGACCAGTTATAGAAACTAGATTTGAAAATATCGACCAGTTATAGAAACTAGATTTGAAAATCCCGACCAGTTATAAAACTGGATTTGAAAATCTCGACCAGTTATAGAAACTGGATTTGAAAATCCCGACGAGTTATAAAAACTAGATTTGAAAATCCCAACCAGTTATAGAAACTGGATTTCAAAATCCCGACCAGTTATAGAAACTGGAGTTGAAAATCCCGACCAGTTATAACACTGAATTTGAAAATCCCGACCAGTTATAGAAAATGGATTTGAAAATCCTGACCAGTTATAGAAACTGAATTTGAAAATCCTGACCAGTTATTAAAACTGGATTTGAAAATCCCGACCAGTTATAAAACTGGATTTGAAAATCCCGACGAGTTATAGAAACTGAATTTGAAAATCCTGATCAGTTATAACACTGGATTTGAAAATCCCGACCAATTATAAAACTAGATTTGAAAATCCCGACCAGTTATAGAAAATGGATTTGAAAATCCCGACCAGTTATAAAACTGGATTTGAAAATCCCGACCAGTTATAAAAACTAGAGTTGAAAATCCCGACAAGTTATAGAAACTGGATTTGAAAATCACGACCAGTTATAGAAACTGGATTTGAAAATCTCGACCAGTTATAGAAACTGGATTTGAAAATCCCGACCAGATATAGAAACTGGATTTGAAAATCCCGACCAGTTATAAAATCTGGAATTGAAAATCCCGACCAGTTATAGAAACTGGATTTCAAAATCCCGACCAGTTATAGAAACTGGATTTGAAAATCCCGACCAGTTATAGAAACTGAATTTGAAAATCCTGACCAGTTATAGAAACTGAATTTGAAAATCCTGACCAGTTATTAAAACTGGATTTGAAAATCCCGACCAGTTATAAAACTGGATTTGAAAATCCCGACGAGTTATAGAAACTGAATTTGAAAATCCTGATCAGTTATAACACTGGATTTGAAAATCCCGACCAATTATAAAACTAGATTTGAAAATCCCGACCAGTTATAGAAAATGGATTTGAAAATCCCGACCAGTTATAAAACTGGATTTGAAAATCCCGACCAGTTATAAAAACTAGAGTTGAAAATCCCGACAAGTTATAGAAACTGGATTTGAAAATCACGACCAGTTATAGAAACTGGATTTGAAAATCTCGACCAGTTATAGAAACTGGATTTGAAAATCCCGACCAGATATAGAAACTGGATTTGAAAATCCCGACCAGTTATAAAATCTGGAATTGAAAATCCCGACCAGTTATAGAAATTGGATTTCAAAATCCCGACCAGTTATAGAAACTGGATTTGAAAATCCCGACCAGTTATAGACACTAGATTTGAAAATCCCGACCAGTTATAGAAACTGGATTTGAAAATCCCGACCAGTTATAGAAACTGGATTTGAAAATCCCGACCAGTTATAGAAACTGGATTTTAAAATCCCGACCAATTATAGAAACTGGATTTGAAAATCCTGACCAGTTATAGAAACTAGATTTGAAAATCCCGACCAGTTATAAAAACTAGATTTGAAAATCCCGACCAGTTATAGAAACTGGATTTGAAAATCTCGACCAGTTATAGAAACTAGATTTGAAAATATCGACCAGTTATAGAAACTAGATTTGAAAATCCCGACCAGTTATAAAACTGGATTTGAAAATCTCGACCAGTTATAGAAACTGGATTTGAAAATCCTGACCAGTTATAAAAACTGGATTTGAAAATCCCAACCAGTTATAGAAACTGGATTTCAAAATCCCGACCAGTTATAGAAACTGGAGTTGAAAATCCCGACCAGTTATAACACTGAATTTGAAAATTCCGACCAGTTATAAAAACTGGATTTGAAAATCCCGACTAGTTATAGAAACTGGATTTGAAAATCCTGACCAGTTATAGAAACTGAAATTGAAAATCCTGACCAGTTATTAAAACTGGATTTGAAAATCCCGACCAGTTATAAAACTGGATTTGAAAATCCCGACGAGTTATAGAAACTGAATTTGAAAATCCTGATCAGTTATAACACTGGATTTGAAAATCCCGACCAATTATAAAACTAGATTTGAAAATCCCGACCAGTTATAGAAAATGGATTTGAAAATCCCGACCAGTTATAAAACTGGATTTGAAAATCCCGACCAGTTATAAAAACTAGAGTTGAAAATCCCGACCAGTTATAGAAACTGGATTTGAAAATCACGACCAGTTATAGAAACTGGATTTGATAATCTTGACCAGTTATAGAAACTGGATTTGAAAATCCCGACCAGATATAGAAACTGGATTTGAAAATCCCGACCAGTTATAAAATCTGTAATTGAAAATCCCGACCAGTTATAGAAACTGGATTTGAAAATCCTGATCAATTATAACACTGGATTTGAAAATCCCGACCAATTATAAAACTAAATTTGAAAATCGGGATCTGTTATAGAAACTGGATTTGAAAATCCCGACCAGTTATAAATCTGGATTTGAAAATCCCAACCAGTTATAAAACTAGATTTAAAAATCCCGACCAGTTATAGAAACTGCATTTGAAAATTCTGACCAGTTATAAAACTGGATTTGAAAATCCCGACCAGTTATAGAAAATGGATTTAAAAATCCCGACCAGTTATGACACTAGATTTTGAAATCACGACCAGTTATAGAAACTGGATTTGAAAATCCCGACCAGTTGTAAAAACTGAATTTTGAAAATCCCGACCAGTTACAAAAACTGGATTTGAAAATCCCGACCAGTTATAAAAACTAGATTTGAAAATCCCGACCAGTTATAGAAACTGGATTTGAAAATCCTGACCAGTTATAGAAACTGGATTTGAAAATCCCTACCAGTTATAGAAACTAGATTTGAAAATCCCGACTAGTTATAAAACTGGATTTGAAAATCCCGACCAGTTATAAAAACTGGATTTGAAAATCCCGACTACTTATAGAAACTGGATTTCAAAATACCGACCAGTTATAGAAACTGGATTTGAAAATCTCGACCAGTTATAGAAACTGGATTTGAAAATCCCGACCAGTTATAACACTGAATTTGAAAATCCCGACCAGTTATAAAAACTGGATTTGAAAATTCCGACCAGTTATAGAAACTGGATTTGAAAATCCTGACTAGTTATAGAAACTGAATTTGAAAATCCCGACCATTTATAGAAACTGGATTTGAAAATCATGATCAGTTATAACACTAGATTTGAAAATTCCGACCAATTATAAAACTGGATTTGAAAATCCCGACCAGTTATAGAAACTGGATTTGAAAATCCCGACTAGTTATAAAACTGGATTTGAAAATCCCGACCAATTATAAAACTGGATTTAAAAATCCCGACCAGTTATAGAAACTGGATTTGAAAATCCCAACCAGTTATAAAACTGGATTTGAAAATCCCGACCAGTTATAGAAACTGGATTTGAAAATCTCGACCAGTTATAGAAACTAGATTTGAAAATCCTGACTAGTTATAGAAACTGAATTTGAAAATCTCGACCAGTTATAGAAACTGGATTTGAAAATCCTGACCAGTTATAAAACTGGATTTGAAAATCCTGACCAGTTATAGAAACTGGATTTGAAAATCCTGATCAGTTATAACACTAGATTTGAAAATTCCGACCAATTATAAAACTGAATTTAAAACTCCCGACCATTTATAGAAACTGGATTTGAAAATCCCGACTAGTTATAAAACTGGATTTGAAAATCCCGACCAGTTATAAAACTGGATTTGAAAATCCCGACCAGTTATAAAAACTGGATTTCAAAATCCCGACCAGTTATAGAAACTGGATTTGAAAATCCCGACCAGTTGTAAAAACTGAATTTTGAAAATCCTGACCAGTTACAAAAACTGGATTTGAAAATTCCGACCAGTTATAAAAACTAGATTTGAAAATCCCGACCAGTTATAGAAACTGGATTTGAAAATCCCGACCAGTTATAAAAACTAGATTTGAAAATCCCGACCAGTTATAGAAACTCGATTTCAAAATACCGACCAGTTTTAGAAATTGGATTTGAAAATCCCGACCAGTTATAGAAACTGGATTTGAAAATCCCGACCAGTTATAACACTGAATTTGAAAATCCCGACCAGTTATAAAAACTGGATTTGAAAATCCCGACGAGTTATAGAAACTAAATTTGAAAATCCTGATCAGTTATAACACTGGATTTGAAAATCCAGACCAATTATAAAACTAGATTTGAAAATCCCGACCAGGTACAGCAAATGGATTTGAAAATCCCGACCAGTTATAAAACTGGATTTGAAAATTCCGACCAGTTATGACACTAGATTTGAAAATCCCGACCAATTATAGAAACTGGATTTGAAAATCCCGACCAGTTATAAAACTGGATTTGAAAATCCTGACCAGTTATAGAAACTGGATTTGAAAATCCCGACCAGTTATAGAAACTGGATTTTAAAATCCCGACCAATTATAGAAACTGGATTTGAAAATCCTGACCAGTTATAGAAACTAGATTTGAAAATCCCGACCAGTTATAAAAACTAGATTTGAAAATCCCGACCAGTTATAGAAACTGGATTTGAAAATCCCGACTAGTTATAAAACTGAATTTGAAAATCCCGACCAGTTATAAAAACTGGATTTGAAAATTCCGACCAGTTATAGAAACTGGATTTGAAAATCCTGACCAGTTATAGAAACTGAATTTGAAAATCCCGACCAGTTATTAAAACTGGATTTGAAAATCCCGACCAGTTATAAAACTGGATTTGAAAATCCCGACGAGTTATAGAAACTGAATTTGAAAATCCTGATCAGTTATAACACTGGATTTGAAAATCCTGACCAATTATAAAACTAGATTTGAAAATCCCGACTAGTTATAGAAAATGGATTTGAAAATCCCGACCAGTTATAAAACTGGATTTGAAAATCCCGACCAGTTATAAAAACTAGAGTTGAAAATCCCGACCAGTTATAGAAACTGGATTTGAAAATCCCGACCAGATATAAGATCTGGATTTGAAAATCCCGACCAGTTATAAAATCTGGAATTGAAAATCCCGACCAGTTATAGAAACTGGATTTCAAAATCCCGACCAGTTATAGAAACTGGATTTGAAAATCCCGACCAGTTATAGAAACTGGATTTGAAAATCCCGACCAGTTATAACACTGAATTTGAAAATCCCGACCGGTTATAAAAACTGGATTTGAAAATCCCGACCAGTTATAGAAACTTGATTTGAAAATCCTGACCAGTTATAGAAACTGGATTTGAAAATCCCGACCAGGTATAAAAACTGGATTTGAAAATCTCGACCAGTTATAAAATTGGATTTAAAAATCCCGACCAGTTATAGAAACTGGATTTGAAAATCCCGACCAGTTATAAAAACTAGATTTGAAAATCCCGACCAGTTATAGAAACTCGATTTCAAAATACCGACCAGTTTTAGAAATTGGATTTGAAAATCCCGACCAGTTATAGAAACTGGATTTGAAAATCCCGACCAGTTATAACACTGAATTTGAAAATCCCGACCAGTTATAAAACTGGATTTGAAAATCCCGACCAGTTATAGAAACTGGATTTCAAAATCCCGACGAGTTATAGAAACTGGATTTGAAAATCCCGACCAGTTGTAAAAACTGAATTTTGAAAATCCTGACCAGTTACAAAAACTGGATTTGAAAATTCCGACCAGTTATAAAAACTAGATTTGAAAATCCCGACCAGTTATAGAAACTGGATTTGAAAATCCCGACCAGTTATAAAAACTAGATTTGAAAATCCCGACCAGTTATAGAAACTCGATTTCAAAATACCGACCAGTTTTAGAAATTGGATTTGAAAATCCCGACCAGTTATAGAAACTGGATTTGAAAATCCCGACCAGTTATAACACTGAATTTGAAAATCCCGACCAGTTATAAAAACTGGATTTGAAAATCCCGACGAGTTATAGAAACTAAATTTGAAAATCCTGATCAGTTATAACACTGGATTTGAAAATCCAGACCAATTATAAAACTAGATTTGAAAATCCCGACCAGGTACAGCAAATGGATTTGAAAATCCCGACCAGTTATAAAACTGGATTTGAAAATTCCGACCAGTTATGACACTAGATTTGAAAATCCCGACCAATTATAGAAACTGGATTTGAAAATCCCGACCAGTTATAAAACTGGATTTGAAAATCCTGACCAGTTATAGAAACTGGATTTGAAAATCCCGACCAGTTATAGAAACTGGATTTTAAAATCCCGACCAATTATAGAAACTGGATTTGAAAATCCTGACCAGTTATAGAAACTAGATTTGAAAATCCCGACCAGTTATAAAAACTAGATTTGAAAATCCCGACCAGTTAGAGAAACTGGATTTGAAAATCCCGACTAGTTATAAAACTGAATTTGAAAATCCCGACCAGTTATAAAAACTGGATTTGAAAATTCCGACCAGTTATAGAAACTGGATTTGAAAATCCTGACCAGTTATAGAAACTGAATTTGAAAATCCCGACCAGTTATTAAAACTGGATTTGAAAATCCCGACCAGTTATAAAACTGGATTTGAAAATCCCGACGAGTTATAGAAACTGAATTTGAAAATCCTGATCAGTTATAACACTGGATTTGAAAATCCTGACCAATTATAAAACTAGATTTGAAAATCCCGACTAGTTATAGAAAATGGATTTGAAAATCCCGACCAGTTATAAAACTGGATTTGAAAATCCCGACCAGTTATAAAAACTAGAGTTGAAAATCCCGACCAGTTATAGAAACTGGATTTGAAAATCCCGACCAGATATAAGATCTGGATTTGAAAATCCCGACCAGTTATAAAATCTGGAATTGAAAATCCCGACCAGTTATAGAAACTGGATTTCAAAATCCCGACCAGTTATAGAAACTGGATTTGAAAATCCCGACCAGTTATAGAAACTGGATTTGAAAATCCCGACCAGTTATAACACTGAATTTGAAAATCCCGACCGGTTATAAAAACTGGATTTGAAAATCCCGACCAGTTATAGAAACTTGATTTGAAAATCCTGACCAGTTATAGAAACTGGATTTGAAAATCCCGACCAGGTATAAAAACTGGATTTGAAAATCTCGACCAGTTATAAAATTGGATTTAAAAATCCCGACCAGTTATAGAAACTGGATTTGAAAATCCTGATCAGTTATAACACTGGATTTGAAAATCCCGACCAATTATAAAACTAGATTTAAAAATCGGGACCTGTTATAGAAACTGGATTTGAAAATTCCGACCTGTTATAAATTTGGATTTGAAAATCCCAACCAGTTATAAAACTAGATTTAAAAATCCCGACCAGTTATAGAAACTGCATTTGAAAATCCTGACCAGTTATAAAACTGGATTTGAAAATCCCGACCTGTTATAGAAATTGGATTTAAAAATCCCGACCAGTTATGACACTAGATTTTGAAATCACGACCAGTTATAGAAACTGAATTTGAAAATCTCGACCAGTTGTAAAAACTGAATTTTGAAAATCCCGACCAGTTACAAAAACTGGATTTGAAAATCCCGACCAGTTATAAAAACTAGATTTGAAAATCCCGACCAGTTATAGAAACTAGATTTGAAAATCCCGACCAGTTATAAAAACTAGATTTGAAAATCCCGACCAGTTATAGAAACTGGATTTGAAAATCCCGACTAGTTATAAAACTGAATTTGAAAATCCCGACCAGTTATAAAAACTGGATTTGAAAATTCCGACCAGTTATAGAAGCTGGATTTGAAAATCCTGACCAGTTATAGAAACTGAATTTGAAAATCCCGACCAGTTATTAAAACTGGATTTGAAAATCCCGACCAGTTATAAAACTGGATTTGAAAATCCCGACGAGTTATAGAAACTGAATTTGAAAATCCTGATCAGTTATAACACTGGATTTGAAAATCCTGACCAATTATAAAACTAGATTTGAAAATCCCGACTAGTTATAGAAAATGGATTTGAAAATCCCGACCAGTTATAAAACTGGATTTGAAAATCCCGACCAGTTATAAAAACTAGAGTTGAAAATCCCGACCAGTTATAGAAACTGGATTTGAAAATCCCGACCAGATATAAGATGTGGATTTGAAAATCCCGACCAGTTATAAAATCTAGAATTGAAAATCCCGACCAGTTATAGAAACTGGATTTCAAAATCCCGACCAGTTATAGAAACTGGATTTGAAAATCCCGACCAGTTATAGAAACTGGATTTGAAAATCCCGACCAGTTATAACACTGAATTTGAAAATCCCGACCGGTTATAAAAACTGGATTTGAAAATCCCGACCAGTTATAGAAACTTGATTTGAAAATCCTGACCAGTTATAGAAACTGGATTTGAAAATCCCGACCAGGTATAAAAACTGGATTTGAAAATCTCGACCAGTTATAAAATTGAATTTAAAAATCCCGACTAGTTATAGAAACTGGATTTGAAAATCCCGACCAGTTATAAAAACTAGATTTGAAAATCCCGACCAGTTATAGAAACTCGATTTCAAAATACCGACCAGTTTTAGAAATTGGATTTGAAAATCCCGACCAGTTATAGAAACTGGATTTGAAAATCCCGACCAGTTATAACACTGAATTTGAAAATCCCGACCAGTTATAAAACTGGATTTGAAAATCCCGACCAGTTATAGAAACTGGATTTCAAAATCCCGACCAGTTATAGAAACTGGATTTGAAAATCCCGACCAGTTGTAAAAACTGAATTTTGAAAATCCTGACCAGTTACAAAAACTGGATTTGAAAATTCCGACCAGTTATAAAAACTAGATTTGAAAATCCCGACCAGTTATAGAAACTGGATTTGAAAATCCCGACCAGTTATAAAAACTAGATTTGAAAATCCCGACCAGTTATAGAAACTCGATTTCAAAATACCGACCAGTTTTAGAAATTGGATTTGAAAATCCCGACCAGTTATAGAAACTGGATTTGAAAATCCCGACCAGTTATAACACTGAATTTGAAAATCCCGACCAGTTATAAAAACTGGATTTGAAAATCCCGACGAGTTATAGAAACTAAATTTGAAAATCCTGATCAGTTATAACACTGGATTTGAAAATCCAGACCAATTATAAAACTAGATTTGAAAATCCCGACCAGGTACAGCAAATGGATTTGAAAATCCCGACCAGTTATAAAACTGGATTTGAAAATTCCGACCAGTTATGACACTAGATTTGAAAATCCCGACCAATTATAGAAACTGGATTTGAAAATCCCGACCAGTTATAAAACTGGATTTGAAAATCCTGACCAGTTATAGAAACTGGATTTGAAAATCCCAACCAGTTATAGAAACTGGATTTTAAAATCCCGACCAATTATAGAAACTGGATTTGAAAATCCTGACCAGTTATAGAAACTAGATTTGAAAATCCCGACCAGTTATAAAAACTAGATTTGAAAATCCCGACCAGTTATAGAAACTGGATTTGAAAATCCCGACTAGTTATAAAACTGAATTTGAAAATCCCGACCAGTTATAAAAACTGGATTTGAAAATTCCGACCAGTTATAGAAACTGGATTTGAAAATCCTGACCAGTTATAGAAACTGAATTTGAAAATCCCGACCAGTTATTAAAACTGGATTTGAAAATCCCGACCAGTTATAAAACTGGATTTGAAAATCCCGACGAGTTATAGAAACTGAATTTGAAAATCCTGATCAGTTATAACACTGGATTTGAAAATCCTGACCAATTATAAAACTAGATTTGAAAATCCCGACTAGTTATAGAAAATGGATTTGAAAATCCCGACCAGTTATAAAACTGGATTTGAAAATCCCGACCAGTTATAAAAACTAGAGTTGAAAATCCCGACCAGTTATAGAAACTGGATTTGAAAATCCCGACCAGATATAAGATCTGGATTTGAAAATCCCGACCAGTTATAAAATCTGGAATTGAAAATCCCGACCAGTTATAGAAACTGGATTTCAAAATCCCGACCAGTTATAGAAACTGGATTTGAAAATCCCGACCAGTTATAGAAATTGGATTTGAAAATCCCGACCAGTTATAACACTGAATTTGAAAATCCCGACCGGTTATAAAAACTGGATTTGAAAATCCCGACCAGTTATAGAAACTTGATTTGAAAATCCTGACCAGTTATAGAAACTGGATTTGAAAATCCCGACCGGGTATAAAAACTGGATTTGAAAATCTCGACCAGTTATAAAATTGGATTTAAAAATCCCGACCAGTTATAGAAACTGGATTTGAAAATCCTGATCAGTTATAACACTGGATTTGAAAATCCCGACCAATTATAAAACTAGATTTAAAAATCGGGACCTGTTATAGAAACTGGATTTGAAAATTCCGACCTGTTATAAATTTGGATTTGAAAATCCCAACCAGTTATAAAACTAGATTTAAAAATCCCGACCAGTTATAGAAACTGCATTTGAAAATCCTGACCAGTTATAAAACTGGATTTGAAAATCCCGACCTGTTATAGAAATTGGATTTAAAAATCCCGACCAGTTATGACACTAGATTTTGAAATCACGACCAGTTATAGAAACTGAATTTGAAAATCTCGACCAGTTGTAAAAACTGAATTTTGAAAATCCCGACCAGTTACAAAAACTGGATTTGAAAATCCCGACCAGTTATAAAAACTAGATTTGAAAATCCCGACCAGTTATAGAAACTGGATTTCAACATCCCGATCAGTTATAGAAACTGATTTGAAAATCCCGACCAGTTATAGAAACTGGATTTGAAAATCCCGACCAGTTATAACACTGAATTTGAAAATCCCGACCAGTTATAAAAACTGCATTTGAAAATCCCGACCAGTTATAGAAACTGGATTTGAAAATCCTGACCAGTTATAGAAACTGAATTTGAAAATCCCGACCATTTATAGAAACTGGATTTGAAAATTATGATCAGTTATAACACTAGATTTGAAAATTCCGACCAATTATAAAACTAGATTTGAAAATCCCGACCAGTTATAGAAACTGGATTTGAAAATCCCGACTAGTTATAAAACTGGATTTGAAAATCCCGACCAATTATAAAACTGGATTTAAAAATCCCGACCAGTTATAGAAACTGGATTTGAAAATCCCGACCAGTTATAAAACTGGATTTGAAAATCCCGACCAGTTATAGAAACTGGATTTGAAAATCCTTACCAGTTATAAAACTGGATTTGAAAATCCCGACCAGTTATAGAAACTGGATTTAAAAATTCTGACTAGTTATGACACTAGATTTAAAAATTCCGACCAGTTATAGATACTGGATTTGAAAATCCCGACCAGTTATAACACTGAATTTGAAAATTCCGACTAGTTATAAAAACTGGATTTGAAAATCCCGACGAGTTATAGAAACTAAATTTGAAAATCCTGATAAGTTATAACACTGGATTTGAAAATCCCGACCAATTATAAAACTAGATTTGAAAATCCCTACCAGTTATAGCAAATGGATTTGAAAATCCCGACCAGTTATAAAACTGGATTTGAAAATCCCGACCAGTTATGACACTAGATTTGAAAATCCCGACCAGTTATAGAAACTGGATTTGAAAATCCCGACCAGTTATAGAAACTGGATTTGAAAATCCCGACCAGTTATAGAAACTGGATTTTAAAATCCCGACCAATTATAGAAACTGGATTTGAAAATCCTGACCAGTTATAGAAACTAGATTTGAAAATCCCGACCAGTTATAAAAACTAGATTTGAAAATCCCGACCAGTTATAAAAACTGGATTTGAAAATCCCGACCAGTTATAGAAACTAGATTTGAAAATATCGACCAGTTATAGAAACTAGATTTGAAAATCCCGACCAGTTATAAAACTAGATTTGAAAATCTCGACCAGTTATAGAAACTGGATTTGAAAATCCCGACGAGTTATAAAAACTGGATTTGAAAATCCCAACCAGTTATAGAAATTGGATTTCAAAATCCCGACCAGTTATAGAAACTGGAGTTGAAAATCCCGACCAGTTATAACACTGAATTTGAAAATCCCGACCAGTTATAAAAACTGGATTTGAAAATCCCGACCAGTTATAGAAACTGGATTTGAAAATCCTGACCAGTTATAGAAACTGAATTTGAAAATCCTGACCAGTTATTAAAACTGGATTTTAAAATCCCGACCAGTTATAAAACTGGATTTGAAAATCCCGACGAGTTATAGAAACTGAATTTGAAAATCCTGATCAGTTATAACACTGGATTTGAAAATCCTGACCAATTATAAAACTAGATTTGAAAATCCCGACCAGTTATAGAAAATGGATTTGAAAATCCCGACCAGTTATAAAACTGGATTTGAAAATTCCGACCTGTTATAAAAACTATTGTTGAAAATCCCGACCAGTTATAGAAACTGGATTTGAAAATCACGACCAGTTATAGAAACTGGATTTGAAAATCTCGACCAGTTATAGAAACTGGATTTGAAAATCCCGACCAGATATAGAAACTGGATTTGAAAATCCCGACCAGTTATAAAATCTGGAATTGAAAATCCCGACCAGTTATAGAAACTGGATTTCAAAATCCCGACCAGTTATAGAAACTGGATTTGAAAATCCCGACCAGTTATAGAAACTGGATTTGAAAATCCCGACCAGTTATAACACTGAATTTGAAAATCCCGACCGGTTATAAAAACTGGATTTGAAAATCCCGACCAGTTATAAAAACTTGATTTGAAAATCCTGACCAGTTATAGAAACTGGATTTGAAAATCCCGACCAGTTATAGAAACTGGATTTCAACATCCCGATCAGTTATAGAAACTGATTTGAAAATCCCGACCAGTTATAGAAACTGGATTTGAAAATCCCGACCAGTTATAACACTGAATTTGAAAATCCCGACCAGTTATAAAAACTGCATTTGAAAATCCCGACCAGTTATAGAAACTGGATTTGAAAATCCTGACCAGTTATAGAAACTGAATTTGAAAATCCCGACCATTTATAGAAACTGGATTTGAAAATTATGATCAGTTATAACACTAGATTTGAAAATTCCGACCAATTATAAAACTAGATTTGAAAATCCCGACCAGTTATAGAAACTGGATTTGAAAATCCCGACTAGTTATAAAACTGGATTTGAAAATCCCGACCAATTATAAAACTGGACTTAAAAATCCCGACCAGTTATAGAAACTGGATTTGAAAATCCCGACCAGTTATAAAACGTGTTTTGAAAATCCCGACCAGTTATAGAAACTGGATTTGAAAATCCTTACCAGTTATAAAACTGGATTTGAAAATCCCGACCAGTTATAGAAACTGGATTTAAAAATTCTGACTAGTTATGACACTAGATTTAAAAATTCCGACCAGTTATAGATACTGGATTTGAAAATCCCGACCAGTTATAACACTGAATTTGAAAATTCCGACTAGTTATAAAAACTGGATTTGAAAATCCCGACGAGTTATAGAAACTAAATTTGAAAATCCTGATAAGTTATAACACTGGATTTGAAAATCCCGACCAATTATAAAACTAGATTTGAAAATCCCTACCAGTTATAGCAAATGGATTTGAAAATCCCGACCAGTTATAAAACTGGATTTGAAAATCCCGACCAGTTATGACACTAGATTTGAAAATCCCGACCAGTTATAGAAACTGGATTTGAAAATCCCGACCAGTTATAGAAACTGGATTTGAAAATCCCGACCAGTTATAGAAACTGGATTTTAAAATCCCGACCAATTATAGAAACTGGATTTGAAAATCCTGACCAGTTATAGAAACTAGATTTGAAAATCCCGACCAGTTATAAAAACTAGATTTGAAAATCCCGACCAGTTATAAAAACTGGATTTGAAAATCCCGACCAGTTATAGAAACTAGATTTGAAAATATCGACCAGTTATAGAAACTAGATTTGAAAATCCCGACCAGTTATAAAACTAGATTTGAAAATCTCGACCAGTTATAGAAACTGGATTTGAAAATCCCGACGAGTTATAAAAACTGGATTTGAAAATCCCAACCAGTTATAGAAATTGGATTTCAAAATCCCGACCAGTTATAGAAACTGGAGTTGAAAATCCCGACCAGTTATAACACTGAATTTGAAAATCCCGACCAGTTATAAAAACTGGATTTGAAAATCCCGACCAGTTATAAAAACTGGATTTGAAAATCCTGACCATTTATAGAAACTGAATTTGAAAATCCTGACCAGTTATTAAAACTAGATTTTAAAATCCCGACCAGTTATAAAACTGGATTTGAAAATCCCGACGAGTTATAGAAACTGAATTTGAAAATCCTGATCAGTTATAACACTGGATTTGAAAATCCTGACCAATTATAAAACTAGATTTGAAAATCCCGACCAGTTATAGAAAATGGATTTGAAAATCCCGACCAGTTATAAAACTGGATTTGAAAATCCCGACCTGTTATAAAAACTAGAGTTGAAAATCCCGACCAGTTATAGAAACTGGATTTGAAAATCACGACCAGTTATAGAAACTGGATTTGAAAATCTCGACCAGTTATAGAAACTGGATTTGAAAATCCCGACCAGATATAGAAACTGGATTTGAAAATCCCGACCAGTTATAAAATCTGGAATTGAAAATCCCGACCAGTTATAGAAACTGGATTTCAAAATCCCGACCAGTTATAGAAACTGGATTTGAAAATCCCGACCAGTTATAGAAACTGGATTTGAAAATCCCGACCAGTTATAACACTGAATTTGAAAATCCCGACCGGTTATAAAAACTGGATTTGAAAATCCCGACCAGTTATAAAAACTTGATTTGAAAATCCTGACCAGTTATAGAAACTGGATTTGAAAATCCCGACCAGTTATAAAAACTGGATTTGAAAATCTCGACCAGTTATAAAATTGGATTTGAAAATCCCGACCAGTTATAGAAACTGGATTTGAAAATCCTGATCAGTTATAACACTGAATTTGAAAATCCCGACCAATTATAAAACTAGATTTGAAAATCGGGACCTGTTATAGAAACTGAATTTGAAAATCCCGACCATTTATAGAAACTGGATTTGAAAATTATGATTAGTTATAACACTAGATTTGAAAATTCCGACCAATTATAAAACTGGATTTGAAAATCCCCACCAGTTATAGAAACTCGATTTGAAAATCCCGACTAGTTATAAAACTGGATTTGAAAATCCCGACCAATTATAAAACTGGATTTAAAAATCCCGACTAGTTATAGAAACTGGATTTGAAAATCCCGACCAGTTATAAAACTGGATTTGAAAATCCCGACCAGTTATAAAAACTGGATTTGAAAATCCCGATCAGTTATAGAAACTCGATTTCAAAATACCGACCAGTTTTAGAAATTGGATTTGAAAATCCCGACCAGTTATAGAAACTGGATTTGAAAATCCCGACCAGTTATAACACTGAATTTGAAAATCCCGACCAGTTATAAAAACTGGATTTGAAAATCCCGACGAGTTATAGAAACTAAATTTGAAAATCCTGATCAGTTATAACACTGGATTTGAAAATCCAGACCAATTATAAAACTAGATTTGAAAATCCCGACCATTTACAGCAAATGGATTTGAAAATCCCGACCAGTTATAAAACTGGATTTGAAAATTCCGACCAGTTATGACACTAGATTTGAAAATCCCGACCAGTTATAGAAACTGGATTTGAAAATCCCGACCAGTTATAAAACTGGATTTGAAAATCTCGACCAGTTATAGAAACTGGATTTGAAAATCCCGACCAGTTATAGAAACTGGATTTTAAAATCCCGACCAATTATAGAAACTGGATTTGAAAATCCTGACCAGTTATAGAAACTAGATTTGAAAATCCCGACCAGTTATAAAAACTAGATTTGAAAATCCCGACTACTTATAGAAACTGGATTTGAACATCCCGACCAGTTATAGAAACTAGATTTGAAAATATTGACCAGTTATAGAAACTAGATTTGAAAATCCCGACCAGTTATAAAACTGGATTTGAAAATCTCGACCAGTTATAGAAACTGGATTTGAAAATCCCGACCAGTTATAAAAACAGGATTTGAAAATCCCAACCAGTTATAGAAACTGGATTTCAAAATCCCGACCAGTTATAGAAACTGGAGTTGAAAATCCCGACTAGTTATAACACTGAATTTGAAAATCCCGACTAGTTATAAAAACTGGATTTGAAAATTCCGACCAGTTATAGAAACTGGATTTGAAAATCCTGACCAGTTATAGAAACTGAATTTGAAAATCCCGACCAGTTATTAAAACTGGATTTGAAAATCCCGACCAATTATAAAACTGGATTTGAAAATCCCGACGAGTTATAGAAACTGAATTTGAAAATCTTGATCAGTTATAACACTGGATTTGAAAATCCCGACCAATTATAAAACTAGATTTTAAAATCCCGACCAGTTATAGAAAATGGATTTGAAAATCCCGACCAGTTATAAAACTGGATTTGAAAATCCCGACCAATTATAGAAACTGGATTTGAAAATCTTGACCAGTTATAGAAACTAGATTTGAAAATCCCGACCAGTTATAAAAACTAGATTTGAAAATCCCGACCACTTATAAAAACTGGATTTGAAAATCCCGACCAGTTATAGAAACTAGATTTGAAAATATCGACCAGTTATAGAAACTAGATTTGAAAATCCTGACCAGTTATAAAACTGGATTTGAAAATCTCGACCAGTTATAAAAACTGGATTTGAAAATCCCGACGAGTTATAAAAACTGGATTTGAAAATCCCAACCAGTTATAAAAACTGGATTTCAAAATCCCGACCAGTTATAAAACTGGATTTGAAAATCCCGACCAGTTATAAAAACTAGAGTTGAAAATCCCGACCAGTTATAGAAACTGGATTTGAAAATCACGACCAGTTATAGAAACTGGATTTGAAAATCTCGACCAGTTATAGAAACTGGATTTGAAAATCCCGACCAGATATAAGATCTGGATTTGAAAATCCCGACCAGTTATAAAATCTGGAATTGAAAATCCCGACCAGTTATAGAAACTGGATTTCAAAATCCCGACCAGTTATAGAAACTGGATTTGAAAATCCCGACCAGTTATAGAAACTGGATTTGAAAATCCCGACCAGTTATAACACTGAATTTGAAAATCCCGACCGGTTATAAAAACTGGATTTGAAAATCCCGACCAGTTATAGAAACTTGATTTAAAAATCCTGACCAGTTATAGAAACTGGATTTGAAAATCCCGACCAGTTATAAAAACTGGATTTGAAAATCTCGACCAGTTATAAAATTGGATTTAAAAATCCCGACCAGTTATAGAAACTGGATTTGAAAATCCTGATCAGTTATAACACTTGATTTGAAAATCCCGACCAATTATAAAACTAGATTTAAAAATCGGGACCTGTTATAGAAACTGGATTTGAAAATCCCGACCAGTTATAAATCTGGATTTGAAAATCCCAACCAGTTATAAAACTAGATTTAAAAATCCCGACCAGTTATAGAAACTGCATTTGAAAATCCTGACCAGTTATAAAACTGGATTTGAAAATCCCGACCTGTTATAGAAATTGGATTTAAAAATCCCGACCAGTTATGACACTAGATTTTGAAATCACGACCAGTTATAGAAACTGAATTTGAAAATCTCGACCAGTTTTAAAAACTGAATTTTGAAAATCCCGACCAGTTACAAAAACTGGATTTGAAAATCCCGACCAGTTATAAAAACTAGATTTGAAAATCCCGACCAGTTATAGAAACTGGATTTCAACATCCCGATCAGTTATAGAAACTGATTTGAAAATCCCGACCAGTTATAGAAACTGGATTTGAAAATCCCGACCAGTTATAACACTGAATTTGAAAATCCCGACCAGTTATAAAAACTGCATTTGAAAATCCCGACCAGTTATAGAAACTGGATTTGAAAATCCTGACCAATTATAGAAACTGAATTTGAAAATCCCGACCATTTATAGAAACTGGATTTGAAAATTATGATCAGTTATAACACTAGATTTGAAAATTCCGACCAATTATAAAACTAGATTTGAAAATCCCGACCAGTTATAGAAACTGGATTTGAAAATCCCGACTAGTTATAAAACTGGATTTGAAAATCCCGACCAATTATAAAACTGGATTTAAAAATCCCGACCAGTTATAGAAACTGGATTTGAAAATCCCGACCAGTTATAAAACTGGATTTGAAAATCCCGACCAGTTATAGAAACTGGATTTGAAAATCCTCACCAGTTATAAAACTGGATTTGAAAATCCCGACCAGTTATAGAAACTGGATTTAAAAATTCTGACTAGTTATGACACTAGATTTAAAAATTCCGACCAGTTATAGATACTGGATTTGAAAATCCCGACCAGTTATAACACTGAATTTGAAAATTCCGACTAGTTATAAAAACTGGATTTGAAAATCCCGACGAGTTATAGAAACTAAATTTGAAAATCCTGATAAGTTATAACACTGGATTTGAAAATCCCGACCAATTATAAAACTAGATTTGAAAATCCCTACCAGTTATAGCAAATGGATTTGAAAATCCCGACCAGTTATAAAACTGGATTTGAAAATCCCGACCAGTTATGACACTAGATTTGAAAATCCCGACCAGTTATAGAAACTGGATTTGAAAATCCCGACCAGTTATAGAAACTGGATTTGAAAATCCCGACCAGTTATAGAAACTGGATTTTAAAATCCCGACCAATTATAGAAACTGGATTTGAAAATCCTGACCAGTTATAGAAACTAGATTTGAAAATCCCGACCAGTTATAAAAACTAGATTTGAAAATCCCGACCAGTTATAAAAACTGGATTTGAAAATCCCGACCAGTTATAGAAACTAGATTTGAAAATATCGACCAGTTATAGAAACTAGATTTGAAAATCCCGACCAGTTATAAAACTAGATTTGAAAATCTCGACCAGTTATAGAAACTGGATTTGAAAATCCCGACGAGTTATAAAAACTGGATTTGAAAATCCCAACCAGTTATAGAAATTGGATTTCAAAATCCCGACCAGTTATAGAAACTGGAGTTGAAAATCCCGACCAGTTATAACACTGAATTTGAAAATCCCGACCAGTTATAAAAACTGGATTTGAAAATCCCGACCAGTTATAGAAACTGGATTTGAAAATCCTGACCAGTTATAGAAACTGAATTTGAAAATCCTGACCAGTTATTAAAACTGGATTTTAAAATCCCGACCAGTTATAAAACTGGATTTGAAAATCCCGACGAGTTATAGAAACTGAATTTGAAAATCCTGATCAGTTATAACACTGGATTTGAAAATCCTGACCAATTATAAAACTAGATTTGAAAATCCCGACCAGTTATAGAAAATGGATTTGAAAATCCCGACCAGTTATAAAACTGGATTTGAAAATCCCGACCTGTTATAAAAACTAGAGTTGAAAATCCCGACCAGTTATAGAAACTGGATTTGAAAATCACGACCAGTTATAGAAACTGGATTTGAAAATCTCGACCAGTTATAGAAACTGGATTTGAAAATCCCGACCAGATATAGAAACTGGATTTGAAAATCCCGACCAGTTATAAAATCTGGAATTGAAAATCCCGACCAGTTATAGAAACTGGATTTGAAAATCCCGACCAGTTATAGAAACTGGATTTGAAAATCCCGACCAGTTATAGAAACTGGATTTGAAAATCCCGACCAGTTATAACACTGAATTTGAAAATCCCGACCGGTTATAAAAACTGGATTTGAAAATCCCGACCAGTTATAAAAACTTGATTTGAAAATCCTGACCAGTTATAGAAACTGGATTTGAAAATCCCGACCAGTTATAAAAACTGGATTTGAAAATCTCGACCAGTTATAAAATTGGATTTGAAAATCCCGACCAGTTATAGAAACTGGATTTGAAAATCCTGATCAGTTATAACACTGAATTTGAAAATCCCGACCAATTATAAAACTAGATTTGAAAATCGGGACCTGTTATAGAAACTGAATTTGAAAATCCCGACCATTTATAGAAACTGGATTTGAAAATTATGATTAGTTATAACACTAGATTTGAAAATTCCGACCAATTATAAAACTGGATTTGAAAATCCCCACCAGTTATAGAAACTCGATTTGAAAATCCCGACTAGTTATAAAACTGGATTTGAAAATCCCGACCAATTATAAAACTGGATTTAAAAATCCCGACTAGTTATAGAAACTGGATTTGAAAATCCCGACCAGTTATAAAACTGGATTTGAAAATCCCGACCAGTTATAAAAACTGGATTTGAAAATCCCGACCAGTTATAGAAACTCGATTTCAAAATACCGACCAGTTTTAGAAATTGGATTTGAAAATCCCGACCAGTTATAGAAACTGGATTTGAAAATCCCGACCAGTTATAACACTGAATTTGAAAATCCCGACCAGTTATAAAAACTGGATTTGAAAATCCCGACGAGTTATAGAAACTAAATTTGAAAATCCTGATCAGTTATAACACTGGATTTGAAAATCCAGACCAATTATAAAACTAGATTTGAAAATCCCGACCATTTACAGCAAATGGATTTGAAAATCCCGACCAGTTATAAAACTGGATTTGAAAATTCCGACCAGTTATGACACTAGATTTGAAAATCCCGACCAGTTATAGAAACTGGATTTGAAAATCCCGACCAGTTATAAAACTGGATTTGAAAATCTCGACCAGTTATAGAAACTGGATTTGAAAATCCCGACCAGTTATAGAAACTGGATTTTAAAATCCCGACCAATTATAGAAACTGGATTTGAAAATCCTGACCAGTTATAGAAACTAGATTTGAAAATCCCGACCAGTTATAAAAACTAGATTTGAAAATCCCGACTACTTATAGAAACTGGATTTGAACATCCCGACCAGTTATAGAAACTAGATTTGAAAATATTGACCAGTTATAGAAACTAGATTTGAAAATCCCGACCAGTTATAAAACTGGATTTGAAAATCTCGACCAGTTATAGAAACTGGATTTGAAAATCCCGACCAGTTATAAAAACAGGATTTGAAAATCCCAACCAGTTATAGAAACTGGATTTCAAAATCCCGACCAGTTATAGAAACTGGAGTTGAAAATCCCGACTAGTTATAACACTGAATTTGAAAATCCCGACTAGTTATAAAAACTGGATTTGAAAATTCCGACCAGTTATAGAAACTGGATTTGAAAATCTTGACCAGTTATAGAAACTGAATTTGAAAATCCCGACCAGTTATTAAAACTGGATTTGAAAATCCCGACCAATTATAAAACTGGATTTGAAAATCCCGACGAGTTATAGAAACTGAATTTGAAAATCTTGATCAGTTATAACACTGGATTTGAAAATCCCGACCAATTATAAAACTAGATTTTAAAATCCCGACCAGTTATAGAAAATGGATTTGAAAATCCCGACCAGTTATAAAACTGGATTTGAAAATCCCGACCAATTATAGAAACTGGATTTGAAAATCTTGACCAGTTATAGAAACTAGATTTGAAAATCCCGACCAGTTATAAAAACTAGATTTGAAAATCCCGACCACTTATAAAAACTGGATTTGAAAATCCCGACCAGTTATAGAAACTAGATTTGAAAATATCGACCAGTTATAGAAACTAGATTTGAAAATCCTGACCAGTTATAAAACTGGATTTGAAAATCTCGACCAGTTATAAAAACTGGATTTGAAAATCCCGACGAGTTATAAAAACTGGATTTGAAAATCCCAACCAGTTATAGAAACTGGATTTCAAAATCCCGACCAGTTATAAAACTGGATTTGAAAATCCCGACCAGTTATAAAAACTAGAGTTGAAAATCCCGACCAGTTATAGAAACTGGATTTGAAAATCACGACCAGTTATAGAAACTGGATTTGAAAATCTCGACCAGTTATAGAAACTGGATTTGAAAATCCCGACCAGATATAAGATCTGGATTTGAAAATCCCGACCAGTTATAAAATCTGGAATTGAAAATCCCGACCAGTTATAGAAACTGGATTTCAAAATCCCGACCAGTTATAGAAACTGGATTTGAAAATCCCGACCAGTTATAGAAACTGGATTTGAAAATCCCGACCAGTTATAACACTGAATTTGAAAATCCCGACCGGTTATAAAAACTGGATTTGAAAATCCCGACCAGTTATAGAAACTTGATTTAAAAATCCTGACCAGTTATAGAAACTGGATTTGAAAATCCCGACCAGTTATAAAAACTGGATTTGAAAATCTCGACCAGTTATAAAATTGGATTTAAAAATCCCGACCAGTTATAGAAACTGGATTTGAAAATCCTGATCAGTTATAACACTTGATTTGAAAATCCCGACCAATTATAAAACTAGATTTAAAAATCGGGACCTGTTATAGAAACTGGATTTGAAAATCCCGACCAGTTATAAATCTGGATTTGAAAATCCCAACCAGTTATAAAACTAGATTTAAAAATCCCGACCAGTTATAGAAACTGCATTTGAAAATCCTGACCAGTTATAAAACTGGATTTGAAAATCCCGACCAGTTATAGAAATTGGATTTAAAAATCCCGACCAGTTATGACACTAGATTTTGAAATCACGACCAGTTATAGAAACTGAATTTGAAAATCCCGACCAGTTGTAAAAACTGAATTTTGAAAATCCCGACCAGTTACAAAAACTGGATTTGAAAATCCCGACCAGTTATAAAAACTAGATTTGAAAATCCCGACCAGTTATAGAAACTGGATTTCAAAATCCCGATCAGTTATAGAAACTGATTTGAAAATCCCGACCAGTTATAGAAACTGGATTTGAAAATCCCGACCAGTTATAACACTGAATTTGAAAATCCCGACCAGTTATAAAAACTGCATTTGAAAATCCCGACCAGTTATAGAAACTGGATTTGAAAATTCTGACCAGTTATAGAAACTGAATTTGAAAATCCCGACCGTTTATAGAAACTGGATTTGAAAATTATGATCAGTTATAACACTAGATTTGAAAATTCCGACCAATTATAAAACTGGATTTGAAAATCCCGACCAGTTATAGAAATTGGATTTGAAAATCCCGACTAGTTATAAAACTGGATTTGAAAATCCCGACCAATTATAAAACTGGATTTAAAAATCCCGACCAGTTATAAAAACTGGATTTGAAAATCCCGACCAGTTATAAAAGTGGATTTGAAAATCCCGACCAGTTATAGAAACTGGATTTGAAAATCCTGACCAGTTATAAAACTGGATTTGAAAATCCCGACCAGTTATAGAAACTGGATTTAAAAATTCTGACTAGTTATGACACTAGATTTAAAAATTCCGACCAGTTATAGATACTGGATTTGAAAATCCCGACCAGTTATAACACTGAATTTGAAAATCCCGACCAGTTATAAAAACTGGATTTGAAAATCCCGACGAGTTATAGAAACTAAATTTGAAAATCCTGATAAGTTATAGCACTGGATTTGAAAATCCCGACCAATTATAAAACTAGATTTGAAAATCCCTACCAGTTATAGCAAATGGATTTGAAAATCCCGACCAGTTATAAAACTGGATTTGAAAATCCCGACCAGTTATGACACTAGATTTGAAAATCCCGACCAGTTATAGAAACTGGATTTGAAAATCCCGACCAATTATAGAAACTAGATTTGAAAATCCTGACCAGTTATAGAAACTAGATTTGAAAATCCCGACCAGTTATAAAAACTAGATTTGAAAATCCCGACCAGTTATAAAAACTGGATTTGAAAATCCCGACCAGTTATAGAAACTAGATTTGAAAATATCGACCAGTTATAGAAACTAGATTTGAAAATCCCGACCAGTTATAAAACTGGATTTGAAAATCTCGACCAGTTATAGAAACTGGATTTGAAAATCCCGACGAGTTATAAAAACTGGATTTGAAAATCCCAACCAGTTATAGAAACTGGATTTCAAAATCCCGACCAGTTATAGAAACTGGAGTTGAAAATCCCGACCAGTTATAACACTGAATTTGAAAATCCCGACCAGTTATAAAAACTGGATTTGAAAATCCCGGCCAGTTATAGAAACTGGATTTGAAAATCCTGACCAGTTATAGAAACTGAATTTGAAAATCCTAACCAGTTATTAAAACTGGATTTGAAAATCCCGACCAGTTATAAAACTGGATTTGAAAATCCCGACGAGTTATAGAAACTGAATTTGAAAATCCTGATCAGTTATAACACTGGATTTGAAAATCCCGACTAATTATAAAACTAGATTTGAAAATCCCGACCAGTTATAAAACTGGATTTGAAAATACCGACCAGTTATAAAAACTGGATTTGAAAATCCCGACGAGTTATAGAAGCTGAATTTGAAAATCCTGATCAGTTATAACACTAGATTTGAAAATCCCGACCAATTATAAAACTAGATTTGAAAATCCTGACCAGTTATAGAAAATGGATTTGAAAATCCCGACCAGTTATAAAAACTGGATTTGAAAATCCCGACCAGTTATAAAAACTGGATTTCAAAATCCCGACCAGTTATAACACTAAATTTGAAAATCCCGACCAGTTATAAAAACTGGATTTGAAAATCCCGACCAGTTATAAAAACTGGATTTGAAAATTCCGACCAATTATAGAAACTGGATTTGAAAATCCTGACCAGTTATAGAAACTGAATTTGAAAATCCTGACCAGTTATTAAAACTGGATTTGAAAATCCCGACCAGTTATAAAACTGGATTTGAAAATCCCGACGAGTTATAGAAACTGAATTTGAAAATCCTGATCAGTTATAACACTGGATTTGAAAATCCCGACCAATTATAAAACTAGATTTGAAAATTCCGACCAGTTATAGAAAATGGATTTGAAAATCCCGACCAGCTATAAAACTGGATTTGAAAATCCCGACCAGTTATAAAAACTAGAGTTGAAAATCCCGACCAGTTATAGAAACTGGATTTGAAAATCACGACCAGTTATAGAAACTGGATTTGAAAATCTCGACCAGTTATAGAAACTGGATTTGAAAATCCCGACAGGATATAGAAACTGGATTTGAAAATCCCGACCAGTTATAAAATCTGGAATTGAAAATCCCGACCAGTTATAGAAACTGGATTTCAAAATCCCGACCAGTTATAGAAACTGGATTTGAAAATCCCGACCAGTTATAGAAACTGGATTTGAAAATCCCGACCAGTTATAACACTGAATTTGAAAATCCCGACCGGTTATAAAAACTGGATTTGAAAATCCCGACCAGTTATAGAAACTTGATTTGAAAATCCTGACCAGTTATAGAAACTGGATTTGAAAATCCCGACCAGTTATAAAAACTGGATTTGAAAATCCCGACCAGTTATAAAACTGGATTTGAAAATCCCGACGAGTTATAGAAACTAAATTTGAAAATCCTGATCAGTTATAACACTGGATTTGAAAATCCCGACCAATTATAAAACTAGATTTGAAAATCCCGACCAGTTATAGAAAATGGATTTGAAAATCCCGACCAGTTATAAAACTGGATTTGAAAATCCCGACCAGTTATAGAAACTAGATTTGAAAATCCCGACCAGTTGTAAAAACTGAATTTTGAAAATCCCGACCAGTTACAAAAACTGGATTTGAAAATCCCGACCAGTTATAAAAACTAGATTTGAAAATCCCGACGAGTTATAGAAACTGGATTTCAAAATCCGGATCAGTTATAGAAACTGATTTGAAAATCCCGACCAGTTATAGAAACTGGATTTGAAAATCCCGACCAGTTATAACACTGAATTTGAAAATCTCGACCAGTTATAAAAACTGCATTTGAAAATCCCGACCAGTTATAGAAACTGGATTTGAAAATTCTGACCAGTTATAGAAACTGAATTTGAAAATCCCGACCATTTATAGAAACTGGATTTGAATAATATGATCAGTTATAACACTAGATTTGAAAATTCCGACCAATTATAAAACTGGATTTGAAAATCCCGACCAGTTATAGAAACTGGATTTGAAAATCCCGACTAGTTATAAAACTGGATTTGAAAATCCCGACCAATTATAAAACTGGATTTAAAAATCCCGACCAGTTATAGAAACTGGATTTGAAAATCCCGACCAGTTATAAAACTGGATTTGAAAATCCCGACCAGTTATAGAAACTGGATTTGAAAATCCCGACCAATTATAAAACTGGATTTAAAAATCCCGACCAGTTATAGAAACTGGATTTGAAAATCCCGACCAGTTATAAAACTGAATTTGAAAATCCCGACCAGTTATAGAAACTGGATTTGAAAATCCTGACAAGTTATAAAACTGGATTTGAAAATCTCGACCAGTTATAGAAACTGGATTTAAAAATTCTGACTAGTTATGACACTAGATTTAAAAATTCCGACCAGTTATAGATACTGGATTTGAAAATCCCGACCAGTTATAACACTGAATTTGAAAATCCCGACCAGTTATAAAAACTGGATTTGAAAATTCCGACGAGTTATAGAAACTAAATTTGAAAATCCTGATAAGTTATAACACTGGATTTGAAAATCCCGACCAATTATAAAACTAGATTTGAAAATCCCTACCAGTTATAGCAAATGGATTTGAAAATCCCGACCAGTTATAAAACTGGATTTGAAAATCCCGACCAGTTATGACACTAGATTTGAAAATCTCGACCAGTTATAGAAACTGGATTTGAAAATCCCGACCAGTTATAGAAACTGGATTTTAAAATCCCGACCAGTTATAGAAACTGGATTTTAAAATCCCGACCAATTATAGAAACTGGATTTGAAAATCCTGACCAGTTATAGAAACTAGATTTGAAAATCCCGACCAGTTATAAAAACTAGATTTGAAAATCCCGACCAGTTATAAAAACTGGATTTGAAAATCCCGACCAGTTATAGAAACTAGATTTGAAAATATCGACCAGTTATAGAAACTAGATTTGAAAATCCCGACCAGTTATAAAACTGGATTTGAAAATCTCGACCAGTTATAGAAACTGGATTTGAAAATCCCGACGAGTTATAAAAACTGGATTTGAAAATCCCAACCAGTTATAGAAACTGGATTTCAAAATTCCGACCAGTTATAGAAACTGGAGTTGAAAATCCCGACCAGTTATAAAAACTGGATTTGAAAATTCCGACCAATTATAGAAATTGGATTTGAAAATTCTGACCAGTTATAGAAACTGAATTTGAAAATCCTGACTAGTTATTAAAACTGAATTTGAAAATCCTGACCAGTTATTAAAACTGGATTTGAAAATCCCGACCAGTTATAAAACTGGATTTGAAAATCCCGACGAGTTATAGAAACTGAATTTGAAAATCCTGATCAGTTATAACACTGGATTTGAAAATCCCGACCAATTATAAAACTAGATTTGAAAATCCCGACCAGTTATAGAAAATGGATTTGAAAATCCCGACCAGTTATAAAACTGGATTTGAAAATCCCGACCAGTTATAAAAACTAGAGTTGAAAATCCCGACCAGTTATAGAAACTGGATTTGAAAATCACGACCAGTTATAGAAACTGGATTTGAAAATCTCGACCAGTTATAGAAACTGGATTTGAAAATCCCGACGAGATATAGAAACTGGATTTGAAAATCCCGACCAGTTATAAAATCTGGAATTGAAAATCCCGACCAGTTATAGAAACTGGATTTCAAAATCCCGACCAGTTATAGAAACTGGATTTGAAAATCCCGACCAGTTATAGAAACTGGATTTGAAAATCCCGACCAGTTATAACACTGAATTTGAAAATCCCGACCGGTTATAAAAACTGGATTTGAAAATCCCGACCAGTTATAGAAACTTGATTTGAAAATCCTGACCAGTTATAGAAACTGGATTTGAAAATCCCGACCAGTTATAAAAACTGGATTTGAAAATCTCGACCAGTTATAAAATTGGATTTGAAAATCCCGACCAGTTATAGAAACTGGATTTGAAAATCCTGATCAGTTATAACACTGAATTTGAAAATCCCGACCAATTATAAAACTAGATTCGAAAATCAGGACCTGTTATAGAAACTGAATTTGAAAATCCCGACCATTTATAGAAACTGGATTTGAAAATTATGATCAGTTATAACACTAGATTTGAAAATTCCGACCAATTATAAAACTGGATTTGAAAATCCCGACCAGTTATAGAAACTGGATTTGAAAATCCCTACTAGTTATAAAACTGGATTTGAAAATCCCGACCAATTATAAAACTGGATTTAAAAATCCCGACCAGTTATAGAAACTGGATTTGAAAATCCCGACCAGTTATAAAACTGGATTTGAAAATCCCGACCAGTTATAAAAACTGGATTTGAAAATCCCGACCAGTTATAGAAACTCGATTTCAAAATACCGACCAGTTTTAGAAATTGGATTTGAAAATCCCGACCAGTTATAGAAACTGGATTTGAAAATCCCGACCAGTTATAACACTGAATTTGAAAATCCCGACCAGTTATAAAAACTGGATTTGAAAATCCCGACGAGTTATAGAAACAAAATTTGAAAATCCTGATCAGTTATAACACTGGATTTGAAAATCCAGACCAATTATAAAACTAGATTTGAAAATCCCGACCAGTTACAGCAAATGGATTTGAAAATCCCGACCAGTTATAAAACTGGATTTGAAAATTCCGACCAGTTATGACACTAGATTTGAAAATCCCGACCAGTTATAGAAACTGGATTTGAAAATCCCGACCAGTTATAAAACTGGATTTGAAAATCCCGACCAGTTATAGAAACTGGATTTGAAAATCCCGACCAGTTATAGAAACTGGATTTTAAAATCCCGACCAATTATAGAAACTGGATTTGAAAATCCTGACCAGTTATAGAAACTAGATTTGAAAATCCCGACTAGTTATAAAAACTAGATTTGAAAATCCCGACCAGTTATAGAAACTGGATTTGAAAATCCCGACCAGTTATAGAAACTAGATTTGAAAATATCGACCAGTTATAGAAACTAGATTTGAAAATCCCGACCAGTTATAAAACTGGATTTGAAAATCTCGACCAGTTATAGAAACTAGATTTGAAAATCCCGACCAGTTATAAAAACTGGATTTGAAAATCCCAACCAGTTATAGAAACTGGATTTCAAAATCCCGACCAGTTATAGAAACTGGAGTTGAAAATCCCGACTAGTTATAACACTGAATTTGAAAATCCCGACCAGTTATAAAAACTGGATTTGAAAATTCCGACCAGTTATAGAAACTGGATTTGAAAATCCTGACCAGTTATAGAAACTGAATTTGAAAATCCCGACCAGTTATTAAAACTGGATTTTAAAATCCCGATCAGTTATAAAACTGGATTTGAAAATCCCGACGAGTTATAGAAACTTAATTTGAAAATCCTGATCAGTTATAACACTGGATTTGAAAATCCCGACCAATTATAAAACTAGATTTGAAAATCCCGACAAGTTATAGAAAATGGATTTGAAAATCCCGACCAGTTATAAAACTGCATTTGAAAATCCCGACCAGTTATAAAAACTAGAGTTGAAAATCCCGACCAGTTATAGAAACTGGATTTGAAAATCACGACCAGTTATAGAAACTGGATTTGAAAATCTCGACCAGTTATAGAAACTGGATTTGAAAATCCTGACCAGATATAAGATCTGGATTTGAAAATCCCGACCAGTTATAAAATCTGGAATTGAAAATCCCGACCAGTTATAGAAACTGGATTTGAAAATCCCGACCAGTTATAGAAACTGGATTTGAAAATCCCGACCAGTTATAGAAACTGGATTTGAAAATCCCGACCAGTTATAACACTGAATTTGAAAATCCCGACCGGTTATAAAAACTGGATTTGAAAATCCCGACCAGTTATAGAAACTTGATTTGAAAATCCTGACCAGTTATACAAACTGGATTTGAAAATCCCGACCAGGTATAAAAACTGGATTTGAAAATCTCGACCAGTTATAAAATTGGATTTAAAAATCCCGACCAGTTATAGAAACTGGATTTGAAAATCCTGATCAGTTATAACACTGGATTTGAAAATCCCGACCAATTATAAAACTAGATTTAAAAATCGGGACCTGTTATAGAAACTGAATTTGAAAATCCTGACCAGTTATAAATCTGGATTTGAAAATCCCAACCAGTTATAAAACTAGATTTAAAAATCCCGACCAGTTATAGAAACTGCATTTGAAAATCCTGACCAGTTATAAAACTGGATTTGAAAATCCCGACCAGTTATAGAAATTGGATTTAAAAATCCCAACCAGTTATGACACTAGATTTTGAAATCACGACCAGTTATAAAAACTGAATTTGAAAATCCCGACCAGTTGTAAAAACTGAATTTTGAAAATCCCGACCAGTTACAAAAACTGGATTTGAAAATCCCGACCAGTTATAAAAACTAGATTTGAAAATCCCGACGAGTTATAGAAACTGGATTTCAAAATCCGGATCAGTTATAGAAACTGATTTGAAAATCCCGACCAGTTATAGAAACTGGATTTGAAAATCCCGACCAGTTATAACACTGAATTTGAAAATCCCGACCAGTTATAAAAACTGCATTTGAAAATCCCGACCAGTTATAGAAACTGGATTTGAAAATTCTGACCAGTTATAGAAACTGAATTTGAAAATCCCGACCATTTATAGAAACTGGATTTGAATAATATGATCAGTTATAACACTAGATTTGAAAATTCCGACCAATTATAAAACTGGATTTGAAAATCCCGACCAGTTATAGAAACTGGATTTGAAAATCCCGACTAGTTATAAAACTGGATTTGAAAATCCCGACCAATTATAAAACTGGATTTAAAAATCCCGACCAGTTATAGAAACTGGATTTGAAAATCCCGACCAGTTATAAAACTGAATTTGAAAATCCCGACCAGTTATAGAAACTGGATTTGAAAATCCTGACAAGTTATAAAACTGGATTTGAAAATCTCGACCAGTTATAGAAACTGGATTTAAAAATTCTGACTAGTTATGACACTAGATTTAAAAATTCCGACCAGTTATAGATACTGGATTTGAAAATCCCGACCAGTTATAACACTGAATTTGAAAATCTCGACCAGTTATAAAAACTGGATTTGAAAATTCCGACGAGTTATAGAAACTAAATTTGAAAATCCTGATAAGTTATAACACTGGATTTGAAAATCCCGACCAATTATAAAACTAGATTTGAAAATCCCTACCAGTTATAGCAAATGGATTTGAAAATCCCGACCAGTTATAAAACTGGATTTGAAAATCCCGACCAGTTATGACACTAGATTTGAAAATCTCGACCAGTTATAGAAACTGGATTTGAAAATCCCGACCAGTTATAGAAACTGGATTTGAAAATCCCGACCAGTTATAGAAACTGGATTTTAAAATCCCGACCAATTATAGAAACTGGATTTGAAAATCCTGACCAGTTATAGAAACTATATTTGAAAATCCCGACCAGTTATAAAAACTAGATTTGAAAATCCCGACCAGTTATAAAAACTGGATTTGAAAATCCCGACCAGTTATAGAAACTAGATTTGAAAATATCGACCAGTTATAGAAACTAGATTTGAAAATCCCGACCAGTTATAAAACTGGATTTGAAAATCTCGACTAGTTATAGAAACTGGATTTGAAAATCCCGACGAGTTATAAAAACTGGATTTGAAAATCCCAACCAGTTATAGAAACTGGATTTCAAAATTCCGACCAGTTATAGAAACTGGAGTTGAAAATCCCGACCAGTTATAACACTGAATTTGAAAATCCCGACCAGTTACAAAACCTGGATTTGAAAATCCCGACCAGTTATAGAAACTGGATTTGAAAATCCTGACCAGTTATAGAAACTGAATTTGAAAATCCTGACCAGTTATTAAAACTTGATTTGAAAATCCCGACCAGTTATAAAACTGGATTTGAAAATCCCGACGAGTTATAGAAACTGAATTTGAAAATCCTGATCAGTTATAAAACTGGATTTGAAAATCCCGACCAGTTATAAAACTGGATTTGAAAATCCCGAAGAGTTATAGAAACTGAATTTGAAAATCCTGATCAGTTATAACACTGGATTTGAAAATCCCGACCAATTATAAAACTAGATTTGAAAATCCCGACCAGTTATAGAAAATGGATTTGAAAATCCCGACCAGTTATAAAACTGGATTTGAAAATCCCGACCAGTTATAAAAACTAGAGTTGAAAATCCCGACCAGTTATAGAAACTGGATTTGAAAATCACGACCAGTTATAGAAACTGGATTTGCAAATCTCGACCAGTTATAGAAACTGGATTTGAAAATCCCGACCAGATATAGAAACTGGATTTGAAAATCCCGACCAGTTATAAAATCTGGAATTGAAAATCCCGACCAGTTATAGAAACTGGATTTCAAAATCCCGACCAGTTATAGAAACTGGATTTGAAAATCCCGACCAGTTATAGAAACTGGATTTGAAAATCCCGACCAGTTATAACACTGAATTTGAAAATCCCGACCGGTTATAAAAACTGGATTTGAAAATCCCGACCAGTTATAGAAACTTGATTTGAAAATCCTGACCAGTTATAGAAACTGGATTTGAAAATCCCGACCAGTTATAAAAACTAGATTTGAAAATCCCGACCAGTTATACAACTGGATTTGAAAATCCTGACCAGTTATATAAACTAGATTTGAAAATCCTGATCAGTTATACTACTAGATTTGAAAATCCCGACCAATTATAAATCTGGATTTGAAAATCTCGACCAGTTATAGAAACTGCATTTGAAAATCCCGACCAGTTATAAAACTAGATTTAAAAATCCCGACCAGTTATAAAATCTGGAATTGAAAATCCCGACCAGTTATAGAAACTGGATTTCAAAATCCCGACCAGTTATAGAAACTGGATTTGAAAATCCCGACCAGTTATAGAAACTGGATTTGAAAATCCCGACCAGTTATAACACTGAATTTGAAAATCCCGACCGGTTATAAAAACTGGATTTGAAAATCCCGACCAGTTATAGAAACTTGATTTGAAAATCCTGACCAGTTATAGAAACTGGATTTGAAAATCCCGACCAGTTATAAAAACTGGATTTGAAAATCCCGACCAGTTATAAAACTGGATTTGAAAATCCCGACGAGTTATAGAAACTGAATTTGAAAATCCTGATCAGTTATAACACTGGATTTGAAAATCCCGACCAATTATAAAACTAGATTTGAAAATCCCGACCAGTTATAAAAAATGGATTTGAAAATCCCGACCAGTTATAAAACTGGATTTGAAAATCCCGACCAGTTATAAAAACTAGAGTTGAAAATCCCGACCAGTTATAGAAACTGGATTTGAAAATCACGACCAGTTATAGAAACTGAATTTGAAAATCTCGACCAGTTATAGAAACTGGATTTTAAAATCCCGACCAGATATAAGATCTAGATTTTAAAATCCCGACCAGTTATAAAATCTGGAATTGAAAATCCCGACCAGTTATAGAAACTGGATTTCAAAATCCCGACCAGTTATAGAAACTGGATTTGAAAATCCCGACCAGTTATAGAAACTGGATTTGAAAATCCCGACCAGTTATAACACTGAATTTGAAAATCCCGACCTGTTATAAAAACTGGATTTGAAAATCCCGACCAGTTATAGAAACTTGATTTGAAAATCCTGACCAGTTATAGAAACTGGATTTGAAAATCCCGACCAGGTATAAAAACTGGATTTGAAAATCTCGACCAGTTATAAAATTGGATTTAAAAATCCCGACCAGTTATAGAAACTGGATTTGAAAATCCTGATCAGTTATAACACTGAATTTGAAAATCCCGACCAATTATAAAACTAGATTCGAAAATCAGGACCTGTTATAGAAACTGAATTTAAAAATCCCGACCATTTATAGAAACTGGATTTGAAAATTATGATCAGTTATAACACTAGATTTGAAAATTCCGACCAATTATAAAACTGGATTTGAAAATCCCGACCAGTTATAGAAACTGGATTTGAAAATCCCTACTAGTTATAAAACTGGATTTGAAAATCCCGACCAATTATAAAACTGGATTTAAAAATCCCGACCAGTTATAGAAACTGGATTTGAAAATCCCGACCAGTTATAAAACTGGATTTGAAAATCCCGACCAGTTATAAAAACTGGATTTGAAAATCCCGACCAGTTATAGAAACTCGATTTCAAAATACCGACCAGTTTTAGAAATTGGATTTGAAAATCCCGACCAGTTATAGAAACTGGATTTGAAAATCCCGACCAGTTATAACACTGAATTTGAAAATCCCGACCAGTTATAAAAACTGGATTTGAAAATCCCGACGAGTTATAGAAACAAAATTTGAAAATCCTGATCAGTTATAACACTGGATTTGAAAATCCAGACCAATTATAAAACTAGATTTGAAAATCCCGACCAGTTACAGCAAATGGATTTGAAAATCCCGACCAGTTATAAAACTGGATTTGAAAATTCCGACCAGTTATGACACTAGATTTGAAAATCCCGACCAGTTATAGAAACTGGATTTGAAAATCCCGACCAGTTATAAAACTGGATTTGAAAATCCCGACCAGTTATAGAAACTGGATTTGAAAATCCCGACCAGTTATAGAAACTGGATTTTAAAATCCCGACCAATTATAGAAACTGGATTTGAAAATCCTGACCAGTTATAGAAACTAGATTTGAAAATCCCGACTAGTTATAAAAACTAGATTTGAAAATCCCGACCAGTTATAGAAACTGGATTTGAAAATCCCGACCAGTTATAGAAACTAGATTTGAAAATATCGACCAGTTATAGAAACTAGATTTGAAAATCCCGACCAGTTATAAAACTGGATTTGAAAATCTCGACCAGTTATAGAAACTAGATTTGAAAATCCCGACCAGTTATAAAAACTGGATTTGAAAATCCCAACCAGTTATAGAAACTGGATTTCAAAATCCCGACCAGTTATAGAAACTGGAGTTGAAAATCCCGACTAGTTATAACACTGAATTTGAAAATCCCGACCAGTTATAAAAACTGGATTTGAAAATTCCGACCAGTTATAGAAACTGGATTTGAAAATCCTGACCAGTTATAGAAACTGAATTTGAAAATCCCGACCAGTTATTAAAACTGGATTTTAAAATCCCGATCAGTTATAAAACTGGATTTGAAAATCCCGACGAGTTATAGAAACTTAATTTGAAAATCCTGATCAGTTATAACACTGGATTTGAAAATCCCGACCAATTATAAAACTAGATTTGAAAATCCCGACAAGTTATAGAAAATGGATTTGAAAATCCCGACCAGTTATAAAACTGCATTTGAAAATCCCGACCAGTTATAAAAACTAGAGTTGAAAATCCCGACCAGTTATAGAAACTGGATTTGAAAATCACGACCAGTTATAGAAACTGGATTTGAAAATCTCGACCAGTTATAGAAACTGGATTTGAAAATCCTGACCAGATATAAGATCTGGATTTGAAAATCCCGACCAGTTATAAAATCTGGAATTGAAAATCCCGACCAGTTATAGAAACTGGATTTGAAAATCCCGACCAGTTATAGAAACTGGATTTGAAAATCCCGACCAGTTATAGAAACTGGATTTGAAAATCCCGACCAGTTATAACACTGAATTTGAAAATCCCGACCGGTTATAAAAACTGGATTTGAAAATCCCGACCAGTTATAGAAACTTGATTTGAAAATCCTGACCAGTTATACAAACTGGATTTGAAAATCCCGACCAGGTATAAAAACTGGATTTGAAAATCTCGACCAGTTATAAAATTGGATTTAAAAATCCCGACCAGTTATAGAAACTGGATTTGAAAATCCTGATCAGTTATAACACTGGATTTGAAAATCCCGACCAATTATAAAACTAGATTTAAAAATCGGGACCTGTTATAGAAACTGAATTTGAAAATCCTGACCAGTTATAAATCTGGATTTGAAAATCCCAACCAGTTATAAAACTAGATTTAAAAATCCCGACCAGTTATAGAAACTGCATTTGAAAATCCTGACCAGTTATAAAACTGGATTTGAAAATCCCGACCAGTTATAGAAATTGGATTTAAAAATCCCAACCAGTTATGACACTAGATTTTGAAATCACGACCAGTTATAAAAACTGAATTTGAAAATCCCGACCAGTTGTAAAAACTGAATTTTGAAAATCCCGACCAGTTACAAAAACTGGATTTGAAAATCCCGACCAGTTATAAAAACTAGATTTGAAAATCCCGACGAGTTATAGAAACTGGATTTCAAAATCCGGATCAGTTATAGAAACTGATTTGAAAATCCCGACCAGTTATAGAAACTGGATTTGAAAATCCCGACCAGTTATAACACTGAATTTGAAAATCCCGACCAGTTATAAAAACTGCATTTGAAAATCCCGACCAGTTATAGAAACTGGATTTGAAAATTCTGACCAGTTATAGAAACTGAATTTGAAAATCCCGACCATTTATAGAAACTGGATTTGAATAATATGATCAGTTATAACACTAGATTTGAAAATTCCGACCAATTATAAAACTGGATTTGAAAATCCCGACCAGTTATAGAAACTGGATTTGAAAATCCCGACTAGTTATAAAACTGGATTTGAAAATCCCGACCAATTATAAAACTGGATTTAAAAATCCCGACCAGTTATAGAAACTGGATTTGAAAATCCCGACCAGTTATAAAACTGAATTTGAAAATCCCGACCAGTTATAGAAACTGGATTTGAAAATCCTGACAAGTTATAAAACTGGATTTGAAAATCTCGACCAGTTATAGAAACTGGATTTAAAAATTCTGACTAGTTATGACACTAGATTTAAAAATTCCGACCAGTTATAGATACTGGATTTGAAAATCCCGACCAGTTATAACACTGAATTTGAAAATCTCGACCAGTTATAAAAACTGGATTTGAAAATTCCGACGAGTTATAGAAACTAAATTTGAAAATCCTGATAAGTTATAACACTGGATTTGAAAATCCCGACCAATTATAAAACTAGATTTGAAAATCCCTACCAGTTATAGCAAATGGATTTGAAAATCCCGACCAGTTATAAAACTGGATTTGAAAATCCCGACCAGTTATGACACTAGATTTGAAAATCTCGACCAGTTATAGAAACTGGATTTGAAAATCCCGACCAGTTATAGAAACTGGATTTGAAAATCCCGACCAGTTATAGAAACTGGATTTTAAAATCCCGACCAATTATAGAAACTGGATTTGAAAATCCTGACCAGTTATAGAAACTATATTTGAAAATCCCGACCAGTTATAAAAACTAGATTTGAAAATCCCGACCAGTTATAAAAACTGGATTTGAAAATCCCGACCAGTTATAGAAACTAGATTTGAAAATATCGACCAGTTATAGAAACTAGATTTGAAAATCCCGACCAGTTATAAAACTGGATTTGAAAATCTCGACTAGTTATAGAAACTGGATTTGAAAATCCCGACGAGTTATAAAAACTGGATTTGAAAATCCCAACCAGTTATAGAAACTGGATTTCAAAATTCCGACCAGTTATAGAAACTGGAGTTGAAAATCCCGACCAGTTATAACACTGAATTTGAAAATCCCGACCAGTTACAAAACCTGGATTTGAAAATCCCGACCAGTTATAGAAACTGGATTTGAAAATCCTGACCAGTTATAGAAACTGAATTTGAAAATCCTGACCAGTTATTAAAACTTGATTTGAAAATCCCGACCAGTTATAAAACTGGATTTGAAAATCCCGACGAGTTATAGAAACTGAATTTGAAAATCCTGATCAGTTATAAAACTGGATTTGAAAATCCCGACCAGTTATAAAACTGGATTTGAAAATCCCGAAGAGTTATAGAAACTGAATTTGAAAATCCTGATCAGTTATAACACTGGATTTGAAAATCCCGACCAATTATAAAACTAGATTTGAAAATCCCGACCAGTTATAGAAAATGGATTTGAAAATCCCGACCAGTTATAAAACTGGATTTGAAAATCCCGACCAGTTATAAAAACTAGAGTTGAAAATCCCGACCAGTTATAGAAACTGGATTTGAAAATCACGACCAGTTATAGAAACTGGATTTGCAAATCTCGACCAGTTATAGAAACTGGATTTGAAAATCCCGACCAGATATAGAAACTGGATTTGAAAATCCCGACCAGTTATAAAATCTGGAATTGAAAATCCCGACCAGTTATAGAAACTGGATTTCAAAATCCCGACCAGTTATAGAAACTGGATTTGAAAATCCCGACCAGTTATAGAAACTGGATTTGAAAATCCCGACCAGTTATAACACTGAATTTGAAAATCCCGACCGGTTATAAAAACTGGATTTGAAAATCCCGACCAGTTATAGAAACTTGATTTGAAAATCCTGACCAGTTATAGAAACTGGATTTGAAAATCCCGACCAGTTATAAAAACTAGATTTGAAAATCCCGACCAGTTATACAACTGGATTTGAAAATCCTGACCAGTTATATAAACTAGATTTGAAAATCCTGATCAGTTATACTACTAGATTTGAAAATCCCGACCAATTATAAATCTGGATTTGAAAATCTCGACCAGTTATAGAAACTGCATTTGAAAATCCCGACCAGTTATAAAACTAGATTTAAAAATCCCGACCAGTTATAAAATCTGGAATTGAAAATCCCGACCAGTTATAGAAACTGGATTTCAAAATCCCGACCAGTTATAGAAACTGGATTTGAAAATCCCGACCAGTTATAGAAACTGGATTTGAAAATCCCGACCAGTTATAACACTGAATTTGAAAATCCCGACCGGTTATAAAAACTGGATTTGAAAATCCCGACCAGTTATAGAAACTTGATTTGAAAATCCTGACCAGTTATAGAAACTGGATTTGAAAATCCCGACCAGTTATAAAAACTGGATTTGAAAATCCCGACCAGTTATAAAACTGGATTTGAAAATCCCGACGAGTTATAGAAACTGAATTTGAAAATCCTGATCAGTTATAACACTGGATTTGAAAATCCCGACCAATTATAAAACTAGATTTGAAAATCCCGACCAGTTATAGAAAATGGATTTGAAAATCCCGACCAGTTATAAAACTGGATTTGAAAATCCCGACCAGTTATAAAAACTAGAGTTGAAAATCCCGACCAGTTATAGAAACTGGATTTGAAAATCACGACCAGTTATAGAAACTGAATTTGAAAATCTCGACCAGTTATAGAAACTGGATTTTAAAATCCCGACCAGATATAAGATCTAGATTTTAAAATCCCGACCAGTTATAAAATCTGGAATTGAAAATCCCGACCAGTTATAGAAACTGGATTTCAAAATCCCGACCAGTTATAGAAACTGGATTTGAAAATCCCGACCAGTTATAGAAACTGGATTTGAAAATCCCGACCAGTTATAACACTGAATTTGAAAATCCCGACCTGTTATAAAAACTGGATTTGAAAATCCCGACCAGTTATAGAAACTTGATTTGAAAATCCTGACCAGTTATAGAAACTGGATTTGAAAATCCCGACCAGGTATAAAAACTGGATTTGAAAATCTCGACCAGTTATAAAATTGGATTTAAAAATCCCGACCAGTTATAGAAACTGGATTTGAAAATCCTGATCAGTTATAACACTGAATTTGAAAATCCCGACCAATTATAAAACTAGATTCGAAAATCAGGACCTGTTATAGAAACTGAATTTAAAAATCCCGACCATTTATAGAAACTGGATTTGAAAATTATGATCAGTTATAACACTAGATTTGAAAATTCCGACCAATTATAAAACTGGATTTGAAAATACCGACCAGTTATAGAAACTGGATTTGAAAATCCCTACTAGTTATAAAACTGGATTTGAAAATCCCGACCAATTATAAAACTGGATTTAAAAATCCCGACCAGTTATAGAAACTGGATTTGAAAATCCCGACCAGTTATAAAACTGGATTTGAAAATCCCGACCAGTTATAAAAACTGGATTTGAAAATCCCGACCAGTTATAGAAACTCGATTTCAAAATACCGACCAGTTTTAGAAATTGGATTTGAAAATCCCGACCAGTTATAGAAACTGGATTTGAAAATCCCGACCAGTTATAACACTGAATTTGAAAATCCCGACCAGTTATAAAAACTGGATTTGAAAATCCCGACGAGTTATAGAAACAAAATTTGAAAATCCTGATCAGTTATAACACTGGATTTGAAAATCCAGACCAATTATAAAACTAGATTTGAAAATCCCGACCAGTTACAGCAAATGGATTTGAAAATCCCGACCAGTTATAAAACTGGATTTGAAAATTCCGACCAGTTATGACACTAGATTTGAAAATCCCGACCAGTTATAGAAACTGGATTTGAAAATCCCGACCAGTTATAAAACTGGATTTGAAAATCCCGACCAGTTATAGAAACTGGATTTGAAAATCCCGACCAGTTATAGAAACTGGATTTTAAAATCCCGACCAATTATAGAAACTGGATTTGAAAATCCTGACCAGTTATAGAAACTAGATTTGAAAATCCCGACTAGTTATAAAAACTAGATTTGAAAATCCCGACCAGTTATAGAAACTGGATTTGAAAATCCCGACCAGTTATAGAAACTAGATTTGAAAATATCGACCAGTTATAGAAACTAGATTTGAAAATCCCGACCAGTTATAAAACTGGATTTGAAAATCTCGACCAGTTATAGAAACTAGATTTGAAAATCCCGACCAGTTATAAAAACTGGATTTGAAAATCCCAACCAGTTATAGAAACTGGATTTCAAAATCCCGACCAGTTATAGAAACTGGAGTTGAAAATCCCGACTAGTTATAACACTGAATTTGAAAATCCCGACCAGTTATAAAAACTGGATTTGAAAATTCCGACCAGTTATAGAAACTGGATTTGAAAATCCTGACCAGTTATAGAAACTGAATTTGAAAATCCCGACCAGTTATTAAAACTGGATTTTAAAATCCCGATCAGTTATAAAACTGGATTTGAAAATCCCGACGAGTTATAGAAACTTAATTTGAAAATCCTGATCAGTTATAACACTGGATTTGAAAATCCCGACCAATTATAAAACTAGATTTGAAAATCCCGACAAGTTATAGAAAATGGATTTGAAAATCCCGACCAGTTATAAAACTGCATTTGAAAATCCCGACCAGTTATAAAAACTAGAGTTGAAAATCCCGACCAGTTATAGAAACTGGATTTGAAAATCACGACCAGTTATAGAAACTGGATTTGAAAATCTCGACCAGTTATAGAAACTGGATTTGAAAATCCTGACCAGATATAAGATCTGGATTTGAAAATCCCGACCAGTTATAAAATCTGGAATTGAAAATCCCGACCAGTTATAGAAACTGGATTTGAAAATCCCGACCAGTTATAGAAACTGGATTTGAAAATCCCGACCAGTTATAGAAACTGGATTTGAAAATCCCGACCAGTTATAACACTGAATTTGAAAATCCCGACCGGTTATAAAAACTGGATTTGAAAATCCCGACCAGTTATAGAAACTTGATTTGAAAATCCTGACCAGTTATACAAACTGGATTTGAAAATCCCGACCAGGTATAAAAACTGGATTTGAAAATCTCGACCAGTTATAAAATTGGATTTAAAAATCCCGACCAGTTATAGAAACTGGATTTGAAAATCCTGATCAGTTATAACACTGGATTTGAAAATCCCGACCAATTATAAAACTAGATTTAAAAATCGGGACCTGTTATAGAAACTGAATTTGAAAATCCTGACCAGTTATAAATCTGGATTTGAAAATCCCAACCAGTTATAAAACTAGATTTAAAAATCCCGACCAGTTATAGAAACTGCATTTGAAAATCCTGACCAGTTATAAAACTGGATTTGAAAATCCCGACCAGTTATAGAAATTGGATTTAAAAATCCCAACCAGTTATGACACTAGATTTTGAAATCACGACCAGTTATAAAAACTGAATTTGAAAATCCCGACCAGTTGTAAAAACTGAATTTTGAAAATCCCGACCAGTTACAAAAACTGGATTTGAAAATCCCGACCAGTTATAAAAACTAGATTTGAAAATCCCGACGAGTTATAGAAACTGGATTTCAAAATCCGGATCAGTTATAGAAACTGATTTGAAAATCCCGACCAGTTATAGAAACTGGATTTGAAAATCCCGACCAGTTATAACACTGAATTTGAAAATCCCGACCAGTTATAAAAACTGCATTTGAAAATCCCGACCAGTTATAGAAACTGGATTTGAAAATTCTGACCAGTTATAGAAACTGAATTTGAAAATCCCGACCATTTATAGAAACTGGATTTGAATAATATGATCAGTTATAACACTAGATTTGAAAATTCCGACCAATTATAAAACTGGATTTGAAAATCCCGACCAGTTATAGAAACTGGATTTGAAAATCCCGACTAGTTATAAAACTGGATTTGAAAATCCCGACCAATTATAAAACTGGATTTAAAAATCCCGACCAGTTATAGAAACTGGATTTGAAAATCCCGACCAGTTATAAAACTGAATTTGAAAATCCCGACCAGTTATAGAAACTGGATTTGAAAATCCTGACAAGTTATAAAACTGGATTTGAAAATCTCGACCAGTTATAGAAACTGGATTTAAAAATTCTGACTAGTTATGACACTAGATTTAAAAATTCCGACCAGTTATAGATACTGGATTTGAAAATCCCGACCAGTTATAACACTGAATTTGAAAATCTCGACCAGTTATAAAAACTGGATTTGAAAATTCCGACGAGTTATAGAAACTAAATTTGAAAATCCTGATAAGTTATAACACTGGATTTGAAAATCCCGACCAATTATAAAACTAGATTTGAAAATCCCTACCAGTTATAGCAAATGGATTTGAAAATCCCGACCAGTTATAAAACTGGATTTGAAAATCCCGACCAGTTATGACACTAGATTTGAAAAATCTCGACCAGTTATAGAAACTGGATTTGAAAATCCCGACCAGTTATAGAAACTGGATTTGAAAATCCCGACCAGTTATAGAAACTGGATTTTAAAATCCCGACCAATTATAGAAACTGGATTTGAAAATCCTGACCAGTTATAGAAACTATATTTGAAAATCCCGACCAGTTATAAAAACTAGATTTGAAAATCCCGACCAGTTATAAAAACTGGATTTGAAAATCCCGACCAGTTATAGAAACTAGATTTGAAAATATCGACCAGTTATAGAAACTAGATTTGAAAATCCCGACCAGTTATAAAACTGGATTTGAAAATCTCGACTAGTTATAGAAACTGGATTTGAAAATCCCGACGAGTTATAAAAACTGGATTTGAAAATCCCAACCAGTTATAGAAACTGGATTTCAAAATTCCGACCAGTTATAGAAACTGGAGTTGAAAATCCCGACCAGTTATAACACTGAATTTGAAAATCCCGACCAGTTACAAAACCTGGATTTGAAAATCCCGACCAGTTATAGAAACTGGATTTGAAAATCCTGACCAGTTATAGAAACTGAATTTGAAAATCCTGACCAGTTATTAAAACTTGATTTGAAAATCCCGACCAGTTATAAAACTGGATTTGAAAATCCCGACGAGTTATAGAAACTGAATTTGAAAATCCTGATCAGTTATAAAACTGGATTTGAAAATCCCGACCAGTTATAAAACTGGATTTGAAAATCCCGAAGAGTTATAGAAACTGAATTTGAAAATCCTGATCAGTTATAACACTGGATTTGAAAATCCCGACCAATTATAAAACTAGATTTGAAAATCCCGACCAGTTATAGAAAATGGATTTGAAAATCCCGACCAGTTATAAAACTGGATTTGAAAATCCCGACCAGTTATAAAAACTAGAGTTGAAAATCCCGACCAGTTATAGAAACTGGATTTGAAAATCACGACCAGTTATAGAAACTGGATTTGAAAATCTCGACCAGTTATAGAAACTGGATTTGAAAATCCCGACGAGATATAGAAACTGGATTTGAAAATCCCGACCAGTTATAAAATCTGGAATTGAAAATCCCGACCAGTTATAGAAACTGGATTTCAAAATCCCGACCAGTTATAGAAACTGGATTTGAAAATCCCGACCAGTTATAGAAACTGGATTTGAAAATCCCGACCAGTTATAACACTGAATTTGAAAATCCCGACCGGTTATAAAAACTGGATTTGAAAATCCCGACCAGTTATAGAAACTTGATTTGAAAATCCTGACCAGTTATAGAAACTGGATTTGAAAATCCCGACCAGTTATAAAAACTGGATTTGAAAATCTCGACCAGTTATAAAATTGGATTTGAAAATCCCGACCAGTTATAGAAACTGGATTTGAAAATCCTGATCAGTTATACTACTAGATTTGAAAATCCCGACCAATTATAAATCTGGATTTGAAAATCTCGACCAGTTATAGAAACTGCATTTGAAAATCCCGACCAGTTATAAAACTGGATTTGAAAATCCCAACCAGTTATAAAACTAGATTTAAAAATCCCGACAAGTTATAAAATCTGGAATTGAAAATCCCGACCAGTTATAGAAACTGGATTTCAAAATCCCGACCAGTTATAGAAACTGGATTTGAAAATCCCGACCAGTTATAGAAACTGGATTTGAAAATCCCGACCAGTTATAACACTGAATTTGAAAATCCCGACCGGTTATAAAAACTGGATTTGAAAATCCCGACCAGTTATAGAAACTTGATTTGAAAATCCTGACCAGTTATAGAAACTGGATTTGAAAATCCCGACCAGTTATAAAAACTGGATTTGAAAATCCCGACCAGTTATAAAACTGGATTTGAAAATCCCGACGAGTTATAGAAACTGAATTTGAAAATCCTGATCAGTTATAACACTGGATTTGAAAATCCCGACCAATTATAAAACTAGATTTGAAAATCCCGACCAGTTATAGAAAATGGATTTGAAAATCCCGACCAGTTATAAAACTGGATTTGAAAATCCCGACCAGTTATAAAAACTAGAGTTGAAAATCCCGACCAGTTATAGAAACTGGATTTGAAAATCACGACCAGTTATAGAAACTGAATTTGAAAATCTCGACCAGTTATAGAAACTGGATTTTAAAATCCCGACCAGATATAAGATCTAGATTTTAAAATCCCGACCAGTTATAAAATCTGGAATTGAAAATCCCGACCAGTTATAGAAACTGGATTTCAAAATCCCGACCAGTTATAGAAACTGGATTTGAAAATCCCGACCAGTTATAGAAACTGGATTTGAAAATCCCGACCAGTTATAACACTGAATTTGAAAATCCCGACCTGTTATAAAAACTGGATTTGAAAATCCCGACCAGTTATAGAAACTTGATTTGAAAATCCTGACCAGTTATAGAAACTGGATTTGAAAATCCCGACCAGGTATAAAAACTGGATTTGAAAATCTCGACCAGTTATAAAATTGGATTTAAAAATCCCGACCAGTTATAGAAACTGGATTTGAAAATCCTGATCAGTTATAACACTGGATTTGAAAATCCCGACCAATTATAAAACTAGATTTAAAAATCGAGACCTGTTATAGAAACTGGATTTGAAAATCCCGACCAGTTATAAATCTGGATTTGAAAATCCCAACCAGTTATAAAACTAGATTTAAAAATCCCGACCAGTTATAGAAACTGCATTTGAAAATCCTGACCAGTTATAAAACTGGATTTGAAAATCCCGACCAGTTATAGAAATTGGATTTAAAAATCCCGACCAGTTATGACACAAGATTTTGAAATCACGACCAGTTATAGAAACTGAATTTGAAAATCCCGACCAGTTGTAAAAACTGAATTTATAAAATCCCGACCAGTTACAAAAACTGGATTTGAAAATCCTGACCAGTTATAAAAACTAGATTTGAAAATCCCGACCAGTTATAGAAACTAGATTTCAAAATCCCGATCAGTTATAGAAACTGATTTGAAAATCCCGACCAGTTATAGAAACTGGATTTGAAAATGCCGACCAGTTATAACACTGAATTTGAAAATCCCGACCAGTTATAAAAACTGCATTTGAAAATCCCGACCAGTTATAGAAACTGGATTTGAAAATCCTGACCAGTTATAGAAACTGAATTTGAAAATCCCGACCATTTATAGAAACTGGATTTGAAATTTATGATCAGTTATAACACTAGATTTGAAAATTCCGACCAATTATAAAACTGGATTTGAAAATCCCGACCAGTTATAGAAACTGGATTTGAAAATCCCGACTAGTTATAAAACTGGATTTGAAAATCCCGACCAATTATAAAACTGGATTTAAAAATCCCGACCAGTTATAGAAACTGGATTTGAAAATCCCGACCAGTTATAAAACTGGATTTGAAAATCCCGACCAGTTATAGAAACTGGATTTGAAAATCCTGACCAGTTATAAAACTGGATTTGAAAATCCCGACCAGTTATAGAAACTGGATTTAAAAATTCTGACTAGTTATGACACTAGATTTAAAAATTCCGACCAGTTATAGATACTGGATTTGAAAATCCCGACCAGTTATAACACTGAATTTGAAAATCCCGACCAGTTATAAAAACTGGATTTGAAAATCCCGACGAGTTATAGAAACTAAATTTGAAAATCCTGATAAGTTATAACACTGGATTTGAAAATCCCGACCAATTATAAAATTAGATTTGAAAATCCCTACCAGTTATAGCAAATGGATTTGAAAATCCCGACCAGTTATAAAACTGGATTTGAAAATCCCGACCAGTTATGACACTAGATTTGAAAATCCCGACCAGTTATAGAAACTGGATTTGAAAATCCCGACCAGTTATAGAAACTGGATTTGAAAATCCCGACCAGTTATAGAAACTGGATTTTCAAATCCCGACCAATTATAGAAACTGGATTTGAAAATCTTGACCAGTTATAGAAACTAGATTTGAAAATCCCGACCAGTTATAAAAACTAGATTTGAAAATCCCGACCACTTATAAAAACTGGATTTGAAAATCCCGACCAGTTATAGAAACTAGATTTGAAAATATCGACCAGTTATAGAAACTAGATTTGAAAATCCTGACCAGTTATAAAACTGGATTTGAAAATCTCGACCAGTTATAAAAACTGGATTTGAAAATCCCGACGAGTTATAAAAACTGGATTTGAAAATCCCAACCAGTTATAGAAACTGGATTTCAAAATCCCGACCAGTTATAAAAACTGGATTTGAAAATCCCGACCAGTTATAAAAACTGGATTTGAAAATTCCGACCAATTATAGAAACTGGATTTGAAAATCCTGACCAGTTATAGAAACTGAATTTGAAAATCCTGACCAGTTATTAAAACTGAATTTGAAAATCCTGACCAGTTATTAAAACTGGATTTGAAAATCCCGACCAGTTATAAAACTGGATTTGAAAATCCCGACGAGTTATAGAAACTGAATTTGAAAATCCTGATCAGTTATAACACTGGATTTGAAAATCCCGACCAATTATAAAACTAGATTTGAAAATCCCGACCAGTTATAGAAAATGGATTTGAAAATCCCGACCAGTTATAAAACTGGATTTGAAAATCCCGACCAGTTATAAAAACTAGAGTTGAAAATCCCGACCAGTTATAGAAACTGGATTTGAAAATCACGACCAGTTATAGAAACTGGATTTGAAAATCTCGACCAGTTATACAAACTGGATTTGAAAATCCCGACGAGATATAGAAACTGGATTTGAAAATCCCGACCAGTTATAAAATCTGGAATTGAAAATCCCGACCAGTTATAGAAACTGGATTTCAAAATCCCGAACAGTTATAGAAACTGGATTTGAAAATCCCGACCAGTTATAGAAACTGGATTTGAAAATCCCGACCAGTTATAACACTGAATTTGAAAATCCCGACCGGTTATAAAAACTGGATTTGAAAATCCCGACCAGTTATAGAAACTTGATTTGAAAATCCTGACCAGTTATAGAAACTGGATTTGAAAATCCCGACCAGTTATGAAAACTGGATTTGAAAATCTCGACCAGTTATAAAATTGGATTTGAAAATTCCGACCAGTTATAGAAACTGGATTTGAAAATCCTGATCAGTTATAACACTGAATTTGAAAATCCCGACCAATTATAAAACTAGATTTGAAAATCGGGACCTGTTATAGAAACTGAATTTGAAAATCCCGACCATTTATAGAAACTGGATTTGAAAATTATGATAAGTTATAACACTAGATTTGAAAATTCCGACCAATTATAAAACTGAATTTGAAAATCCCGACCAGTTATAGAAAGTGGATCTGAAAATCCCGACTAGTTATAAAACTGGATTTGAAAATCCCGACCAATTATAAAACTGGATTTAAAAATCCCGACCAGTTATAGAAACTGGATTTGAAAATCCCGACCAGTTATAAAACTGGATTTGAAAATCCCGACCAGTTATAAAAACTGGATTTGAAAATCCCGACTAGTTATAGAAACTCGATTTCAAAATACCGACCAGTTTTAGAAATTGGATTTGAAAATCCCGACCAGTTATAGAAACTGGATTTGAAAATCCCGACCAGTTATAACACTGAATTTGAAAATCCCGACCAATTATAAAAACTGGATTTGAAAATCCCGACGAGTTATAGAAACTAAATTTGAAAATCCTGATCAGTTATAACACTGGATTTGAAAATCCAGACCAATTATAAAACTAGATTTGAAAATCCCGACCAGTTACAGCAAATGGATTTGAAAATCCCGACCAGTTATAAAACTGGATTTGAAAATTCCGACCAGTTATGACACTAGATTTGAAAATCCCGACCAGTTATAGAAACTGGATTTGAAAATCCCGACCAGTTATAAAACTGGATTTGAAAATCTCGACCAGTTATAGAAACTGGATTTGAAAATCTCGACCAGTTATAGAAACTGGATTTTAAAATCCCGACCAATTATAGAAACTGGATTTGAAAATCCTGACCAGTTATAGAAACTAGATTTGAAAATCCCGACCAGTTATAAAAACTAGATTTGAAAATCCCGACCAGTTATAGAAACTGGATTTGAAAATCCCGACCAGTTATAGAAACTAGATTTGAAAATATCGACCAGTTATAGAAACTAGATTTGAAAATCCCGACCAGTTATAAAACTGGATTTGAAAATCTCGACCAGTTATAGAAACTGGATTTGAAAATCCCGACCAGTTATAAAAACTGGATTTGAAAATCCCAACCAGTTATAGAAACTGGATTTCAAAATCCCGACCAGTTATAGAAACTGGAGTTGAAAATCCCGACTAGTTATAACACTGAATTTGAAAATCCCGACCAGTTATAAAAACTGGATTTGAAAATTCCGACCAGTTATAGAAACTGGATTTGAAAATCCTCACCAGTTATAGAAACTGAATTTGAAAATCCCGACCAGTTATTAAAATTGGATTTGAAAATCCCGACCAGTTATAAAACTGGATTTGAAAATCCCGACGAGTTATAGAAACTGAATTTGAAAATCCTGATCAGTTATAGCACTGGATTTGAAAATTCCGACCAATTATAAAACTAGATTTGAAAATCCCGACCAGTTATAGAAAATGGATTTGAAAATCCCGACCAGTTATAAAACTGGATTTGAAAATCCCGACCAGTTATAAAAACTAGAGTTGAAAATCCCGACCAGTTATAGAAACTGGATTTGAAAATCACGACCATTTATAGAAACTGAATTTGCAAATCTCAACCAGTTATAGAAACTGGATTTGAAAATCCCGACCAGATATAAGATCAGGATTTGAAAATCCTGACCAGTTATAAAATCTGGAATTGAAAATCCCGACCAGTTATAGAAACTGGATTTGAAAATCCCGACCAGTTATAGAAACTGGATTTGAAAATCCCGACCAGTTATAGAAACTGGATTTGAAAATCCCGACCAGTTATAACACTGAATTTGAAAATCCCGACCGGTTATAAAAACTGGATTTGAAAATCCCGACCAGTTATAGAAACTTGATTTGAAAATCCTGACCAGTTATAGAAACTGGATTTGAAAATCCCGACCAGGTATAAAAACTGGATTTGAAAATCTCGACCAGTTATAAAATTGGATTTAAAAATCCCGACCAGTTATAGAAACTGGATTTGAAAATCCTGATCAGTTATAACACTGGATTTGAAAATCCCGACCAATTATAAAACTAGATTTAAAAATCGGGACCTGTTATAGAAACTGGATTTCAAAATCCTGACCAGTTATAAATCTGGATTTGAAAATCCCAACCAGTTATAAAACTAGATTTAAAAATCCCGACCAGTTATAGAAACTGCATTTGAAAATCCTGACCAGTTATAAAACTGGATTTGAAAATCCCGACCAGTTATAGAAATTGGATTTAAAAATCCCGACCAGTTATGACACTAGATTTTGAAATCACGACCAGTTATAGAAACTGAATTTGAAAATCCCGACCAGTTGTAAAAACTGAATTTTGAAAATCCCGACCAGTTACAAAAACTGGATTTGAAAATCCCGACCAGTTATAAAAACTAGATTTGAAAATCCCGACGAGTTATAGAAACTGGATTTCAAAATCCGGATCAGTTATAGAAATTGATTTGAAAATCCCGACCAGTTATAGAAACTGGATTTGAAAATCCCGACCAGTTATAACACTGAATTTGAAAATCCCGACCAGTTATAAAAACTGCATTTGAAAATCCCGACCAGTTATAGAAACTGGATTTGAAAATTCTGACCAGTTATAGAAACTGAATTTGAAAATCCCGACCATTTATAGAAACTGGATTTGAAAATTATGATCAGTTATAACACTAGATTTGAAAATTCCGACCAATTATAAAACTGGATTTGAAAATCCCGACCAGTTATAGAAACTGGATTTGAAAATCCCGACTAGTTATAAAACTGGATTTGAAAATCCCGACCAATTATAAAACTGGATTTAAAAATCCCGACCAGTTATAGAAACTGGATTTGAAAATCCTGACCAGTTATAAAACTGGATTTGAAAATCCCGACCAGTTATAGAAACTGGATTTAAAAATTCTGACTAGTTATGACACTAGATTTAAAAATTCCGACCAGTTATAGATACTGGATTTGAAAATCCCGACCAGTTATAACACTGAATTTGAAAATCCCGACCAGTTATAAAAACTGGATTTGAAAATTCCGACGAGTTATAGAAACTAAATTTGAAAATCCTGATAAGTTATAACACTGGATTTGAAAATCCCGACCAATTATAAAACTAGATTTGAAAATCCCTACCAGTTATAGCAAATGGATTTGAAAATCCCGACCAGTTATAAAACTGGATTTGAAAATCCCGACCAGTTATGACACTAGATTTGAAAATCCCGACCAGTTATAGAAACTGGATTTGAAAATCCCGACCAGTTATAGAAACTGGATTTGAAAATCCCGACCAGTTATAGAAACTGGATTTTAAAATCCCGACCAATTATAGAAACTGGATTTGAAAATCCTGACCAGTTATAGAAACTAGATTTGAAAATCCCGACCAGTTATAAAAACTAGATTTGAAAATCCCGACCAGTTATAAAAACTGGATTTGAAAATCCCGACCAGTTATAGAAACTAGATTTGAAAATATCGACCAGTTATAGAAACTAGATTTGAAAATCCCGACCAGCTATAAAACTGGATTTGAAAATCTCGACCAGTTATAGAAACTGGATTTGAAAATCCCGACGAGTTATAAAAACTGGATTTGAAAATCCCAACCAGTTATAGAAACTGGATTTCAAAATCCCGACCAGTTATAGAAACTGGAGTTGAAAATCCCGACCAGTTATAACACTGAATTTGAAAATCCCGACCAGTTATAAAAACTGGATTTGAAAATCCCGACCAGTTATAGAAACTGGATTTGAAAATCCTGACCAGTTATAGAAACTGAATTTGAAAATCCTGACCAGTTATTAAAACTGGATTTGAAAATCCCGACCAGTTATAAAACTGGATTTGAAAATCCCGACGAGTTATAGAAACTGAATTTGAAAATCCTGATCAGTTATAACACTGGATTTGAAAATCCCGACCAATTATAAAACTAGATTTGAAAATCCCGACCAGTTATAGAAAATGGATTTGAAAATCCCGACCAGTTATAAAACTGGATTTGAAAATCCCGACCAGTTATAAAAACTGGATTTGAAAATCCCGACGAGTTATAAAAGCTGAATTTGAAAATCCTGATCAGTTATAACACTGGATTTGAAAATCCCGACCAATTATAAAACTAGATTTGAAAATCGGGAACAGTTATAGAAAATGGATTTGAAAATCCCGACCAGTTATAAAAACTGGATTGGAAAATCCCGACCAGTTATAAAAACTGGATTTCAAAATCCCGACCAGTTATAACACTGAATTTGAAAATCCCGACCAGTTATAAAAACTGGATTTGAAAATCCCGACCAGTTATAGAAACTGGATTTGAAAATCCCGACCAGTTATAACACTGAATTTGAAAATCCCGACCTGTTATAAAAACTGGATTTGAAAATCCCGACCAGTTATAGAAACTTGATTTGAAAATCCTGACCAGTTATAGAAACTGGATTTGAAAATCCCGACCAGGTATAAAAACTGGATTTGAAAATCTCGACCAGTTATAAAATTGGATTTAAAAATCCCGACCAGTTATAGAAACTGGATTTGAAAATCCTGATCAGTTATAACACTGGATTTGAAAATCCCGACCAATTATAAAACTAGATTTAAAAATCGAGACCTGTTATAGAAACTGGATTTGAAAATCCCGACCAGTTATAAATCTGGATTTGAAAATCCCAACCAGTTATAAAACTAGATTTAAAAATCCCGACCAGTTATAGAAACTGCATTTGAAAATCCTGACCAGTTATAAAACTGGATTTGAAAATCCCGACCAGTTATAGAAATTGGATTTAAAAATCCCGACCAGTTATGACACAAGATTTTGAAATCACGACCAGTTATAGAAACTGAATTTGAAAATCCCGACCAGTTGTAAAAACTGAATTTATAAAATCCCGACCAGTTACAAAAACTGGATTTGAAAATCCTGACCAGTTATAAAAACTAGATTTGAAAATCCCGACCAGTTATAGAAACTAGATTTCAAAATCCCGATCAGTTATAGAAACTGATTTGAAAATCCCGACCAGTTATAGAAACTGGATTTGAAAATGCCGACCAGTTATAACACTGAATTTGAAAATCCCGACCAGTTATAAAAACTGCATTTGAAAATCCCGACCAGTTATAGAAACTGGATTTGAAAATCCTGACCAGTTATAGAAACTGAATTTGAAAATCCCGACCATTTATAGAAACTGGATTTGAAATTTATGATCAGTTATAACACTAGATTTGAAAATTCCGACCAATTATAAAACTGGATTTGAAAATCCCGACCAGTTATAGAAACTGGATTTGAAAATCCCGACTAGTTATAAAACTGGATTTGAAAATCCCGACCAATTATAAAACTGGATTTAAAAATCCCGACCAGTTATAGAAACTGGATTTGAAAATCCCGACCAGTTATAAAACTGGATTTGAAAATCCCGACCAGTTATAGAAACTGGATTTGAAAATCCTGACCAGTTATAAAACTGGATTTGAAAATCCCGACCAGTTATAGAAACTGGATTTAAAAATTCTGACTAGTTATGACACTAGATTTAAAAATTCCGACCAGTTATAGATACTGGATTTGAAAATCCCGACCAGTTATAACACTGAATTTGAAAATCCCGACCAGTTATAAAAACTGGATTTGAAAATCCCGACGAGTTATAGAAACTAAATTTGAAAATCCTGATAAGTTATAACACTGGATTTGAAAATCCCGACCAATTATAAAATTAGATTTGAAAATCCCTACCAGTTATAGCAAATGGATTTGAAAATCCCGACCAGTTATAAAACTGGATTTGAAAATCCCGACCAGTTATGACACTAGATTTGAAAATCCCGACCAGTTATAGAAACTGGATTTGAAAATCCCGACCAGTTATAGAAACTGGATTTGAAAATCCCGACCAGTTATAGAAACTGGATTTTAAAATCCCGACCAATTATAGAAACTGGATTTGAAAATCTTGACCAGTTATAGAAACTAGATTTGAAAATCCCGACCAGTTATAAAAACTAGATTTGAAAATCCCGACCACTTATAAAAACTGGATTTGAAAATCCCGACCAGTTATAGAAACTAGATTTGAAAATATCGACCAGTTATAGAAACTAGATTTGAAAATCCTGACCAGTTATAAAACTGGATTTGAAAATCTCGACCAGTTATAAAAACTGGATTTGAAAATCCCGACGAGTTATAAAAACTGGATTTGAAAATCCCAACCAGTTATAGAAACTGGATTTCAAAATCCCGACCAGTTATAAAAACTGGATTTGAAAATCCCGACCAGTTATAAAATCTGGATTTGAAAATTCCGACCAATTATAGAAACTGGATTTGAAAATCCTGACCAGTTATAGAAACTGAATTTGAAAATCCTGACCAGTTATTAAAACTGAATTTGAAAATCCTGACCAGTTATTAAAACTGGATTTGAAAATCCCGACCAGTTATAAAACTGGATTTGAAAATCCCGACGAGTTATAGAAACTGAATTTGAAAATCCTGATCAGTTATAACACTGGATTTGAAAATCCCGACCAATTATAAAACTAGATTTGAAAATCCCGACCAGTTATAGAAAATGGATTTGAAAATCCCGACCAGTTATAAAACTGGATTTGAAAATCCCGACCAGTTATAAAAACTAGAGTTGAAAATCCCGACCAGTTATAGAAACTGGATTTGAAAATCACGACCAGTTATAGAAACTGGATTTGAAAATCTCGACGAGTTATACAAACTGGATTTGAAAATCCCGACGAGATATAGAAACTGGATTTGAAAATCCCGACCAGTTATAAAATCTGGAATTGAAAATCCCGACCAGTTATAGAAACTGGATTTCAAAATCCCGAACAGTTATAGAAACTGGATTTGAAAATCCCGACCAGTTATAGAAACTGGATTTGAAAATCCCGACCAGTTATAACACTGAATTTGAAAATCCCGACCGGTTATAAAAACTGGATTTGAAAATCCCGACCAGTTATAGAAACTTGATTTGAAAATCCTGACCAGTTATAGAAACTGGATTTGAAAATCCCGACCAGTTATGAAAACTGGATTTGAAAATCTCGACCAGTTATAAAATTGGATTTGAAAATTCCGACCAGTTATAGAAACTGGATTTGAAAATCCTGATCAGTTATAACACTGAATTTGAAAATCCCGACCAATTATAAAACTAGATTTGAAAATCGGGACCTGTTATAGAAACTGAATTTGAAAATCCCGACCATTTATAGAAACTGGATTTGAAAATTATGATAAGTTATAACACTAGATTTGAAAATTCCGACCAATTATAAAACTGAATTTGAAAATCCCGACCAGTTATAGAAACTGGATTTGAAAATCCCGACTAGTTATAAAACTGGATTTGAAAATCCCGACCAATTATAAAACTGGATTTAAAAATCCCGACCAGTTATAAAAACTGGATTTGAAAATCCCGACCAGTTATAAAACTGGATTTGAAAATCCCGACCAGTTATAAAAACTGGATTTGAAAATCCCGACTAGTTATAGAAACTCGATTTCAAAATACCGACCAGTTTTAGAAATTGGATTTGAAAATCCCGACCAGTTATAGAAACTGGATTTGAAAATCCCGACCAGTTATAACACTGAATTTGAAAATCCCGACCAATTATAAAAACTGGATTTGAAAATCCCGACGAGTTATAGAAACTAAATTTGAAAATCCTGATCAGTTATAACACTGGATTTGAAAATCCAGACCAATTATAAAACTAGATTTGAAAATCCCGACCAGTTACAGCAAATGGATTTGAAAATCCCGACCAGTTATAAAACTGGATTTGAAAATTCCGACCAGTTATGACACTAGATTTGAAAATCCCGACCAGTTATAGAAACTGGATTTGAAAATCCCGACCAGTTATAAAACTGGATTTGAAAATCTCGACCAGTTATAGAAACTGGATTTGAAAATCCCGACCAGTTATAGAAACTGGATTTTAAAATCCCGACCAATTATAGAAACTGGATTTGAAAATCCTGACCAGTTATAGAAACTAGATTTGAAAATCCCGACCAGTTATAAAAACTAGATTTGAAAATCCCGACCAGTTATAGAAACTGGATTTGAAAATCCCGACCAGTTATAGAAACTAGATTTGAAAATAATGACCAGTTATAGAAACTAGATTTGAAAATCCCGACCAGTTATAAAACTGGATTTGAAAATCTCGACCAGTTATAGAAACTGGATTTGAAAATCCCGACCAGTTATAAAAACTGGATTTGAAAATCCCAACCAGTTATAGAAACTGGATTTCAAAATCCCGACCAGTTATAGAAACTGGAGTTGAAAATCCCGACTAGTTATAACACTGAATTTGAAAATCCCGACCAGTTATAAAAACTGGATTTGAAAATTCCGACCAGTTATAGAAACTGGATTTGAAAATCCTCACCAGTTATAGAAACTGAATTTGAAAATCCCGACCAGTTATTAAAATTGGATTTGAAAATCCCGACCAGTTATAAAACTGGATTTGAAAATCCCGACGAGTTATAGAAACTGAATTTGAAAATCCTGATCAGTTATAGCACTGGATTTGAAAATCCCGACCAATTATAAAACTAGATTTGAAAATCCCGACCAGTTATAGAAAATGGATTTGAAAATCCCGACCAGTTATAAAACTGGATTTGAAAATCCCGACCAGTTATAAAAACTAGAGTTGAAAATCCCGACCAGTTATAGAAACTGGATTTGAAAATCACGACCATTTATAGAAACTGAATTTGCAAATCTCAACCAGTTATAGAAACTGGATTTGAAAATCCCGACCAGATATAAGATCAGGATTTGAAAATCCTGACCAGTTATAAAATCTGGAATTGAAAATCCCGACCAGTTATAGAAACTGGATTTGAAAATCCCGACCAGTTATAGAAACTGGATTTGAAAATCCCGACCAGTTATAGAAACTGGATTTGAAAATCCCGACCAGTTATAACACTGAATTTGAAAATCCCGACCGGTTATAAAAACTGGATTTGAAAATCCCGACCAGTTATAGAAACTTGATTTGAAAATCCTGACCAGTTATAGAAACTGGATTTGAAAATCCCGACCAGGTATAAAAACTGGATTTGAAAATCTCGACCAGTTATAAAATTGGATTTAAAAATCCCGACCAGTTATAGAAACTGGATTTGAAAATCCTGATCAGTTATAACACTGGATTTGAAAATCCCGACCAATTATAAAACTAGATTTAAAAATCGGGACCTGTTATAGAAACTGGATTTCAAAATCCTGACCAGTTATAAATCTGGATTTGAAAATCCCAACCAGTTATAAAACTAGATTTAAAAATCCCGACCAGTTATAGAAACTGCATTTGAAAATCCTGACCAGTTATAAAACTGGATTTGAAAATCCCGACCAGTTATAGAAATTGGATTTAAAAATCCCGACCAGTTATGACACTAGATTTTGAAATCACGACCAGTTATAGAAACTGAATTTGAAAATCCCGACCAGTTGTAAAAACTGAATTTTGAAAATCCCGACCAGTTACAAAAACTGGATTTGAAAATCCCGACCAGTTATAAAAACTAGATTTGAAAATCCCGACGAGTTATAGAAACTGGATTTCAAAATCCGGATCAGTTATAGAAATTGATTTGAAAATCCCGACCAGTTATAGAAACTGGATTTGAAAATCCCGACCAGTTATAACACTGAATTTGAAAATCCCGACCAGTTATAAAAACTGCATTTGAAAATCCCGACCAGTTATAGAAACTGGATTTGAAAATTCTGACCAGTTATAGAAACTGAATTTGAAAATCCCGACCATTTATAGAAACTGGATTTGAAAATTATGATCAGTTATAACACTAGATTTGAAAATTCCGACCAATTATAAAACTGGATTTGAAAATCCCGACCAGTTATAGAAACTGGATTTGAAAATCCCGACTAGTTATAAAACTGGATTTGAAAATCCCGACCAATTATAAAACTGGATTTAAAAATCCCGACCAGTTATAGAAACTGGATTTGAAAATCCTGACCAGTTATAAAACTGGATTTGAAAATCCCGACCAGTTATAGAAACTGGATTTAAAAATTCTGACTAGTTATGACACTAGATTTAAAAATTTCGACCAGTTATAGATACTGGATTTGAAAATCCCGACCAGTTATAACACTGAATTTGAAAATCCCGACCAGTTATAAAAACTGGATTTGAAAATTCCGACGAGTTATAGAAACTAAATTTGAAAATCCTGATAAGTTATAACACTGGATTTGAAAATCCCGACCAATTATAAAACTAGATTTGAAAATCCCTACCAGTTATAGCAAATGGATTTGAAAATCCCGACCAGTTATAAAACTGGATTTGAAAATCCCGACCAGTTATGACACTAGATTTGAAAATCCCGACCAGTTATAGAAACTGGATTTGAAAATCCCGACCAGTTATAGAAACTGGATTTGAAAATCCCGACCAGTTATAGAAACTGGATTTTAAAATCCCGACCAATTATAGAAACTGGATTTGAAAATCCTGACCAGTTATAGAAACTAGATTTGAAAATCCCGACCAGTTATAAAAACTAGATTTGAAAATCCCGACCAGTTATAAAAACTGGATTTGAAAATCCCGACCAGTTATAGAAACTAGATTTGAAAATATCGACCAGTTATAGAAACTAGATTTGAAAATCCCGACCAGCTATAAAACTGGATTTGAAAATCTCGACCAGTTATAAAAACTGGATTTGAAAATCCCGACGAGTTATAAAAACTGGATTTGAAAATCCCAACCAGTTATAGAAACTGGATTTCAAAATCCCGACCAGTTATAAAAACTGGATTTGAAAATCCCGACCAGTTATAAAAACTGGATTTGAAAATTCCGACCAATTATAGAAACTGGATTTGAAAATCCTGACCAGTTATAGAAACTGAATTTGAAAATCCTGACCAGTTATTAAAACTGAATTTGAAAATCCTGACCAGTTATTAAAACTGGATTTGAAAATCCCGACCAGTTATAAAACTGGATTTGAAAATCCCGACGAGTTATAGAAACTGAATTTGAAAATCCTGATCAGTTATAACACTGGATTTGAAAATCCCGACCAATTATAAAACTAGATTTGAAAATCCCGACCAGTTATAGAAAATGGATTTGAAAATCCCGACCAGTTATAAAACTGGATTTGAAAATCCCGACCAGTTATAAAAACTGGATTTGAAAATCCCGACGAGTTATAAAAGCTGAATTTGAAAATCCTGATCAGTTATAACACTGGATTTGAAAATCCCGACCAATTATAAAACTAGATTTGAAAATCGGGAACAGTTATAGAAAATGGATTTGAAAATCCCGACCAGTTATAAAAACTGGATTGGAAAATCCCGACCAGTTATAAAAACTGGATTTCAAAATCCCGACCAGTTATAACACTGAATTTGAAAATCCCGACCAGTTATAAAAACTGGATTTGAAAATCCCGACCAGTTATAAAAACTGGATTTGAAAATTCCGACCAATTATAGAAACTGGATTTGAAAATCCTGACCAGTTATAGAAACTGAATTTGAAAATCCTGACCAGTTATTAAAACTGGATTTGAAAATCCCGACCAGTTATAAAACTGGATTTGAAAATCCCGATGAGTTATAGAAACTGAATTTGAAAATCCTGATCAGTTATAACACTGGATTTGAAAATCCCGACCAATTATAAAAACTAGATTTGAAAATCCCGACCAGTTATAGAAAATGGATTTGAAAATCCCGACCAGTTATAAAACTGGATTTGAAAATCCCGACCAGTTATAAAAACTAGAGTTGAAAATCCCGACCAGTTATAGAAACTGGATTTGAAAATCACGACCAGTTATAGAAACTGGATTTGCAAATCTCGACCAGTTATAGAAACTGGATTTGAAAATCCCGACCAGATATAGAAACTGGATTTGAAAATCCCGACCAGTTATAAAATCTGGAATTGAAAATCCCGACCAGTTATAGAAACTGGATTTCAAAATCCCGACCAGTTATAGAAACTGGATTTGAAAATCCCGACCAGTTATAGAAACTGGATTTGAAAATCCCGACCAGTTATAACACTGAATTTGAAAATCCCGACCGGTTATAAAAACTGGATTTGAAAATCCCGACCAGTTATAGAAACTTGATTTGAAAATCCTGACCAGTTATAGAAACTGGATTTGAAAATCCCGACCAGTTATAAAAACTAGATTTGAAAATCCCGACCAGTTATAAAACTGGATTTGAAAATCCTGACCAGTTATATAAACTAGATTTGAAAATCCTGATCAGTTATACTACTAGATTTGAAAATCCCGACCAATTATAAATCTGGATTTGAAATTCTCGACCAGTTATAGAAACTGCATTTGAAAATCCCGACCAGTTATAAAACTGGATTTGAAAATCCCAACCAGTTATAAAACTAGATTTAAAAATCCCGACCAGTTATAGAAACTGGATTTGAAAATCCCGACCAGTTATAAAACTGGATTTGAAAATCCCGACTAGTTATAGAAACTGGATTTGAAAATTCTGACCAGTTATAAAACTGGATTTCAAAATCCCAACCAGTTATAGAAACTGGATTTGAAAATCCCGACCAGTTATGACACTAGATTTGAAAATCCCGACCAGTTATAGAAACTTGATTTGAAAATCCCGTCCTGTTATAAAAACTTAATTTGAAAATCCCTACCAGATATAGAAACTGGATTTGAAAATCCCGACCAGTTATAGAAACTGGATTTTAAAATCCCGACCAGTTATAGAAACTAGATTTGAAAATCCTGACCAGTTATAGAAACTGGATTTGAAAATCCCGACCAGTTATAAAAACTAGATTTGAAAATCCCGACCAGTTATAGAAACTGGATTTGAAAATCCCGACCAGTTATATAAACTGGATTTGAAAATCCCGACCAGTTATAGAAACTGGATTTGAAAATCCTAATCAGTTATAACACTGGATTTGAAAATCCCGAACAATTATAAAACTAGATTTGAAAATCGGGACCTCTTATAGAAACTGGATTTGAAAATCCCGACCAGTTATAAATCTGAATTTGAAAATCCCAACCAGTTATAAAACTAGATTTAAAAATCCCGACCAGTTATAGAAACTGCATTTGAAAATCCTGACCAGTTATAAAACTGGATTTGAAAATCCCGACCAGTTATAGAAATTGGATTTGAAAATCCTGACCAGTTATGACACTAGATTTGGAAATCACGACCAGTTATAGAAACTGGATTTTAAAATCCCGACCAGTTATAGAAACTGGATTTGAAAATCCCGACCAGTTATAGAAACTGGATTTAAAAATCCCGACCAGTTATAGAAACTGGATTTGAAAATCCCGACCAGTTATAGAAACTAGATTTGAAAATCCCGACCAGTTATAAAACTGGATTTGAAAATCCCAACCAGTTATAGAAACTGGATTTAAAAATCCCGACCAGTTATAAAACTGGATTTGAAAATCCCGACCAGTTATAAAAACTGGATTTGAAAATCCCGACCAGTTATAGAAACTGGATTTCAAAATACCGATCAGTTATCGAAACTAGATTTGAAAATCCCGACCAGTTATAGAAACTGAATTTGAAAATCCCGTCCAGTTATAACACTGAATTTGAAAATCCCGACTAGTTATAAAAACTGGATTTGAAAATCCCGACGAGTTATAGAAACTGGATTTGAAAATCCTGACCAGTCATAGAAACTGAATTTGAAAATCCAGACCAGTTATGAAAACTGGATTTGAAAATCCCGACCAGTTATAAAACTGGATTTGAAAATCTCGACCAGTTATAGAAACTGTATTTGAAAATCCCGACCAGTTATAGAAACTGGATTTCAAAATCCCGACCAGTTATAGAAACTAAATTTGAAAATCCCTATCAGTTATAGAAACTGGATTTGAAAATCCCGACCAGTTATAAAATCTGGAATTGAAAATCCCGACCAGTTATAGAAACTAGATTTCAAAATCCCGACCAGTTATAGAAACTAGATTTGAAAATCCCGACCGGTTATAAAAACTGGATTTGAAAATCCCGACCAGTTATAGAAACTTGATTTGAAAATCCTGACCAGTTATAGAAACTGGATTTGAAAATCCCGACCAGTTATAAAAACTGGATTTGAAAATCCCGACCAGTTATAAAACTGGATTTGAAAATCCCGACCAGTTATAGAAACTGGATTTGAAAATCCTGATCAGTTATAACACTGGATTTGAAAATCCCGGCCAGTTATAGAAACTGGATTTCAAAATCCCGACCAGTTATAAAAACTGGATTTGAAAATCCCGACCAGTTATAACACTGAATTTGAAAATCCCGACCGGTTATAAAAACTGGATTTGAAAATCCCGACCAGTTATAAAACTGGATTTGAAAATCCCGACCAGTTATAGAAACTGGATTTGAAAATCCTGATCAGTTATAACATTGGATTTGAAAATCCCGACCAATTATAAAACTAGATTTGAAAATCCCGACCAGTTATAGAAAATGGATTTGAAAATCCCGACCAGTTATAAAACTGGATTTGAAAATCCCGACCAGTTATAGAAACTGGATTTGAAAATCCCGACCAGTTATAACACTGAATTTGAAAATCTCGACCAGTTATAGAAACTGGATTTGAAAATCCCGACGAGTTATAAAAACTGGATTTGAAAATCCCAACCAGTTATAGAAACTGGATTTCAAAATCCCGACCAGTTATAGAAACTGGAGTTGAAAATCCCGACCAGTTATAACACTGAATTTGAAAATCCCGACCAGTTATAAAAACTGGATTTGAAAATCCCGACCAGTTATAGAAACTGGATTTGAAAATCCTGACCAGTTATAGAAACTGAATTTGAAAATCCTGACCAGTTATTAAAACTGGATTTGAAAATCCCGACCAGTTATAAAACTGGATTTGAAAATCCCGACGAGTTATAGAAACTGAATTTGAAAATCCTGATCAGTTATAACACTGGATTTGAAAATCCCGACCAATTATAAAACTAGATTTGAAAATCCCGACCAGTTATAGAAAATGGATTTGAAAATCCCGACCAGTTATAAAACTGGATTTGAAAATCCCGACCAGTTATAAAAACTGGATTTGAAAATCCCGACAAGTTATAGAAGCTGAATTTGAAAATCCTGATCAGTTATAACACTGGATTTGAAAATCCCGACCAATTATAAAACTAGATTTGAAAATCGGGAACAGTTATAGAAAATGGATTTGAAAATCCCGACCGGTTATAAAAACTGGATTTGAAAATCCCGACCAGTTATAAAAACTGGATTTCAAAATCCCGACCAGTTATAACACTGAATTTGAAAATCCCGACCAGTTATAAAAACTGGATTTGAAAATCCCGACCAGTTATAAAAACTGGATTTGAAAATTCCGACCAATTATAGAAACTGGATTTGAAAATCCTGACCAGTTATAGAAACTGAATTTGAAAATCCTGACCAGTTATTAAAACTGGATTTGAAAATCCCGACCAGTTATAAAACTGGATTTTAAAATCCCGACGAGTTATAGAAACTGAATTTGAAAATCCTGATCAGTTATAACACTGGATTTGAAAATCCCGACCAATTATAAAACTAGATTTGAAAATCCCGACCAGTTATAGAAAATGGATTTGAAAATCCCGACCAGTTATAAAACTGGATTTGAAAATCCCGACCAGTTATAAAAACTAGAGTTGAAAATCCCGACCAGTTATAGAAACTGGATTTGAAAATCATGACCAGTTATAGAAACTGGATTTGCAAATCTCGACCAGTTATAGAAACTGGATTTGAAAATCCCGACCAGATATAGAAACTGGATTTGAAAATCCCGACCAGTTATAAAATCTGGAATTGAAAATCCCGACCAGTTATAGAAACTGGATTTCAAAATCCCGACCAGTTATAGAAACTGGATTTGAAAATCCCGACCAGTTATAGAAACTGGATTTGAAAATCCCGACCAGTTATAACACTGAATTTGAAAATTCCGACCGGTTATAAAAACTGGATTTGAAAATCCCGACCAGTTATAGAAACTTGATTTGAAAATCCTGACCAGTTATAGAAACTGGATTTGAAAATCCCGACCAGTTATAAAAACTAGATTTGAAAATCCCGACCAGTTATAAAACTGGATTTGAAAATCCTGACCAGTTATATAAACTAGATTTGAAAATCCTGATCAGTTATACTACTAGATTTGAAAATCCCGACCAATTATAAATCTGGATTTGAAAATCTCGACCAGTTATAGAAACTGTATTTGAAAATCCCGACCAGTTATAAAACTGGATTTGAAAATCCCAACCAGTTATAAAACTAGATTTAAAGATCCCGACCAGTTATAGAAACTGGATTTGAAAATCCCGACCAGTTATAAAACTGGATTTGAAATTCCCGACCAGTTATAGAAACTGGATTTGAAAATTCTGACCAGTTATAAAACTGGATTTCAAAATCCCAACCAGTTATAGAAACTGGATTTGAAAATCCCGACCAGTTATGACACTAGATTTGAAAATCCCGACCAGTTATAGAAACTGGATTTGAAAATCCCGTCCTCTTATAAAAACTTAATTTGAAAATCCCTACCAGATATAGAAACTGGATTTGAAAATCCCGACCAGTTATAGAAACTGGATTTTAAAATCCCGACCAGTTATAGAAACTAGATTTGAAAATCCTGACCAGTTATAGAAACTGGATTTGAAAATCCCGACCAGTTATAAAAACTAGATTTGAAAATCCCGACCAGTTATAGAAACCGGATTTGAAAATCCCGACCAGTTATATAAACTGGATTTGAAAATCCCGACCAGTTATAACACTGAATTTGAAAATCTCGACCAGTTATAGAAACTGGATTTGAAAATCCCGACGAGTTATAAAAACTGGATTTGAAAATCCCAACCAGTTATAGAAACTGGATTTCAAAATCCCGACCAGTTATAGAAACTGGAGTTGAAAATCCCGACCAGTTATAACACTGAATTTGAAAATCCCGACCAGTTATAAAAACTGGATTTGAAAATCCCGACCAGTTATAGAAACTGGATTTGAAAATCCTGACCAGTTATAGAAACTGAATTTGAAAATCCTGACCAGTTATTAAAACTGGATTTGAAAATCCCGACCAGTTATAAAACTGGATTTGAAAATCCCGACGAGTTATAGAAACTGAATTTGAAAATCCTGATCAGTTATAACACTGGATTTGAAAATCCCGACCAATTATAAAACTAGATTTGAAAATCCCGACCAGTTATAGAAAATGGATTTGAAAATCCCGACCAGTTATAAAACTGGATTTGAAAATCCCGACCAGTTATAAAAACTGGATTTGAAAATCCCGACAAGTTATAGAAGCTGAATTTGAAAATCCTGATCAGTTATAACACTGGATTTGAAAATCCCGACCAATTATAAAACTAGATTTGAAAATCGGGAACAGTTATAGAAAATGGATTTGAAAATCCCGACCGGTTATAAAAACTGGATTTGAAAATCCCGACCAGTTATAAAAACTGGATTTCAAAATCCCGACCAGTTATAACACTGAATTTGAAAATCCCGACCAGTTATAAAAACTGGATTTGAAAATCCCGACCAGTTATAAAAACTGGATTTGAAAATTCCGACCAATTATAGAAACTGGATTTGAAAATCCTGACCAGTTATAGAAACTGAATTTGAAAATCCTGACCAGTTATTAAAACTGGATTTGAAAATCCCGACCAGTTATAAAACTGGATTTTAAAATCCCGACGAGTTATAGAAACTGAATTTGAAAATCCTGATCAGTTATAACACTGGATTTGAAAATCCCGACCAATTATAAAACTAGATTTGAAAATCCCGACCAGTTATAGAAAATGGATTTGAAAATCCCGACCAGTTATAAAACTGGATTTGAAAATCCCGACCAGTTATAAAAACTAGAGTTGAAAATCCCGACCAGTTATAGAAACTGGATTTGAAAATCATGACCAGTTATAGAAACTGGATTTGCAAATCTCGACCAGTTATAGAAACTGGATTTGAAAATCCCGACCAGATATAGAAACTGGATTTGAAAATCCCGACCAGTTATAAAATCTGGAATTGAAAATCCCGACCAGTTATAGAAACTGGATTTCAAAATCCCGACCAGTTATAGAAACTGGATTTGAAAATCCCGACCAGTTATAGAAACTGGATTTGAAAATCCCGACCAGTTATAACACTGAATTTGAAAATCCCGACCGGTTATAAAAACTGGATTTGAAAATCCCGACCAGTTATAGAAACTTGATTTGAAAATCCTGACCAGTTATAGAAACTGGATTTGAAAATCCCGACCAGTTATAAAAACTAGATTTGAAAATCCCGACCAGTTATAAAACTGGATTTGAAAATCCTGACCAGTTATATAAACTAGATTTGAAAATCCTGATCAGTTATACTACTAGATTTGAAAATCCCGACCAATTATAAATCTGGATTTGAAAATCTCGACCAGTTATAGAAACTGTATTTGAAAATCCCGACCAGTTATAAAACTGGATTTGAAAATCCCAACCAGTTATAAAACTAGATTTAAAAATCCCGACCAGTTATAGAAACTGGATTTGAAAATCCCGACCAGTTATAAAACTGGATTTGAAATTCCCGACCAGTTATAGAAACTGGATTTGAAAATTCTGACCAGTTATAAAACTGGATTTCAAAATCCCAACCAGTTATAGAAACTGGATTTGAAAATCCCGACCAGTTATGACACTAGATTTGAAAATCCCGACCAGTTATAGAAACTGGATTTGAAAATCCCGTCCTCTTATAAAAACTTAATTTGAAAATCCCTACCAGATATAGAAACTGGATTTGAAAATCCCGACCAGTTATAGAAACTGGATTTTAAAATCCCGACCAGTTATAGAAACTAGATTTGAAAATCCTGACCAGTTATAGAAACTGGATTTGAAAATCCCGACCAGTTATAAAAACTAGATTTGAAAATCCCGACCAGTTATAGAAACTGGATTTGAAAATCCCGACCAGTTATATAAACTGGATTTGAAAATCCCGACCAGTTATAGAAACTGGATTTGAAAATCCTGATCAGTTATAACACTGAATTTGAAAATCCCGACCAATTATAAAATTAGATTTGAAAATCCCTACCAGTTATAGCAAATGGATTTGAAAATCCCGACCAGTTATAAAACTGGATTTGAAAATCCCGACCAGTTATGACACTAGATTTGAAAATCCCGACCAGTTATAGAAACTGGATTTGAAAATCCCGACCAGTTATAGAAACTGGATTTTAAAATCCCGACCAATTATAGAAACTGGATTTGAAAATCTTGACCAGTTATAGAAACTAGATTTGAAAATCCCGACCAGTTATAAAAACTAGATTTGAAAATCCCGACCACTTATAAAAACTGGATTTGAAAATCCCGACCAGTTATAGAAACTAGATTTGAAAATATCGACCAGTTATAGAAACTATATTTGAAAATCCTGACCAGTTATAAAACTGGATTTGAAAATCTCGACCAGTTATAAAAACTGGATTTGAAAATCCCGACGAGTTATAAAAACTGGATTTGAAAATCCCAACCAGTTATAGAAACTGGATTTCAAAATCCCGACCAGTTATAAAAACTGGATTTGAAAATCCCGACCAGTTATAAAAACTGGATTTGAAAATTCTGACCAATTATAGAAACTGGATTTGAAAATCCTGACCAGTTATAGAAACTGAATTTGAAAATCCTGACCAGTTATTAAAACTGAATTTGAAAATCCTGACCAGTTATTAAAACTGGATTTGAAAATCCCGACCAGTTATAAAACTGGATTTGAAAATCCCGACGAGTTATAGAAACTGAATTTGAAAATCCTGATCAGTTATAACACTGGATTTGAAAATCCCGACCAATTATAAAACTAGATTTGAAAATCCCGACCAGTTATAGAAAATGGATTTGAAAATCCCGACCAGTTATAAAACTGGATTTGAAATTCCCGACCAGTTATAAAAACTAGAGTTGAAAATCCCGACCAGTTATAGAAACTGGATTTAAAAATCACGACCAGTTATAGAAACTGGATTTGAAAATCTCGACCAGTTATACAAACTGGATTTGAAAATCCCGACGAGATATAGAAACTGGATTTGAAAATCCCGACCAGTTATAAAATCTGGAATTCAAAATCCCGACCAGTTATAGAAACTGGATTTGAAAATCCCGACCAGTTATAGAAACTGGATTTGAAAATCCCGACCAGTTATAACACTGAATTTGAAAATCCCGACCGGTTATAAAAACTGGATTTGAAAATCCCGACCAGTTATAGAAACTTGATTTGAAAATCCTGACCAGTTATAGAAACTGGATTTGAAAATCCCGACCAGTTATAAAAACTGGATTTGAAAATCTCGACCAGTTATAAAATTGGATTTGAAAATCCCGACCAGTTATAGAAACTGGATTTGAAAATCCTGATCAGTTATAACACTGAATTTGAAAATCCCGACCAATTATAAAACTAGATTTGAAAATCCCGACCAGTTATAGAAAATAGATTTGAAAATCCCGACCAGTTATAAAACTGGATTTGAAAATCCCGACCAGTTATAAAACTGGATTTAAAAATCCCGACCAGTTATAGAAACTGGATTTGAAAATCCCGACCAGTTATAAAACTGGATTTGAAAATCCTGACCAGTTATAGAAAATGGATTTGAAAATCCCGACCAGTTATAAAACTGGATTTGAAAATCCCGACCAGTTATAAAACTGGATTTAAAAATCCTGACCAGTTATAGAAACTGGATTTGAAAATCCTGACCACTTATAAAACTGGATTTGAAAATCCCGACCAGTTATAGAAACGGGATTTAAAAATTCCGACCAGTTATGACACTAGATTTGAAAATCCCGACCTGTTATAGATACTTGATTTGAAAATCCTGACCAGTTATAAAAACTAGAGTTGAAAATCCCGACCAGTTATAAAAACTGGAATTGAAAATCGGGACCTGTTATAGAAACTGAATTTGAAAATCCCGACCATTTATAGAAACTGGATTTGAAAATTATGATCAGTTATAACACTAGATTTGAAAATTCCGACCAATTATAAAACTGGATTTGAAAATCCCGACCAGTTATAGAAACTGGATTTGAAAATCCCGACTAGTTATAAAACTGGATTTGAAAATCCCGACCAATTATAAAACTGGATTTAAAAATCCCGACCAGTTATAGAAACTGGATTTGAAAATCCCGACCAGTTATAAAACTGGATTTGAAAATCCCGACCAGTTATAAAAACTGGATTTGAAAATCCCGACCAGTTATAGAAACTCGATTTCAAAATACCGACCAGTTTTAGAAATTGGATTTGAAAATCCCGACCAGTTATAGAAACTGGATTTGAAAATCCCGACCAGTTATAACACTGAATTTGAAAATCCCGACCAATTATAAAAACTGGATTTGAAAATCCCGACGAGTTATAGAAACTAAATTTGAAAATCCTGATCAGTTATAACACTGGATTTGAAAATCCAGACCAATTATAAAACTAGATTTGAAAATCCCGACCAGTTACAGCAAATGGATTTGAAAATCCCGACCAGTTATAAAACTGGATTTGAAAATTCCGACCAGTTATGACACTAGATTTGAAAATCCCGACCAGTTATAGAAACTGGATTTGAAAATCCCGACCAGTTATAAAACTGGATTTGAAAATCCCGACCAATTATAGAAACTGGATTTGAAAATCTTGACCAGTTATAGAAACTAGATTTGAAAATCCCGACCAGTTATAAAAACTAGATTTGAAAATCCCGACCACTTATAAAAACTGGATTTGAAAATCCCGACCAGTTATAGAAACTAGATTTGAAAATATCGACCAGTTATAGAAACTAGATTTGAAAATCCTGACCAGTTATAAAACTGGATTTGAAAATCTCGACCAGTTATAAAAACTGGATTTGAAAATCCCGACGAGTTATAAAAACTGGATTTGAAAATCCCAACCAGTTATAGAAACTGGATTTCAAAATCCCGACCAGTTATAAAAACTGGATTTGAAAATCCCGACCAGTTATAAAAACTGGATTTGAAAATTTCGACCAATTATAGAAACTGGATTTGAAAATCCTGACCAGTTATAGAAACTGAATTTGAAAATCCTGACCAGTTATTAAAACTGAATTTGAAAATCCTGACCAGTTATTAAAACTAGATTTGAAAATCCCGACCAGTTATAAAACTGGATTTGAAAATCCCGACGAGTTATAGAAACTGAATTTGAAAATCCTGATCAGTTATAACACTGGATTTGAAAATCCCGACCAATTATAAAACTAGATTTGAAAATCCCGACCAGTTATAGAAAATGGATTTGAAAATCCCGACCAGTTATAAAACTGGATTTGAAATTCCCGACCAGTTATAAAAACTAGAGTTGAAAATCCCGACCAGTTATAGAAACTGCATTTAAAAATCACGACCAGTTATAGAAACTGGATTTGAAAATCTCGACCAGTTATACAAACTGGATTTGAAAATCCCGACGAGATATAGAAACTGGATTTGAAAATCCCGACCAGTTATAAAATCTGGAATTGAAAATCCCGACCAGTTATAGAAACTGGATTTCAAAATCCCGACCAGTTATAGAAACTGGATTTGAAAATCCCGACCAGTTATAGAAACTGGATTTGAAAATCCCGACCAGTTATAACACTGAATTTGAAAATCCCGACCGGTTATAAAAACTGGATTTGAAAATCCCGACCAGTTATAGAAACTTGATTTGAAAATCCTGACCAGTTATAGAAACTGGATTTGAAAATCCCGACCAGTTATAAAAACTGGATTTGAAAATCTCGACCAGTTATAAAATTGGATTTGAAAATCCCGACCAGTTATAGAAACTGGATTTGAAAATCCTGATCAGTTATAACACTGAATTTGAAAATCCCGACCAATTATAAAACTAGATTTGAAAATCGGGACCTGTTATAGAAACTGAATTTGAAAATCCCGACCATTTATAGAAACTGGATTTGAAAATTATGATCAGTTATAACACTAGATTTGAAAATTCCGACCAATTATAAAACTGGATTTGAAAATCCCGACCAGTTATAGAAACTGGATTTGAAAATCCCGACTAGTTATAAAACTGGATTTGAAAATCCCGACCAATTATAAAACTGGATTTAAAAATCCCGACCAGTTATAGAAACTGGATTTGAAAATCCCGACCAGTTATAAAACTGGATTTGAAAATCCCGACCAGTTATAAAAACTGGATTTGAAAATCCTGACCAGTTATAGAAACTCGATTTCAAAATACCGACCAGTTTTAGAAATTGGATTTGAAAATCCCGACCAGTTATAGAAACTGGATTTGAAAATCCCGACCAGTTATAACACTGAATTTGAAAATCCCGACCAATTATAAAAACTGGATTTGAAAATCCCGACGAGTTATAGAAACTAAATTTGAAAATCCTGATCAGTTATAACACTGGATTTGAAAATCCAGACCAATTATAAAACTAGATTTGAAAATCCCGACCAGTTACAGCAAATGGATTTGAAAATCCCGACCAGTTATAAAACTGGATTTGAAAATTCCGACCAGTTATGACACTAGATTTGAAAATCCCGACTAGTTATAGAAACTGGATTTGAAAATCCCGACCAGTTATAAAACTGGATTTGAAAATCCCGACCAGTTATAGAAACTGGATTTGAAAATCCCGACCAGTTATAGAAACTGGATTTTAAAATCCCGACCAATTATAGAAACTGGATTTGAAAATCCTGACCAGTTATAGAAACTAGATTTGAAAATCCCGACCAGTTATAAAAACTAGATTTGAAAATCCCGACCAGTTATAGAAACTGGATTTGAAAATCCCGACCAGTTATAGAAACTAGATTTGAAAATATTGACCAGTTATAGAAACTAGATTTGAAAATCCCGACCAGTTATAAAACTGGATTTGAAAATCTCGACCAGTTATAGAAACTGGATTTGAAAATCCCGACCAGTTATAAAAACTGGATTTGAAAATCCCAACCAGTTATAGAAACTGGATTTCAAAATCCCGACCAGTTATAGAAACTGGAGTTGAAAATCCCGACTAGTTATAACACTGAATTTGAAAATCCCGACCAGTTATAAAAACTGGATTTGAAAATTCCGACCAGTTATAGAAACTGGATTTGAAAATCCTCACCAGTTATAGAAACTGAATTTGAAAATCCCGACCAGTTATTAAAATTGGATTTGAAAATCCCGACCAGTTATAAAACTGGATTTGAAAATCCCGACGAGTTATAGAAACTGAATTTGAAAATCCTGATCAGTTATAACACTGGATTTGAAAATCCCGACCAATTATAAAACTAGATTTGAAAATCCCGACCAGTTATAGAAAATGGATTTGAAAATCCCGACCAGTTATAAAACTGGATTTGAAAATCCCGACCAGTTATAAAAACTAGAGTTGAAAATCCCGACCAGTTATAGAAACTGGATTTGAAAATCACGACCAGTTATAGAAACTGGATTTGAAAATCTCAACCAGTTATAGAAACTGGATTTGAAAATCCCGACCAGATATAAGATCAGGATTTGAAAATCCTGACCAGTTATAAAATCTGGAATTGAAAATCCCGACCAGTTATAGAAGCTGGATTTGAAAATCCCGACCAGTTATAGAAACTGGATTTGAAAATCCCGACCAGTTATAGAAACTGGATTTGAAAATCCCGACCAGTTATAACACTGAATTTGAAAATCCCGACCGGTTATAAAAATTGGATTTGAAAATCCCGACCAGTTATAGAAACTTGATTTGAAAATCCTGACCAGTTATAGAAACTGGATTTGAAAATCCCGACCAGGTATAAAAACTGGATTTGAAAATCTCGACCAGTTATAAAATTGGATTTAAAAATCCCGACCAGTTATAGAAACTGGATTTGAAAATCCTGATCAGTTATAACACTGGATTTGAAAATCCCGACCAATTATAAAACTAGATTTAAAAATCGGGACCTGTTATAGAAACTGGATTTCAAAATCCCGACCAGTTATAAATCTGGATTTGAAAATCCCAACCAGTTATAAAACTAGATTTAAAAATCCCGACCAGTTATAGAAACTGCATTTGAAAATCCTGACCAGTTATAAAACTGGATTTGAAAATCCCGACCAGTTATAGAAATTGGATTTAAAAATCCCGACCAGTTATGACACTAGATTTTGAAATCACGACCAGTTATAGAAACTGAATTTGAAAATCCCGACCAGTTGTAAAAACTGAATTTTGAAAATCCCGACCAGTTACAAAAACTGGATTTGAAAATCCCGACCAGTTATAAAAACTAGATTTGAAAATCCCGACGAGTTATAGAAACTGGATTTCAAAATCCGGATCAGTTATAGAAACTGATTTGAAAATCCCGACCAGTTATAGAAACTGGATTTTAAAATCCCGACCAGTTATAACACTGAATTTGAAAATCCCGACCAGTTATAAAAACTGCATTTGAAAATCCCGACTAGTTATAGAAACTGGATTTGAAAATTCTGACCAGTTATAGAAACTGAATTTGAAAATCCCGACCATTTATAGAAACTGGATTTGAAAATTATGATCAGTTATAACACTAGATTTGAAAATTCCGACCAATTATAAAACTGGATTTGAAAATCCCGACCAGTTATAGAAACTGGATTTGAAAATCCCGACTAGTTATAAAACTGGATTTGAAAATCCCGACCAATTATAAAACTGAATTTAAAAATCCCGACCAGTTATAGAAACTGGATTTGAAAATCCTGACCAGTTATAAAACAGGATTTGAAAATCCCGACCAGTTATAGAAACTGGATTTAAAAATTCTGACTAGTTATGACACTAGATTTAAAAATTCCGACCAGTTATAGATACTGGATTTGAAAATCCCGACCAGTTATAACACTGAATTTGAAAATCCCGACCAGTTATAAAAACTGGATTTGAAAATTCCGACGAGTTATAGAAACTAAATTTGAAAATCCTGATAAGTTATAACACTGGATTTGAAAATCCTGACCAATTATAAAACTAGATTTGAAAATCCCTACCAGTTATAGCAAATGGATTTGAAAATCCCGACCAGTTATAAAACTGGATTTGAAAATCCCGACCAGTTATGACACTAGATTTGAAAATCCCGACCAGTTATAGAAACTGGATTTGAAAATCCCGACCAGTTATAGAAACTGGATTTGAAAATCGCGACCAGTTATGGAAACTGGATTTTAAAATCCCGACCAATTATAGAAACTGGATTTGAAAATCCTGACCAGTTATAGAAACTAGATTTGAAAATCCCGACCAGTTATAAAAACTAGATTTGAAAATCCCGACCTGTTATAAAAACTGGTTTTGAAAATCCCGACCAGTTATAGAAACTAGATTTGAAAATATCGACCAGTTATAGAAACTAGATTTGAAAATCCCGACCAGCTATAAAACTGGATTTGAAAATCTCGACCAGTTATAGAAACTGGATTTGAAAATCCCGACGAGTTATAAAAACTGGATTTGAAAATCCCAGCCAGTTATAGAAACTGGATTTCAAAATCCCGACCAGTTATAGAAACTGGAGTTGAAAATCCCGACCAGTTATAACACTGAATTTGAAAATCCCGACCAGTTATAAAAACTGGATTTGAAAATCCCGACCAGTTATAGAAACTGGATTTGAAAATCCTGACCAGTTATAGAAACTGAATTTGAAAATCCTGACCAGTTATTAAAACTGGATTTGAAAATCCCGACCAGTTATAAAACTGGATTTGAAAATCCCGACGAGTTATAGAAACTGAATTTGAAAATCCTGATCAGTTATAACACTGGATTTGAAAATCCCGACCAATTATAAAACTAGATTTGAAAATCCCGACCAGTTATAGAAAATGGATTTGAAAATCCCGACCAGTTATAAAACTGGATTTGAAAATCCCGATCAGTTATAAAAACTGGATTTGAAAATCCCGACGAGTTATAGAAGCTGAATTTGAAAATCCTGATCAGTTATAACACTGGATTTGAAAATCCCGACCAATTATAGAACTAGATTTGAAAATCGGGAACAGTTATAGAAAATGGATTTGAAAATCCCGACCAGTTATAAAAACTGGATTTGAAAATCCCGACCAGTTATAAAAACTGGATTTCAAAATCCCGACCAGTTATAACACTGAATTTGAAAATCCCGACCAGTTATAAAAACTGGATTTGAAAATCCCGACCAGTTATAAAAACTGGATTTGAAAATTCCGACCAATTATAGAAACTGGATTTGAAAATCCTGACCAGTTATAGAAACTGAATTTGAAAATCCTGACCAGTTATTAAAACTGGATTTGAAAATCCCGACCAGTTATAAAACTGGATTTGAAAATCCCGACGAGTTATAGAAACTGAATTTGAAAATCCTGATCAGTTATAACACTGGATTTGAAAATCCTGACCAATTATAAAACTAGATTTGAAAATCCCTACCAGTTATAGAAAATGGATTTGAAAATCCCGACCAGTTATAAAACTGGATTTGAAAATCCCGACCAGTTATAAAAACTAGAGTTGAAAATCCCGACCAGTTATAGAAACTGGATTTGAAAATCACGACCAGTTATAGAAACTGGATTTGCAAATCTCGACCAGTTATAGAAACTGGATTTGAAAATCCCGACCAGATATAGAAACTAGATTTGAAAATCCCGACCAGTTATAAAATCTGGAATTGAAAATCCCGACCAGTTATAGAAACTGGATTTCAAAATCCCGACCAGTTATAGAAACTGGATTTGAAAATCCCGACCAGTTATAGAAACTGGATTTGAAAATCCCGACCAGTTATAACACTGAATTTGAAAATCCCGACCGGTTATAAAAATTGGATTTGAAAATCCCGACCAGTTATAGAAACTTGATTTGAAAATCCTGACCAGTTATAGAAACTGGATTTGAAAATCCCGACCAGTTATAAAAACTAGATTTGAAAATCCCGACCAGTTATAAAACTGGATTTGAAAATCCTGACCAGTTATATAAACTAGATTTGAAAATCCTGATCAGTTATACTACTAGATTTGAAAATCCCGACCAATTATAAATCTGGATTTGAAAATCTCGACCAGTTATAGAAACTGCATTTGAAAATCCCGACCAGTTATAAAACTGGATTTGAAAATCCCAACCAGTTATAAAACTAGATTTAAAAATCCCGACCAGTTATAGAAACTGGATTTGAAAATCCCGACCAGTTATAAAACTGGATTTGAAAATCCCGACCAGTTATAGAAACTGGATTTGAAAATTCTGACCAGTTATAAAACTGGATTTCAAAATCCCAACCAGTTATAGAAACTGGATTTGAAAATCCCGACCAGTTATGACACTAGATTTGAAAATCCCGACCAGTTATAGAAACTGGATTTGAAAATCCCGTCCTGTTATAAAAACTTAATTTGAAAATCCCTACCAGATATAGAAACTGGATTTGAAAATCCCGACCAGTTATAGAAACTGGATTTTAAAATCCCGACCAGTTATAGAAACTAGATTTGAAAATCCTGACCAGTTATAGAAACTGGATTTGAAAATCCCGACCAGTTATAAAAACTAGATTTGAAAATCCCGACCAGTTATAGAAACTGGATTTGAAAATCCCGACCAGTTATATAAACTGGATTTGAAAATCCCGACCAGTTATAGAAACTGGATTTGAAAATCCTAATCAGTTATAACACTGGATTTGAAAATCCCGACCAATTATAAAACTAGATTTGAAAATCGGGACCTCTTATAGAAACTGGATTTGAAAATCCCGACCAGTTATAAATCTGAATTTGAAAATCCCAACCAGTTATAAAACTAGATTTAAAAATCCCGACCAGTTATAGAAACTGCATTTGAAAATCCTGACCAGTTATAAAACTGGATTTGAAAATCCCGACCAGTTATAGAAATTGGATTTGAAAATCCTGACCAGTTATGACACTAGATTTGGAAATCACGACCAGTTATAGAAACTGGATTTGAAAATCCCGACCAGTTATAGAAACTGGATTTGAAAATCCCGACCAGTTATAGAAACTGGATTTAAAAATCCCGACCAGTTATAGAAACTGGATTTGAAAATCCCGACCAGTTATAGAAACTAGATTTGAAAATCCCGACCAGTTATAAAACTGGATTTGAAAATCCCGACCAGTTATAGAAACTGGATTTAAAAATCCCGACCAGTTATAAAACTGGATTTGAAAATCCCGACCAGTTATAAAAACTGGATTTGAAAATCCCGACCAGTTATAGAAACTGGATTTCAAAATACCGACCAGTTATCGAAACTAGATTTGAAAATCCCGACCAGTTATAGAAACTGAATTTGAAAATCCCGTCCAGTTATAACACTGAATTTGAAAATCCCGACTAGTTATAAAAACTGGATTTGAAAATCCCGACGAGTTATAGAAACTGGATTTGAAAATCCTGACCAGTCATAGAAACTGAATTTGAAAATCCAGACCAGTTATGAAAACTGGATTTGAAAATCCCGACCAGTTATAAAACTGGATTTGAAAATCTCGACCAGTTATAGAAACTGTATTTGAAAATCCCGACCAGTTATAGAAACTGGATTTCAAAATCCCGACCAGTTATAGAAACTGGATTTGAAAATCCCTATCAGTTATAGAAACTGGATTTGAAAATCCCGACCAGTTATAAAATCTGGAATTGAAAATCCCGACCAGTTATAGAAACTAGATTTCAAAATCCCGACCAGTTATAGAAACTAGATTTGAAAATCCCGACCGGTTATAAAAACTGGATTTGAAAATCCCGACCAGTTATAGAAACTTGATTTGAAAATCCTGACCAGTTATAGAAACTGGATTTGAAAATCCCGACCAGTTATAAAAACTGGATTTGAAAATCCCGACCAGTTATAAAACTGGATTTGAAAATCCCGACCAGTTATAGAAACTGGATTTGAAAATCCTGATCAGTTATAACACTGGATTTGAAAATCCCGGCCAGTTATAGAAACTGGATTTCAAAATCCCGACCAGTTATAAAAACTGGATTTGAAAATCCCGACCAGTTATAACACTGAATTTGAAAATCCCGACCGGTTATAAAAACTGGATTTGAAAATCCCGACCAGTTATAAAACTGGATTTGAAAATCCCGACCAGTTATAGAAACTGGATTTGAAAATCCTGATCAGTTATAACACTGGATTTGAAAATCCCGACCAATTATAAAACTAGATTTGAAAATCCCGACCAGTTATAGAAAATGGATTTGAAAATCCCGACCAGTTATAAAACTGGATTTGAAAATCCCGACCAGTTATAGAAACTGGATTTGAAAATCCCGACCAGTTATAACACTGAATTTGAAAATCCCGACCAGTTATAAAAACTGGATTTGAAAATCCCGACTAGTTATAAAAACTGGATTTGAAAATCCTGACCAGTTATAGAAACTGAATTTGAAAATCCTGACCAGTTATAAAAACTGGATTTGAAAATCCTGACCAGTTATAGAAACTGAATTTGAAAATCCCGACCAGTTATAAACACTGGATTTGAAAATCCCGACTAGTTATAAAACTAGATTTGAAAATCGCGATTTATAGAAACTGAATTTGAAAATCCTGATCAGTTATAACACTGGATTTGAAAATCCCGACTAATTACAAAACAAGATTTGAAAATCCCGACCAGTTATAGAAAATGGATTTGAAAATCCCGACCAGTTATAAAACTGGATTTGAAAATCCCGACCAGTTATAAAACTGGATTTGAAAATCCCGACGAGTTATAGAAGCTGAATTTGAAAATCCTGATCAGTTATAACACTGGATTTGAAAATCCCGACCAATTATAAAACTAGATTTGAAAATCCTGACCAGTTATAGAAAATGGATTTGAAAATCCCGACCAGTTATAAAAACTGGATTTGAAAATCCCGACCAGTTATAAAAACTGGATTTCAAAATCCCGACCAGTTATAGAAACTGGATTTGAAAATCCCGACCAGTTATAGAAACTGGATTTGAAAATCCCGACCAGTTATAACACTGAATTTGAAAATCCCGACCAGTTATAAAAACTGTATTTGAAAATCCCGACCAGTTATAAAAAGTGAATTTGAAAATCCTGACCAGTTATAGAAACTGATTTTGAAAATCCTGACCAGTTATAAAAACTGGATTTGAAAATCCTGACCAGTTATAGAAAGTGAATTTGAAAATCCCGACCAGTTATAAACACTGGATATGAAAATCCTGACCAGTTATAAAACTGGATTTGAAAATCCCGACGAGTTATAGAAACTGAATTTGAAAATCATGATCAGTTATAACACTGGATTTGAAAATCCCGACCAATTATAAAACTAGATTTGAAAATCCCGACCAGTTATAGAAAATGGATTTGAAAATCCCGACCAGTTATAAAACTGGATTTGAAAATCCCGACCAGTTATAAAACTGGATTTAAAAATCCCGACCAGTTATAGAAACTGGATTTGAAAATCCCGACCAGTTATAAAACTGGATTTGAAAATCCTGACCAGTTATAGAAAATGGATTTGAAAATCCCGACCAGTTATAAAACTGGATTTGAAAATCCCGACCAGTTATAAAACTGGATTTAAAAATCCTGACCAGTTATAGAAACTGGATTTGAAAATCCTGACCACTTATAAAACTGGATTTGAAAATCCCGACCAGTTATAGAAACGGGATTTAAAAATTCCGACCAGTTATGACACTAGATTTGAAAATCCCGACCTGTTATAGATACTTGATTTGAAAATCCTGACCAGTTATAAAAACTAGAGTTGAAAATCCCGACCAGTTATAAAAACTGGAATTGAAAATCCCGACCAGTTATAGAAACTGGAATTGAAAATCTCGACCAGTTATAGAAACTGAATTTGAAAATCTCGACCAGTTATAGAAACTGGATTTGAAAATCACGACCAGTTATAAAATCAGGAATTGAAAATCCCGACCAGTTATAGAAACTGGATTTCAAAATCCCGACCAGTTATAGAAACTGTATTTGAAAATCCCGACCAGTTATAGAAACTGGATTTGAAAATCCCGACCAGTTATAACACTGAATTTGAAAATCCCGACCAGTTATAGAAACTGGATTTGAAAATCCCGACCAGTTATAACACTGAATTTGAAAATCATGACCGGTTATAAAAACTGGATTTGAAAATCCCGACCAGTTATAGAAACTTGATTTAAAAATCCTGACCAGTTATAGAAACTGGATTTGAAAATCCGGACCAGTTATAAAAACTAGATTTGAAAATCCCGACCAGTTATAAAACTGGATTTGAAAATCGCGAACAGTTATAGAAACTGGATTTGAAAATCCTGATCAGTTATAACACTGGATTTGAAAATTCCGACCAATTATAAAACTAGATTTGAAAATCGGGACCTGTTATAGAAACTGGATTTGAAAATCCCAACCAGTTATAAATCTGGATTTGAAAATCCCAACCAGTTATAGAAACTGGATTTGAAAATCCCGACCAGTTATAAAATCTGGAATTGAAAATCCCGACCAGTTATAAAAACTGGATTTCAAAATCCCGACCAGTTATAGAAACTGGATTTGAAAATCCCGACCAGTTATAGAAACTGGATTTGAAAATCCCGACCAGTTATAACACTGAATTTGAAAATCCCGACCAGTTATAGAAACTGGATTTGAAAATCCCGACCAGTTATAACACTGAATTTGAAAATCATGACCGGTTATAAAAACTGGATTGGAAAATCCCGACCAGTTATAGAAACTTGATTTGAAAATCCTGACCAGTTATAGAAACTGGATTTGAAAATCCCGACCAGTTATAAAAACTAGATTTGAAAATCCCGACCAGTTATAAAACTGGATTTGAAAATCGGGAACAGTTATAGAAACTGGATTTGAAAATCCTGATCAGTTATAACACTGGATTTGCAAATTCCGACCAATTATAAAACTAGATTTGAAAATCGGGACCTGTTATAGAAACTGGATTTGAAAATCCCGACCAGTTATAAATCTGGATTTGAAAATCCCAACCAGTTATAAAACTAGATTTAAAAATCTCGACCAGTTATAGAAACTGCATTTGAAAATCCTGACCAGTTATAAAACTGGATTTGAAAATCCCGACCAGTTATAGAAATTGGATTTGAAAATCACGACCAGTTATGACACTAGATTTGGAAATCACGACCAGTTATAGAAACTGGATTTGAAAATCCCGACCAGTTATAGAAACTGGATTTGAAAATCCCGACCAGTTATAGAAACTGGATTTGAAAATCCCGACCAGTTGTAAAAACTGAATTTTGAAAATCCTGACCAGTTACAAAAACTGGATTTGAAAATCCCGACCAGTTATAAAAACTAGATTTGAAAATCCCGACCAGTTATAGAAACTGGATTTGAAAATCCCAACCAGTTATAGAAACTGGATTTGAAAATCCCGACCAGTTATAGAAACTAGATTTGAAAATCCCGACCAGTTATAAAACTGGATTTGAAAATCCCGACCAGTTATAGAAACTGGATTTGAAAATCCCGACCAGTTATAGAAACTGGATTTCAAAATCCCGACCAGGTATAAAAACTGGATTTGAAAATCTCGACCAGTTATAGAAACTTGATTTGAAAATCCTAACCAGTTATAGAAACTGGATTTGAAAATCCCGACCAGGTATAAAAACTGGATTTGAAAATCTCGACCAGTTATAAAATTGGATTTAAAAATCCCGACCAGTTATAGAAACTGGATTTGAAAATCCTGACCAGTTATAGAAACTGAATTTGAAAATCCTGACCAGTTATAGAAACTGAATTTGAAAATCCTGACCAGTTATTAAAACTGGATTTGAAAATCCCGACCAGTTATAAAACTGGATTTGAAAATCCCGACGAGTTATAGAAACTGAATTTGAAAATCCTGATCAGTTATAACACTGGATTTGAAAATCCCGACCAATTATAAAACTAGATTTGAAAATCCCTACCAGTTATAGAAAATGGATTTGAAAATCCCGACCAGTTATAAAACTGGATTTGAAAATCCCGACCAGTTATAAAAACTAGAGTTGAAAATCCCGACCAGTTATAGAAACTGGATTTGAAAATCACGACCAGTTATAGAAACTGGATTTGCAAATCTCGACCAGTTATAGAAACTGGATTTGAAAATCCCGACCAGATATAGAAACTGGATTTGAAAATCCCGACCAGTTATAAAATCTGGAATTGAAAATCCCGACCAGTTATAGAAACTGGATTTCAAAATCCCGACCAGTTATAGAAACTGGATTTGAAAATCCCGACCAGTTATAGAAACTGGATTTGAAAATCCCGACCAGTTATAACACTGAATTTGAAAATCCCGACCGGTTATAAAAATTGGATTTGAAAATCCCGACCAGTTATAGAAACTTGATTTGAAAATCCTGACCAGTTATAGAAACTGGATTTGAAAATCCCGACCAGTTATAAAAACTAGATTTGAAAATCCCGACCAGTTATAAAACTGGATTTGAAAATCCTGACCAGTTATATAAACTAGATTTGAAAATCCTGATCAGTTATACTACTAGATTTGAAAATCCCGACCAATTATAAATCTGGATTTGAAAATCTCGACCAGTTATAGAAACTGCATTTGAAAATCCCGACCAGTTATAAAACTGGATTTGAAAATCCCAACCAGTTATAAAACTAGATTTAAAAATCCCGACCAGTTATAGAAACTGGATTTGAAAATCCCGACCAGTTATAAAACTGGATTTGAAAATCCCGACCAGTTATAGAAACTGGATTTGAAAATTCTGACCAGTTATAAAACTGGATTTCAAAATCCCAACCAGTTATAGAAACTGGATTTGAAAATCCCGACCAGTTATGACACTAGATTTGAAAATCCCGACCAGTTATAGAAACTGGATTTGAAAATCCCGTCCTGTTATAAAAACTTAATTTGAAAATCCCTACCAGATATAGAAACTGGATTTGAAAATCCCGACCAGTTATAGAAACTGGATTTTAAAATCCCGACCAGTTATAGAAACTAGATTTGAAAATCCTGACCAGTTATAGAAACTGGATTTGAAAATCCCGACCAGTTATAAAAACTAGATTTGAAAATCCCGACCAGTTATAGAAACTGGATTTGAAAATCCCGACCAGTTATATAAACTGGATTTGAAAATCCCGACCAGTTATAGAAACTGGATTTGAAAATCCTAATCAGTTATAACACTGGATTTGAAAATCCCGACCAATTATAAAACTAGATTTGAAAATCGGGACCTCTTATAGAAACTGGATTTGAAAATCCCGACCAGTTAAAAATCTGAATTTGAAAATCCCAACCAGTTATAAAACTAGATTTAAAAATCCCGACCAGTTATAGAAACTGCATTTGAAAATCCTGACCAGTTATAAAACTGGATTTGAAAATCCCGACCAGTTATAGAAATTGGATTTGAAAATCCTGACCAGTTATGACACTAGATTTGGAAATCACGACCAGTTATAGAAACTGGATTTGAAAATCCCGACCAGTTATAGAAACTGGATTTGAAAATCCCGACCAGTTATAGAAACTGGATTTAAAAATCCCGACCAGTTATAGAAACTGGATTTGAAAATCCCGACCAGTTATAGAAACTAGATTTGAAAATCCCGACCAGTTATAAAACTGGATTTGAAAATCCCGACCAGTTATAGAAACTGGATTTAAAAATCCCGACCAGTTATAAAACTGGATTTGAAAATCCCGACCAGTTATAAAAACTGGATTTGAAAATCCCGACCAGTTATAGAAACTGGATTTCAAAATACCGACCAGTTATCGAAACTAGATTTGAAAATCCCGACCAGTTATAGAAACTGAATTTGAAAATCCCGTCCAGTTATAACACTGAATTTGAAAATCCCGACTAGTTATAAAAACTGGATTTGAAAATCCAGACGAGTTATAGAAACTGGATTTGAAAATCCTGACCAGTCATAGAAACTGAATTTGAAAATCCAGACCAGTTATGAAAACTGGATTTGAAAATCCCGACCAGTTATAAAACTGGATTTGAAAATATCGACCAGTTATAGAAACTGTATTTGAAAATCCCGACCAGTTATAGAAACTGGATTTCAAAATCCCGACCAGTTATAGAAACTGGATTTGAAAATCCCTATCAGTTATAGAAACTGGATTTGAAAATCCCGACCAGTTATAAAATCTGGAATTGAAAATCCCGACCAGTTATAGAAACTAGATTTCAAAATCCCGACCAGTTATAGAAACTAGATTTGAAAATCCCGACCGGTTATAAAAACTGGATTTGAAAATCCCGACCAGTTATAGAAACTTGATTTGAAAATCCTGACCAGTTATAGAAACTGGATTTGAAAATCCCGACCAGTTATAAAAACTGGATTTGAAAATCCCGACCAGTTATAAAACTGGATTTGAAAATCCCGACCAGTTATAGAAACTGGATTTGAAAATCCTGATCAGTTATAACACTGGATTTGAAAATCCCGGCCAGTTATAGAAACTGGATTTCAAAATCCCGACCAGTTATAAAAACTGGATTTGAAAATCCCGACCAGTTATAACACTGAATTTGAAAATCCCGACCGGTTATAAAAACTGGATTTGAAAATCCCGACCAGTTATAAAACTGGATTTGAAAATCCCGACCAGTTATAGAAACTGGATTTGAAAATCCTGATCAGTTATAACACTGGATTTGAAAATCCCGACCAATTATAAAACTAGATTTGAAAATCCCGACCAGTTATAGAAAATGGATTTGAAAATCCCGACCAGTTATAAAACTGGATTTGAAAATCCCGACCAGTTATAGAAACTGGATTTGAAAATCCCGACCAGTTATAACACTGAATTTGAAAATCCCGACCAGTTATAAAAACTGGATTTGAAAATCCCGACTAGTTATAAAAACTGGATTTGAAAATCCTGACCAGTTATAGAAACTGAATTTGAAAATCCTGACCAGTTATAAAAACTGGATTTGAAAATCCTGACCAGTTATAGAAACTGAATTTGAAAATCCCGACCAGTTATAAACACTGGATTTGAAAATCCCGACCAGTTATAAAACTAGATTTGAAAATCGCGAGTTATAGAAACTGAATTTGAAAATCCTGATCAGTTATAACACTGGATTTGAAAATCCCGACTAATTACAAAACAAGATTTGAAAATCCCGACCAGTTATAGAAAATGGATTTGAAAATCCCGACCAGTTATAAAACTGGATTTGAAAATCCCGACCAGTTATAAAACTGGATTTGAAAATCCCGACGAGTTATAGAAGCTGAATTTGAAAATCCTGATCAGTTATAACACTGGATTTGAAAATCCCGACCAATTATAAAACTAGATTTGAAAATCCTGACCAGTTATAGAAAATGGATTTGAAAATCCCGACCAGTTATAAAAACTGGATTTGAAAATCCCGACCAGTTATAAAAACTGGATTTCAAAATCCCGACCAGTTATAGAAACTGGATTTGAAAATCCCGACCAGTTATAGAAACTGGATTTGAAAATCCCGACCAGTTATAACACTGAATTTGAAAATCCCGACCAGTTATAAAAACTGTATTTGAAAATCCCGACCAGTTATAAAAAGTGAATTTGAAAATCCTGACCAGTTATAGAAACTGATTTTGAAAATCCTGACCAGTTATAAAAACTGGATTTGAAAATCCTGACCAGTTATAGAAAGTGAATTTGAAAATCCCGACCAGTTATAAACACTGGATATGAAAATCCTGACCAGTTATAAAACTGGATTTGAAAATCCCGACGAGTTATAGAAACTGAATTTGAAAATCATGATCAGTTATAACACTGGATTTGAAAATCCCGACCAATTATAAAACTAGATTTGAAAATCCTGACCAGTTATAGAAAATGGATTTGAAAATCCCGACCAGTTATAAAACTGGATTTGAAAATCCCGACCAGTTATAAAACTGGATTTAAAAATCCCAACCAGTTATAGAAACTGGATTTGAAAATCCCGACCAGTTATAAAACTGGATTTGAAAATCCTGACCAGTTATAGAAAATGGATTTGAAAATCCCGACCAGTTATAAAACTGGATTTGAAAATCCCGACCAGTTATAAAACTGGATTTAAAAATCCTGACCAGTTATAGAAACTGGATTTGAAAATCCTGACCACTTATAAAACTGGATTTGAAAATCCCGACCAGTTATAGAAACGGGATTTAAAAATTCCGACCAGTTATGACACTAGATTTGAAAATCCCGACCTGTTATAGATACTTGATTTGAAAATCCTGACCAGTTATAAAAACTAGAGTTGAAAATCCCGACCAGTTATAAAAACTGGAATTGAAAATCCCGACCAGTTATAGAAACTGGAATTGAAAATCTCGACCAGTTATAGAAATTGAATTTGAAAATCTCGACCAGTTATAGAAACTGGATTTGAAAATCACGACCAGTTATAAAATCAGGAATTGAAAATCCCGACCAGTTATAGAAACTGGATTTCAAAATCCCGACCAGTTATAGAAACTGTATTTGAAAATCCCGACCAGTTATAGAAACTGGATTTGAAAATCCCGACCAGTTATAACACTGAATTTGAAAATCCCGACCAGTTATAGAAACTGGATTTGAAAATCCCGACCAGTTATAACACTGAATTTGAAAATCATGACCGGTTATAAAAACTGGATTTGAAAATCCGGACCAGTTATAGAAACTTGATTTAAAAATCCTGACCAGTTATAGAAACTGGATTTGAAAATCCGGACCAGTTATAAAAACTAGATTTGAAAATCCCGACCAGTTATAAAACTGGATTTGAAAATCGCGAACAGTTATAGAAACTGGATTTGAAAATCCTGATCAGTTATAACACTGGATTTGAAAATTCCGACCAATTATAAAACTAGATTTGAAAATCGGGACCTGTTATAGAAACTGGATTTGAAAATCCCAACCAGTTATAAATCTGGATTTGAAAATCCCAACCAGTTATAGAAACTGGATTTGAAAATCCCGACCAGTTATAAAATCTGGAATTGAAAATCCCGACCAGTTATAAAAACTGGATTTCAAAATCCCGACCAGTTATAGAAACTGGATTTGAAAATCCCGACCAGTTATAGAAACTGGATTTGAAAATCCCGACCAGTTATAACACTGAATTTGAAAATCCCGACCAGTTATAGAAACTGGATTTGAAAATCCCGACCAGTTATAACACTGAATTTGAAAATCATGACCGGTTATAAAAACTGGATTGGAAAATCCCGACCAGTTATAGAAACTTGATTTGAAAATCCTGACCAGTTATAGAAACTGGATTTGAAAATCCCGACCAGTTATAAAAACTAGATTTGAAAATCCCGACCAGTTATAAAACTGGATTTGAAAATCGGGAACAGTTATAGAAACTGGATTTGAAAATCCTGATCAGTTATAACACTGGATTTGCAAATTCCGACCAATTATAAAACTAGATTTGAAAATCGGGACCTGTTATAGAAACTGGATTTGAAAATCCCGACCAGTTATAAATCTGGATTTGAAAATCCCAACCAGTTATAAAACTAGATTTAAAAATCCCGACCAGTTATAGAAACTGCATTTGAAAATCCTGACCAGTTATAAAACTGGATTTGAAAATCCCGACCAGTTATAGAAATTGGATTTGAAAATCACGACCAGTTATGACACTAGATTTGGAAATCACGACCAGTTATAGAAACTGGATTTGAAAATCCCGACCAGTTATAGAAACTGGATTTGAAAATCCCGACCAGTTATAGAAACTGGATTTGAAAATCCCGACCAGTTGTAAAAACTGAATTTTGAAAATCCTGACCAGTTACAAAAACTGGATTTGAAAATCCCGACCAGTTATAAAAACTAGATTTGAAAATCCCGACCAGTTATAGAAACTGGATTTGAAAATCCCAACCAGTTATAGAAACTGGATTTGAAAATCCCGACCAGTTATAGAAACTAGATTTGAAAATCCCGACCAGTTATAAAACTGGATTTGAAAATCCCGACCAGTTATAGAAACTGGATTTGAAAATCCCGACCAGTTATAGAAACTGGATTTCAAAATCCCGACCAGGTATAAAAACTGGATTTGAAAATCTCGACCAGTTATAGAAACTTGATTTGAAAATCCTAACCAGTTATAGAAACTGGATTTTAAAATCCCGACCAGGTATAAAAACTGGATTTGAAAATCTCGACCAGTTATAAAATTGGATTTAAAAATCCCGACCAGTTATAGAAACTGGATTTGAAAATCCTGATCAGTTATAACACTGGATTTGAAAATCCCGACCAATTATAAAACTAGATTTAAAAATCGGGACCTGTTATAGAAACTGGATTTGAAAATCCCGACCAGTTATAAATCTGGATTTGAAAATCCCAACCAGTTATAAAACTAGATTTAAAAATCCCGACCAGTTATAGAAACTGCATTTGAAAATCCTGACCAGTTATAAAACTGGATTTGAAAATCCCGACCAGTTATAGAAATTGGATTTAAAAATCCCGACCAGTTATGACACTAGATTTTGAAATCACGACCAGTTATAGAAACTGAATTTGAAAATCCCGACCAGTTGTAAAAACTGAATTTTGAAAATCCCGACCAGTTACAAAAACTGGATTTGAAAATCCCGACCAGTTATAAAAACTAGATTTGAAAATCCCGACCAGTTATAGAAACTGGATTTCAAAATCCGGATCAGTTATAGAAACTGATTTGAAAATCCCGACCAGTTATAGAAACTGGATTTGAAAATCCCGACCAGTTATAACACTGAATTTGAAAATCCCGACCAGTTATAAAAACTGCATTTGAAAATCCCGACCAGTTATAGAAACTCGATTTGAAAATTCTGACCAGTTATAGAAACTGAATTTGAAAATCCCGACCATTTATAGAAACTGGATTTGAAAATTATGATCAGTTATAACACTAGATTTGAAAATTCCGACCAATTATAAAACTGGATTTGAAAATCCCGACCAGTTATAGAAACTGGATTTGAAAATCCCGACTAGTTATAAAACTGGATTTGAAAATCCCGACCAATTATAAATCTGGATTTAAAAATCCCGACCAGTTATAGAAACTGGATTTGAAAATCCCGACCACTTATAAAACTGGATTTGAAAATCCCGACCAGTTATAGAAACTGGATTTGAAAATCCTGACCAGTTATAAAACTGGATTTGAAAATCCCGACCAGTTATAGAAACTGGATTTAAAAATTCTGACTAGTTATGACACTAGATTTAAAAATTCCGACCAGTTATAGATACTGGATTTGAAAATCCCGACCAGTTATAACACTGAATTTGAAAATCCCGACCAGTTATCAAAACTGGATTTGAAAATTCTGACGAGTTATAGAAACTAAATTTGAAAATCCTGATAAGTTATAACACTGGATTTGAAAATCCCGACCAATTATAAAACTAGATTTGAAAATCCCTACCAGTTATAGAAAATGGATTTGAAAATCCCGACCAGTTATAAAACTGGATTTGAAAATCCCGACCAGTTATGACACTAGATTTGAAAATCCCGACCAGTTATAGAAACTGGATTTGAAAATCCCGACCAGTTATAGAAACTGGATTTGAAAATCCCGACCAGTTATAGAAACTGGATTTTAAAATCCCGACCAATTATAGAAACTGGATTTGAAAATCCTGACCAGTTATAGAAACTAGATTTGAAAATCCCGACCAGTTATAAAAACTAGATTTGAAAATCCCGACCAGTTATAAAAACTGGATTTGAAAATCCCGACCAGTTATAGAAACTAGATTTGAAAATATCGACCAGTTATAGAAACTAGATTTGAAAATCCCGACCAGTTATAAAACTGGATTTGAAAATCTCGACCAGTTATAGAAACTGGATTTGAAAATCCCGACGAGTTATAAAAACTGGATTTGAAAATCCCAACCAGTTATAGAAACTGGATTTCAAAATCCCGACCAGTTATAGAAACTGGAGTTGAAAATCCCGACCAGTTATAACACTGAATTTGAAAATCCCGACCAGTTATAAAAACTGGATTTGAAAATCCCGACCAGTTATAAAAACTGGATTTGAAAATCCTGACCAGTTATAGAAACTGAATTTGAAAATCCTGACCAGTTATTAAAACTGGATTTGAAAATCCCGACCAGTTATAAAACTGGATTTGAAAATCCCGACGAGTTATAGAAACTGAATTTGAAAATCCTGATCAGTTATAACACTGGATTTGAAAATCCCGACCAATTATAAAACTAGATTTGAAAATCCCGACCAGTTATAGAAAATGGATTTGAAAATCCCGACCAGTTATAAAACTGGATTTGAAAATCCCGACCAGTTATAAAAACTGGATTTGAAAATCCCGACGAGTTATAGAAGCTGAATTTGAAAATCCTGATCAGTTATAACACTGGATTTGAAAATACCGACCAATTATAAAACTAGATTTGAAAATCCTGACCAGCTATAGAAAATGGATTTGAAAATCCTGACCAGTTATAAAAACTGGATTTGAAAATCCCGACCAGTTATAAAAACTGGATTTCAAAATCCCGACCAGTTATAACACTGAATTTGAAAATCCCGACCAGTTATAAAAACTGGATTTGAAAATCCCGACCAGTTATAAAAACTGGATTTGAAAATTCCGACCAATTATAGAAACTGGATTTGAAAATCCTGACCAGTTATAGAAACTGAATTTGAAAATCCTGACCAGTTATTAAAACTGGATTTGAAAATCCCGACCAGTTATAAAACTGGATTTGAAAATCCCGACGAGTTATAGAAACTGAATTTGAAAATCCTGATCAGTTATAACACTGGATTTGAAAATCCCGACCAATTATAAAACTAGATTTGAAAATCCCGACCAGTTATAGAAAATGGATTTGAAAATCCCGACCAGTTATAAAACTGGATTTGAAAATCCCGACCAGTTATAAAAACTAGAGTTGAAAATCCCGACCAGTTATAGAAACTGGATTTGAAAATCACGACCAGTTATAGAAACTGGATTTGCAAATCTCGACCAGTTATAGAAACTGGATTTGAAAATCCCGACCAGTTATAAAATCTGGAATTGAAAATCCTGACCAGTTATAGAAACTGGATTTCAAAATCCCGACCAGTTATAGAAACTGGATTTGAAAATCCCGACCAGTTATAGAAACTGGATTTGAAAATCCCGACCAGTTATAACACTGAATTTGAAAATCCCGACCGGTTATAAAAACTGGATTTAAAAATCCCGACCAGTTATAGAAACTTGATTTGAAAATCCTGACCAGTTATAGAAACTGGATTTGAAAATCCCGACCAGTTATAAAAACTAGATTTGAAAATCCCGACCAGTTATAAAACTGGATTTGAAAATCCTGACCAGTTATATAAACTAGATTTGAAAATCCTGATCAGTTATACTACTAGATTTGAAAATCCCGACCAATTATAAATCTGGATTTGAAAATCTCGACCAGTTATAGAAACTGCATTTGAAAATCCCGACCAGTTATAAAACTGGATTTGAAAATCCCAACCAGTTATAAAACTAGATTTAAAAATCCCGACCAGTTATAAAATCTGGAATTGAAAATCCCGACAAGTTATAGAAACTGGATTTCAAAATCCCGACCAGTAATAGAAACAGGATTTGAAAATCCCGACCAGTTATAGAAACTGGATTTGAAAATCCCGACCAGTTATAACACTGAATTTGAAAATCCCGACCGGTTATAAAAACTGGATTTGAAAATCCCGACCAGTTATAGAAACTTGATTTGAAAATCCTGACCAGTTATAGAAACTGGATTTGAAAATCCCGACCAGTTATAAAAACTGGATTTGAAAATCCCGACCAGTTATAAAACTGGATTTGAAAATCCCGACGAGTTATAGAAACTGAATTTGAAAATCCTGATCAGTTATAACACTGGATTTGAAAATCCCGACCAATTATAAAACTAGATTTGAAAATCCCGACCAGTTATAGAAAATGGATTTGAAAATCCCGACCAGTTATAAAACTGGAGTTGAAAATCCCGACCAGTTATAAAAACTAGAGTTGAAAATCCCGACCAGTTATAGAAACTGGATTTGAAAATCACGACCAGTTATAGAAACTGAATTTGAAAATCTCGACCAGTTATAGAAACTGGATTTTAAAATCCCGACCAGATATATGATCTGGATTTGAAAATCCCGACCAGTTATAAAATCTGGAATTGAAAATCCCGACCAGTTATAGAAACTGGATTTCAAAATCCCGACCAGTTATAGAAAATGGATTTGAAAATCCCGACTAGTTATAGAAACTGGATTTGAAAATCCCGACCAGTTATAACACTGAATTTGAAAATCCCGACCGGTTATAAAAATTGGATTTGAAAATCCCGACCAGTTATAGAAACTTGATTTGAAAATCCTGACCAGTTATAGAAACTGGATTTGAAAATCCCGACCAGGTATAAAAACTGGATTTGAAAATCTCGACCAGTTATAAAATTGGATTTAAAAATCCCGACCAGTTATAGAAACTGGATTTGAAAATCCTGATCAGTTATAACACTGGATTTGAAAATCCCGACCAATTATAAAACTAGATTTAAAAATCGAGACCTGTTATAGAAACTGGATTTGAAAATCCCGACCAGTTATAAATCTGGATTTGAAAATCCCAACCAGTTATAAAACTAGATTTAAAAATCCCGACCAGTTATAGAAACTGCATTTGAAAATCCTGACCAGTTATAAAACTGGATTTGAAAATCCCGACCAGTTATAGAAATTGGATTTAAAAATCCCGACCAGTTATGACACAAGATTTTGAAATCACGACCTGTTATAGAAACTGAATTTGAAAATCCCGACCAGTTGTAAAAACTGAATTTTGAAAATCCCGACCAGTTACAAAAACTGGATTTGAAAATCCTGACCAGTTATAAAAACTAGATTTGAAAATCCCGACCAGTTATAGAAACTGGATTTCAAAATCCCGATCAGTTATAGAAACTGATTTGAAAATCCCGACCAGTTATAGAAACTGGATTTGAAAATCCCGACCAGTTATAACACTGAATTTGAAAATCCCGACCAGTTATAAAAACTGCATTTGAAAATCCCGACCAGTTATAGAAACTGGATTTGAAAATCCTGACCAGTTATAGAAACTGAATTTGAAAATCCCGACCATTTATAGAAACTGGATTTGAAATTTATGATCAGTTATAACACTAGATTTGAAAATTCCGACCAATTATAAAACTGGATTTGAAAATCCCGACCAGTTATAGAAACTGGATTTGAAAATCCCGACTAGTTATAAAACTGGATTTGAAAATCCCGACCAATTATAAATCTGGATTTAAAAATCCCGACCAGTTATAGAAACTGGATTTGAAAATCCCGACCAGTTATAAAACTGGATTTGAAAATCCCGACCAGTTATAGAAACTGGATTTGAAAATCCTGACCAGTTATAAAACTGGATTTGAAAATCCCGACCAGTTATAGAAACTGGATTTAAAAATTCTGACTAGTTATGACACTAGATTTAAAAATTCCGACCAGTTATAGATACTGGATTTGAAAATCCCGACCAGTTATAACACTGAATTTGAAAATCCCGACCAATTATAAAAACTGGATTTTAAAATCCCGACGAGTTATAGAAACTAAATTTGAAAATCCTGATAAGTTATAACACTGGATTTGAAAATCCCGACCAATTATAAAATTAGATTTGAAAATCCCTACCAGTTATAGCAAATGGATTTGAAAATCCCGACCAGTTATAAAACTGGATTTGAAAATCCCGACCAGTTATGACACTAGATTTGAAAATCCCGACCAGTTATAGAAACTGGATTTGAAAATCCCGACCAGTTATGACACTAGATTTGAAAATCCCGACCAGTTATAGAAACTGGATTTGAAAATCCCGACCAGTTATAGAAACTGGATTTGAAAATCCCGACCAGTTATAGAAACTGGATTTTAAAATCCCGACCAATTATAGAAACTGGATTTGAAAATCTTGACCAGTTATAGAAACTAGATTTGAAAATCCCGACCAGTTATAAAAACTAGATTTGAAAATCCCGACCACTTATAAAAACTGGATTTGAAAATCCCGACCAGTTATAGAAACTAGATTTGAAAATATCGACCAGTTATAGAAACTAGATTTGAAAATCCTGACCAGTTATAAAACTGGATTTGAAAATCTCGACCAGTTATAAAAACTGGATTTGAAAATCCCGACGAGTTATAAAAACTGGATTTGAAAATCCCAACCAGTTATAGAAACTGGATTTCAAAATCCCGACCAGTTATAAAAACTGGATTTGAAAATCCCTACCAGTTATAAAAACTGGATTTGAAAATTCCGACCAATTATAGAAACTGGATTTGAAAATCCTGACCAGTTATAGAAACTGAATTTGAAAATCCTGACCAGTTATTAAAACTGAATTTGAAAATCCTGACCAGTTATTAAAACTGGATTTGAAAATCCCGACCAGTTATAAAACTAGATTTGAAAATCCCGACGAGTTATAGAAACTGAATTTGAAAATCCTGATCAGTTATAACACTGGATTTGAAAATCCCGACCAATTATAAAACTAGATTTGAAAATCCCGACCAGTTATAGAAAATGGATTTGAAAATCCCGACCAGTTATAAAACTGGATTTGAAAATCCCGACCAGTTATAAAAACTAGAGTTGAAAATCCCGACCAGTTATAGAAACTGGATTTGAAAATCACGACCAGTTATAGAAACTGGATTTGAAAATCTCGACCAGTTATAGAAACTGGATTTGAAAATCCCGACGAGATATAGAAACTGGATTTGAAAATATCGACCAGTTATAAAATCTGGAATTGAAAATCCCGACCAGTTATAGAAACTGGATTTCAAAATCCCGACCAGTTATAGAAACTGGATTTGAAAATCCCGACCAGTTATAGAAACTGGATTTGAAAATCCCGACCAGTTATAACACTGAATTTGAAAATCCCGACCGGTTATAAAAACTGGATTTGAAAATCCCGACCAGTTATAGAAACTTGATTTGAAAATCCTGACCAGTTATAGAAACTGGATTTGAAAATCCCGACCAGTTATAAAAACTGGATTTGAAAATCTCGACCAGTTATAAAATTGGATTTGAAAATCCCGACCAGTTATAGAAACTGGATTTGAAAATCCTGATCAGTTATAACACTGAATTTGAAAATCCCGACCAATTATAAAACTAGATTTGAAAATCGGGACCTGTTATAGAAAGTGAATTTGAAAATCCCGACCATTTATAGAAACTGGATTTGAAAATTATGATCAGTTATAACACTAGATTTGAAAATTCCGACCAATTATAAAACTGGATTTGAAAATCCTGACCAGTTATAGAAACTGGATTTGAAAATCCCGACTAGTTATAAAACTGGATTTGAAAATCCCGACCAATTATAAAACTGGATTTAAAAATCCCGACCAGTTATAGAAACTGGATTTGAAAATCCCGACCAGTTATAAAACTGGATTTGAAAATCCCGACCAGTTATAAAAACTGGATTTGAAAATCCCGACCAGTTATAGAAACTCGATTTCAAAATACCGACCAGTTTTAGAAATTGGATTTGAAAATCCCGACCAGTTATAGAAACTGGATTTGAAAATCCCGACCAGTTATAACACTGAATTTGAAAATCCCGACCAGTTATAAAAACTGGATTTGAAAATCCCGACGAGTTATAGAAACTAAATTTGAAAATCCTGATCAGTTATAACACTGGATTTGAAAATCGAGACCAATTATAAAACTAGATTTGAAAATCCCGACCAGTTACAGCAAATGGATTTGAAAATCCCGACCAGTTATAAAACTGGATTTGAAAATTCTGACCAGTTATGACACTAGATTTGAAAATCCCGACGAGTTATAGAAACTGGATTTGAAAATCCCGACCAGTTATAAAACTGGATTTGAAAATCCCGACCAGTTATAGAAACTCGATTTGAAAATCCCGACCAGTTATAGAAACTGGATTTTAAAATCCCGACCAATTATAGAAACTGGATTTGAAAATCCTGACCAGTTATAGAAACTAGATTTGAAAATCCCGACCAGTTATAAAAACTAGATTTGAAAATCCCGACCAGTTATAGAAACTGGATTTGAAAATCCCGACCAGTTATAGAAACTAGATTTGAAAATATCGACCAGTTATAGAAACTAGATTTGAAAATCCCGACCAGTTATAAAACTGGATTTGAAAATCTCGACCAGTTATAGAATCTGGATTTGAAAATCCCGACCAGTTATAAAAACTGGATTTGAAAATCCCAACCAGTTATAGAAACTGGATTTCAAAATCCCGACCAGTTATAGAAACTGGAGTTGAAAATCCCGACTAGTTATAACACTGAATTTGAAAATCCCGACCAGTTATAAAAACTGGATTTGAAAATTCCGACCAGTTATAGAAACTGGATTTGAAAATCCTGACCAGTTATAGAAACTGAATTTGAAAATCCCGACCAGTTATTAAAATTGGATTTGAAAATCCCGACCAGTTATAAAACTGGATTTGAAAATCCCGACGAGTTATAGAAACTGAATTTGAAAATCCTGATCAGTTATAACACTGGATTTGAAAATCCCGACCAATTATAAAACTAGATTTGAAAATCCCGACCAGTTATAGAAAATGGATTTGAAAATCCCGACCAGTTATAAAATCTGGATTTGAAAATCCCGACCAGTTATAAAAACTAGAGTTGAAAATCCCGACCAGTTATAGAAACTGGATTTGAAAATCACGACCAGTTATAGAAACTGGATTTGAAAATCTCAACCAGTTATAGAAACTGGATTTGAAAATCCCGACCAGATATAAGATCTGGATTTGAAAATCCTGACCAGTTATAAAATCTGGAATTGAAAATCCCGACCAGTTATAGAAACTGGATTTGAAAATCCCGACCAGTTATAGAAACTGGATTTGAAAATCCCGACCAGTTTTAGAAACTGGATTTGAAAATCCCGACCAGTTATAACACTGAATTTGAAAATCCCGACCAGTTATAAAAACTGGATTTGAAAATCCCGACCAGTTATAGAAACTTGATTTGAAAATCCTGACCAGTTATAGAAACTGGATTTGAAAATCCCGACCAGGTATAAAAACTGGATTTGAAAATCTCGACCAGTTATAAAATTGGATTTAAAAATCCCGACCAGTTATAAAAACTGGATTTGAAAATCCTGATCAGTTATAACACTGGATTTGAAAATCCCGACCAATTATAAAACTAGATTTAAAAATCGGGACCTGTTATAGAAACTGGATTTCAAAATCCCGACCAGTTATAAATCTGGATTTGAAAATCCCAACCAGTTATAAAACTAGATTTAAAAATCCCGACCAGTTATAGAAACTGCATTTGAAAATCCTGACCAGTTATAAAACTGGATTTGAAAATCCCGACCAGTTATAGAAATTGGATTTAAAAATCCCGACCAGTTATGACACTAGATTTTGAAATCACGACCAGTTATAGAAACTGAATTTGAAAATCCCGACCAGTTGTAAAAAATGAATTTTGAAAATCCCGACCAGTTACAAAAACTAGATTTGAAAATCCCGACCAGTTATAAAAACTAGATTTGAAAATCCCGACGAGTTATAGAAACTGGATTTCAAAATCCGGATCAGTTATAGAAACTGATTTGAAAATCCCGACCAGTTATAGAAACTGGATTTGAAAATCCCGACCAGTTATAACACTGAATTTGAAAATCCCGACCAGTTATAAAAACTGCATTTGAAAATCCCGACCAGTTATAGAAACTGGATTTGAAAATTCTGACCAGTTATAGAAACTGAATTTGAAAATCCCGACCATTTATAGAAACTGGATTTGAAAATTATGATCAGTTATAACACTAGATTTGAAAATTCCGACCAATTATAAAACTGGATTTGAAAATCCCGACCAGTTATAGAAACTGGATTTGAAAATCCCGACTAGTTATAAAACTGGATTTGAAAATCCCGACCAATTATAAAACTGGATTTAAAAATCCCGACCAGTTATAGAAACTGGATTTGAAAATCCTGACCAGTTATAAAACTGGATTTGAAAATCCCGACCAGTTATAGAAACTGGATTTAAAAATTCTGACTAGTTATGACACTAGATTTAAAAATTCCGACCAGTTATAGATACTGGATTTGAAAATCCCGACCAGTTATAACACTGAATTTGAAAATCCCGACCAGTTATAAAAACTGGATTTGAAAATTCCGACGAGTTATAGAAACTAAATTTGAAAATCCTGATAAGTTATAACACTGGATTTGAAAATCCCGACCAATTATAAAACTAGATTTGAAAGTCCCTACCAGTTATAGCAAATGGATTTGAAAATCCCGACCAGTTATAAAACTGGATTTGAAAATCCCGACCAGTTATGACACTAGATTTGAAAATCCCGACCAGTTATAGAAACTGGATTTGAAAATCCCGACCAGTTATAGAAACTGGATTTGAAAATCCCGACCAGTTATAGAAACTGGATTTTAAAATCCCGACCAATTATAGAAACTGGATTTGAAAATCCTGACCAGTTATAGAAACTAGATTTGAAAATCCCGACCAGTTATAAAAACTAGATTTGAAAATCCCGACCAGTTATAAAAACTGGATTTGAAAATCCCGACCAGTTATAGAAACTAGATTTGAAAATATCGACCAGTTATAGAAACTAGATTTGAAAATCCCGACCAGCTATAAAACTGGATTTGAAAATCTCGACCAGTTATAGAAACTCGATTTGAAAATCCCGACGAGTTATAAAAACTGGATTTGAAAATCCCAACCAGTTATAGAAACTGGATTTCAAAATCCCGACCAGTTATACAAACTGGAGTTGAAAATCCCGACCAGTTATAACACTGAATTTGAAAATCCCGACCAGTTATAAAAACTGGATTTGAAAATCCCGACCAGTTATAGAAACTGGATTTGAAAATCCTGACCAGTTATAGAAACTGAATTTGAAAATCCTGACCAGTTATTAAAACTGGATTTGAAAATCCCGACCAGTTATAAAACTGGATTTGAAAATCCCGACGAGTTATAGAAACTGAATTTGAAAATCCTGATCAGTTATAACACTGGATTTGAAAATCCCGACCAATTATAAAACTAGATTTGAAAATCCCGACCAGTTATAGAAAATGGATTTGAAAATCCCGACCAGTTATAAAACTGGATTTGAAAATCCCGACCAGTTATAAAAACTGGATTTGAAAATCCCGACGAGTTATAGAAGCTGAATTTGAAAATCCTGATCAGTTATAACACTGGATTTGAAAATCCCGACCAATTATAAAACTAGATTTGAAAATCGGGAACAGTTATAGAAAATGGATTTGAAAATCCCGACCAGTTATAAAAACTGGATTTGAAAATCCCGACCAGTTATAAAAACTGGATTTCAAAATCCCGACCAGTTATAACACTGAATTTGAAAATCCCGACCAGTTATAAAAACTGGATTTGAAAATCCCGACCAGTTATAAAAACTGGATTTGAAAATTCCGACCAATTATAGAAACTGGATTTGAAAATCCTGACCAGTTATAGAAACTGAATTTGAAAATCCTGACCAGTTATTAAAACTGGATTTGAAAATCCCGACCAGTTATAAAACTGGATTTGAAAATCCCGACGAGTTATAGAAACTGAATTTGAAAATCCTGATCAGTTATAATACTGGATTTGAAAATCCCGACCAATTATAAAACTAGATTTGAAAATCCTGACCAGTTATAGAAAATGGATTTGAAAATCCCGACCAGTTATAAAACTGGATTTGAAAATCCCGACCAGTTATAAAAACTAGAGTTGAAAATCCCGACCAGTTATAGAAACTGGATTTGAAAATCACGACCAGTTATAGAAACTGGATTTGCAAATCTCGACCAGTTATAGAAACTGGATTTGAAAATCCCGACCAGATATAGAAACTGGATTTGAAAATCCCGACCAGTTATAAAATCTGGAATTGAAAATCCCGACCAGTTATAGAAACTGGATTTCAAAATCCCGACCAGTTATAGAAACTGGATTTGAAAATCCCGTCCAGTTATAGAAACTGGATTTGAAAATCCCGACCAGTTATAACACTGAATTTGAAAATCCCGACCGGTTATAAAAACTGGATTTGAAAATCCCGACCAGTTATAGAAACTTTATTTGAAAATCCTGACCAGTTATAGAAACTGGATTTGAAAATCCCGACCAGTTATAAAAACTAGATTTGAAAATCCCGACCAGTTATAAAACTGGATTTGAAAATCCTGACCAGTTATATAAACTAGATTTGAAAATCCTGATCAGTTATACTACTAGATTTGAAAATCCCGACCAATTATAAATCTGGATTTGAAAATCTCGACCAGTTATAGAAACTGCATTTGAAAATCCCGACCAGTTATAAAACTGGATTTGAAAATCCCAACCAGTTATAAAACTAGATTTAAAAATCCCGACCAGTTATAGAAACTGGATTTGAAAATCCCGACCAGTTATAAAACTGGATTTGAAAATCCCGACCAGTTATAGAAACTGGATTTGAAAATTCTGACCAGTTATAAAACTGGATTTCAAAATCCCAACCAGTTATAGAAACTGGATTTGAAAATCCCGACCAGTTATGACACTAGATTTGAAAATCCCGACCAGTTATAGAAACTGGATTTGAAAATCCCGTCCTGTTATAAAAACTTAATTTGAAAATCCCTACCAGATATAGAAACTGGATTTGAAAATCCCGACCAGTTATAGAAACTGGATTTTAAAATCCCGACCAGTTATAGAAACTAGATTTGAAAATCCTGACCAGTTATAGAAACTGGATTTGAAAATCTCGACCAGTTATAAAAACTAGATTTGAAAATCCCGACCAGTTATATAAACTGGATTTGAAAATCCCGACCAGTTATATAAACTGTATTTGAAAATCCCGACCAGTTATAGAAACTGGATTTGAAAATCCTAATCAGTTATAACACTGGATTTGAAAATCCCGACCAATTATAAAACTAGATTTGAAAATCGGGACCTCTTATAGAAACTGGATTTGAAAATCCCGACCAGTTATAAATCTGAATTTGAAAATCCCAACCAGTTATAAAACTAGATTTAAAAATCCCGACCAGTTATAGAAACTGCTTTTGAAAATCCTGACCAGTTATAAAACTGGATTTGAAAATCCCGACCAGTTATAGAAATTGGATTTGAAAATCCTGACCAGTTATGACACTAGATTTGGAAATCACGAACAGTTATAGAAACTGGATTTGAAAATCCCGACCAGTTATAGAAACTGGATTTGAAAATCCCGACCAGTTATAGAAACTGGATTTAAAAATCCCGACCAGTTATAGAAACTGGATTTGAAAATCCCGACCAGTTATAGAAACTAGATTTGAAAATCCCGACCAGTAATAGAAACTGGATTTCAAAATACCGACCAGTTATCGAAACTAGATTTGAAAATCCCGACCAGTTATAGAAACTGAATTTGAAAATCCCGACCAGTTATAACACTGAATTTGAAAATCCCGACTAGTTATAAAAACTGGATTTGAAAATCCCGACGAGTTATAGAAACTGGATTTGAAAATCCTGACCAGTCATAGAAACTGAATTTGAAAATCCAGACCAGTTATGAAAACTGGATTTGAAAATCCCGACCAGTTATAAAACTGGATTTGAAAATCTCGACCAGTTATAGAAACTGTATTTGAAAATCCCGACCAGTTATAGAAACTGGATTTCAAAATCCCGACCAGTAATAGAAACTGGATTTGAAAATCCCTATCAGTTATAGAAACTGGATTTGAAAATCCCGACCAGTTAAAAAATCTGGAATTGAAAATCCCGACCAGTTATAGAAACTAGATTTCAAAATCCCGACCAGTTATAGAAACTAGATTTGAAAATCCCGACCGGTTATAAAAACTGGATTTGAAAATCCCGACCAGTTATAGAAACTTGATTTGAAAATCCTGACCAGTTATAGAAACTGGATTTGAAAATCCCGACCAGTTATAAAAACTGGATTTGAAAATCCCGACCAGTTATAAAACTGGATTTGAAAATCCCGACCAGTTATAGAAACTGGATTTGAAAATCCTGATCAGTTATAACACTGGATTTGAAAATCCCGGCCAGTTATAGAAACTGGATTTCAAAATCCCGACCAGTTATAAAAACTGGATTTGAAAATCCCGACCAGTTATAACACTGAATTTGAAAATCCCGACCGGTTATAAAAACTGGATTTGAAAATCCCGACCAGTTATAAAACTGGATTTGAAAATCCCGACCAGTTATAGAAACTGGATTTGAAAATCCTGATCAGTTATAATACTGGATTTGAAAATCCCGACCAATTATAAAACTAGATTTGAAAATCCCGACCAGTTATAGAAAATGGATTTGAAAATCCCGACCAGTTATAAAACTGGATTTGAAAATCCCGACCAGTTATAGAAACTGGATTTGAAAATCCCGACCAGTTATAACACTGAATTTGAAAATCCCGACCAGTTATAAAAACTGGATTTGAAAATCCCGACTAGTTATAAAAACTGGATTTGAAAATCCTGACCAGTTATAGAAACTGAATTTGAAAATCCTGACCAGTTATAAAAACTGGATTTGAAAATCCTGACCAGTTATAGAAACTGAATTTGAAAATACCGACCAGTTATAAACACTGGATTTGAAAATCCCGACCAGTTATAAAACTGGATTTGAAAATCGCGAGGAGTTATAGAAACTGAATTTGAAAATCCTGATCAGTTATAACACTGGATTTGAAAATCCCGACTAATTACAAAACAAGATTTGAAAATCCCGACCAGTTATAGAAAATGGATTTGAAAATCCCGACCAGTTATAAAACTGGATTTGAAAATCCCGACCAGTTATAAAACTGGATTTGAAAATCCCGACGAGTTATAGAAGCTGAATTTGAAAATCCTGATCAGTTATAACACTGGATTTGAAAATCCCGACCAATTATAAAACTAGATTTGAAAATCCTGACCAGTTATAGAAAATGGATTTGAAAATCCCGACCAGTTATAAAAACTGGATTTGAAAATCCCGACCAGTTATAAAAACTGGATTTCAAAATCCCGACCAGTTATAGAAACTGGATTTGAAAATCCCGACCAGTTATAGAAACTGGATTTGAAAATCCCGACCAGTTATAACACTGAATTTGAAAATCCCGACCAGTTATAAAAACTGTATTTGAAAATCCCGACCAGTTATAAAAAGTGAATTTGAAAATCCTGACCAGTTATAGAAACTGATTTTGAAAATCCTGACCAGTTATAAAAACTGGATTTGAAAATCCTGACCAGTTATAGAAAGTGAATTTGAAAATCCCGACCAGTTATAAACACTGGATTTGAAAATCCTAACCAGTTATAAAACTGGATTTGAAAATCCCGACGAGTTATAGAAACTGAATTTGAAAATCATGATCAGTTATAACACTGGATTTGAAAATCCCGACCAATTATAAAACTAGATTTGAAAATCCCGACCAGTTATAGAAAATGGATTTGAAAATCCCGACCAGTTATAAAACTGGATTTGAAAATCCCGACCAGTTATAAAACTGGATTTAAAAATCCCGACCAGTTATAGAAACTGGATTTGAAAATCCCGACCTGTTATAAAACTGGATTTGAAAATCCTGACCAGTTATAGAAAATGGATTTGAAAATCCCGACCAGTTATAAAACTGGATTTGAAAATCTCGACTAGTTATAAAACTGGATTTAAAAATCCTGACCAGTTATAGAAACTGGATTTGAAAATCCGGACCAGTTATAGAAACTTGATTTGAAAATCCTGACCAGTTATAGAAACTGGATTTGAAAATCCCGACCAGTTATAAAAACTGGATTTGAAAATCCCGACTAGTTATAAAACTGGATTTGAAAATCCCGACCAGTTATAAAAACTAGAGTTGAAAATCCCGACCAGTTATAAAAACTGGAATTGAAAATCTCGACCAGTTATAGAAATTGAATTTGAAAATCTCGACCAGTTATAGAAACTGAATTTGAAAATCCCGACCAGTTATAGAAACTGGATTTGAAAATCCCGACCAGTTATAAAATCTGGAATTGAAAATCCCGACCAGTTATAGAAACTGGATTTCAAAATACCGACCAGTTATAGAAACTGGATTTGAAAATCCTGACCAGTTATAGAAACTGGATTTGAAAATCCCGACCAGTTATAACACTGAATTTGAAAATCCCGACCAGTTATAGAAACTGGATTTGAAAATCCCGACCAGTTATAACACTGGATTTGAAAATCCCGACCGGTTATAAAAACTGGATTTGAAAATCCCGACCAATTATAAAACTGGATTTGAAAATCCCGACCAGTTATAGAAACTGGATTTGAAAATCCTGATCAGTTATAACACTGGATTTGAAAATCCCGACCAATTATAAAACTAGATTTGAAAATCCCGACCAGTTATAGAAAATGGATTTGAAAATCCCGACCGACTATAAAACTGGATTTGAAAATCCCGACCAGTTATAGAAACTGGATTTGAAAATCCCGACCAGTTATAACACTGAATTTGAAAATCTCGACCAGTTATAAAAACTGGATTTGAAAATCCCGACTAGTTATAAAAACTGGATTTGAAAATCCTGACCAGTTATAGAAACTGAATTTGAAAATCCTGACCAGTTATAAAAACTGGATTTGAAAATCCTGACCAGTTATAGAAACTGAATTTGAAAATCCCGACCAGTTATAAACACTGGATTTGAAAATCCCGACCAGTTATAAAACTGGATTTGAAAATCGCGAGGAGTTATAGAAACTGAATTTGAAAATCCTGATCAGTTATAACACTGGATTTGAAAATCCCGACTAATTACAAAACAAGATTTGAAAATCCCGACCAGTTATAGAAAATGGATTTGAAAATCCCGACCAGTTATAAAACTGGATTTGAAAATCCCGACCAGTTATAAAACTGGATTTGAAAATCCCGACGAGTTATAGAAGCTGAATTTGAAAATCCTGATCAGTTATAACACTGGATTTGAAAATCCCGACCAATTATAAAACTAGATTTGAAAATCCTGACCAGTTATAGAAAATGGATTTGAAAATCCCGACCAGTTATAAAAACTGGATTTGAAAATCCCGACCAGTTATAAAAACTGGATTTCAAAATCCCGACCAGTTATAGAAACTGGATTTGAAAATCCCGACCAGTTATAGAAACTGGATTTGAAAATCCCGACCAGTTATAACACTGAATTTGAAAATCCCGACCAGTTATAAAAACTGTATTTGAAAATCCCGACCAGTTATAAAAAGTGAATTTGAAAATCCTGACCAGTTATAGAAACTGATTTTGAAAATCCTGACCAGTTATAAAAACTGGATTTGAAAATCCTGACCAGTTATAGAAAGTGAATTTGAAAATCCCGACCAGTTATAAACACTGGATTTGAAAATCCTAACCAGTTATAAAACTGGATTTGAAAATCCCGACGAGTTATAGAAACTGAATTTGAAAATCATGATCAGTTATAACACTGGATTTGAAAATCCCGACCAATTATAAAACTAGATTTGAAAATCCCGACCAGTTATAGAAAATAGATTTGAAAATCCCGACCAGTTATAAAACTGGATTTGAAAATCCCGACCAGTTATAAAACTGGATTTAAAAATCCCGACCAGTTATAGAAACTGGATTTGAAAATCCCGACCAGTTATAAAACTGGATTTGAAAATCCTGACCAGTTATAGAAAATGGATTTGAAAATCCCGACCAGTTATAAAACTGGATTTGAAAATCCCGACCAGTTATAAAACTGGATTTAAAAATCCTGACCAGTTATAGAAACTGGATTTGAAAATCCTGACCACTTATAAAACTGGATTTGAAAATCCCGACCAGTTATAGAAACGGGATTTAAAAATTCCGACCAGTTATGACACTAGATTTGAAAATCCCGACCTGTTATAGATACTTGATTTGAAAATCCTGACCAGTTATAAAAACTAGAGTTGAAAATCCCGACCAGTTATAAAAACTGGAATTGAAAATCCCGACCAGTTATAGAAACTGGAATTGAAAATCTCGACCAGTTATAGAAACTGAATTTGAAAATCCCGACCAGTTATAGAAACTGGATTTGAAAATCCCGACCAGTTATAAAATCTGGAATTGAAAATCCCGACCAGTTATAGAAACTGGATTTCAAAATACCGACCAGTTATAGAAACTGGATTTGAAAATCCCGACCAGTTATAGAAACTGGATTTAAAAATCCCGACCAGTTATAACACTGAATTTGAAAATCCCGACCAGTTATAGAAACTGGATTTGAAAATCCCGACCAGTTATAACACTGAATTTGAAAATCATAACCGGTTATAAAAACTGGATTTCAAAATCCCGACCAGTTATAGAAACTTGATTTAAAAATCCTGACCAGTTATAGAAACTGGATTTGAAAATCCCGACCAGTTATAAAAACTAGATTTGAAAATCTCGACCAGTTATAAAACTGGATTTGAAAATCGCGAACAGTTATAGAAACTGGATTTGAAAATCCTGATCAGTTATAACACTGGATTTTAAAATTCCGACCAATTATAAAACTAGATTTGAAAATCGGGACCTGTTATAGAAACTGGATTTGAAAATCCCAACCAGTTATAAATCTGGATTTGAAAATCCCAACCAGTTATAGAAACTGGATTTGAAAATCCCGACCAGTTATAAAATCTGGAATTGAAAATCCCGACCAGTTATAGAAACTGGATTTCAAAATCCTGACCAGTTATAGAAACTGGATTTGAAAATCCCGACCAGTTATAACACTGAATTTGAAAATCCCGACCAGTTATAGAAACTGGATTTGAAAATCCCGACCAGTTATAACACTGAATTTGAAAATCATGACCGGTTATAAAAACTGGATTGGAAAATCCCGACCAGTTATAGAAACTTGATTTGAAAATTCTGACCAGTTATAGAAACTGGATTTGAAAATCCCGACCAGTTATAAAAACTAGATTTGAAAATCCCGACCAGTTATAAAACTGGATTTGAAAATCGGGAACAGTTATAGAAACTGGATTTGAAAATCCTGATCAGTTATAACACTGGATTTGAAAATTCCGACCAATTATAAAACTAGATTTGAAAATCGGGACCTGTTATAGAAACTGGATTTGAAAATCCCGACCAGTTATAAATCTGGATTTGAAAATCCCAACCAGTTATAAAACTAGATTTAAAAATCCCGACCAGTTATAGAAACTGCATTTGAAAATCCTGACCAGTTATAAAACTGGATTTGAAAATCCCGACCAGTTATAGAAATTGGATTTGAAAATCACGACCAGTTATGACACTAGATTTGGAAATCACGACCAGTTATAGAAACTGGATTTGAAAATCCCGACCAGTTATAGAAACTGGATTTGAAAATCCCGACCAGTTATAGAAACTGGATTTGAAAATCACGACCAGTTGTAAAAACTGAATTTTGAAAATCCTGACCAGTTACAAAAACTGGATTTGAAAATCCCGACCAGTTATAAAAACTAGATTTGAAAATCCCGACCAGTTATAGAAACTGGATTTAAAAATCCCAACCAGTTATAGAAACTGGATTTGAAAATCCCGACCAGTTATAGAAACTAGATTTGAAAATCCCGACCAGTTATAAAACTGGATTTGAAAATCCCGACCAGTTATAGAAACTGGATTTGAAAATCCCGACCAGTTATAGAAACTGGATTTCAAAATCCAGACCAGGTATAAAAACTGGATTTGAAAATCTCGACCAGTTATAGAAACTTGATTTGAAAATCCTAACCAGTTATAGAAACTGGATTTGAAAATCCCGACCAGGTATAAAAACTGGATTTGAAAATCTCGACCAGTTATAAAATTGGATTTAAAAATCCCGACCAGTTATAGAAACTAGATTTGAAAATCCTGATCAGTTATAACACTGGATTTGAAAATCCCGACCAATTATAAAACTAGATTTAAAAATCGGGACCTATTATAGAAACTGGATTTGAAAATCCCGACCAGTTATAAATCTGGATTTGAAAATCCCAACCAGTTATAAAACTAGATTTAAAAATCCCGACCAGTTATAGAAACTGCATTTGAAAATCCTGACCACTTATAAAACTGGATTTGAAAATCCCGACCAGTTATAGAAATTGGATTTAAAAATCCCGTCCAGTTATGACACTAGATTTTGAAATCACGACCAGTTATAGAAACTGAATTTGAAAATCCCGACCAGTTGTAAAAACTGAATTTTGAAAATCCCGACCAGTTACAAAAACTGGATTTGAAAATCCCGACCAGTTATAAAAACTAGATTTGAAAATCCCGACCAGTTATAGAAACTGGATTTCAAAATCCGGATCAGTTATAGAAACTGATTTGAAAATCCCGACCAGTTATAGAAACTGGATTTGAAAATCCCGACCAGTTATAACACTGAATTTGAAAATCCCAACCAGTTATAAAAACTGCATTTGAAAATCCCGACCAGTTATAGAAACTCGATTTGAAAATTCTGACCAGTTATAGAAACTGAATTTCAAAATCCCGACCATTTATAGAAACTGGATTTGAAAATTATGATCAGTTATAACACTAGATTTGAAAATTCCGACCAATTATAAAACTGGATTTGAAAATCCCGACCAGTTATAGAAACTGGATTTGAAAATCCCGACTAGTTATAAAACTGGATTTGAAAATCCCGACCAATTATAAATCTGGATTTAAAAATCCCGACCAGTTATAGAAACTGGATTTGAAAATCCCGACCAGTTATAAAACTGGATTTGAAAATCCCGACCAGTTATAGAAACTGGATTTGAAAATCCTGACCAGTTATAAAACTGGATTTGAAAATCCCGACCAGTTATAGAAACTGGATTTAAAAATTCTGACTAGTTATGACACTAGATTTAAAAATTCCGACCAGTTATAGATACTGGATTTGAAAATCCCGACCAGTTATAACACTGAATTTGAAAATCCCGACTAGTTATAAAAACTGGATTTGAAAATTCCGACGAGTTATAGAAACTAAATTTGAAAATCCTGATAAGTTATAACACTGGATTTGAAAATCCCGACCAATTATAAAACTAGATTTGAAAATCCCTACCAGTTATAGCAAATGGATTTGAAAATCCCGACCAGTTATAAAACTGGATTTGAAAATCCCGACCAGTTATGACACTAGATTTGAAAATCCCGACCAGTTATAGAAACTGGATTTGAAAATCCCGACCAGTTGTAAAAACTGAATTTTGAAAATCCCGACCAGTTACAAAAACTGGATTTGAAAATCCTGACCAGTTATAAAAACTAGATTTGAAAATCCCGACCAGTTATAGAAACTGGATTTCAAAATCCCGATCAGTTATAGAAACTGATTTGAAAATCCCGACCAGTTATAGAAACTGGATTTGAAAATCCCGACCAGTTATAACACTGAATTTGAAAATCCCGACCAGTTATAAAAACTGCATTTGAAAATCCCGACCAGTTATAGAAACTGGATTTGAAAATCCTGACCAGTTATAGAAACTGAATTTGAAAATCCCGACCATTTATAGAAACTGGATTTGAAATTTATGATCAGTTATAACACTAGATTTGAAAATTCCGACCAATTATAAAACTTTATTTGAAAATCCCGACCAGTTATAGAAACTGGATTTGAAAATCCCGACCAGTTATAGAAACTAGATTTGAAAATCCCGACCAGTTATAAAACTGGATTTGAAAATCCCGACCAGTTATAGAAACTGGATTTAAAAATCCCGACCAGTTATAAAACTGGATTTGAAAATCCCGACCAGTTATAAAAACTGGATTTGAAAATCCCGACCAGTTATAGAAACTGGATTTCAAAATACCGACCAGTTATCGAAACTAGATTTGAAAATCCCGACCAGTTATAGAAACTGAATTTGAAAATCCCGACCAGTTATAACACTGAATTTGAAAATCCCGACTAGTTATAAAAACTGGATTTGAAAATCCCGACGAGTTATAGAAACTGGATTTGAAAATCCTGACCAGTCATAGAAACTGAATTTGAAAATCCAGACCAGTTATGAAAACTGGATTTGAAAATCCCGACCAGTTATGACACTAGATTTGAAAATCCCGACCAGTTATAGAAACTGGATTTGAAAATCCCGTCCTGTTATAAAAACTTAATTTGAAAATCCCTACCAGATATAGAAACTGGATTTGAAAATCCCGACCAGTTATAGAAACTGGATTTTAAAATCCCGACCAGTTATAGAAACTAGATTTGAAAATCCTGACCAGTTATAGAAACTGGATTTGAAAATCCCGACCAGTTATAAAAACTAGATTTGAAAATCCCGACCAGTTATATAAACTGGATTTGAAAATCCCGACCAGTTATATAAACTGTATTTGAAAATCCCGACCAGTTATAGAAACTGGATTTGAAAATCCTAATCAGTTATAACACTGGATTTGAAAATCCCGACCAATTATAAAACTAGATTTGAAAATCGGGACCTCTTATAGAAACTGGATTTGAAAATCCCGACCAGTTATAAATCTGAATTTGAAAATCCCAACCAGTTATAAAACTAGATTTAAAAATCCCGACCAGTTATAGAAACTGCATTTGAAAATCCTGACCAGTTATAAAACTGGATTTGAAAATCCCGACCAGTTATAGAAATTGGATTTGAAAATCCTGACCAGTTATGACACTAGATTTGGAAATCACGACCAGTTATAGAAACTGGATTTGAAAATCCCGACCAGTTATAGAAACTGGATTTGAAAATCCCGACCAGATATAGAAACTGGATTTAAAAATCCCGACCAGTTATAGAAACTGGATTTGAAAATCCCGACCAGTTATAGAAACTAGATTTGAAAATCCCGACCAGTTATAAAACTGGATTTGAAAATCCCGACCAGTTATAGAAACTGGATTTAAAAATCCCGACCAGTTATAAAACTGGATTTGAAAATCCCGACCAGTTATAAAAACTGGATTTGAAAATCCCGACCAGTTATAGAAACTGGATTTCAAAATACCGACCAGTTATCGAAACTAGATTTGAAAATCCCGACCAGTTATAGAAACTGAATTTGAAAATCCCGACCAGTTATAACACTGAATTTGAAAATCCCGACTAGTTATAAAAACTGGATTTGAAAATCCCGACGAGTTATAGAAACTGGATTTGAAAATCCTGACCAGTCATAGAAACTGAATTTGAAAATCCAGACCAGTTATGAAAACTGGATTTGAAAATCCCGACCAGTTATAAAACTGGATTTGAAAATCTCGACCAGTTATAGAAACTGTATTTGAAAATCCCGACCAGTTATAGAAACTGGATTTCAAAATCCCGACCAGTTATATAAACTGGATTTGAAAATCCCTATCAGTTATAGAAACTGGATTTGAAAATCCCGACCAGTTATAAAATCTGGAATTGAAAATCCTGACCAGTTATAGAAACTAGATTTCAAAATCCCGACCAGTTATAGAAACTAGATTTGAAAATCCCGACCGGTTATAAAAACTGGATTTGAAAATCCCGACCAGTTATAGAAACTTGATTTGAAAATCCTGACCAGTTATAGAAACTGGATTTGAAAATCCCGACCAGTTATAAAAACTGGATTTGAAAATCCCGACCAGTTATAAAACTGGATTTGAAAATCCCGACCAGTTATAGAAACTGGATTTGAAAATCCTGATCAGTTATAACACTGGATTTGAAAATCCCGGCCAGTTATAGAAACTGGATTTCAAAATCCCGACCAGTTATAAAAACTGGATTTGAAAATCCCGACCAGTTATAACACTGAATTTGAAAATCCCGACCGGTTATAAAAACTGGATTTGAAAATCCCGACCAGTTATAAAACTGGATTTGAAAATCCCGACCAGTTATAGAAACTGGATTTGAAAATCCTGATCAGTTATAACACTGGATTTGAAAATCCCGACCAATTATAAAACTAGATTTGAAAATCCCGACCAGTTATAGAAAATGGATTTGAAAATCCCGACCAGTTATAAAACTGGATTTGAAAATCCCGACCAGTTATAGAAACTGGATTTGAAAATCCCGACCAGTTATAACACTGAATTTGAAAATCCCGACCAGTTATAAAAACTGGATTTGAAAATCCCGACTAGTTATAAAAACTGGATTTGAAAATCCTGACCAGTTATAGAAACTGAATTTGAAAATCCTGACCAGTTATAAAAACTGGATTTGAAAATCCTGACCAGTTATAGAAACTGAATTTGAAAATACCGACCAGTTATAAACACTGGATTTGAAAATCCCGACCAGTTATAAAACTGGATTTGAAAATCGCGAGGAGTTATAGAAACTGAATTTGAAAATCCTGATCAGTTATAACACTGGATTTGAAAATCCCGACTAATTACAAAACAAGATTTGAAAATCCCGACCAGTTATAGAAAATGGATTTGAAAATCCCGACCAGTTATAAAACTGGATTTGAAAATCCCGACCAGTTATAAAACTGGATTTGAAAATCCCGACGAGTTATAGAAGCTGAATTTGAAAATCCTGATCAGTTATAACACTGGATTTGAAAATCCCGACCAATTATAAAACTAGATTTGAAAATCCTGACCAGTTATAGAAAATGGATTTGAAAATCCCGACCAGTTATAAAAACTGGATTTGAAAATCCCGACCAGTTATAAAAACTGGATTTCAAAATCCCGACCAGTTATAGAAACTGGATTTGAAAATCCCGACCAGTTATAGAAACTGGATTTGAAAATCTCGACCAGTTATAACACTGAATTTGAAAATCCCGACCAGTTATAAAAACTGTATTTGAAAATCCCGACCAGTTATAAAAAGTGAATTTGAAAATCCTGACCAGTTATAGAAACTGATTTTGAAAATCCTGACCACTTATAAAAACTGGATTTGAAAATCCTGACCAGTTATAGAAAGTGAATTTGAAAATCCCGACCAGTTATAAACACTGGATTTGAAAATCCTAACCAGTTATAAAACTGGATTTGAAAATCCCGACGAGTTATAGAAACTGAATTTGAAAATCATGATCAGTTATAACACTGGATTTGAAAATCCCGACCAATTATAAAACTAGATTTGAAAATCCCGACCAGTTATAGAAAATGGATTTGAAAATCCCGACCAGTTATAAAACTGGATTTGAAAATCCCGACCAGTTATAAAACTGGATTTAAAAATCCCGACCAGTTATAGAAACTGGATTTGAAAATCCCGACCTGTTATAAAACTGGATTTGAAAATCCTGACCAGTTATAGAAAATGGATTTGAAAATCCCGACCAGTTATAAAACTGGATTTGAAAATCTCGACCAGTTATAAAACTGGATTTAAAAATCCTGACCAGTTATAGAAACTGGATTTGAAAATCCGGACCAGTTATAGAAACTTGATTTGAAAATCCTGACCAGTTATAGAAACTGGATTTGAAAATCCCGACCAGTTATAAAAACTGGATTTGAAAATCCCGACCAGTTATAAAACTGGATTTGAAAATCCCGACCAGTTATAAAAACTAGAGTTGAAAATCCCGACCAGTTATAAAAACTGGAATTGAAAATCCCGACCAGTTATAGAAATTGAATTTGAAAATCTCGACCAGTTATAGAAACTGAATTTGAAAATCCCGACCAGTTATAGAAACTGGATTTGAAAATCCCGACCAGTTATAAAATCTGGAATAGAAAATCCCGACCAGTTATAGAAACTGGATTTCAAAATACCGACCAGTTATAGAAACTGGATTTGAAAATCCTGACCAGTTATAGAAACTGGATTTGAAAATCCCGACCAGTTATAACACTGAATTTGAAAATCCCGACCAGTTATAGAAACTGGATTTGAAAATCCCGACCAGTTATAACACTGGATTTGAAAATCCCGACCGGTTATAAAAACTGGATTTGAAAATCCCGACCAATTATAAAACTGGATTTGAAAATCCCGACCAGTTATAGAAACTGGATTTGAAAATCCTGATCAGTTATAACACTGGATTTGAAAATCCCGACCAATTATAAAAGTAGATTTGAAAATCCCGACCAGTTATAGAAAATGGATTTGAAAATCCCGACCAGTTATAAAACTGGATTTGAAAATCCCGACCAGTTATAGAAACTGGATTTGAAAATCCCGACCAGTTATAACACTGAATTTGAAAATCCCGACCAGTTATAAAAACTGGATTTGAAAATCCCGACTAGTTATAAAAACTGGATTTGAAAATCCTGACCAGTTATAGAAACTGAATTTGAAAATCCTGACCAGTTATAAAAACTGGATTTGAAAATCCTGACCAGTTATAGAAACTGAATTTGAAAATCCCGACCAGTTATAAACACTGGATTTGAAAATCCCGACCAGTTATAAAACTGGATTTGAAAATCGCGAGGAGTTATAGAAACTGAATTTGAAAATCCTGATCAGTTATAACACTGGATTTGAAAATCCCGACTAATTACAAAACAAGATTTGAAAATCCCGACCAGTTATAGAAAATGGATTTGAAAATCCCGACCAGTTATAAAACTGGATTTGAAAATCCCGACCAGTTATAAAACTGGATTTGAAAATCCCGACGAGTTATAGAAGCTGAATTTGAAAATCCTGATCAGTTATAACACTGGATTTGAAAATCCCGACCAATTATAAAACTAGATTTGAAAATCCTGACCAGTTATAGAAAATGGATTTGAAAATCCCGACCAGTTATAAAAACTGGATTTGAAAATCCCGACCAGTTATAAAAACTGGATTTCAAAATCCCGACCAGTTATAGAAACTGGATTTGAAAATCCCGACCAGTTATAGAAACTGGATTTGAAAATCCCGACCAGTTATAACACTGAATTTGAAAATCCCGACCAGTTATAAAAACTGTATTTGAAAATCCCGACCAGTTATAAAAAGTGAATTTGAAAATCCTGACCAGTTATAGAAACTGATTTTGAAAATCCTGACCAGTTATAAAAACTGGATTTGAAAATCCTGACCAGTTATAGAAAGTGAATTTGAAAATCCCGACCAGTTATAAACACTGGATTTGAAAATCCTAACCAGTTATAAAACTGGATTTGAAAATCCCGACGAGTTATAGAAACTGAATTTGAAAATCATGATCAGTTATAACACTGGATTTGAAAATCCCGACCAATTATAAAACTAGATTTGAAAATCCCGACCAGTTATAGAAAATAGATTTGAAAATCCCGACCAGTTATAAAACCGGATTTGAAAATCCCGACCAGTTATAAAACTGGATTTAAAAATCCCGACCAGTTATAGAAACTGGATTTGAAAATCCCGACCAGTTATAAAACTGGATTTGAAAATCCTGACCAGTTATAGAAAATGGATTTGAAAATCCCGACCAGTTATAAAACTGGATTTGAAAATCCCGACCAGTTATAAAACTGGATTTAAAAATCCTGACCAGTTATAGAAACTGGATTTGAAAATCCTGACCACTTATAAAACTGGATTTGAAAATCCCGACCAGTTATAGAAACGGGATTTAAAAATTCCGACCAGTTATGACACTAGATTTGAAAATCCCGACCTGTTATAGATACTTGATTTGAAAATCCTGACCAGTTATAAAAACTAGAGTTGAAAATCCCGACCAGTTATAAAAACTGGAATTGAAAATCCCGACCAGTTATAGAAACTGGAATTGAAAATCTCGACCAGTTATAGAAACTGAATTTGAAAATCCCGACCAGTTATAGAAACTGGATTTGAAAATCCCGACCAGTTATAAAATCTGGAATTGAAAATCCCGACCAGTTATAGAAACTGGATTTCAAAATACCGACCAGTTATAGAAACTGGATTTGAAAATCCCGACCAGTTATAGAAACTGGATTTGAAAATCCCGACCAGTTATAACACTGAATTTGAAAATCCCGACCAGTTATAGAAACTGGATTTGAAAATCCCGACCAGTTATAACACTGAATTTGAAAATCATGACCGGTTATAAAAACTGGATTTCAAAATCCCGACCAGTTATAGAAACTTGATTTAAAAATCCTGACCAGTTATAGAAACTGGATTTGAAAATCCCGACCAGTTATAAAAACTAGATTTGAAAATCTCGACCAGTTATAAAACTGGATTTGAAAATCGCGAACAGTTATAGAAACTGGATTTGAAAATCCTGATCAGTTATAACACTGGATTTGAAAATTCCGACCAATTATAAAACTAGATTTGAAAATCGGGACCTGTTATAGAAACTGGATTTGAAAATCCCAACCAGTTATAAATCTGGATTTGAAAATCCCAACCAGTTATAGAAACTGGATTTGAAAATCCCGACCAGTTATAAAATCTGGAATTGAAAATCCCGACCAGTTATAGAAACTGGATTTCAAAATCCTGACCAGTTATAGAAACTGGATTTGAAAATCCCGACCAGTTATAGAAACTGGATTTGAAAATCCCGACCAGTTATAACACTGAATTTGAAAATCCCGACCAGTTATAGAAACTGGATTTGAAAATCCCGACCAGTTATAACACTGAATTTGAAAATCATGACCGGTTATAAAAACTGGATTGGAAAATCCCGACCAGTTATAGAAACTTGATTTGAAAATTCTGACCAGTTATAGAAACTGGATTTGAAAATCCCGACCAGTTATAAAAACTAGATTTGAAAATCCCGACCAGTTATAAAACTGGATTTGAAAATCGGGAACAGTTATAGAAACTGGATTTGAAAATCCTGATCAGTTATAACACTGGATTTGAAAATTCCGACCAATTATAAAACTAGATTTGAAAATCGGGACCTGTTATAGAAACTGGATTTGAAAATCCCGACCAGTTATAAATCTGGATTTGAAAATCCCAACCAGTTATAAAACTAGATTTAAAAATCCCGACCAGTTATAGAAACTGCATTTGAAAATCCTGACCAGTTATAAAACTGGATTTGAAAATCCCGACCAGTTATAGAAACTGGATTTGAAAATCCCGACCAGTTATAGAAATTGGATTTGAAAATCACGACCAGTTATGACACTAGATTTGGAAATCACGACCAGTTATAGAAACTGGATTTAAAAATCCCGACCAGTTATAGAAACTGGATTTGAAAATCCCGACCAGTTATAGAAACTGGATTTGAAAATCCCGACCAGTTGTAAAAACTGAATTTTGAAAATCCTGACCAGTTACAAAAACTGGATTTGAAAATCCCGACCAGTTATAAAAACTAGATTTGAAAATCCCGACCAGTTATAGAAACTGGATTTAAAAATCCCAACCAGTTATAGAAACTGGATTTGAAAATCCCGACCAGTTATAGAAACTAGATTTGAAAATCCCGACCAGTTATAAAACTGGATTTGAAAATCCCGACCAGTTATAGAAACTGGATTTGAAAATCCCGACCAGTTATAGAAACTGGATTTCAAAATCCAGACCAGGTATAAAAACTCGATTTGAAAATCTCGACCAGTTATAGAAACTTGATTTGAAAATCCTAACCAGTTATAGAAACTGGATTTGAAAATCCCGACCAGGTATAAAAACTGGATTTGAAAATCTCGACCAGTTATAAAATTGGATTTAAAAATCCCGACCAGTTATAGAAACTGGATTTGAAAATCCTGATCAGTTATAACACTGGATTTGAAAATCCCGACCAATTATAAAACTAGATTTAAAAATCGGGACCTATTATAGAAACTGGATTTGAAAATCCCGACCAGTTATAAATCTGGATTTGAAAATCCCAACCAGTTATAAAACTAGATTTAAAAATCCCGACCAGTTATAGAAACTGCATTTGAAAATCCTGACCACTTATAAAACTGGATTTGAAAATCCCGACCAGTTATAGAAATTGGATTTAAAAATCCCGTCCAGTTATGACACTAGATTTTGAAATCACGACCAGTTATAGAAACTGAATTTGAAAATCCCGACCAGTTGTAAAAACTGAATTTTGAAAATCCCGACCAGTTACAAAAACTGGATTTGAAAATCCCGACCAGTTATAAAAACTAGATTTGAAAATCCCGACCAGTTATAGAAACTGGATTTCAAAATCCGGATCAGTTATAGAAACTGATTTGAAAATCCCGACCAGTTATAGAAACTGGATTTGAAAATCCCGACCAGTTATAACACTGAATTTGAAAATCCCAACCAGTTATAAAAACTGCATTTGAAAATCCCGACCAGTTATAGAAACTCGATTTGAAAATTCTGACCAGTTATAGAAACTGAATTTCAAAATCCCGACCATTTATAGAAACTGGATTTGAAAATTATGATCAGTTATAACACTAGATTTGAAAATTCCGACCAATTATAAAACTGGATTTGAAAATCCCGACCAGTTATAGAAACTGGATTTGAAAATCCCGACTAGTTATAAAACTGGATTTGAAAATCCCGACCAATTATAAATCTGGATTTAAAAATCCCGACCAGTTATAGAAACTGGATTTGAAAATCCCGACCAGTTATAAAACTGGATTTGAAAATCCCGACCAGTTATAGAAACTGGATTTGAAAATCCTGACCAGTTATAAAACTGGATTTGAAAATCCCGACCAGTTATAGAAACTGAATTTAAAAATTCTGACTAGTTATGACACTAGATTTAAAAATTCCGACCAGTTATAGATACTGGATTTGAAAATCCCGACCAGTTATAACACTGAATTTGAAAATCCCGACTAGTTATAAAAACTGGATTTGAAAATTCCGACGAGTTATAGAAACTAAATTTGAAAATCCTGATAAGTTATAACACTGGATTTGAAAATCCCGACCAATTATAAAACTAGATTTGAAAATCCCTACCAGTTATAGCAAATGGATTTGAAAATCCCGACCAGTTATAAAACTGGATTTGAAAATCCCGACCAGTTATGACACTAGATTTGAAAATCCCGACCAGTTATAGAAACTGGATTTGAAAATCCCGACCAGTTGTAAAAACTGAATTTTGAAAATCCCGACCAGTTACAAAAACTGGATTTGAAAATCCTGACCAGTTATAAAAACTAGATTTGAAAATCCCGACCAGTTATAGAAACTGGATTTCAAAATCCCGATCAGTTATAGAAACTGATTTGAAAATCCCGACCAGTTATAGAAACTGGATTTGAAAATCCCGACCAGTTATAACACTGAATTTGAAAATCCCGACCGGTTATAAAAACTGGATTTGAAAATCCCGACCAGTTATAGAAACTTGATTTGAAATTCCTGACCAGTTATAGAAACTGGATTTGAAAATCCCGACCAGTTATAAAAACTGGATTTGAAAATCTCGACCAGTTATAAAATTGGATTTGAAAATCCCGACCAGTTATAGAAACTGGATTTGAAAATCCTGATCAGTTATAACACTGAATTTGAAAATCCCGACCAATTATAAAACTAGATTTGAAAATCGGGACCTGTTATAGAAAGTGAATTTGAAAATCCCGACCATTTATAGAAACTGGATTTGAAAATTATGATCAGTTATAACACTAGATTTGAAAATTCCGACCAATTATAAAACTGGATTTGAAAATCCCGACCAGTTATAGAAACTGGATTTGAAAATCCCGACTAGTTATAAAACTGGATTTGAAAATCCCGACCAATTATAAAACTGGATTTAAAAATCCCGACCAGTTATAGAAACTGGATTTGAAAATCCCGACCAGTTATAAAACTTGATTTGAAAATCCCGACCAGTTATAAAATTGGATTTGAAAATCCCGACCAGTTATAGAAACTGGATTTGAAAATCCTGACCAGTTATAAAACTGGATTTGAAAATCCCGACCAGTTATAGAAACTGGATTTAAAAATTCTGACTAGTTATGACACTAGATTTAAAAATTCCGACCAGTTATAGATACTGGATTTGAAAATCCCGACCAGTTATAACACTGAATTTGAAAATCCCGACCAGTTATAAAAACTGGATTTGAAAATCCCGACGAGTTATAGAAACTAAATTTGAAAATCCTGATAAGTTATAACACTGGATTTGAAAATCCCGACCAATTATAAAATTAGATTTGAAAATCCCTACCAGTTATAGCAAATGGATTTGAAAATCCCGACCAGTTATAAAACTGGATTTGAAAATCCCGACCAGTTATAACACTAGATTTGAAAATCCCGACCAGTTATAGAAACTGGATTTGAAAATCCCGACCAGTTATAGAAACTGGATTTGAAAATCCCGACCAGTTATAGAAACTGGATTTTAAAATCCCGACCAATTATAGAAACTGGATTTGAAAATTCTGACCAGTTATAGAAACTAGATTTGAAAATCCCGACCAGTTATAAAAACTAGATTTGAAAATCCCGACCAGTTATAAAAACTGGATTTGAAAATCCCGACCAGTTATAGAAACTAGATTTGAAAATATCGACCAGTTATAGAAACTAGATTTGAAAATCCCGACCAGTTATAAAACTGGATTTGAAAATCTCGACCAGTTATAGAAACTGGATTTGAAAATCTCGACGAGTTATAAAAACTGGATTTGAAAATCCCAACCAGTTATAGAAACTGGATTTCAAAATCCCGACCAGTTATAGAAACTGGAGTTGAAAATCCCGACCAGTTATAACACTGAATTTGAAAATCCCGACCAGTTATAAAAACTGTATTTGAAAATCCCGACCAGTTATAGAAACTGGATTTGAAAATCCTGACCAGTTATAGAAACTGAATTTGAAAATCCTGACCAGTTATTAAAACTGGATTTGAAAATCCCGACCAGTTATAAAACTGGATTTGAAAATCCCGACGAGTTATAGAAACTGAATTTGAAAATCCTGATTAGTTATAACACTGGATTTGAAAATCCCGACCAATTATAAAACTAGATTTGAAAATCCCGACCAGTTATAGAAAATGGATTTGAAAATCCCGACCAGTTATAAAACTGGATTTGAAAATCCCGACCAGTTATAAAAACTGGATTTGAAAATCCCGACGAGTTATAGAAGCTGAATTTTAAAATCCTGATCAGTTATAACACTGGATTTGAAAATCCCGACCAATTATAAAACTAGATTTGAAAATCCTGACCAGCTATAGAAAATGGATTTGAAAATCCCGACCAGTTATAAAAACTGGATTTGAAAATCCCGACCAGTTATAAAAACTGGATTTTAAAATCCCGACCAGTTATAACACTGAATTTGAAAATCCCGACCAGTTATAAAAACTGGATTTGAAAATCCCGACCAGTTATAAAAACTGGATTTGAAAATTCCGACCAATTATAGAAACTGGATTTGAAAATCCTGACCAGTTATAGAAACTGAATTTGAAAATCCTGACCAGTTATTAAAACTGGATTTGAAAATCCCGACCAGTTATAAATCTGGATTTGAAAATCCCGACGAGTTATAGAAACTGAATTTGAAAATCCTGATCAGTTATAACACTGGATTTGAAAATCCCGACCAATTATAAAACTAGATTTGAAAATCCCGACCAGTTATAGAAAATGGATTTGAAAATCCCGACCAGTTATAAAACTGGATTTGAAAATCCCGACCAGTTATAAAAACTAGATTTGAAAATCCCGACGAGTTATAGAAGCTGAATTTGAAAATCCTGATCAGTTATAACACTGGATTTGAAAATCCCGACCAATTATAAAACTAGATTTGAAAATCCTGACCAGTTATAGAAAATGGATTTGAAAATCCCGACCAGTTATAAAAACTGGATTTGAAAATCCCGACCAGTTATAAAAACTGGATTTCAAAATCCCGACCAGTTATAAAAACTGGATTTCAAAATCCCGACCAGTTATAGAAACTGGATTTGAAAATCCCGACCAGTTATAGAAACTGGATTTGAAAATCCCGAAAAGTTATAACACTGAATTTGGAAATCCATACCAGTTATAAAAACTGTATTTGAAAATCCCGACCAGTTATAAAAAGTGAATTTGAAAATCCTGACCAGTTATAAAAACTGGAATTGAAAATCCTCACCAGTTATAGAAAGTGAATTTGAAAATCCCGACCAGTTATAAACACTGGATTTGAAAACCCTGACCAGTTATAAAACTGGATTTGAAAATCCCGACGAGTTATAGAAACTGAATTTGAAAATCATGATCAGTTATAACACTGGATTTGAAAATCCCGACCAATTATAAAACTAGATTTGAAAATCCCGACCAGTTATAGAAAATGGATTTGAAAATCCCGACCAGTTATAAAACTGGATTTGAAAATCCCGACCAGTTATAAAACTGGATTTAAAAATCCCGACCAGTTATAGAAACTGGATTTGAAAATCCCGACCAGTTATAAAACTGGATTTGAAAATCCTGACCAGTTATAGAAAATGGATTTGAAAATCCCGACCAGTTATAAAACTGGATTTGAAAATCCCGACCAGTTATAAAACTGGATTTAAAAATCCTGACCAGTTATAGAAACTGGATTTGAAAATCCTGACCACTTATAAAACTGGATTTGAAAATTCCGACCAGTTATAGAAACGGGATTTAAAAATTCCGACCAGTTATGACACTAGATTTGAAAATCCCGACCTGTTATAGATACTTGATTTGAAAATCCTGACCAGTTATAAAAACTAGAGTTGAAAATCCCGACCAGTTATAAAAACTGGAATTGAAAATCCCGACCAGTTATAGAAACTGGAATTGAAAATCTCGACCAGTTATAGAAACTGAATTTGAAAATCCCGACCAGTTATAGAAACTGGATTTTAAAATCCCGACCAGTTATAAAATCTGGAATTGAAAATCCCGACCAGTTATAGAAACTGGATTTCAAAATCCCGACCAGTTATAGAAACTGGATTTGAAAATCCCGACCAGTTATAGAAACTAGATTTGAAAATCCCGACCAGTTATAACACTGAATTTGAAAATCCCGACCAGTTATAGAAACTGGATTTGAAAATCCCGACCAGTTATAACACTGAATTTGAAAATCATGACCGGTTATAAAAACTGGATTTGAAAATCCCGACCAGTTATAGAAACTTGATTTAAAAATCCTGACCAGTTATAGAAACTGGATTTGAAAATCCCGACCAGTTATAAAAACTAGATTTGAAAATCCCTACCAGTTATAAAACTGGATTTGAAAATCGCGAACAGTTATAGAAACTGGATTTGAAAATCCTGATCAGTTATAACACTGGATTTGAAAATTCCGACCAATTATAAAACTAGATTTGAAAATCGGGACCTGTTATAGAAACTGGATTTGAAAATCCCGACCAGTTATAAATCTGGATTTGAAAATCCCAACCAGTTATAGAAAATGGATTTGAAAATCCCGACCAGTTATAAAATCTGGAATTGAAAATCCCGACCAGTTATAGAAACTGGATTTCAAAATCCCGACCAGTTATAGAAACTGGATTTGAAAATCACGACCAGTTATAGAAACTGGATTTGAAAATCCCGACCAGTTATAACACTGAATTTGAAAATCCCGACCAGTTATAGAAACTGGATTTGAAAATCCCGACCAGTTATAACACTGAATTTGAAAATCATGACCGGTTATAAAAACTGGATTGGAAAATCCCGACCAGTTATAAAAACTTCATTTGAAAATCCTGACCAATTATAGAAACTGGATTTGAAAATCCCGACCAGTTATAAAAACTAGATTTGAAAATCCCGACCAGTTATAAAACTGGATTTGAAAATCGGGAACAGTTATAGAAACTGGATTTGAAAATCCTGATCAGTTATAACACTGGATTTGAAAATTCTGACCAATTATAAAACTAGATTTGAAAATCGGGACCTGTTATAGAAACTGGATTTGAAAATCCCGACCAGTTATAAATCTGGATTTGAAAATCCCAACCAGTTATAAAACTAGATTTAAAAATCCCGACCAGTTATAGAAACTGCATTTGAAAATCCTGACCAGTTATAAAACTGGATTTGAAAATCCCGACCAGTTATAGAAATTGGATTTGAAAATCACGACCAGTTATAGAAACTGCATTTGAAAATCCTGACCAGTTATAAAACTGGATTTGAAAATCCCGACCAGTTATAGAAATTGGATTTAAAAATCCCGACCAGTTATGACACTAGATTTTGAAATCACGACCAGTTATAGAAACTGAATTTGAAAATCCCGACCAGTTGTAAAAACTGAATTTTGAAAATCCCGACCAGTTACAAAAACTGGATTTCAAAATCCCGACCAGTTATAAAAACTAGATTTGAAAATCCCGACCAGTTATAGAAACTGGATTTCAAAATCCGGATCAGTTATAGAAACTGATTTGAAAATCCCGACCAGTTATAGAAACTGGATTTGAAAATCCCGACCAGTTATAACACTGAATTTGAAAATCCCCACCAGTTATAAAAACTGCATTTGAAAATCCCGACCAGTTATAGAAACTCGATTTGAAAATTCTGACCAGTTATAGAAACTGAATTTGAAAATCCCGACCATTTATAGAAACTGGATTTGAAAATTATGATCAGTTATAACACTAGATTTGAAAATTCCGACTAATTATAAAACTGGATTTGAAAATCCCGACCAGTTATAGAAACTGGATTTGAAAATCCCGACTAGTTATAAAACTGGATTTGAAAATCCCGACCAATTATAAATCTGGATTTAAAAATCCCGACCAGTTATAGAAACTGGATTTGAAAATCTCGACCAGTTATAAAACTGGATTTGAAAATCCCGACCAGTTATAGAAACTGGATTTTAAAATCCTGACCAGTTATAAAACTGGATTTGAAAATCCCGACCAGTTATAGAAACTGGATTTAAAAATTCTGACTAGTTATGACACTAGATTTAAAAATTCCGACCAGTTATAGATACTGGATTTGAAAATCCCGACCAGTTATAACACTGAATTTGAAAATCCCGACCAGTTATAAAAACTGGATTTGAAAATTCCGACGAGTTATAGAAACTAAATTTGAAAATCCTGATAAGTTATAACACTGGATTTGAAAATCCCGACCAATTATAAAACTAGATTTGAAAATCCCTACCAGTTATAGCAAATGGATTTGAAAATCCCGACCAGTTATAAAACTGGATTTGAAAATCCCGACCAGTTATGACACTAGATTTGAAAATCCCGACCAGTTATAGAAACTGGATTTGAAAATCCCGACCAGTTATAGAAACTGGATTTGAAAATCCCGACCAGTTATAGAAACTGGATTTTAAAATCCCGACCAATTATAGAAACTGGATTTGAAAATCCTGACCAGTTATAGAAACTAGATTTGAAAATCCCGACCAGTTATAAAAACTAGATTTGAAAATCCCGACCAGTTATAAAAACTGGATTTGAAAATCCCGACCAGTTATAGAAACTAGATTTGAAAATATCGACCAGTTATAGAAACTAGATTTGAAAATCCTGACCAGTTATAAAACTGGATTTGAAAATCTCGACCAGTTATAGAAACTGGATTTGAAAATCCCGACGAGTTATAAAAACTGGATTTGAAAATCCCAACCTGTTATAGAAACTGGATTTCAAAATCCCGACCAGTTATAGAAACTGGAGTTGAAAATCCCGACCAGTTATAACACTGAATTTGAAAATCCCGACCAGTTATAAAAACTGGATTTGAAAATCCCGACCAGTTATAGAAACTGGATTTGAAAATCCTGACCAGTTATAGAAACTGAATTTAAAAATCCTGACCAGTTATTAAAACTGGATTTGAAAATCCCGACCAGTTATAAAACTGGATTTGAAAATCCCGACGAGTTATAGAAACTGAATTTGAAAATCCTGATCAGTTATAACACTGGATTTGAAAATCCCGACCAATTATAAAACTAGATTTGAAAATCCCGACCAGTTATAGAAAATGGATTTGAAAATCCCGACCAGTTATAAAACTGGATTTGAAAATCCCGACCAGTTATAAAAACTGGATTTGAAAATCCCGACGAGTTATAGAAGCTGAATTTGAAAATCCTGATCAGTTATAACACTGGATTTGAAAATCCCGACCAATTATAAAACTAGATTTGAAAATCCTGACCAGCTATAGAAAATGGATTTGAAAATCCCGACCAGTTATAAAAACTGGATTTGAAAATCCCGACCAGTTATAAAAACTGGATTTCAAAATCCCGACCAGTTATAACACTGAATTTGAAAATCCCGACCAGTTATAAAAACTGGATTTGAAAATACCGACCAGTTATAAAAACTGGATTTGAAAATTCCGACCAATTATAGAAACTGGATTTGAAAATCCTGACCAGTTATAGAAACTGAATTTGAAAATCCTGACCAGTTATTAAAACTGGATTTGAAAATCCCGACCAGTTATAAAACTGGATTTGAAAATCCCGACGAGTTATAGAATCTGAATTTGAAAATCCTGATCAGTTATAACACTGGATTTGAAAATCCCGACCAATTATAAAACTAGATTTGAAAATCCCGACCAGTTATAGAAAATGGATTTGAAAATCCCGACTAGTTATAAAACTGGATTTGAAAATCCCGACCAGTTATAAAAACTAGAGTTGAAAATCCCGACCAGTTATAGAAACTGGATTTGAAAATCACGACCAATTATAGAAACTGGATTTGCAAATCTCGACCAGTTATAGAAACTGGATTTGAAAATCCCGACCAGATATAGAAACTGGATTTGAAAATCCCGACCAGTTATAAAATCTGGAATTGAAAATCCCGACCAGTTATAGAAACGGGATTTCAAAATCCCGACCAGTTATAGAAACTGGATTTGAAAATCCCGACCAGTTATAGAAACTGGATTTGAAAATCCCGACCAATTATAACACTGAATTTGAAAATCCCGACCGGTTATAAAAACTGGATTTGAAAATCCCGACCAGTTATAGAAACTTGATTTGAAAATCCTGACCAGTTATAAAAACTAGATTTGAAAATCCCGACCAGTTATAAAACTGGATTTGAAAATCCCGACCAGTTATAAAACTGGATTTGAAAATCCCGACCAGTTATAGAAACTGGATTTGAAAATTCTGACCAGTTATAAAACTGGATTTCAAAATCCCAACCAGTTCTAGAAACTGGATTTGAAAATCCCGACCAGTTATGACACTAGATTTGAAAATCCCGACCAGTTATAGAAACTGGATTTGAAAATCCCGTCCTGTTATAAAAACTTAATTTGAAAATCCCTACCAGATATAGAAACTGGATTTGAAAATCCCGACCAGTTATAGAAACTGGATTTTAAAATCCCGACCAGTTATAGAAACTAGATTTGAAAATCCTGACCAGTTATAGAAACTGGATTTGAAAATCCCGACCAGTTATAAAAACTAGATTTGAAAATCCCGACCAGTTATAGAAACTGGATTTGAAAATCCCGACCAGTTATATAAACTGGATTTGAAAATCCCGACCAGTTATAGAAACTGGATTTGAAAATCCTAATCAGTTATAACACTGGATTTGAAAATCCCGACCAATTATAAAACTAGATTTGAAAATCGGGACCACTTATAGAAACTGGATTTGAAAATCCCCACCAGTTATAAATCTGAATTTGAAAATCCCAACCAGTTATAAAACTAGATTTAAAAATCCCGACCAGTTATAGAAACTGCATTTGAAAATCCTGACCAGTTATAAAACTGGATTTGAAAATCCCGACCAGTTATAGAAATTGGATTTGAAAATCCTGACCAGTTATGACACTAGATTTGGAAATCACGACCAGTTATAGAAACTGAATTTGAAAATCCCGACCAGTTATAGAAACTGGATTTGAAAATCCCAACCAGTTATAGAAACTGGATTTGAAAATCCCGACCAGTTATAGAAACTGGATTTGAAAATCCCGACCAGTTATAGAAACTAGATTTGAAAATCCCGACCAGTTATAAAACTGGATTTGAAAATCCCGACCAGTTATAGAAACTGGATTTAAAAATCCCGACCAGTTATAAAACTGGATTTGAAAATCCCGACCAGTTATAAAAACTGGATTTGAAAATCCCGACCAGTTATAGAAACTGGATTTCAAAATACCGACCAGTTATCGAAACTAGATTTGAAAATCCCGACCAGTTATAGAAACTGGATTTGAAAATCCCGACCAGTTATAACCCTGAATTTGAAAATCCCGACTAGTTATAAAAACTGGATTTGAAAATCCCGACGAGTTATAGAAACTGGATTTGAAAATCCTGACCAGTCATAGAAACTGAATTTGAAAATCCAGACCAGTTATGAAAACTGGATTTGAAAATCCCGACCAGTTATAAAACTGGATTTGAAAATCTCGACCAGTTATAGAAACTGTATTTGAAAATCCCGACCAGTTATAGAAACTGGATTTCAAAATCCCGACCAGTTATAGAAACTGGATTTGAAAATCCATATCAGTTATAGAAACTGGATTTGAAAATCCCGACCAGTTATAAAATCTGGAATTGAAAATCCCGACCAGTTATAGAAACTAGATTTCAAAATCTCGACCAGTTATAGAAACTAGATTTGAAAATCCCGACCGGTTATAAAAACTGGATTTGAAAATCCCGACCAGTTATAGAAACTTGATTTGAAAATCCTGACCAGTTATAGAAACTGGATTTGAAAATCCCGACCAGTTATAAAAACTGGATTTGAAAATCCCGACCAGTTATAAAACTGGATTTGAAAATCCCGACCAGTTATAGAAACTGGATTTGAAAATCCTGATCAGTTATAACACTGGATTTGAAAATCCCGGCCAGTTATAGAAACTGGATTTCAAAATCCCGACCAGTTATAAAAACTGGATTTGAAAATCCCGACCAGTTATAACACTGAATTTGAAAATCCCGACCGGTTATAAAAACTGGATTTGAAAATCCCGACCAGTTATAAAACTGGATTTGAAAATCCCGACCAGTTATAGAAACTGGATTTGAAAATCCTGATCAGTTATAACACTGGATTTGAAAATCCCGACCAATTATAAAACTAGATTTGAAAATCCCGACCAGTTATAGAAAATGGATTTGAAAATCCCGACCAGTTATAAAACTGGATTTGAAAATCCCGACCAGTTATAGAAACTGGATTTGAAAATCCCGACCAGTTATAACACTGAATTTGAAAATCCCGACCAGTTACAAAAACTGGATTTGAAAATCCCGACTAGTTATAAAAACTGGATTTGAAAATCCTGACCAGTTATAGAAACTAAATTTGAAAATCATGACCAGTTATAAAAACTGGATTTGAAAATCCTGACCAGTTATAGAAACTGAATTTGAAAATCCCGACCAGTTATAAACACTGGATTTGAAAATCCCGACCAGTTATAAAACTGGATTTGAAAATCGCGAGGAGTTATAGAAACTGAATTTGAAAATCCTGATCAGTTATAACACTGGATTTGAAAATCCCGACTAATTACAAAACAAGATTTGAAAATCCCGACCAGTTATAGAAAATGGATTTGAAAATCCCGACCAGTTATAAAACTGGATTTGAAAATCCCGACCAGTTATAAAACTGGATTTGAAAATCCCGACGAGTTATAGAAGCTGAATTTGAAAATCCTGATCAGTTATAACACTGGATTTGAAAATCCCGACCAATTATAAAACTAGATTTGAAAATCCTGACCAGTTATAGAAAATGGATTTGAAAATCCCGACCAGTTATAAAAACTGGATTTGAAAATCCCGACCAGTTATAAAAACTGGATTTCAAAATCCCGACCAGTTATAAAAACTGGATTTCAAAATCCCGACCAGTTATAGAAACTGGATTTGAAAATCCCGACCAGTTATAGAAACTGGATTTGAAAATCCCGACCAGTTATAACACTGAATTTGAAAATCCCGACCAGTTATAAAAACTGTATTTGAAAATCCCGACCAGTTATAAAAAGTGAATTTGAAAATCCTGACCAGTTATAGAAACTGATTTTGAAAATCCTGACCAGTTATAAAAACTGGATTTGAAAATCCTGACCAGTTATAGAAAGTGAATTTGAAAATCCCGACCAGTTATAAACACTGGATTTGAAAATCCTGACCAGTTATAAAACTGGATTTGAAAATCCCGACGAGTTATAGAAACTGAATTTGAAAATCATGATCAGTTATAACACTGGATTTGAAAATCCCGACCAATTATAAAACTAGATTTGAAAATCCCGACCAGTTATAGAAAATGGATTTGAAAATCCCGACCAGTTATAAAACTGGATTTGAAAATCCCGACCAGTTATAAAACTGGATTTAAAAATTCCGACCAGTTATAGAAACTGGATTTGAAAATCCCGACCAGTTATAAAACTGGATTTGAAAATCCTGACCAGTTATAGAAAATGGATTTGAAAATCCCGACCAGTTATAAAACTGGATTTGAAAATCTCGACCAGTTATAAAACTGGATTTAAAAATCCTGACCAGTTATAGAAACTGGATTTGAAAATCCTGACCACTTATAAAACTGGATTTGAAAATCCCGACCAGTTATAGAAACGGGATTTAAAAATTCCGACCAGTTATGACACTAGATTTGAAAATCCCGACCTGTTATAGATACTTGATTTGAAAATCCTGACCAGTTATAAAAACTAGAGTTGAAAATCCCGACCAGTTATAAAAACTGGAATTGAAAATCCCGACCAGTTATAGAAACTGGAATTGAAAATCTCGACCAGTTATAGAAACTGAATTTGAAAATCCCGACCAGTTATAGAAACTGGATTTGAAAATCCCGACCAGTTATAAAATCTGGAATTGAAAATCCCGACCAGTTATAGAAACTGGATTTCAAAATCCCGACCAGTTATAGAAACTGGATTTGAAAATCCCGACCAGTTATAGAAACTGGATTTGAAAATCCCGACCAGTTATAGAAACTGGATTTGAAAATCCCGACCAGTTATAGAAACTGGATTTGAAAATCCCGACCAGTTATAACACTGAATTTGAAAATCCCGACCAGTTATAGAAACTGGATTTGAAAATCCCGACCAGTTATAACACTGAATTTGAAAATCATGACCGATTATAAAAACTAGATTTGAAAATCCCGACCAGTTATAAAAACTAGATTTGAAAATCCCGACCAGTTATAAAACTGGATTTGAAAATCGCGAACAGTTATAGAAACTGGATTCGAAAATCCTGATCAGTTATAACACTGGATTTGAAAATTCCGACCAATTATAAAACTAGATTTGAAAATCGGGACCTGTTATAGAAACTGGATTTGAAAATCCCGACCAGTTATAAATCTGGATTTGAAAATCCCAACCAGTTATAGAAACTGGATTTGAAAATCCCGACCAGTTATAAAATCTGGAATTGAAAATCCTGACCAGTTATAGAAACTGGATTTCAAAATCCCGACCAGTTATAAAAACTGGATTTGAAAATCCCGACCAGTTATAGAAACTGGATTTGAAAATCCCGACCAGTTATAACACTGAATTTGAAAATCCCGAGCAGTTATAGAAACTGGATTTGAAAATCCCGACCAGTTATAAGACTGAATTTGAAAATCATGACCGGTTATAAAAACTGGATTGGAAAATCCCGACCAGTTATAAAAACTTGATTTGAAAATCCTGACCAGTTATAGAAACTGGATTTGAAAATCCCGACCAGTTATAAAAACTAGATTTGAAAATCCCGACCAGTTATAAAACTGGATTTGAAAATCGGGAACAGTTATAGAAACTGGATTTGAAAATCCTGATCAGTTATAACACTGGATTTGAAAATTCCGACCAATTATAAAACTAGATTTGAAAATCGGGACCTGTTATAGAAACTGGATTTGAAAATCCCGACCAGTTATAAATCTGGATTTGAAAATCCCAACCAGTTATAAAACTAGATTTAAAAATCTCGACCAGTTATAGAAACTGCATTTGAAAATCCTGACCAGTTATAAAACTGGATTTGAAAATCCCGACCAGTTATAGAAATTGGATTTGAAAATCCCGACCAGTTATAGAAACTGGATTTGAAAATCCCGACCAGTTATAGAAACTGGATTTGAAAATCCCGACCAGTTATAGAAACTGGATTTGAAAATCCCGACCAGTTGTAAAAACTGAATTTTGAAAATCCTGACCAGTTACAAAAATTGGATTTGAAAATCCCGACCAGTTATAAAAACTAGATTTGAAAATCCCGACCAGTTATAGAAACTGGATTTGAAAATCCCAACCAGTTATAGAAACTGGATTTGAAAATCCCGACCAGTTATAGAAACTAGATTTGAAAATCCCGACCAGTTATAAAACTGGATTTGAAAATCCCGACCAGTTATAGAAACTGGATTTGAAAATCCCGACCAGTTATAGAAACTGGATTTCAAAATCCCGACCAGTTATAGAAACTGGATTTGAAAATCCCGACCAGTTATAACACTGAATTTGAAAATCCCGACCGGTTATAAAAACTGGATTTGAAAATCCCGACCAGTTATAGAAACTTGATTTGAAAATCCTGACCAGTTATAGAAACTGGATTTGAAAATCCCGACCAGTTATAAAAACTGGATTTCAAAATCCCGACAAATTATAAAACTGGATTTGAAAATCCCGACCAGTTATAGAAACTGGATTTGAAAATCCTGATCAGTTATAACACTGGATTTAAAAATCCCGACCAATTATAAAACTAGATTTGAAAATCGGGACCTCTTATAGAAACTGGATTTGAAAATCCCGACCAGTTATAAATCTGGATTTGAAAATCCCAACCAGTTATAAAACTAGATTTAAAAAACCCGACCAGTTATAGAAACTGCATTTGAAAATACTGACCAGTTATAAAACTGGATTTGAAAATCCCGACCAGTTATAAAACTGGATTTGAAAATCCCGACCAGTTATAGAAATTGGATTTGAAAATCCTGACCAGTTATGACACTAGATTTGGAAATCACGACCAGTTATAGAAACTGGATTTGAAAATCCCGACCAGTTATAGAAACTGGATTTGAAAATCCAGACCAGTTATAGAAACTGGATTTGAAAATCCCGACCAGTTATAGAAACTAGATTTGAAAATCCCGACCAGTTATAAAACTGGATTTGAAAATCCCGACCAGTTATAGAAACTGGATTTGAAAATCCCGACCAGTTATAAAAACTGGATTTGAAAATCCCGACCAGTTATAGAAACTGGATTTTAAAATCCCGACCAGTTATAACACTGAATTTGAAAATCCCGACCAGTTATAAAAACTGGATTTGAAAATCCCGACCAGTTATAGAAACTAGATTTGAAAATCCCGACCGGTTATAAAAACTAGATTTGAAAATCCCGACCAGTTATAGAAACTTGATTTGAAAATCCTGACCAGTTATAGAAACTGGATTTGAAAATCCCGACCAGTTATAAAAACTGGATTTGAAAATCCCGACCAGTTATAAAACTGGATTTGAAAATCCCGACCAGTTATATAAACTGGATTTGAAAATCCCGACCAGTTATATAAACTGGATTTGAAAATCCTGATCAGTTATAACACTGGATTTGAAAATCCCGACCAGTTATAGAAACTGGATTTCAAAATCCCGACCAGTTATAGAAACTGGATTTGAAAATCCCGACCAGTTATAACACTGAATTTGAAAATCCCGACCGGTTATAAAAACTGGATTTGAAAATCCCGACCAGTTATAAAACTGGATTTGAAAATCCCGACCAGTTATAGAAACTGGATTTGAAAATCCTGATCAGTTATAACACTGGATTTGAAAATCCCGACCAATTATAAAACTAGATTTGAAAATCCCGACCAGTTATAAAACTGGATTTGAAAATCCTGACCAGTTATAGAAACTAGATTTGAAAATCCTGATCAGTTATAATACTAGATTTGAAAACCCCGACCAATTATAAATCTGGATTTGAAAATCTCGACCAGTTATAGAAACTGCATTTGAAAATCCCGACCAGTTATAGAAACTCGATTTGAAAATTCTGACCAGTTATAGAAACTGAATTTCAAAATCCCGACCATTTATAGAAACTGGATTTGAAAATTATGATCAGTTATAACACTAGATTTGAAAATTCCGACCAATTATAAAACTGGATTTGAAAATCCCGACCAGTTATAGAAACTGGATTTGAAAATCCCGACTAGTTATAAAACTGGATTTGAAAATCCCGACCAATTATAAATCTGGATTTAAAAATCCCGACCAGTTATAGAAACTGGATTTGAAAATCCCGACCAGTTATAAAACTGGATTTGAAAATCCCGACCAGTTATAGAAACTGGATTTGAAAATCCTGACCAGTTATAAAACTGGATTTGAAAATCCCGACCAGTTATAGAAACTGAATTTAAAAATTCTGACTAGTTATGACACTAGATTTAAAAATTCCGACCAGTTATAGATACTGGATTTGAAAATCCCGACCAGTTATAACACTGAATTTGAAAATCCCGACTAGTTATAAAAACTGGATTTGAAAATTCCGACGAGTTATAGAAACTAAATTTGAAAATCCTGATAAGTTATAACACTGGATTTGAAAATCCCGACCAATTATAAAACTAGATTTGAAAATCCCTACCAGTTATAGCAAATGGATTTGAAAATCCCGACCAGTTATAAAACTGGATTTGAAAATCCCGACCAGTTATGACACTAGATTTGAAAATCCCGACCAGTTATAGAAACTGGATTTGAAAATCCCGACCAGTTGTAAAAACTGAATTTTGAAAATCCCGACCAGTTACAAAAACTGGATTTGAAAATCCTGACCAGTTATAAAAACTAGATTTGAAAATCCCGACCAGTTATAGAAACTGGATTTCAAAATCCCGATCAGTTATAAAAACTGATTTGAAAATCCCGACCAGTTATAGAAACTGGATTTGAAAATCCCGACCAGTTATAACACTGAATTTGAAAATCCCGACCGGTTATAAAAACTGGATTTGAAAATCCCGACCAGTTATAGAAACTTGATTTGAAATTCCTGACCAGTTATAGAAACTGGATTTGAAAATCCCGACCAGTTATAAAAACTGGATTTGAAAATCTCGACCAGTTATAAAATTGGATTTGAAAATCCCGACCAGTTATAGAAACTGGATTTGAAAATCCTGATCAGTTATAACACTGAATTTGAAAATCCCGACCAATTATAAAACTAGATTTGAAAATCGGGACCTGTTATAGAAAGTGAATTTGAAAATCCCGACCATTTATAGAAACTGGATTTGAAAATTATGATCAGTTATAACACTAGATTTGAAAATTCCGACCAATTATAAAACTGGATTTGAAAATCCCGACCAGTTATAGAAACTGGATTTGAAAATCCCGACTAGTTATAAAACTGGATTTGAAAATCCCGACCAATTATAAAACTGGATTTAAAAATCCCGACCAGTTATAGAAACTGGATTTGAAAATCCCGACCAGTTATAAAACTTGATTTGAAAATCCCGACCAGTTATAAAATTGGATTTGAAAATCCCGACCAGTTATAGAAACTGGATTTGAAAATCCTGACCAGTTATAAAACTGGATTTGAAAATCCCGACCAGTTATAGAAACTGGATTTAAAAATTCTGACTAGTTATGACACTAGATTTAAAAATTCCGACCAGTTATAGATACTGGATTTGAAAATCCCGACCAGTTATAACACTGAATTTGAAAATCCCGACCAGTTATAAAAACTGGATTTGAAAATCCCGACGAGTTATAGAAACTAAATTTGAAAATCCTGATAAGTTATAACACTGGATTTGAAAATCCCGACCAATTATAAAATTAGATTTGAAAATCCCTACCAGTTATAGCAAATGGATTTGAAAATCCCGACCAGTTATAAAACTGGATTTGAAAATCCCGACCAGTTATAACACTAGATTTGAAAATCCCGACCAGTTATAGAAACTGGATTTGAAAATCCCGACCAGTTATAGAAACTGGATTTGAAAATCCCGACCAGTTATAGAAACTGGATTTTAAAATCCCGACCAATTATAGAAACTGGATTTGAAAATCCTGACCAGTTATAGAAACTAGATTTGAAAATCCCGACCAGTTATAAAAACTAGATTTGAAAATCCCGACCAGTTATAAAAACTGGATTTGAAAATCCCGACCAGTTATAGAAACTAGATTTGAAAATATCGACCAGTTATAGAAACTAGATTTGAAAATCCCGACCAGTTATAAAACTGGATTTGAAAATCTCGACCAGTTATAGAAACTGGATTTGAAAATCTCGACGAGTTATAAAAACTGGATTTGAAAATCCCAACCAGTTATAGAAACTGGATTTCAAAATCCCGACCAGTTATAGAAACTGGAGTTGAAAATCCCGACCAGTTATAACACTGAATTTGAAAATCCCGACCAGTTATAAAAACTGTATTTGAAAATCCCGACCAGTTATAGAAACTGGATTTGAAAATCCTGACCAGTTATAGAAACTGAATTTGAAAATCCTGACCAGTTATTAAAACTGGATTTGAAAATCCCGACCAGTTATAAAACTGGATTTGAAAATCCCGACGAGTTATAGAAACTGAATTTGAAAATCCTGATCAGTTATAACACTGGATTTGAAAATCCCGACCAATTATAAAACTAGATTTGAAAATCCCGACCAGTTATAGAAAATGGATTTGAAAATCCCGACCAGTTATAAAACTGGATTTGAAAATCCCGACCAGTTATAAAAACTGGATTTGAAAATCCCGACGAGTTATAGAAGCTGAATTTTAAAATCCTGATCAGTTATAACACTGGATTTGAAAATCCCGACCAATTATAAAACTAGATTTGAAAATCCTGACCAGCTATAGAAAATGGATTTGAAAATCCCGACCAGTTATAAAAACTGGATTTGAAAATTCCGACCAATTATAGAAACTGGATTTGAAAATCCTGACCAGTTATAGAAACTGAATTTGAAAATCCTGACCAGTTATTAAAACTGGATTTGAAAATCCCGACCAGTTATAAATCTGGATTTGAAAATCCCGACGAGTTATAGAAACTGAATTTGAAAATCCTGATCAGTTATAACACTGGATTTGAAAATCCCGACCAATTATAAAACTAGATTTGAAAATCCCGACCAGTTATAGAAAATGGATTTGAAAATCCCGACCAGTTATAAAACTGGATTTGAAAATCCCGACCAGTTATAAAAACTAGATTTGAAAATCCCGACGAGTTATAGAAGCTGAATTTGAAAATCCTGATCAGTTATAACACTGGATTTGAAAATCCCGACCAATTATAAAACTAGATTTGAAAATCCTGACCAGTTATAGAAAATGGATTTGAAAATCCCGACCAGTTATAAAAACTGGATTTGAAAATCCCGACCAGTTATAAAAACTGGATTTCAAAATCCCGACCAGTTATAAAAACTGGATTTCAAAATCCCGACCAGTTATAGAAACTGGATTTGAAAATCCCGACCAGTTATAGAAACTGGATTTGAAAATCCCGAAAAGTTATAACACTGAATTTGAAAATCCCGACCAGTTATAAAAACTGTATTTGAAAATCCCGACCAGTTATAAAAAGTGAATTTGAAAATCCTGACCAGTTATAAAAACTGGAATTGAAAATCCTCACCAGTTATAGAAAGTGAATTTGAAAATCCCGACCAGTTATAAACACTGGATTTGAAAACCCTGACCAGTTATAAAACTGGATTTGAAAATCCCGACGAGTTATAGAAACTGAATTTGAAAATCATGATGAGTTATAACACTGGATTTGAAAATCCCGACCAATTATAAAACTAGATTTGAAAATCCCGACCAGTTATAGAAAATGGATTTGAAAATCCCGACCAGTTATAAAACTGGATTTGAAAATCCCGACCAGTTATAAAACTGGATTTAAAAATCCCGACCAGTTATAGAAACTGGATTTGAAAATCCCGACCAGTTATAAAACTGGATTTGAAAATCCTGACCAGTTATAGAAAATGGATTTGAAAATCCCGACCAGTTATAAAACTGGATTTGAAAATCCCGACCAGTTATAAAACTGGATTTAAAAATCCTGACCAGTTATAGAAACTGGATTTGAAAATCCTGACCACTTATAAAACTGGATTTGAAAATCCCGACCAGTTATAGAAACGGGATTTAAAAATTCCGACCAGTTATGACACTAGATTTGAAAATCCCGACCTGTTATAGATACTTGATTTGAAAATCCTGACCAGTTATAAAAACTAGAGTTGAAAATCCCGACCAGTTATAAAAACTGGAATTGAAAATCCCGACCAGTTATAGAAACTGGAATTGAAAATCTCGACCAGTTATAGAAACTGAATTTGAAAATCCCGACCAGTTATAGAAACTGGATTTGAAAATCCCGACCAGTTATAAAATCTGGAATTGAAAATCCCGACCAGTTATAGAAACTGGATTTCAAAATCCCGACCAGTTATAGAAACTGGATTTGAAAATCCCGACCAGTTATAGAAACTAGATTTGAAAATCCCGACCAGTTATAACACTGAATTTGAAAATCCCGACCAGTTATAGAAACTGGATTTGAAAATCCCGACCAGTTATAACACTGAATTTGAAAATCATGACCGGTTATAAAAACTGGATTTGAACATCCCGACCAGTTATAGAAACTTGATTTAAAAATCCTGACCAGTTATAGAAACTGGATTTGAAAATCCCGACCAGTTATAAAAACTAGATTTGAAAATCCCGACCAGTTATAAAACTGGATTTGAAAATCGCGAACAGTTATAGAAACTGGATTTGAAAATCCTGATCAGTTATAACACTGGATTTGAAAATTCCGACCAATTATAAAACTAGATTTGAAAATCGGGACCTGTTATAGAAACTGGATTTGAAAATCCCGACCAGTTATAAATCTGGATTTGAAAATCCCAACCAGTTATAGAAAATGGATTTGAAAATCCCGACCAGTTATAAAATCTGGAATTGAAAATCCCGACCAGTTATAGAAACTGGATTTCAAAATCCCGACCAGTTATAGAAACTGGATTTGAAAATCTCGACCAGTTATAGAAACTGGATTTGAAAATCCCGACCAGTTATAACACTGAATTTGAAAATCCCGACCAGTTATAGAAACTGGATTTGAAAATCCCGACCAGTTATAACACTGAATTTGAAAATCATGACCGGTTATAAAAACTGGATTGGAAAATCCCGACCAGTTATAAAAACTTGATTTGAAAATCCTGACCAATTATAGAAACTGGATTTGAAAATCCCGACCAGTTATAAAAACTAGATTTGAAAATCCCGACCAGTTATAAAACTGGATTTGAAAATCGGGAACAGTTATAGAAACTGGATTTGAAAATCCTGATCAGTTATAACACTGGATTTGAAAATTCCGACCAATTATAAAACTAGATTTGAAAATCGGGACCTGTTATAGAAACTGGATTTGAAAATCCCGACCAGTTATAAATCTGGATTTGAAAATCCCAACCAGTTATAAAACTAGATTTAAAAATCCCGACCAGTTATAGAAACTGCATTTGAAAATCCTGACCAGTTATAAAACTGGATTTGAAAATCCCGACCAGTTATAGAAATTGGATTTGAAAATCACGACCAGTTATAGAAACTGCATTTGAAAATCCTGACCAGTTATAAAACTGGATTTGAAAATCCCGACCAGTTATAGAAATTGGATTTAAAAATCCCGACCAGTTATGACACTAGATTTTGAAATCACGACCAGTTATAGAAACTGAATTTGAAAATCCCGACCAGTTGTAAAAACTGAATTTTGAAAATCCCGACCAGTTACAAAAACTGGATTTCAAAATCCCGACCAGTTATAAAAACTAGATTTGAAAATCCCGACCAGTTATAGAAACTGGATTTCAAAATCCGGATCAGTTATAGAAACTGATTTGAAAATCCCGACCAGTTATAGAAACTGGATTTGAAAATCCCGACCAGTTATAACACTGAATTTGAAAATCCCCACCAGTTATAAAAACTGCATTTGAAAATCCCGACCAGTTATAGAAACTCGATTTGAAAATTCTGACCAGTTATAGAAACTGAATTTGAAAATCCCGACCATTTATAGAAACTGGATTTGAAAATTATGATCAGTTATAACACTAGATTTGAAAATTCCGACTAATTATAAAACTGGATTTGAAAATCCCGACCAGTTATAGAAACTGGATTTGAAAATCCCGACTAGTTATAAAACTGGATTTGAAAATCCCGACCAATTATCAATCTGGATTTAAAAATCCCGACCAGTTATAGAAACTGGATTTGAAAATCTCGACCAGTTATAAAACTGGATTTGAAAATCCCGACCAGTTATAGAAACTGGATTTGAAAATCCTGACCAGTTATAAAACTGGATTTGAAAATCCCGACCAGTTATAGAAACTGGATTTAAAAATTCTGACTAGTTATGACACTAGATTTAAAAATTCCGACCAGTTATAGATACTGGATTTGAAAATCCCGACCAGTTATAACACTGAATTTGAAAATCCCGACCAGTTATAAAAACTGGATTTGAAAATTCCGACGAGTTATAGAAACTAAATTTGAAAATCCTGATAAGTTATAACACTGGATTTGAAAATCCCGACCAATTATAAAACTAGATTTGAAAATCCCTACCAGTTATAGCAAATGGATTTGAAAATCCCGACCAGTTATAAAACTGGATTTGAAAATCCCGACCAGTTATGACACTAGATTTGAAAATCCCGACCAGTTATAGAAACTGGATTTGAAAATCCCGACCAGTTATAGAAACTGGATTTGAAAATCCCGACCAGTTATAGAAACTGGATTTTAAAATCCCGACCAATTATAGAAACTGGATTTGAAAATCCTGACCAGTTATAGAAACTAGATTTGAAAATCCCGACCAGTTATAAAAACTAGATTTGAAAATCCCGACCAGTTATAAAAACTGGATTTGAAAATCCCGACCAGTTATAGAAACTAGATTTGAAAATATCGACCAGTTATAGAAACTAGATTTGAAAATCCTGACCAGTTATAAAACTGGATTTGAAAATCTCGACCAGTTATAGAAACTGGATTTGAAAATCCCGACGAGTTATAAAAACTGGATTTGAAAATCCCAACCTGTTATAGAAACTGGATTTCAAAATCCCGACCAGTTATAGAAACTGGAGTTGAAAATCCCGACCAGTTATAACACTGAATTTGAAAATCCCGACCAGTTATAAAAACTGGATTTGAAAATCCCGACCAGTTATAGAAACTGGATTTGAAAATCCTTACCAGTTATAGAAACTGAATTTAAAAATCCTGACCAGTTATTAAAACTGGATTTGAAAATCCCGACCAGTTATAAAACTGGATTTGAAAATCCCGACGAGTTATAGAAACTGAATTTGAAAATCCTGATCAGTTATAACACTGGATTTGAAAATCCCGACCAATTATAAAACTAGATTTGAAAATCCCGACCAGTTATAGAAAATGGATTTGAAAATCCCGACCAGTTATAAAACTGGATTTGAAAATCCCGACCAGTTATAAAAACTGGATTTGAAAATCCCGACGAGTTATAGAAGCTGAATTTGAAAATCCTGATCAGTTATAACACTGGATTTGAAAATCCCGACCAATTATAAAACTATATTTGAAAATCCTGACCAGCTATAGAAAATGGATTTGAAAATCCCGACCAGTTATAAAAACTGGATTTGAAAATCCCGACCAGTTATAAAAACTGGATTTCAAAATCCCGACCAGTTATAACACTGAATTTGAAAATCCCGACCAGTTATAAAAACTGGATTTGAAAATACCGACCAGTTATAAAAACTGGATTTGAAAATTCCGACCAATTATAGAAACTGGATTTGAAAATCCTGACCAGTTATAGAAACTGAATTTGAAAATCCTGACCAGTTATTAAAACTGGATTTGAAAATCCCGACCAGTTATAAAACTGGATTTGAAAATCCCGACGAGTTATAGAAACTGAATTTGAAAATCCTGATCAGTTATAACACTGGATTTGAAAATCCCGACCAATTATAAAACTAGATTTGAAAATCCCGACCAGTTATAGAAAATGGATTTGAAAATCCCGACCAGTTATAAAACTGGATTTGAAAATCCCGACCAGTTATAAAAACTAGAGTTGAAAATCCCGACCAGTTATAGAAACTGGATTTGAAAATCACGACCAATTATAGAAACTGGATTTGCAAATCTCGACCAGTTATAGAAACTGGATTTGAAAATCCCGACCAGATATAGAAACTGGATTTGAAAATCCCGACCAGTTATAAAATCTGGAATTGAAAATCCCGACCAGTTATAGAAACGGGATTTCAAAATCCCGACCAGTTATAGAAACTGGATTTGAAAATCCCGACCAGTTATAGAAACTGGATTTGAAAATCCCGACCAATTATAACACTGAATTTGAAAATCCCGACCGGTTATAAAAACTGGATTTGAAAATCCCGACCAGTTATAGAAACTTGATTTGAAAATCCTGACCAGTTATAGAAACTGGATTTGAAAATCCCGACCAGTTATAAAAACTAGATTTGAAAATCCCGACCAGTTATAAAACTGGATTTGAAAATCCCGACCAGTTATAAAACTGGATTTGAAAATCCCGACCAGTTATAGAAACTGGATTTGAAAATTCTGACCAGTTATAAAACTGGATTTCAAAATCCCAACCAGTTCTAGAAACTGGATTTGAAAATCCCGACCAGTTATGACACTAGATTTGAAAATCCCGACCAGTTATAGAAACTGGATTTGAAAATCCCGTCCTGTTATAAAAACTTAATTTGAAAATCCCTACCAGATATAGAAACTGGATTTGAAAATCCCGACCAGTTATAGAAACTGGATTTTAAAATCCCGACCAGTTATAGAAACTAGATTTGAAAATCCTGACCAGTTATAGAAACTGGATTTGAAAATCCCGACCAGTTATAAAAACTAGATTTGAAAATCCCGACCAGTTATAGAAACTGGATTTGAAAATCCCGACCAGTTATATAAACTGGATTTGAAAATCCCGACCAGTTATAGAAACTGGATTTGAAAATCCTAATCAGTTATAACACTGGATTTGAAAATCCCGACCAATTATAAAACTAGATTTGAAAATCGGGACCACTTATAGAAACTGGATTTGAAAATCCCCACCAGTTATAAATCTGAATTTGAAAATCCCAACCAGTTATAAAACTAGATTTAAAAATCCCGACCAGTTATAGAAACTGCATTTGAAAATCCTGACCAGTTATAAAACTGGATTTGAAAATCCCGACCAGTTATAGAAATTGGATTTGAAAATCCTGACCAGTTATGACACTAGATTTGGAAATCACGACCAGTTATAGAAACTGAATTTGAAAATCCCGACCAGTTATAGAAACTGGATTTGAAAATCCCAACCAGTTATAGAAACTGGATTTGAAAATCCCGACCAGTTATAGAAACTGGATTTGAAAATCCCGACCAGTTATAGAAACTAGATTTGAAAATCCCGACCAGTTATAAAACTGGATTTGAAAATCCCGACCAGTTATAGAAACTGGATTTAAAAATCCCGACCAGTTATAAAACTGGATTTGAAAATCCCGACCAGTTATAAAAACTGGATTTGAAAATCCCGACCAGTTATAGAAACTGGATTTCAAAATACCGACCAGTTATCGAAACTAGATTTGAAAATCCCGACCAGTTATAGAAACTGGATTTGAAAATCCCGACCAGTTATAACCCTGAATTTGAAAATCCCGACTAGTTATAAAAACTGGATTTGAAAATCCCGACGAGTTATAGAAACTGGATTTGAAAATCCTGACCAGTCATAGAAACTGAATTTGAAAATCCAGACCAGTTATGAAAACTGGATTTGAAAATCCCGACCAGTTATAAAACTGGATTTGAAAATCTCGACCAGTTATAGAAACTGTATTTGAAAATCCCGACCAGTTATAGAAACTGGATTTCAAAATCCCGACCAGTTATAGAAACTGGATTTGAAAATCCATATCAGTTATAGAAACTGGATTTGAAAATCCCGACCAGTTATAAAATCTGGAATTGAAAATCCCGACCAGTTATAGAAACTAGATTTCAAAATCTCGACCAGTTATAGAAACTAGATTTGAAAATCCCGACCGGTTATAAAAACTGGATTTGAAAATCCCGACCAGTTATAGAAACTTGATTTGAAAATCCTGACCAGTTATAGAAACTGGATTTGAAAATCCCGACCAGTTATAAAAACTGGATTTGAAAATCCCGACCAGTTATAAAACTGGATTTGAAAATCCCGACCAGTTATAGAAACTGGATTTGAAAATCCTGATCAGTTATAACACTGGATTTGAAAATCCCGGCCAGTTATAGAAACTGGATTTCAAAATCCCGACCAGTTATAAAAACTGGATTTGAAAATCCCGACCAGTTATAACACTGAATTTGAAAATCCCTACCGGTTATAAAAACTGGATTTGAAAATCCCGACCAGTTATAAAACTGGATTTTAAAATCCCGACCAGTTATAGAAACTGGATTTGAAAATCCTGATCAGTTATAACACTGGATTTGAAAATCCCGACCAATTATAAAACTAGATTTGAAAATCCCGACCAGTTATAGAAAATGGATTTGAAAATCCCGACCAGTTATAAAACTGGATTTGAAAATCCCGACCAGTTATAGAAACTGGATTTGAAAATCCCGACCAGTTATAGAAACTGGATTTGAAAATCCCGACCAGTTGTAAAAACTGAATTTTGAAAATCCCGACCAGTTACAAAAACTGGATTTGAAAATCCTGACCAGTTATAAAAACTAGATTTGAAAATCCCGACCAGTTATAGAAACTGGATTTCAAAATCCCGATCAGTTATAGAAACTGATTTGAAAATCCCGACCAGTTATAGAAACTGGATTTGAAAATCCCGACCAGTTATAACACTGAATTTGAAAATCCCGACCGGTTATAAAAACTGGATTTGAAAATCCCGACCAGTTATAGAAACTTGATTTGAAATTCCTGACCAGTTATAGAAACTGGATTTGAAAATCCCGACCAGTTATAAAAACTGGATTTGAAAATCTCGACCAGTTATAAAATTGGATTTGAAAATCCCGACCAGTTATAGAAACTGGATTTGAAAATCCTGATCAGTTATAACACTGAATTTGAAAATCCCGACCAATTATAAAACTAGATTTGAAAATCGGGACCTGTTATAGAAAGTGAATTTGAAAATCCCGACCATTTATAGAAACTGGATTTGAAAATTATGATCAGTTATAACACTAGATTTGAAAATTCCGACCAATTATAAAACTGGATTTGAAAATCCCCACCAGTTATAGAAACTGGATTTGAAAATCCCGACTAGTTATAAAACTGGATTTGAAAATCCCGACCAATTATAAAACTGGATTTAAAAATCCCGACCAATTATAGAAACTGGATTTGAAAATCCCGACCAGTTATAAAACTTGATTTGAAAATCCCGACCAGTTATAAAATTGGATTTGAAAATCCCGACCAGTTATAGAAACTGGATTTGAAAATCCTGACCAGTTATAAAACTGGATTTGAAAATCCCGACCAGTTATAGAAACTGGATTTAAAAATTCTGACTAGTTATGACACTAGATTTAAAAATTCCGACCAGTTATAGATACTGGATTTGAAAATCCCGACCAGTTATAACACTGAATTTGAAAATCCCGACCAGTTATAAAAACTGGATTTGAAAATCCCGACGAGTTATAGAAACTAAATTTGAAAATCCTGATAAGTTATAACACTGGATTTGAAAATCCCGACCAATTATAAAATTAGATTTGAAAATCCCTACCAGTTATAGCAAATGGATTTGAAAATCCCGACCAGTTATAAAACTGGATTTGAAAATCCCGACCAGTTATAACACTAGATTTGAAAATCCCGACCAGTTATAGAAACTGGATTTGAAAATCCCGACCAGTTATAGAAACTGGATTTGAAAATCCCGACCAGTTATAGAAACTGGATTTTAAAATCCCGACCAATTATAGAAACTGGATTTGAAAATCCTGACCAGTTATAGAAACTAGATTTGAAAATCCCGACCAGTTATAAAAACTAGATTTGAAAATCCCGACCAGTTATAAAAACTGGATTTGAAAATCCCGACCAGTTATAGAAACTAGATTTGAAAATATCGACCAGTTATAGAAACTAGATTTGAAAATCCCGACCAGTTATAAAACTGGATTTGAAAATCTCGACCAGTTATAGAAACTGGATTTGAAAATCTCGACGAGTTATAAAAACTGGATTTGAAAATCCCAACCAGTTATAGAAACTGGATTTCAAAATCCCGACCAGTTATAGAAACTGGAGTTGAAAATCCCGACCAGTTATAACACTGAATTTGAAAATCCCGACCAGTTATAAAAACTGTATTTGAAAATCCCGACCAGTTATAGAAACTGGATTTGAAAATCCTGACCAGTTATAGAAACTGAATTTGAAAATCCTGACCAGTTATTAAAACTGGATTTGAAAATCCCGACCAGTTATTAAACTGGATTTGAAAATCCCGACGAGTTATAGAAACTGAATTTGAAAATCCTGATCAGTTATAACACTGGATTTGAAAATCCCGACCAATTATAAAACTAGATTTGAAAATCCCGACCAGTTATAGAAAATGGATTTGAAAATCCCGACCAGTTATAAAACTGGATTTGAAAATCCCGACCAGTTATAAAAACTGGATTTGAAAATCCCGACGAGTTATAGAAGCTGAATTTTAAAATCCTGATCAGTTATAACACTGGATTTGAAAATCCCGACCAATTATAAAACTAGATTTGAAAATCCTGACCAGCTATAGAAAATGGATTTGAAAATCCCGACCAGTTATAAAAACTGGATTTGAAAATCCCGACCAGTTATAAAAACTGGATTTCAAAATCTCGACCAGTTATAACACTGAATTTGAAAATCCCGACCAGTTATAAAAACTGGATTTGAAAATCCCGACCAGTTATAAAAACTGGATTTGAAAATTCCGACCAATTATAGAAACTGGATTTGAAAATCCTGACCAGTTATAGAAACTGAATTTGAAAATCCTGACCAGTTATTAAAACTGGATTTGAAAATCCCGACCAGTTATAAATCTGTATTTGAAAATCCCGACGAGTTATAGAAACTGAATTTGAAAATCCTGATCAGTTATAACACTGGATTTGAAAATCCCGACCAATTATAAAACTAGATTTGAAAATCCCGACCAGTTATAGAAAATGGATTTGAAAATCCCGACCAGTTATAAAACTGGATTTGAAAATCCCGACCAGTTATAAAAACTAGATTTGAAAATCCCGACGAGTTATAGAAGCTGAATTTGAAAATCCTGATCAGTTATAACACTGGATTTGAAAATCCCGACCAATTATAAAACTAGATTTGAAAATCCTGACCAGTTATAGAAAATGGATTTGAAAATCCCGACCAGTTATAAAAACTGGATTTGAAAATCCCGACCAGTTATAAAAACTGGATTTCAAAATCCCGACCAGTTATAAAAACTGGATTTCAAAATCCCGACCAGTTATAAAAACTGGATTTGAAAATCCCGACCAGTTATAGAAACTGGATTTGAAAATCCCGAAAAGTTATAACACTGAATTTGAAAATCCCGACCAGTTATAAAAACTGTATTTGAAAATCCCGACCAGTTATAAAAAGTGAATTTGAAAATCCTGACCAGTTATAAAAACTGGAATTGAAAATCCTCACCAGTTATAGAAAGTGAATTTGAAAATCCCGACCAGTTATAAACACTGGATTTGAAAACCCTGACCAGTTATAAAACTGGATTTGAAAATCCCGACGAGTTATAGAAACTGAATTTGAAAATCATGATGAGTTATAACACTGAATTTGAAAATCCCGACCAATTATAAAACTAGATTTGAAAATCCCGACCAGTTATAGAAAATGAATTTGAAAATCCCGACCAGTTATAAAACTGGATTTGAAAATCCCGACCAGTTATAAAACTGGATTTAAAAATCCCGACCAGTTATAAAAACTGGATTTGAAAATCCCGACCAGTTATAAAACTGGATTTGAAAATCCTGACCAGTTATAGAAAATGGATTTGAAAATCCCGACCAGTTATAAAACTGGATTTGAAAATCCCGACCAGTTATAAAACTGGATTTAAAAATCCTGACCAGTTATAGAATCTGGATTTGAAAATCCTGACCACTTATAAAACTGGATTTGAAAATCCCGACCAGTTATAGAAACGGGATTTAAAAATTCCGACCAGTTATGACACTAGATTTGAAAATCCCGACCTGTTATAGATACTTGATTTGAAAATCCTGACCAGTTATAAAAACTAGAGTTGAAAATCCCGACCAGTTATAAAAACTGGAATTGAAAATCCCGACCAGTTATAGAAACTGGAATTGAAAATCTCGACCAGTTATAGAAACTGAATTTGAAAATCCCGACCAGTTATAGAAACTGGATTTGAAAATCCCGACCAGTTATAAAATCTGGAATTGAAAATCCCGACCAGTTATAGAAACTGGATTTCAAAATCCCGACCAGTTATAGAAACTGGATTTGAAAATCCCGACCAGTTATAGAAACTAGATTTGAAAATCCCGACCAGTTATAACACTGAATTTGAAAATCCCGATCAGTTATAGAAACTGGATTTGAAAATCCCGACCAGTTATAACACTGAATTTGAAAATCATGACCGGTTATAAAAACTGGATTTGAAAATCCCGACCAGTTATAGAAACTTGATTTAAAAATCCTGACCAGTTATAGAAACTGGATTTGAAAATCCCGACCAGTTATAAAAACTAGATTTGAAAATCCCGACCAGTTATAAAACTGGATTTGAAAATCGCGAACAGTTATAGAAACTGGATTTGAAAATCCTGATCAGTTATAACACTGGATTTGAAAATTCCGACCAATTATAAAACTAGATTTGAAAATCGGGACCTGTTATAGAAACTGGATTTGAAAATCCCGACCAGTTATAAATCTGGATTTGAAAATCCCAACCAGTTATAGAAAATGGATTTGAAAATCCCGACCAGTTATAAAATCTGGAATTGAAAATCCCGACCAGTTATAGAAACTGGATTTCAAAATCCCGACCAGTTATAGAAACTGGATTTGAAAATCTCGACCAGTTATAGAAACTGGATTTGAAAATCCCGACCAGTTATAACACTGAATTTGAAAATCCCGACCAGTTATAGAAACTGGATTTGAAAATCCCGACCAGTTATAACACTGAATTTGAAAATCATGACCGGTTATAAAAACTGGATTGGAAAATCCCGACCAGTTATAAAAACTTGATTTGAAAATCCTGACCAATTATAGAAACTGGATTTGAAAATCCCGACCAGTTATAAAAACTAGATTTGAAAATCCCGACCAGTTATAAAACTGGATTTGAAAATCGGGAACAGTTATAGAAACTGGATTTGAAAATCCTGATCAGTTATAACACTGGATTTGAAAATTCCGACCAATTATAAAACTAGATTTGAAAATCGGGACCTGTTATAGAAACTGGATTTGAAAATCCCGACCAGTTATAAATCTGGATTTGAAAATCCCAACCAGTTATAAAACTAGATTTAAAAATCCCGACCAGTTATAGAAACTGCATTTGAAAATCCTGACCAGTTATAAAACTGGATTTGAAAATCCCGACCAGTTATAGAAATTGGATTTGAAAATCACGACCAGTTATAGAAACTGCATTTGAAAATCCTGACCAGTTATAAAACTGGATTTGAAAATCCCGACCAGTTATAGAAATTGGATTTAAAAATCCCGACCAGTTATGACACTAGATTTTGAAATCACGACCAGTTATAGAAACTGAATTTGAAAATCCCGACCAGTTGTAAAAACTGAATTTTGAAAATCCCGACCAGTTACAAAAACTGGATTTCAAAATCCCGACCAGTTATAAAAACTAGATTTGAAAATCCCGACCAGTTATAGAAACTGGATTTCAAAATCCGGATCAGTTATAGAAACTGATTTGAAAATCCCGACCAGTTATAGAAACTGGATTTGAAAATCCCGACCAGTTATAACACTGAATTTGAAAATCCCCACCAGTTATAAAAACTGCATTTGAAAATCCCGACCAGTTATAGAAACTCGATTTGAAAATTCTGACCAGTTATAGAAACTGAATTTGAAAATCCCGACCATTTATAGAAACTGGATTTGAAAATTATGATCAGTTATAACACTAGATTTGAAAATTCCGACTAATTATAAAACTGGATTTGAAAATCCCGACCAGTTATAGAAACTGGATTTGAAAATCCCGACTAGTTATAAAACTGGATTTGAAAATCCCGACCAATTATCAATCTGGATTTAAAAATCCCGACCAGTTATAGAAACTGGATTTGAAAATCTCGACCAGTTATAAAACTGGATTTGAAAATCCCGACCAGTTATAGAAACTGGATTTGAAAATCCTGACCAGTTATAAAACTGGATTTGAAAATCCCGACCAGTTATAGAAACTGGATTTAAAAATTCTGACTAGTTATGACACTAGATTTAAAAATTCCGACCAGTTATAGATACTGGATTTGAAAATCCCGACCAGTTATAACACTGAATTTGAAAATCCCGACCAGTTATAAAAACTGGATTTGAAAATTCCGACGAGTTATAGAAACTAAATTTGAAAATCCTGATAAGTTATAACACTGGATTTGAAAATCCCAACCAATTATAAAACTAGATTTGAAAATCCCTACCAGTTATAGCAAATGGATTTGAAAATCCCGACCAGTTATAAAACTGGATTTGAAAATCCCGACCAGTTATGACACTAGATTTGAAAATCCCGACCAGTTATAGAAACTGGATTTGAAAATCCCGACCAGTTATAGAAACTGGATTTGAAAATCCCTACCAGTTATAGAAACTGGATTTTAAAATCCCGACCAATTATAGAAACTGGATTTTAAAATCCTGACCAGTTATAGAAACTAGATTTGAAAATCCCGACCAGTTATAAAAACTAGATTTGAAAATCCCGACCAGTTATAAAAACTGGATTTGAAAATCCCGACCAGTTATAGAAACTAGATTTGAAAATATCGACCAGTTATAGAAACTAGATTTGAAAATCCTGACCAGTTATAAAACTGGATTTGAAAATCTCGACCAGTTATAGAAACTGGATTTGAAAATCCCGACGAGTTATAAAAACTGGATTTGAAAATCCCAACCTGTTATAGAAACTGGATTTCAAAATCCCGACCAGTTATAGAAACTGGAGTTGAAAATCCCGACCAGTTATAACACTGAATTTGAAAATCCCGACCAGTTATAAAAACTGGATTTGAAAATTCCGACCAATTATAGAAACTGGATTTGAAAATCCTGACCAGTTATAGAAACTGAATTTGAAAATCCTGACCAGTTATTAAAACTGGATTTGAAAATCCCGACCAGTTATAAAACTGGATTTGAAAATCCCGACGAGTTATAGAAACTGAATTTGAAAATCCTGATCAGTTATAACACTGGATTTGAAAATCCCGACCAATTATAAAACTAGATTTGAAAATCCCGACCAGTTATAGAAAATGGATTTGAAAATCCCGACCAGTTATAAAACTGGATTTGAAAATCCCGACCAGTTATAAAAACTAGAGTTGAAAATCCTTACCAGTTATAGAAACTGGATTTGAAAATCACGACCAATTATAGAAACTGGATTTGCAAATCTCGACCAGTTATAGAAACTGGATTTGAAAATCCCGACCAGATATAGAAACTGGATTTGAAAATCCCGACCAGTTATAAAATCTGGAATTGAAAATCCCGACCAGTTATAGAAACGGGATTTCAAAATCCCGACCAGTTATAGAAACTGGATTTGAAAATCCCGACCAGTTATAGAAACTGGATTTGAAAATCCCGACCAATTATAACACTGAATTTGAAAATCCCGACCGGTTATAAAAACTGGATTTGAAAATCCCGACCAGTTATAGAAACTTGATTTGAAAATCCTGACCAGTTATAGAAACTGGATTTGAAAATCCCGACCAGTTATAAAAACTAGATTTGAAAATCCCGACCAGTTATAAAACTGGATTTGAAAATCCCGACCAGTTATAAAACTGGATTTGAAAATCCCGACCAGTTATAGAAACTGGATTTGAAAATTCTGACCAGTTATAAAACTGGATTTTAAAATCCCAACCAGTTCTAGAAACTGGATTTGAAAATCCCGACCAGTTATGACACTAGATTTGAAAATCCCGACCAGTTATAGAAACTGGATTTGAAAATCCCGTCCTGTTATAAAAACTTAATTTGAAAATCCCTACCAGATATAGAAACTGGATTTGAAAATCCCGACCAGTTATAGAAACTGGATTTTAAAATCCCGACCAGTTATAGAAACTAGATTTGAAAATCCTGACCAGTTATAGAAACTGGATTTGAAAATCCCGACCAGTTATAAAAACTAGATTTGAAAATCCCGACCAGTTATAGAAACTGGATTTGAAAATCCCGACCAGTTATATAAACTGGATTTGAAAATCCCGACCAGTTATAGAAACTGGATTTGAAAATCCTAATCAGTTATAACACTGGATTTGAAAATCCCGACCAATTATAAAACTAGATTTGAAAATCGGGACCACTTATAGAAACTGGATTTGAAAATCCCCACCAGTTATAAATCTGAATTTGAAAATCCCAACCAGTTATAAAACTAGATTTAAAAATCCCGACCAGTTATAGAAACTGCATTTGAAAATCCTGACCAGTTATAAAACTGGATTTGAAAATCCCGACCAGTTATAGAAATTGGATTTGAAAATCCTGACCAGTTATGACACTAGATTTGGAAATCACGACCAGTTATAGAAACTGAATTTGAAAATCCCGACCAGTTATAGAAACTGGATTTGAAAATCCCAACCAGTTATAGAAACTGGATTTGAAAATCCCGACCAGTTATAGAAACTGGATTTGAAAATCCCGACCAGTTATAGAAACTAGATTTGAAAATCCCGACCAGTTATAAAACTGGATTTGAAAATCCCGACCAGTTATAGAAACTGGATTTAAAAATCCCGACCAGTTATAAAACTGGATTTGAAAATCCCGACCAGTTATAAAAACTGGATTTGAAAATCCCGACCAGTTATAGAAACTGGATTTCAAAATACCGACCAGTTATCGAAACTAGATTTGAAAATCCCGACCAGTTATAGAAACTGGATTTGAAAATCCCGACCAGTTATAACCCTGAATTTGAAAATCCCGACTAGTTATAAAAACTGGATTTGAAAATCCCGACGAGTTATAGAAACTGGATTTGAAAATCCTGACCAGTCATAGAAACTGAATTTGAAAATCCAGACCAGTTATGAAAACTGGATTTGAAAATCCCGACCAGTTATAAAACTGGATTTGAAAATCTCGACCAGTTATAGAAACTGTATTTGAAAATCCCGACCAGTTATAGAAACTGGATTTCAAAATCCCGACCAGTTATAGAAACTGGATTTGAAAATCCATATCAGTTATAGAAACAGGATTTGAAAATCCCGACCAGTTATAAAATCTGGAATTGAAAATCCCGACCAGTTATAGAAACTAGATTTCAAAATCTCGACCAGTTATAGAAACTAGATTTGAAAATCCCGACCGGTTATAAAAACTGGATTTGAAAATCCCGACCAGTTATAGAAACTTGATTTGAAAATCCTGACCAGTTATAGAAACTGGATTTGAAAATCCCGACCAGTTATAAAAACTGGATTTGAAAATCCCGACCAGTTATAAAACTGGATTTGAAAATCCCGACCAGTTATAGAAACTGGATTTGAAAATCCTGATCAGTTATAACACTGGATTTGAAAATCCCGGCCAGTTATAGAAACTGGATTTCAAAATCCCGACCAGTTATAAAAACTGGATTTGAAAATCCCGACCAGTTATAACACTGAATTTGAAAATCCCGACCGGTTATAAAAACTGGATTTGAAAATCCCGACCAGTTATAAAACTGGATTTGAAAATCCCGACCAGTTATAGAAACTGGATTTGAAAATCCTGATCAGTTATAACACTGGATTTGAAAATCCCGACCAATTATAAAACTAGATTTGAAAATCCCGACCAGTTATAGAAAATGGATTTGAAAATCCCGACCAGTTATAAAACTGGATTTGAAAATCCCGACCAGTTATAGAAACTGGATTTGAAAATCCCGACCAGTTATAACACTGAATTTGAAAATCCCGACCAGTTACAAAAACTGGATTTGAAAATCCCGACTAGTTATAAAAACTGGATTTGAAAATCCTGACCAGTTATAGAAACTAAATTTGAAAATCCTGACCAGTTATAAAAACTGGATTTGAAAATCCTGACCAGTTATAGAAACTGAATTTGAAAATCCCGACCAGTTATAAACACTGGATTTGAAAATCCCGACCAGTTATAAAACTGGATTTGAAAATCGCGAGGAGTTATAGAAACTGAATTTGAAAATCCTGATCAGTTATAACACTGGATTTGAAAATCCCGACTAATTACAAAACAAGATTTGAAAATCCCGACCAGTTATAGAAAATGGATTTGAAAATCCCGACCAGTTATAAAACTGGATTTGAAAATCCCGACCAGTTATAAAACTGGATTTGAAAATCCCGACGAGTTATAGAAGCTGAATTTGAAAATCCTGATCAGTTATAACACTGGATTTGAAAATCCCGACCAATTATAAAACTAGATTTGAAAATCCTGACCAGTTATAGAAAATGGATTTGAAAATCCCGACCAGTTATAAAAACTGGATTTGAAAATCCCGACCAGTTATAAAAACTGGATTTCAAAATCCCGACCAGTTATAAAAACTGGATTTCAAAATCCCGACCAGTTATAGAAACTGGTTTTGAAAATCCCGACCAGTTATAGAAACTGGATTTGAAAATCCCGACCAGTTATAACACTGAATTTGAAAATCCCGACCAGTTATAAAAACTGTATTTGAAAATCCCGACCAGTTATAAAAAGTGAATTTGAAAATCCTGACCAGTTATAGAAACTGATTTTGAAAATCCTGACCAGTTATAAAAACTGGATTTGAAAATCCTGACCAGTTATAGAAAGTGAATTTGAAAATCCCGACCAGTTATAAACACTGGATTTGAAAATCCTGACCAGTTATAAAACTGGATTTGAAAATCCCGACGAGTTATAGAAACTGAATTTGAAAATCATGATCAGTTATAACACTGGATTTGAAAATCCCGACCAATTATAAAACTAGATTTGAAAATCCCGACCAGTTATAGAAAATGGATTTGAAAATCCCGACCAGTTATAAAACTGGATTTGAAAATCCCGACCAGTTATAAAACTGGATTTAAAAATCCCGACCAGTTATAGAAACTGGATTTGAAAATCCCGACCAGTTATAAAACTGGATTTGAAAATCCTGACCAGTTATAGAAAATGGATTTGAAAATCCCGACCAGTTATAAAACTGGATTTGAAAATCCCGACCAGTTATAAAACTGGATTTAAAAATCCTGACCAGTTATAGAAACTGGATTTGAAAATCCTGACCACTTATAAAACTGGATTTGAAAATCCCGACCAGTTATAGAAACGGGATTTAAAAATTCCGACCAGTTATGACACTAGATTTGAAAATCCCGACCTGTTATAGATACTTGATTTGAAAATCCTGACCAGTTATAAAAACTAGAGTTGAAAATCCCGACCAGTTATAAAAACTGGAATTGAAAATCCCGACCAGTTATAGAAACTGGAATTGAAAATCTCGACCAGTTATAGAAACTGAATTTGAAAATCCCGACCAGTTATAGAAACTGGATTTGAAAATCCCGACCAGTTATAAAATCTGGAATTGAAAATCCCGACCAGTTATAGAAACTGGATTTCAAAATCCCGACCAGTTATAGAAACTGGATTTGAAAATCCCGACCAGTTATAGAAACTGGATTTGAAAATCCCGACCAGTTATAACACTGAATTTGAAAATCCCGACCAGTTATAGAAACTGGATTTGAAAATCCCGACCAGTTATAACACTGAATTTGAAAATCATGACCGATTATAAAAACTGGATTTGAAAATCCCGACCAGTTATAGAAACTTGATTTAAAAATCCTGACCAGTTATAGAAACTGGATTTGAAAATCCCGACCAGTTATAAAAACTAGATTTGAAAATCCCGACCAGTTATAAAACTGGATTTGAAAATCGCGAACAGTTATAGAAACTGGATTCGAAAATCCTGATCAGTTATAACACTGGATTTGAAAATTCCGACCAATTATAAAACTAGATTTGAAAATCGGGACCTGTTATAGAAACTTGATTTGAAAATCCCGACCAGTTATAAATCTGGATTTGAAAATCCCAACCAGTTATAGAAACTGGATTTGAAAATCCCGACCAGTTATAAAATCTGGAATTGAAAATCCCGACCAGTTATAGAAACTGGATTTCAAAATCCCGACCAGTTATAAAAACTGGATTTGAAAATCCCGACCAGTTATAGAAACTGGATTTGAAAATCCCGACCAGTTATAACACTGAATTTGAAAATCCCGAGCAGTTATAGAAACTGGATTTGAAAATCCCGACCAGTTATAAGACTGAATTTGAAAATCATGACCGGTTATAAAAACTGGATTGGAAAATCCCGACCAGTTATAAAAACTTGATTTGAAAATCCTGACCAGTTATAGAAACTGGATTTGAAAATCCCGACCAGTTATAAAAACTAGATTTGAAAATCCCGACCAGTTATAAAACTGGATTTGAAAATCGGGAACAGTTATAGAAACTGGATTTGAAAATCCTGATCAGTTATAACACTGGATTTGAAAATTCCGACCAATTATAAAACTAGATTTGAAAATCGGGACCTGTTATAGAAACTGGATTTGAAAATCCCGACCAGTTATAAATCTGGATTTGAAAATCCCAACCAGTTATAAAACTAGATTTAAAAATCTCGACCAGTTATAGAAACTGCATTTGAAAATCCTGACCAGTTATAAAACTGGATTTGAAAATCCCGACCAGTTATAGAAATTGGATTTGAAAATCCCGACCAGTTATAGAAACTGGATTTGAAAATCCCGACCAGTTATAGAAACTGGATTTGAAAATCCCGACCAGTTATAGAAACTGGATTTGAAAATCCCGACCAGTTGTAAAAACTGAATTTTGAAAATCCTGACCAGTTACAAAAACTGGATTTGAAAATCCCGACCAGTTATAAAAACTAGATTTGAAAATCCCGACCAGTTATAGAAACTGGATTTGAAAATCCCAACCAGTTATAGAAACTGGATTTGAAAATCCCGACCAGTTATAGAAACTAGATTTGAAAATCCCGACCAGTTATAAAACTGGATTTGAAAATCCCGACCAGTTATAGAAACTGGATTTGAAAATCCCGACCAGTTATAGAAACTGGATTTCAAAATCCCGACCAGTTATAGAAACTGGATTTGAAAATCCCGACCAGTTATAACACTGAATTTGAAAATCCCGACCGGTTATAAAAACTGGATTTGAAAATCCCGACCAGTTATAGAAACTTGATTTGAAAATCCTGACCAGTTATAGAAACTGGATTTGAAAATCCCGACCAGTTATAAAAACTGGATTTCAAAATCCCGACAAATTATAAAACTGGATTTGAAAATCCCGACCAGTTATAGAAACTGGATTTGAAAATCCTGATCAGTTATAACACTGGATTTAAAAATCCCGACCAATTATAAAACTAGATTTGAAAATCGGGACCTCTTATAGAAACTGGATTTGAAAATCCCGACCAGTTATAAATCTGGATTTGAAAATCCCAACCAGTTATAAAACTAGATTTAAAAATCCAGACCAGTTATAGAAACTGCATTTGAAAATACTGACCAGTTATAAAACTGGATTTGAAAATCCCGACCAGTTATAAAACTGGATTTGAAAATCCCGACCAGTTATAGAAATTGGATTTGAAAATCCTGACCAGTTATGACACTAGATTTGGAAATCACGACCAGTTATAGAAACTGGATTTGAAAATCCCGACCAGTTATAGAAACTGGATTTGAAAATCCCGACCAGTTATAGAAACTGGATTTGAAAATCCCGACCAGTTATAGAAACTAGATTTGAAAATCCCGACCAGTTATAAAACTGGATTTGAAAATCCCGACCAGTTATAGAAACTGGATTTGAAAATCCCGACCAGTTATAAAAACTGGATTTGAAAATCCCGACCAGTTATAAAAACTGGATTTGAAAATCCCGACCAGTTATAGAAACTGGATTTTAAAATCCCGACCAGTTATAACACTGAATTTGAAAATCCCGACCAGTTATAAAAACTGGATTTGAAAATCCCGACCAGTTATAGAAACTAGATTTGAAAATCCCGACCGGTTATAAAAACTAGATTTGAAAATCCCGACCAGTTATAGAAACTTGATTTGAAAATCCTGACCAGTTATAGAAACTGGATTTGAAAATCCCGACCAGTTATAAAAACTGGATTTGAAAATCCCGACCAGTTATAAAACTGGATTTGAAAATCCCGACCAGTTATATAAACTGGATTTGAAAATCCCGACCAGTTATATAAACTGGATTTGAAAATCCTGATCAGTTATAACACTGGATTTGAAAATCCCGACCAGTTATAGAAACTGGATTTCAAAATCCCGACCAGTTATAGAAACTGGATTTGAAAATCCCGACCAGTTATAACACTGAATTTGAAAATCCCGACCGGTTATAAAAACTGGATTTGAAAATCCCGACCAGTTATAAAACTGGATTTGAAAATCCCGACCAGTTATAGAAACTGGATTTGAAAATCCTGATCAGTTATAACACTGGATTTGAAAATCCCGACCAATTATAAAACTAGATTTGAAAATCCCGACCAGTTATAAAACTGGATTTGAAAATCCTGACCAGTTATAGAAACTAGATTTGAAAATCCTGATCAGTTATAATACTAGATTTGAAAATCCCGACCAATTATAAATCTGGATTTGAAAATCTCGACCAGTTATAGAAACTGCATTTGAAAATCCCGACCAGTTATAAAACTGGATTTGAAAATCCCAACCAGTTATAGAAACTGGATTTGAAAATCCCGACCAGTTATAAAAACTAGATTTGAAAATCCCGACCAGTTATAAAACTGGATTTGAAAATCGCGAACAGTTATAGAAACTGGATTCGAAAATCCTGATCAGTTATAACACTGGATTTGAAAATTCCGACCAATTATAAAACTAGATTTGAAAATCGGGACCTGTTATAGAAACTTGATTTGAAAATCCCGACCAGTTATAAATCTGGATTTGAAAATCCCAACCAGTTATAGAAACTGGATTTGAAAATCCCGACCAGTTATAAAATCTGGAATTGAAAATCCCGACCAGTTATAGAAACTGGATTTCAAAATCCCGACCAGTTATAAAAACTGGATTTGAAAATCCCGACCAGTTATAGAAACTGGATTTGAAAATCCCGACCAGTTATAACACTGAATTTGAAAATCCCGAGCAGTTATAGAAACTGGATTTGAAAATCCCGACCAGTTATAAGACTGAATTTGAAAATCATGACCGGTTATAAAAACTGGATTGGAAAATCCCGACCAGTTATAAAAACTTGATTTGAAAATCCTGACCAGTTATAGAAACTGGATTTGAAAATCCCGACCAGTTATAAAAACTAGATTTGAAAATCCCGACCAGTTATAAAACTGGATTTGAAAATCGGGAACAGTTATAGAAACTGGATTTGAAAATCCTGATCAGTTATAACACTGGATTTGAAAATTCCGACCAATTATAAAACTAGATTTGAAAATCGGGACCTGTTATAGAAACTGGATTTGAAAATCCCGACCAGTTATAAATCTGGATTTGAAAATCCCAACCAGTTATAAAACTAGATTTAAAAATCTCGACCAGTTATAGAAACTGCATTTGAAAATCCTGACCAGTTATAAAACTGGATTTGAAAATCCCGACCAGTTATAGAAATTGGATTTGAAAATCCCGACCAGTTATAGAAACTGGATTTGAAAATCCCGACCAGTTATAGAAACTGGATTTGAAAATCCCGACCAGTTATAGAAACTGGATTTGAAAATCCCGACCAGTTGTAAAAACTGAATTTTGAAAATCCTGACCAGTTACAAAAACTGGATTTGAAAATCCCGACCAGTTATAAAAACTAGATTTGAAAATCCCGACCAGTTATAGAAACTGGATTTGAAAATCCCAACCAGTTATAGAAACTGGATTTGAAAATCCCGACCAGTTATAGAAACTAGATTTGAAAATCCCGACCAGTTATAAAACTGGATTTGAAAATCCCGACCAGTTATAGAAACTGGATTTGAAAATCCCGACCAGTTATAGAAACTGGATTTCAAAATCCCGACCAGTTATAGAAACTGGATTTGAAAATCCCGACCAGTTATAACACTGAATTTGAAAATCCCGACCGGTTATAAAAACTGGATTTGAAAATCCCGACCAGTTATAGAAACTTGATTTGAAAATCCTGACCAGTTATAGAAACTGGATTTGAAAATCCCGACCAGTTATAAAAACTGGATTTCAAAATCCCGACAAATTATAAAACTGGATTTGAAAATCCCGACCAGTTATAGAAACTGGATTTGAAAATCCTGATCAGTTATAACACTGGATTTAAAAATCCCGACCAATTATAAAACTAGATTTGAAAATCGGGACCTCTTATAGAAACTGGATTTGAAAATCCCGACCAGTTATAAATCTGGATTTGAAAATCCCAACCAGTTATAAAACTAGATTTAAAAATCCAGACCAGTTATAGAAACTGCATTTGAAAATACTGACCAGTTATAAAACTGGATTTGAAAATCCCGACCAGTTATAAAACTGGATTTGAAAATCCCGACCAGTTATAGAAATTGGATTTGAAAATCCTGACCAGTTATGACACTAGATTTGGAAATCACGACCAGTTATAGAAACTGGATTTGAAAATCCCGACCAGTTATAGAAACTGGATTTGAAAATCCCGACCAGTTATAGAAACTGGATTTGAAAATCCCGACCAGTTATAGAAACTAGATTTGAAAATCCCGACCAGTTATAAAACTGGATTTGAAAATCCCGACCAGTTATAGAAACTGGATTTGAAAATCCCGACCAGTTATAAAAACTGGATTTGAAAATCCCGACCAGTTATAAAAACTGGATTTGAAAATCCCGACCAGTTATAGAAACTGGATTTTAAAATCCCGACCAGTTATAACACTGAATTTGAAAATCCCGACCAGTTATAAAAACTGGATTTGAAAATCCCGACCGGTTATAAAAACTAGATTTGAAAATCCCGACCAGTTATAGAAACTTGATTTGAAAATCCTGACCAGTTATAGAAACTGGATTTGAAAATCCCGACCAGTTATAAAAACTGGATTTGAAAATCCCGACCAGTTATAAAACTGGATTTGAAAATCCCGACCAGTTATATAAACTGGATTTGAAAATCCCGACCAGTTATATAAACTGGATTTGAAAATCCTGATCAGTTATAACACTGGATTTGAAAATCCCGACCAGTTATAGAAACTGGATTTCAAAATCCCGACCAGTTATAGAAACTGGATTTGAAAATCCCGACCAGTTATAACACTGAATTTGAAAATCCCGACCGGTTATAAAAACTGGATTTGAAAATCCCGACCAGTTATAAAACTGGATTTGAAAATCCCGACCAGTTATAGAAACTGGATTTGAAAATCCTGATCAGTTATAACACTGGATTTGAAAATCCCGACCAATTATAAAACTAGATTTGAAAATCCCGACCAGTTATAAAACTGGATTTGAAAATCCTGACCAGTTATAGAAACTAGATTTGAAAATCCTGATCAGTTATAATACTAGATTTGAAAATCCCGACCAATTATAAATCTGGATTTGAAAATCTCGACCAGTTATAGAAACTGCATTTGAAAATCCCGACCAGTTATAAAACTGGATTTGAAAATCCCAACCAGTTATAAAACTAGATTTCAAAATCCCGACCAGTTATAGAAACTGGATTTGAAAATCCCGATCAGTTATAAAACTGGATTTGAAAATCCCGTTCGTTTTAAAAAGCTTAATTTGAAAATCCCTACCAGATATAGAAACTGGATTTGAAAATCCCGACCAGTTATAGAAACTGGATTTTAAAATCCCGACTAGTTATAGAAACTAGATTTGAAAATCCTGACCAGTTATAGAAACTGGATTTGAAAATCCCGACCAGTTATAAAAACTAGATTTGAAAATCCCGACCAGTTATAGAAACTGGATTTGAAAATCCCGACCAGTTATATAAACTGGATTTGAAAATCCCGACCATTTATAGAAACTGGATTTGAAAATCCTAATCAGTTATAACACTGGATTTGAAAATCCCGACCAATTATAAAACTAGATTTGAAAATCGGGACATCTTATAGAAACTGGATTTGAAAATCCCGACCAGTTATAAATCTGAATTTGAAAATCCCGACCGGTTATAAAAGCTGGATTTGAAAATCCCGACCAGTTATAAAACTGGATTTGAAAATCCCGACCAGTTATAGAAACTGGATTTGAAAATCCTGATCAGTTATAACACTGGATTTGAAAATCCCGACAAATTATAAAACTAGATTTGAAAATCCCGACCAGTTATAAAACTGGATTTGAAAATCCTGACCAGTTATAGAAACTAGATTTGAAAATCCTGATCAGTTATAATACTAGATTTGAAAATCCCGACCAATTATAAATCTGGATTTGAAAATCTCGACCAGTTATAGAAACTGCATTTGAAAATCCCGACCAGTTATAAAACTGGATTTGAAAATCCCAACCAGTTATAAAACTAGATTTAAAAATCCCGACCAGTTATAGAAACTGGATTTGAAAATCCCGATCAGTTATAAAACTGGATTTGAAAATCCCGACCAGTTATAGAAACTGGATTTGAAAATTCTGACCAGTTATAAAACTGGATTTCAAAATCCCAACCAGTTATAGAAACTGGATTTAAAAATCCCGACCAGTTATGACACTAGATTTCAAAATCCCGACCAGTTATAGAAACTGGATTTGAAAATCCCGTTCGTTTATAAAAACTTAATTTGAAAATCCCTACCAGATATAGAAACTGGATTTGAAAATCCCGACCAGTTATAGAAACTGGATTTTAAAATCCCGACTAGTTATAGAAACTAGATTTGAAAATCCTGACCAGTTATAGAAACTGGATTTGAAAATCCCGACCAGTTATAAAAACTAGATTTGAAAATCCCGACTAGTTATAGAAACTGGATTTAAAAATCCCGACCAGTTATATAAACTGGATTTGAAAATCCCGACCATTTATAGAAACTGGATTTGAAAATCCCGACCAGTTATAGAAACTGGATTTGAAAATCCCGACCAGTTATAACACTGAATTTGAAAATCCCGACCAGTTATAAAAATTGGATTTGAAAATCCCGAACAGTTATAGAAACTAGATTTGAAAATCCCGACCGGTTATAAAAACTAGATTTGAAAATCCCGACCAGTTATAGAAACTTGATTTGAAAATCCTGACCAGTTATAGAAACTGGATTTGAAAATCCCGACCAGTTATAAAAACTGGATTTGAAAATCCCGACCAGTTATAAAACTGGATTTGAAAATCCCGACCAGTTATACAAACTGGATTTGAAAATCCCGACCAGTTATATAAACTGGATTTGAAAATCCTGATCAGTTATAACACTGGATTTGAAAATCCCGACCAGTTATAGAAACTGGATTTCAAAATCCCGACCAGTTATAGAAACTGGATTTGAAAATCCCGACCAGTTATAACACTGAATTTGAAAATCCCGACCGGTTATAAAAACTGGATTTGAAAATCCCGACCAGTTATAAAACTGGATTTGAAAATCCCGACCAGTTATAGAAACTGGATTTGAAAATCCTGATCAGTTATAACACTGGATTTGAAAATCCCGACCAATTATAAAACTAGATTTGAAAATCTCGACCAGTTATAAAACTGGATTTGAAAATCCTGACCAGTTATAGAAACTAGATTTGAAAACCCTGATCAGTTATAATACTAGATTTGAAAATCCCGACCAATTATAAATCTGGATTTGAAAATCTCGACCAGTTATAGAAACTGCATTTGAAAATCCCGACCAGTTATAAAACTGGATTTGGAAATCCCAACCAGTTATAAAACTAGATTTAAAAATCCCGACCAGTTATAGAAACTGGATTTGAAAATCCCGATCAGTTATAAAACTGGATTTGAAAATCCCGACCAGTTATAGAAACTGGATTTGAAAATTCTGACCAGTTATAAAACTGGATTTCAAAATCCCAACCAGTTATAGAAACTGGATTTAAAAATCCCGACCAGTTATGACACTAGATTTGAAAATCCCGACCAGTTATAGAAACTGGATTTGAAAATCCCGACCAGTTATAGAAACTGGATTTTAAAATCCCGACTAGTTATAGAAACTAGATTTGAAAATCCTGACCAGTTATAGAAACTGGATTTGAAAATCCCGACCAGTTATAAAAACTAGATTTGAAAATCCCGACCAGTTATAGAAACTGGATTTGAAAATCCCGACCAGTTATATAAACTGGATTTGAAAATCCCGACCATTTATAGAAACTGGATTTGAAAATCCTAATCAGTTATAACACTGGATTTGAAAATCCCGACCAATTATAAAACTAGATTTGAAAATCGGGACCTCTTATAGAAACTGGATTTGAAAATCCCGACCAGTTATAAATCTGAATTTGAAAATCCCACCCAGTTATAAAACTAGATTTAAAAATCCCGACCAGTTATAGAAACTGTATTTGAAAATCCTGACCAGTTATAAAATTGGATTTGAAAATCCCGACCAGTTATAGAAATTGGATTTGAAAATCCTGACCAGTTATGACACTAGATTTGGAAATCACGACCAGTTATAGAAACTGTATTTGAAAATTCCGACCAGTTATAGAAACTGGATTTGAAAATCCCGACCAGTTATAGAAACTGGATTTGAAAATCCCGACCAGTTATAGAAACTAGATTTGAAAATCCCGACCAGTTATAAAACTGGATTTGAAAATCCCGACCAGTAATAGAAACTGGATTTAAAAATCTCGACCAGTTATAAAACTGGATTTGAAAATCCTGACCAGTTATAAAAACTGGATTTGAAAATCCCGACCAGTTATAGAAACTGGATTTCAAAATACCGACCAGTTATCGAAACTGGATTTGAAAATCCCGACCAGTTATAGAAACTGGATTTGAAAATCCCGACCAGTTATAACACTGAATTTGAAAATCCCGACTAGTTATAAAAACTGGATTTGAAAATCCCGACCAGTTATAGAAACTGGATTTGAAAATCCTGACCAGTCATAGAAACTGAATTTGAAAATCCAGACCAGTTATGAAAACTGGATTTGAAAATCCCGACCAGTTATAAAACTGGATTTGAAAATCTCGACCAGTTATAGAAACTGTATTTGAAAATTCCGACCAGTTGTAGAAACTGGATTTCAAAATCCCGACCAGTTATAGAAACTGGATTTGAAAATCCCTATCAGTTATAGAAACTGGATTTGAAAATCCCGACCAGTTATAAAATCTGGAATTGAAAATCCCGACCAGTTATAGAAACTAGATTTCAAAATCCCGACCAGTTATAGAAACTAGATTTAAAAATCCTGACCGGTTATAAAAACTGGATTTGAAAATTCCAACCAGTTATAGAAACTTGATTTGAAAATCCTGACCAGTTATAGAACTGGATTTGAAAATCCCGACCAGTTATAAAAACTGGATTTGAAAATCCCGACAAGTTATAGAAACTGGATTTGAAAATCCTGATCAGTTATAACACTGGATTTGAAAATCCCGACCAGTTATAGAAACTGGATTTCAAAATCCCGACCAGTTATAGAAACTGGATTTGAAAATCCCGACCAGTTATAACACTGAATTTGAAAATCCCGACCGGTTATAAAAACTGGATTTGAAAATCCCGACCAGTTATAAAACTGGATTTGAAAATCCCGACCAGTTATAGAAACTGGATTTGAAAATCCTGATCAGTTATAACACTGGATTTGAAAATCCCGACCAATTATAAAACTAGATTTGAAAATCCCGACCAGTTATAGAAAATGGATTTGAAAATCCCGACCAGTTATAAAACTGGATTTGAAAATCCCGACCAGTTATAGAAACTGGATTTGAAAATCCCGACCAGTTATAACACTGAATTTGAAAATCCCGACCAGTTATAAAAACTGGATTTGAAAATCCCGACTAGTTATAAAAACTGGATTTGAAAATCCTGACCAGTTATAGAAACTGAATTTGAAAATCCTGACCAGTTATAAAAACTGGATTTGAAAATCCTGACCAGTTATAGAAACTGAATTTGAAAATCCCGACCAGTTATAAACACTGGATTTGAAAATCCCGACCAGTTATAAAACTGGATTTGAAAATCGCGAGGAGTTATAGAAACTGAATTTGAAAATCCTGATCAGTTATAACACTGGATTTGAAAATCTCGACTAATGACAAAACAAGATTTGAAAATCCCGACCAGTTATAGAAAATGGATTTGAAAATCCCGACCAGTTATAAAACTGGATTTGAAAATCCCGACCAGTTATAAAACTGGATTTGAAAATCCCGACGAGTTATAGAAGCTGAATTTGAAAATCCTGACCAGTTATGACACTAGATTTGGAAATCACGACCAGTTATAGAAACTGGATTTGAAAATCCCGACCAGTTATAGAAACTGGATTTGAAAATCCCGACCAGTTATAGAAACTGGATTTGAAAATCCCGACCAGTTATAGAAACTGGATTTGAAAATCCCGACTAGTTATAACACTGAATTTGAAAATCCCGACCAGTTATAAAAACTGTATTTGAAAATCCCGACCAGTTATAAAAAGTGAATTTGAAAATCCTGACATGTTATAGAAACTGATTTTGAAAATCCTGACCAGTTATAAAAACTGGATTTGAAAATCCTGACCAGTTATAGAAACTGAATTTGAAAATCCCGACCAGTTATAAACACTGGATTTGAAAATCCTGACCAGTTATAAAACTGGATTTGAAAATCCCGACGAGTTATAGAAACTGAATTTGAAAATCATGATCAGTTATAACACTGGATTTGAAAATCCCGACCAATTATAAAACTAGATTTGAAAATCCCGACCAGTTATAGAAAATGGATTTGAAAATCCCGACCAGTTATAAAACTGGATTTGAAAATCCCGACCAGTTATAAAACTGGATTTAAAAATCCCGACCAGTTATAGAAACTAGATTTGAAAATCCCGACCAGTTATAAAACTGGATTTGAAAATCCTGACCAGTTATAGAAAATGCATTTGAAAATCCCGACCAGTTATAAAACTGGATTTGAAAATCCCGACCAGTTATAAAACTGGATTTAAAAATCCTGACCAGTTATAGAAACTGGATTTGAAAATCCTGACCACTTATAAAACTGGATTTGAAAATTCCGACCAGTTATAGAAACTGGATTTAAAAATTCCGACCAGTTACGACACTAGATTTGAAAATCCCGACCAGTTATAGAAACTGGATTTGAAAATCCTGATCAGTTATAACACTGGATTTGAAAATCCCGACCAATTATAAAACTAGATTTGAAAATCCCGACCAGTTATAGAAAATGGATTTAAAAATCCCGACCAGTTATAAAACTAGATTTGAAAATCCCGACCAGTTATAGAAACTGGATTTGAAAATCCCGACCAGTTATAAAATCTGGAATTGAAAATCCCGACCAGTTATAGAAACTGGATTTCAAAATCCCGACCAGTTATAGAAACTGGATTTGAAAATCCCGACCAGTTATAGAAACTGGATTTGAAAATCCCGACCAGTTATAACACTGAATTTGAAAATCCCGACCAGTTATAGAAACTGGATTTGAAAATCCCGACCAGTTATAACACTGAATTTGAAAATCATGACCGATTATAAAAACTGGATTTGAAAATCCCGACCAGTTATAGAAACTTGATTTAAAAATCCTGACCAGTTATAGAAACTGGATTTGAAAATCCCGACCAGTCATAAAAACTAGATTTGAAAATCCCGACCAGTTATAAAACTGGATTTGAAAATCGCGAACAGTTATAGAAACTGGATTCGAAAATCCTGATCAGTTATAACACTGGATTTGAAAATTCCGACCAATTATAAAACTAGATTTGAAAATCGGGACCTGTTATAAAAACTTGATTTGAAAATCCCGACCAGTTATAAATCTGGATTTGAAAATCCCAACCAGTTATAGAAACTGGATTTGAAAATCCCGACCAGTTATAAAATCTGGAATTGAAAATCCCGACCAGTTATAGAAACTGGATTTCAAAATCCCGACCAGTTATAAAAACTGGATTTGAAAATCCCGACCAGTTATAGAAACTGGATTTGAAAATCCCGACCAGTTATAACACTGAATTTGAAAATCCCGAGCAGTTATAGAAACTGGATTTGAAAATCCCGACCAGTTATAAGACTGAATTTGAAAATCATGACCGGTTATAAAAACTGGATTGGAAAATCCCGACCAGTTATAAAAACTTGATTTGAAAATCCTGACCAGTTATAGAAACTGGATTTGAAAATCCCGACCAGTTATAAAAACTAGATTTGAAAATCCCGACCAGTTATAAAACTGGATTTGAAAATCGGGAACAGTTATAGAAACTGGATTTGAAAATCCTGATCAGTTATAACACTGGATTTGAAAATTCCGACCCATTATAAAACTAGATTTGAAAATCGGGACCTGTTATAGAAACTGGATTTGAAAATCCCGACCAGTTATAAATCTGGATTTGAAAATCCCAACCAGTTATAAAACTAGATTTAAAAATCTCGACCAGTTATAGAAACTGCATTTGAAAATCCTGACCAGTTATAAAACTGGATTTGAAAATCCCGACCAGTTATAGAAATTGGATTTGAAAATCCCGACCAGTTATAGAAACTGGATTTGAAAATCCCGACCAGTTATAGAAACTGGATTTGAAAATCCCGACCAGTTATAGAAACTGGATTTGAAAATCCCGACCAGTTGTAAAAACTGAATTTTGAAAATCCTGACCAGTTACAAAAACTGGATTTGAAAATCCCGACCAGTTATAAAAACTAGATTTGAAAATCCCGACCAGTTATAGAAACTGGATTTGAAAATCCCAACCAGTTATAGAAACTGGATTTGAAAATCCCGACCAGTTATAGAAACTAGATTTGAAAATCCCGACCAGTTATAAAACTGGATTTGAAAATCCCGACCAGTTATAGAAACTGGATTTGAAAATCCCGACCAGTTATAGAAACTGGATTTCAAAATCCCGACCAGTTATAGAAACTGGATTTGAAAATCCCGACCAGTTATAACACTGAATTTGAAAATCCCGACCGGTTATAAAAACTGGATTTGAAAATCCCGACCAGTTATAGAAACTTGATTTGAAAATCCTGACCAGTTATAGAAACTGGATTTGAAAATCCCGACCAGTTATAAAAACTGGATTTCAAAATCCCGACAAATTATAAAACTGGATTTGAAAATCCCGACCAGTTATAGAAACTGGATTTGAAAATCCTGATCAGTTATAACACTGGATTTAAAAATCCCGACCAATTATAAAACTAGATTTGAAAATCGGGACCTCTTATAGAAACTGGATTTGAAAATCCCGACCAGTTATAAATCTGGATTTGAAAATCCCAACCAGTTATAAAACTAGATTTAAAAATCCAGACCAGTTATAGAAACTGCATTTGAAAATACTGACCAGTTATAAAACTGGATTTGAAAATCCCGACCAGTTATAAAACTGGATTTGAAAATCCCGACCAGTTATAGAAATTGGATTTGAAAATCCTGACCAGTTATGACACTAGATTTGGAAATCACGACCAGTTATAGAAACTGGATTTGAAAATCCCGACCAGTTATAGAAACTGGATTTGAAAATCCCGACCAGTTATAGAAACTAGATTTGAAAATCCCGACCAGTTATAAAACTGGATTTGAAAATCCCGACCAGTTATAGAAACTGGATTTGAAAATCCCGACCAGTTATAAAAACTGGATTTGAAAATCCCGACCAGTTATAAAAACTGGATTTGAAAATCCCGACCAGTTATAGAAACTGGATTTTAAAATCCCGACCAGTTATAACACTGAATTTGAAAATCCCGACCAGTTATAAAAACTGGATTTGAAAATCCCGACCAGTTATAGAAACTAGATTTGAAAATCCCGACCGGTTATAAAAACTAGATTTGAAAATCCCGACCAGTTATAGAAACTTGATTTGAAAATCCTGACCAGTTATAGAAACTGGATTTGAAAATCCCGACCAGTTATAAAAACTGGATTTGAAAATCCCGACCAGTTATAAAACTGGATTTGAAAATCCCGACCAGTTATATAAACTGGATTTGAAAATCCCGACCAGTTATATAAACTGGATTTGAAAATCCTGATCAGTTATAACACTGGATTTGAAAATCCCGACCAGTTATAGAAACTGGATTTCAAAATCCCGACCAGTTATAGAAACTGGATTTGAAAATCCCGACCAGTTATAACACTGAATTTGAAAATCCCGACCGGTTATAAAAACTGGATTTGAAAATCCCGACCAGTTATAAAACTGGATTTGAAAATCCCGACCAGTTATAGAAACTGGATTTGAAAATCCTGATCAGTTATAACACTGGATTTGAAAATCCCGACCAATTATAAAACTAGATTTGAAAATCCCGACCAGTTATAAAACTGGATTTGAAAATCCTGACCAGTTATAGAAACTAGATTTGAAAATCCTGATCAGTTATAATACTAGATTTGAAAATCCCGACCAATTATAAATCTGGATTTGAAAATCTCGACCAGTTATAGAAACTGCATTTGAAAATCCCGACCAGTTATAAAACTGGATTTGAAAATCCCAACCAGTTATAAAACTAGATTTCAAAATCCCGACCAGTTATAGAAACTGGATTTGAAAATCCCGATCAGTTATAAAACTGGATTTGAAAATCCCGTTCGTTTTAAAAAGCTTAATTTGAAAATCCCTACCAGATATAGAAACTGGATTTGAAAATCCCGACCAGTTATAGAAACTGGATTTTAAAATCCCGACTAGTTATAGAAACTAGATTTGAAAATCCTGACCAGTTATAGAAACTGGATTTGAAAATCCCGACCAGTTATAAAAACTAGATTTGAAAATCCCGACCAGTTATAGAAACTGGATTTGAAAATCCCGACCAGTTATATAAACTGGATTTGAAAATCCCGACCATTTATAGAAACTGGATTTGAAAATCCTAATCAGTTATAACACTGGATTTGAAAATCCCGACCAATTATAAAACTAGATTTGAAAATCGGGACATCTTATAGAAACTGGATTTGAAAATCCCGACCAGTTATAAATCTGAATTTGAAAATCCCGACCGGTTATAAAAGCTGGATTTGAAAATCCCGACCAGTTATAAAACTGGATTTGAAAATCCCGACCAGTTATAGAAACTGGATTTGAAAATCCTGATCAGTTATAACACTGGATTTGAAAATCCCGACAAATTATAAAACTAGATTTGAAAATCCCGACCAGTTATAAAACTGGATTTGAAAATCCTGACCAGTTATAGAAACTAGATTTGAAAATCCTGATCAGTTATAATACTAGATTTGAAAATCCCGACCAATTATAAATCTGGATTTGAAAATCTCGACCAGTTATAGAAACTGCATTTGAAAATCCCGACCAGTTATAAAACTGGATTTGAAAATCCCAACCAGTTATAAAACTAGATTTAAAAATCCCGACCAGTTATAGAAACTGGATTTGAAAATCCCGATCAGTTATAAAACTGGATTTGAAAATCCCGACCAGTTATAGAAACTGGATTTGAAAATTCTGACCAGTTATAAAACTGGATTTCAAAATCCCAACCAGTTATAGAAACTGGATTTAAAAATCCCGACCAGTTATGACACTAGATTTCAAAATCCCGACCAGTTATAGAAACTGGATTTGAAAATCCCGTTCGTTTATAAAAACTTAATTTGAAAATCCCTACCAGATATAGAAACTGGATTTGAAAATCCCGACCAGTTATAGAAACTAGATTTTAAAATCCCGACTAGTTATAGAAACTAGATTTGAAAATCCTGACCAGTTATAGAAACTGGATTTGAAAATCCCGACCAGTTATAAAAACTAGATTTGAAAATCCCGACTAGTTATAGAAACTGGATTTAAAAATCCCGACCAGTTATATAAACTGGATTTGAAAATCCCGACCATTTATAGAAACTGGATTTGAAAATCCCGACCAGTTATAGAAACTGGATTTGAAAATCCCGACCAGTTATAACACTGAATTTGAAAATCCCGACCAGTTATAAAAATTGGATTTGAAAATCCCGAACAGTTATAGAAACTAGATTTGAAAATCCCGACCGGTTATAAAAACTAGATTTGAAAATCCCGACCAGTTATAGAAACTTGATTTGAAAATCCTGACCAGTTATAGAAACTGGATTTGAAAATCCCGACCAGTTATAAAAACTGGATTTGAAAATCCCGACCAGTTATAAAACTGGATTTGAAAATCCCGACCAGTTATACAAACTGGATTTGAAAATCCCGACCAGTTATATAAACTGGATTTGAAAATCCTGATCAGTTATAACACTGGATTTGAAAATCCCGACCAGTTATAGAAACTGGATTTCAAAATCCCGACCAGTTATAGAAACTGGATTTGAAAATCCCGACCAGTTATAACACTGAATTTGAAAATCCCGACCGGTTATAAAAACTGGATTTGAAAATCCCGACCAGTTATAAAACTGGATTTGAAAATCCCGACCAGTTATAGAAACTGGATTTGAAAATCCTGATCAGTTATAACACTGGATTTGAAAATCCCGACCAATTATAAAACTAGATTTGAAAATCTCGACCAGTTATAAAACTGGATTTGAAAATCCTGACCAGTTATAGAAACTAGATTTGAAAATCCTGATCAGTTATAATACTAGATTTGAAAATCCCGACCAATTATAAATCTGGATTTGAAAATCTCGACCAGTTATAGAAACTGCATTTGAAAATCCCGACCAGTTATAAAACTGGATTTGGAAATCCCAACCAGTTATAAAACTAGATTTAAAAATCCCGACCAGTTATAGAAACTGGATTTGAAAATCCCGATCAGTTATAAAACTGGATTTGAAAATCCCGACCAGTTATAGAAACTGGATTTGAAAATTCTGACCAGTTATAAAACTGGATTTCAAAATCCCAACCAGTTATAGAAACTGGATTTAAAAATCCCGACCAGTTATAACACTAGATTTGAAAATCCCGACCAGTTATAGAAACTGGATTTGAAAATCCCGACCAGTTATAGAAACTGGATTTTAAAATCCCGACTAGTTATAGAAACTAGATTTGAAAATCCTGACCAGTTATAGAAACTGGATTTGAAAATCCCGACCAGTTATAAAAACTAGATTTGAAAATCCCGACCAGTTATAGAAACTGGATTTGAAAATCCCGACCAGTTATATAAACTGGATTTGAAAATCCCGACCATTTATAGAAACTGGATTTGAAAATCCTAATCAGTTATAACACTGGATTTGAAAATCCCGACCAATTATAAAACTAGATTTGAAAATCGGGACCTCTTATAGAAACTGGATTTGAAAATCCCGACCAGTTATAAATCTGAATTTGAAAATCCCACCCAGTTATAAAACTAGATTTAAAAATCCCGACCAGTTATAGAAACTGTATTTGAAAATCCTGACCAGTTATAAAATTGGATTTGAAAATCCCGACCAGTTATAGAAATTGGATTTGAAAATCCTGACCAGTTATGACACTAGATTTGGAAATCACGACCAGTTATAGAAACTGTATTTGAAAATTCCGACCAGTTATAGAAACTGGATTTGAAAATCCCGACCAGTTATAGAAACTGGATTTGAAAATCCCGACCAGTTATAGAAACTGGATTTGAAAATCCCGACCAGTTATAGAAACTAGATTTGAAAATCCCGACCAGTTATAAAACTGGATTTGAAAATCCCGACCAGTAATAGAAACTGGATTTAAAAATCTCGACCAGTTATAAAACTGGATTTGAAAATCCTGACCAGTTATAAAAACTGGATTTGAAAATCCCGACCAGTTATAGAAACTGGATTTCAAAATACCGACCAGTTATCGAAACTGGATTTGAAAATCCCGACCAGTTATAGAAACTGGATTTGAAAATCCCGACCAGTTATAACACTGAATTTGAAAATCCCGACTAGTTATAAAAACTGGATTTGAAAATCCCGACCAGTTATAGAAACTGGATTTGAAAATCCTGACCAGTCATAGAAACTGAATTTGAAAATCCAGACCAGTTATGAAAACTGGATTTGAAAATCCCGACCAGTTATAAAACTGGATTTGAAAATCTTGACCAGTTATAGAAACTGTATTTGAAAATTCCGACCAATTGTAGAAACTGGATTTCAAAATCCCGACCAGTTATAGAAACTGGATTTGAAAATCCCTATCAGTTATAGAAACTGGATTTGAAAATCCCGACCAGTTATAAAATCTGGAATTGAAAATCCCGACCAGTTATAGAAACTAGATTTCAAAATCCCGACCAGTTATAGAAACTAGATTTAAAAATCCTGACCGGTTATAAAAACTGGATTTGAAAATTCCAACCAGTTATAGAAACTTGATTTGAAAATCCTGACCAGTTATAGAACTGGATTTGAAAATCCCGACCAGTTATAAAAACTGGATTTGAAAATCCCGACAAGTTATAGAAACTGGATTTGAAAATCCTGATCAGTTATAACACTGGATTTGAAAATCCCGACCAGTTATAGAAACTGGATTTCAAAATCCCGACCAGTTATAGAAACTGGATTTGAAAATCCCGACCAGTTATAACACTGAATTTGAAAATCCCGACCGGTTATAAAAACTGGATTTGAAAATCCCGACCAGTTATAAAACTGGATTTGAAAATCCCGACCAGTTATAGAAACTGGATTTGAAAATCCTGATCAGTTATAACACTGGATTTGAAAATCCCGACCAATTATAAAACTAGATTTGAAAATCCCGACCAGTTATAGAAAATGGATTTGAAAATCCCGACCAGTTATAAAACTGGATTTGAAAATCCCGACCAGTTTTAGAAACTGGATTTGAAAATCCCGACCAGTTATAACACTGAATTTGAAAATCCCGACCAGTTATAAAAACTGGATTTGAAAATCCCGACTAGTTATAAAAACTGGATTTGAAAATCCTGACCAGTTATAGAAACTGAATTTGAAAATCCTGACCAGTTATAAAAACTGGATTTGAAAATCCTGACCAGTTATAGAAACTGAATTTGAAAATCCCGACCAGTTATAAACACTGGATTTGAAAATCCCGACCAGTTATAAAACTGGATTTGAAAATCGCGAGGAGTTATAGAAACTGAATTTGAAAATCCTGATCAGTTATAACACTGGATTTGAAAATCTCGACTAATGACAAAACAAGATTTGAAAATCCCGACCAGTTATAGAAAATGGATTTGAAAATCCCGACCAGTTATAAAACTGGATTTGAAAATCCCGACCAGTTATAAAACTGGATTTGAAAATCCCGACGAGTTATAGAAGCTGAATTTGAAAATCCTGACCAGTTATGACACTAGATTTGGAAATCACGACCAGTTATAGAAACTGGATTTGAAAATCCCGACCAGTTATAGAAACTGGATTTGAAAATCCCGACCAGTTATAGAAACTGGATTTGAAAATCCCGACCAGTTATAGAAACTGGATTTGAAAATCCCGACCAGTTATAGAAACTGGATTTGAAAATCCCGACCAGTTATAGAAACTGGATTTGAAAATCCCGACTAGTTATAACACTGAATTTGAAAATCCCGACCAGTTATAAAAACTGTATTTGAAAATCCCGACCAGTTATAAAAAGTGAATTTGAAAATCCTGACATGTTATAGAAACTGATTTTGAAAATCCTGACCAGTTATAAAAACTGGATTTGAAAATCCTGACCAGTTATAGAAACTGAATTTGAAAATCCCGACCAGTTATAAACACTGGATTTGAAAATCCTGACCAGTTATAAAACTGGATTTGAAAATCCCGACGAGTTATAGAAACTGAATTTGAAAATCATGATCAGTTATAACACTGGATTTGAAAATCCCGACCAATTATAAAACTAGATTTGAAAATCCCGACCAGTTATAGAAAATGGATTTGAAAATCCCGACCAGTTATAAAACTGGATTTGAAAATCCCGACCAGTTATAAAACTGGATTTAAAAATCCCGACCAGTTATAGAAACTGGATTTGAAAATCCCGACCAGTTATAAAACTGGATTTGAAAATCCTGACCAGTTATAGAAAATGCATTTGAAAATCCCGACCAGTTATAAAACTGGATTTGAAAATCCCGACCAGTTATAAAACTGGATTTAAAAATCCTGACCAGTTATAGAAACTGGATTTGAAAATCCTGACCACTTATAAAACTGGATTTGAAAATTCTGACCAGTTATAGAAACTGGATTTAAAAATTCCGACCAGTTACGACACTAGATTTGAAAATCCCGACCAGTTATAGAAACTGGATTTGAAAATCCTGATCAGTTATAACACTGGATTTGAAAATCCCGACCAATTATAAAACTAGATTTGAAAATCCCGACCAGTTATAGAAAATGGATTTAAAAATCCCGACCAGTTATAAAACTAGATTTGAAAATCCCGACCAGTTATAGAAACTGGATTTGAAAATCCCGACCAGTTATAACACTGAATTTGAAAATCCCGACCAGTTATAAAAACTGGATTTGAAAATCCCGACTAGTTATAAAAACTGGATTTGAAAATCCTGACCAGTTATAGAAACTGAATTTGAAAATCCTGACCAGTTATAAAAACTGGATTTGAAAATCCTGACCAGTTATAGAAACTGAATTTGAAAATCCCGACCAGTTATAAACACTGGATTTGAAAATCCCGACCAGTTATAAAACTGGATTTGAAAATCGCGAGGAGTTATAGAAACTGAATTTGAAAATCCTGATCAGTTATAACACTGGATTTGAAAATCCCGACTAATTACAAAACAAGATTTGAAAATCCCGACCAGTTATAGAAAATGGATTTGAAAATCTCGACCAGTTATAAAACTGGATTTGAAAATCCCGACCAGTTATAAAACTGGATTTGAAAATCCCGACGAGTTATAGAAGCTGAATTTGAAAATCCTGATCAGTTATAACACGGGATTTGAAAATCCCGACCAATTATAAAACTAGATTTGAAAATCCTGACCAGTTATAGAAAATGGATTTGAAAATCCCGACTAGTTATAAAAACTGGATTTGAAAATCCCGACCAGTTATAAAAATTGGATTTCAAAATCCCGACCAGTTATAGAAACTGGATTTGAAAATCCCGACCAGTTATAGAAACTGGATTTGAAAATCCCGATCAGTTATAGAAACTGGATTTGAAAATCCCAACCAGTTATAGAAACTAGATTTGAAAATCCCGACCAGTTGTAAAAACTTAATTATTGAAAATCTCGACCAGTTACAAAAACTAGATTTGAAAATCCCGACCAGTTATAAAACTGGATTTGAAAATCCTGACCAGTTATATAAACTAGATTTGAAAATCCTGATCAGTTATAATACTAGATTTGAAAATCCCGACCAATTATAAATCTGGATTTGAAAATCTCGACCAGTTATAGAAACTGCATTTGAAAATCCCGACCAGTTATAAAACTGGATTTGAAAATCCCAACCAGTTATAAAACTAGATTTAAAAATCCCGACCAGTTATAGAAACTGGATTTGAAAATCCCGACCAGTTATAGAAACTGGATTTGAAAATCCCGACCAGTTATAGAAACTGGATTTGAAAATTCTGACCAGTTATAAAACTGGATTTCAAAATCCCAACCAGTTATAGAAACTTGATTTGAAAATCCCGACCAGTTATGACACTAGATTTGAAAATCCCGACCAGTTATAGAAACTGGATTTGAAAATCCCGTCCTGTTATAAAAACTTAATTTGAAAATCCCTACCAGATATAGAAACTGGATTTGAAAATCCCGACCAGTTATATAAACTGGATTTTAAAATCCCGACCAGTTATAGAAACTAGATTTGAAAATCCTGACCAGTTATAGAAACCGGATTTGAAAATCCCGACCAGTTATAAAAACTAGATTTGAAAATTCCGACCAGTTATAGAAACTGGATTTGAAAATCCCGACCAGTTATATAAACTGGATTTGAAAATCCCGACCAGTTATAGAAACTGGATTTGAAAATCCTAATCAGTTATAACACTGGATTTGAAAATCCCGACCAATTATAAAACTAGATTTGAAAATCGGGACCTCTTATAGAAACTGGATTTGAAAATCCCGACCAGTTATAAATCTGAATTTGAAAATCCCTACCAGTTATAAAACTAGATTTAAAAATCCCGACCAGTTATAGAAACTGCATTTGAAAATCCTGACCAGTTATAAAACTGGATTTGAAAATCCAGACCAGTTATAGAAATTGGATTTGAAAATCCCGTCCTGTTATAAAAACTTAATTTGAAAATCCCTACCAGATATAGAAACTGGATTTGAAAATCCCGACCAGTTATATAAACTGGATTTTAAAATCACGACCAGTTATAGAAACTAGATTTGAAAATCCTGACCAGTTATAGAAACCGGATTTGAAAATCCCGACCAGTTATAAAAACTAGATTTGAAAATTCCGACCAGTTATAGAAACTGGATTTGAAAATCCCGACCAGTTATATAAACTGGATTTGAAAATCCCGACCAGTTATAGAAACTGGATTTGAAAATCCTAATCAGTTATAACACTGGATTTGAAAATCCCGACCAATTATAAAACTAGATTTGAAAATCGGGACCTCTTATAGAAACTGGATTTGAAAATCCCGACCAGTTATAAATCTGAATTTGAAAATCCCTACCAGTTATAAAACTAGATTTAAAAATCCCGACCAGTTATAGAAACTGCATTTGAAAATCCTGACCAGTTATAAAACTGGATTTGAAAATCCCGACAAGTTATAGAAATTGGATTTGAAAATCCTGACCAGTTATAAAAACTAGATTTGAAAATTACGACCAGTTATAAAACTGGATTTGAAAATCCCGACCAGTTATAGAAACTGGATTTAAAAATCCCGACCAGTTATAAAACTGGATTTGAAAATCCCGACCAGTTATAAAACTGGATTTGAAAATCCCGACCAGTTATAAAAACTGGATTTGAAAATCCCGACCAGTTATAGAAACTGGATTTCAAAATACTGACCAGTTATCGAAACTGGATTTGAAAATCCCGACCAGTTATAGAAACTGGATTTGAAAATCCCGACCAGTTATAACACTGAATTTGAAAATCCCGACTAGTTATAAAAACTGGATTTTAAAATCCCGACGAGTTATAGAAACTGGATTTGAAAATCCTGACCAGTCATAAAAACTGAATTTGAAAATCCAGACCAGTTATGAAAACTGGATTTGAAAATCCCGACGAGTTATAAAACTGGATTTGAAAATCTCGACCAGTTATAGAAACTGTATTTGAAAATCCCGACCAGTTATAGAAACTGGATTTCAAAATCCCGACCAGTTATAGAAACTGGATTTGAAAATCCCTATCAGTTATAGAAACTGGATTTGAAAATCCCGACCAGTTATAAAATCTGGAATTCAAAATCCCGACCAGTTATAGAAACTAGATTTCAAAATCCCGACCAGTTATAGAAACTAGATTTGAAAATCCCGACCGGTTATAAAAACTGGATTTGAAAATCCCGACTAGTTATAGAAACTTGATTTGAAAATCCTGACCAGTTATAGAAACTGGATTTGAAAATCCCGACCAGTTATAAAAACTGGATTTGAAAATCCCGACCAGTTATAAAACTGAATTTGAAAATCCCGACCAGTTATAGAAACTGGATTTGAAAATCCTGATCACTTATAACACTGGATTTGAAAATCCCGGCCAGTTATAGAAACTGGATTTCAAAATCCCGACCAGTTATAAAAACTGAATTTGAAAATCCCGACCAGTTATAACACTGAATTTGAAAATCCCGACCGGTTATAAAAACTGGATTTGAAAATCCCGACCAGTTATAAAACTGGATTTGAAAATCCCGACCAGGTATAGAAACTGGATTTGAAAATCCTGATCAGTTATAACACTGGATTTGAAAATCCTGACCAATTATAAAACTAGATTTGAAAATCCCGACCAGTTATAGAAAATGGATTTGAAAATCCCGACCAGTTATAAAACTGGATTTGAAAATCCCGACCAGTTATAGAAACTGGATTTGAAAATCCCGACCAGTTATAACACTGAATTTGAAAATCCCGACCAGTTATAAAAACTGGATTTGAAAATCCCGACTAGTTATAAAAACTGGATTTGAAAATCCTGACCAGTTATAGAAACTGAATTTGAAAATCCCGACCAGTTATAGAAACTGGATTTGAAAATCCTGATCACTTATAACACTGGATTTGAAAATCCCGGCCAGTTATAGAAACTGGATTTCAAAATCCCGACCAGTTATAAAAACTGAATTTGAAAATCCCGACCAGTTATAACACTGAATTTGAAAATCCCGACCGGTTATAAAAACTGGATTTGAAAATCCCGACCAGTTATAAAACTGGATTTGAAAATCCCGACCAGTTATAGAAACTGGATTTGAAAATCCTGATCAGTTATAACACTGGATTTGAAAATCCTGACCAATTATAAAACTAGATTTGAAAATCCCGACCAGTTATAGAAAATGGATTTGAAAATCCCGACCAGTTATAAAACTGGATTTGAAAATCCCGACCAGTTATAGAAACTGGATTTGAAAATCCCGACCAGTTATAACACTGAATTTGAAAATCCCGACCAGTTATAAAAACTGGATTTGAAAATCCCGACTAGTTATAAAAACTGGATTTGAAAATCCTGACCAGTTATAGAAACTGAATTTGAAAATCCTGACCAGGTATAAAAACTGGATTTGAAAATCCTGACCAGTTATAGAAACTGAATTTGAAAATCCCGACCAGTTATAAACACTGGATTTGAAAATCCCGACCAGTTATAAAACTGGATTTGAAAATCACGAGGAGTTATAGAAACTGAATTTGAAAATCCTGATCAGTTATAACACTGGATTTGAAAATCCCGACTAATTACAAAACAAGATTTGAAAATCCCGACCAGTTATAGAAAATGGATTTGAAAATCCCGACCAGTTATAAAACTGGATTTGAAAATCCCGACCAGTTATAAAACTGGATTTGAAAATCCCGACGAGTTATAGAAGCTGAATTTGAAAATCCTGATCAGTTATAACACTGGATTTGAAAATCCCGACCAATTATAAAACTAGATTTGAAAATCCTGACCAGTTATAGAAAATGGATTTGAAAATCCCGACCAGTTATAAAAACTGGATTTGAAAATCCCGACCAGTTATAAAAACTGGATTTCAAAATCCCGACCAGTTATAGAAACTGGATTTGAAAATCCCGACCAGTTATAGAAACTGGATTTGAAAATCCCGACCAGTTATAACACTGAATTTGAAAATCCAGACCAGTTATAAAAACTGTATTTGAAAATCCCGACCAGTTATAAAAAGTGAATTTGAAAATCCTGACCAGTTATAGAAACTGATTTTGAAAATCCTGACCAGTTATAAAAACTGGATTTGAAAATCCTGACCATTTATAGAAAGTGAATTTGAAAATCCCGACCAGTTATAAACACTGGATTTGAAAATCCTGACCAGTTATAAAACTGGATTTGAAAATCCCGACGAGTTATAGAAACTGAATTTGAAAATCATGATCAGTTATAACACTGGATTTGAAAATCCTGACCAATTATAAAACTAGATTTGAAAATCCCGACCAGTTATAGAAAATGGATTTGAAAATCCCGACCAGTTATAAAACTGGATTTGAAAATCCCAACCAGTTATAAAACTGGATTTAAAAATCCCGACCAGTTATAGAAACTGGATTTGAAAATCCCGACCAGTTATAAAACTGGATTTGAAAATCCTGACCTGTTATAGAAAATGGATTTGAAAATCCCGACCAGTTATAAAACTGGATTTGAAAATCCCGACCAGTTATAAAACTGGATTTAAAAATCCTGACCAGTTATAGAAACTGGATTTGAAAATCCTGACCACTTATAAAACTGGATTTGAAAATCCCGACCAGTTATAGAAACGGGATTTAAAAATTCCGACCAGTTATGACACTAGATTTGAAAATCCCGACCTGTTATAGATACTTGATTTGAAAATCCTGACCAGTTATAAAAACTAGAGTTGAAAATCCCGACCAGTTATAAAAACTGGAATTGAAAATCCCGACCAGTCATAGAAACTGGAATTGAAAATCTCGACCAGTTATAGAAACTGAATTTGAAAATCCCGACCAGTTATAGAAACTGGATTTGAAAATCACGACCAGTTATAAAATCTGGAATTGAAAATCCCGACCAGTTATAGAAACTGGATTTCAAAATCCCGACCAGTTATAGAAACTGGATTTGAAAATCCCGACCAGTTATAGAAACTGGATTTGAAAATCCCGACCGGTTATAACACTGAATTTGAAAATCCCGACCAGTTATAGAAACTGGATTTGAAAATCCCGACCAGTTATAACACTGAATTTGAAAATCATGACCGGTTATAAAAACTGGATTTGAAAATCCCGACCAGTTATAGAAACTTGATTTAAAAATCCTGACCAGTTATAGAAACTGGATTTGAAAATCCCGACCAGTTATAAAAACTAGATTTGAAAATCCCGACCAGTTATAAAACTGGATTTGAAAATCGCGAACAGTTATAGAAACTGGATTTGAAAATCCTGATCAGTTATAACACTGGATTTGAAAATTCCGACCAATTATAAAACTAGATTTGAAAATCGGGACCTGTTATAGAAACTGGATTTCAAAATCCCGACCAGTTATAAATCTGGATTTGAAAATCCCAACCAGTTATAGAAACTGGATTTGAAAATCCCGACCAGTTATAAAATCTGGAATTGAAAATCCCGACCAGTTATAGAAACTGGATTACAAAATCCCGACCAGTTATAGAAACTGGATTTGAAAATCCCGACCAGTTATAGAAACTGGATTTGAAAATCCCGACCAGTTATAACACTGAATTTGAAAATCTCGACCAGTTATAGAAACTGGATTTGAAAATCCCGACCAGTTATAACACTGAATTTGAAAATCATGACCGGTTATAAAAACTGGATTGGAAAATCCCGACCAGTTATAGAAACTTGATTTGAAAATCCTGACCAGTTATAGAAACTGGATTTGAAAATCCCGACCAGTTATAAAAACTAGATTTGAAAATCCCGACCAGTTATAAAACTGGATTTGAAAATCGGGAACAGTTATAGAAACTGGATTTGAAAATCCTGATCAGTTATAACACTGGATTTGAAAATTCCGACCAATTATAAAACTAGATTTGAAAATCGGGACCAGTTATAGAAACTGGATTTGAAAATCCCGACCAGTTATAAATCTGGATTTGAAAATCCCAACCAGTTATAAAACTAGATTTAAAAATCCCGACCAGTTATAGAAACTGCATTTGAAAATCCTGACCAGTTATAAAACTGGATTTGAAAATCCCGACCAGTTATAGAAATTGGATTTGAAAATCACGACCAGTTATGACACTAGATTTGGAAATCACGACCAGTTATAGAAACTGGATTTGAAAATCCCGACGAGTTATATAAACTGGATTTGAAAATCCCGACCAGTTATAGAAACTGGATTTGAAAATCCCGACCAGTTGTAAAAACTGAATTTTGAAAATCCTGACCAGTTACAAAAACTGGATTTGAAAATCCCGACCAGTTATAAAAACTAGATTTGAAAATCCCGACCAGTTATAGAAACTGGATTTGAAAATCCCAACCAGTTATAGAAACTGGATTTGAAAATCCCGACCAGTTATAGAAACTAGATTTGAAAATCCCGACCAGTTATAAAACTGGATTTGAAAATCCCGACCAGTTATAGAAACTGGATTTGAAAATCCCGACCAGTTATAGAAACTGGATTTCAAAATCCCGACCAGTTATAGAAACTGGATTTGAAAATCCTGACCAGTTATAGAAACTGGATTTGAAAATCCCGACCAGTTATAACACTGAATTTGAAAATCCCGACCGGTTATAAAAACTGAATTTGAAAATCCCGACCAGTTATAGAAACTTGATTTGAAAATCCTGACCAGTTATAGAAACTGGATTTGAAAATCCCGACCAGTTATAAAAACTGGATTTGAAAATCCCGACAAATTATAAAACTGGATTTGAAAATCCCGACCAGTTATAGAAACTGGATTTGAAAATCCTGATCAGTTATAACACTGGATTTAAAAATCCCGACCAATTATAAAACTAGATTTGAAAATCGGGACCTCTTATAGAAACTGGATTTGAAAATCCCGACCAATTATAAATCTGGATTTGAAAATCCCAACCAGTTATAAAACTAGATTTAAAAATCCCGACCAGTTATAGAAACTGCATTTGAAAATCCTGACCAGTTATAAAACTGAATTTGAAAATCCCGACCAGTTATAGAAATTGGATTTGAAAATCCTGACCAGTTATGACACTAGATTTGGAAATCACGACCAGTTATAGAAACTGGATTTGAAAATCCCGACCAGTTATAGAAACTGGATTTGAAAATCCCGACCAGTTATAGAAACTGGATTTGAAAATCCCGACCAGTTATAGAAACTGGATTTGAAAATCCCGACCAGTTATAGAAACTGGATTTGAAAATCCCGACCAGTTATAGAAACTAGATTTGAAAATCCCGACCAGTTATAAAACTGGATTTGTAAATCCCGACCAGTTATAGAAACTGGATTTGAAAATCCCAACCAGTTATAAAAACTGGATTTGAAAATCCCGACCAGTTATAAAAACTGGATTTGAAAATCCCGACCAGTTATAGAAACTGGATTTGAAAATCCCGACCAGTTATAACACTGAATTTGAAAATCCCGACCAGTTATAAAAACTGGATTTGAAAATCCCGACCAGTTATAGAAACTAGATTTGAAAATCCCGACCGGTTATAAAAACTAGATTTGAAAATCCCGACCAGTTATAGAAACTTGATTTGAAAATCCTGACCAGTTATAGAAACTGGATTTGAAAATCCCGACCAGTTATAAAAACTGGATTTGAAAATCCCGACCAGTTATAAAACTGGATTTGAAAATCCCGACCAGTTATAGAAACTGGATTTGAAAATCCCGACCAGTTATAGAAACTGGATTTGAAAATCCTGATCAGTTATAACACTGGATTTGAAAATCCCGACCAGTTATAGAAACTGGATTTCAAAATCCCGACCAGTTATAAAAACTGGATTTGAAAATCCCGACCAGTTATAACACTGAATTTGAAAATCCCGACCAGTTATAGAAATTGGATTTGAAAATCCCGACTAGTTATAAAACTGGATTTGAAAATCCCGACCAGTTATAGAAACTGGATTTCAAAATCCTGACCAGTTATAAAACTGGATTTGAAAATCCCGACCAGTTATAGAAATTGGATTTGAAAATCCCGACCAGTTATGACACTAGATTTAAAAATCCCGACCAGTTATAGAAACTTGATTTGAAAATCCCGACCAGTTATAGAAACTGGATTTGAAAATCCCAACCAGTTATAGAAACTGGATTTGAAAATCCCGACCAGTTGTAAAAACTGAATTTTGAAAATCTCGACCAGTTACAAAAACTAGATTTGAAAATCCCGACCAGTTATAAAACTGGATTTGAAAATCCTGACCAGTTATAGAAACTAGATTTGAAAATCCTGATCAGTTATAATACTAGATTTGAAAATCCCGACCAATTATAAATCTGGATTTGAAAATCTCGACCAGTTATAGAAACTGCATTTGAAAATCCCGACCAGTTATAAAACTGGATTTGAAAATCCCAACCAGTTATAAAACTAGATTTAAAAATCCCGACCAGTTATAGAAACTGGATTTGAAAATCCCGATCAGTTATAAAACTGGATTTGAAAATTCCGACCAGTTATAGAAACTGGATTTGAAAATTCTGACCAGTTATAAAACTGGATTTCAAAATCCCAACCAGTTATAGAAACTGGATTTAAAAATCCCGACCAGTTATGACACTAGATTTGAAAATCCCGACCAGTTATAGAAACTGGATTTGAAAATCCCGTTCTGTTATAAAAACTTAATTTGAAAATCCCTACCAGATATAGAAACTGGATTTGAAAATCCCGACCAGTTATAGAAACTGGATTTTAAAATCCCGACTAGTTATAGAAACTAGATTTGAAAATCCTGACCAGTTATAGAAACTAGATTTGAAAATCCCGACCAGTTATAAAAACTAGATTTGAAAATCCCGACCAGTTATAGAAACTGGATTTGAAAATCCCGACCAGTTATATAAACTGGATTTGAAAATCCCGACCATTTATAGAAACTGGATTTGAAAATCCTAATCAGTTATAACACTGGATTTGAAAATCCCGACCAATTATAAAACTAGATTTGAAAATCGGGACCTCTTATAGAAACTGGATTTGAAAATCCCGACCAGTTATAAATCTGAATTTGAAAATCCCACCCAGTTATAAAACTAGATTTAAAAATCCCGACCAGTTATAGAAACTGTATTTGAAAATCCTGACCAGTTATAAAATTGGATTTGAAAATCCCGACCAGTTATAGAAATTGGATTTGAAAATCCTGACCAGTTATGACACTAGATTTGGAAATCACGACCAGTTATAGAAACTGGATTTGAAAATCCCGACCAGTTATAGAAACTGGATTTGAAAATCCCGACCAGTTATAGAAACTGGATTTGAAAATCCCGACTAGTTATAGAAACTGGATTTGAAAATCCCGACCAGTTATAGAAACTGGATTTGAAAATCCCGACCAGTTATAGAAACTAGATTTGAAAATCCCGACCAGTTATAAAACTGGATTTGAAAATCCCAACCAGTTATAGAAACTGGATTTAAAAATCCCGACCAGTTATAAAACTGGATTTGAAAATCCCGACCAGTTATAAAAACTGGATTTGAAAATCCCGACCAGTTATAGAAACTGGATTTCAAAATACCGACCAGTTATCGAAACTGGATTTGAAAATCCCGACCAGTTATAGAAACTGGATTTGAAAATCCCGACCAGTTATAACACTGAATTTGAAAATCCCGACTAGTTATAAAAACTGGATTTGAAAATCCCGACCAGTTATAGAAACTGGATTTGAAAATCCTGACCAGTCATAGAAACTGAATTTGAAAATCCAGACCAGTTATGAAAACTGGATTTGAAAATCCCGACCAGTTATAAAACTGGATTTGAAAATCTCGACCAGTTATAGAAACTGTATTTGAAAATCCCGACCAGTTATAGAAACTGGATTTCAAAATCCCGACCAGTTATAGAAACTGGATTTGAAAATCCCTATCAGTTATAGAAACTGGATTTGAAAATCCCGACCAGTTATAAAATCTCGAATTGAAAATCCCGACCAGTTATAGAAACTAGATTTCAAAATCCCGACCAGTTATAGCAACTAGATTTGAAAATCCCGACCGGTTATAAAAACTGGATTTGAAAATCCCGACCAGTTATAGAAACTTGATTTGAAAATCCTGACCAGTTATAGAACTGGATTTGAAAATCCCGACCAGTTATAAAAACTGGATTTGAAAATCCCGACCAGTTATAGAAACTGGATTTGAAAATCCTGATCAGTTATAACACTGGATTTGAAAATCCCGACCAGTTATAGAAACTGGATTTCAAAATCCCGACCAGTTATAGAAACTGGATTTGAAAATCCCGACCAGTTATAACACTGAATTTGAAAATCCCGACCGGTTATAAAAACTGGATTTGAAAAAAATCCCGACCAGTTATAAAACTGGATTTGAAAATCCCGACCAGTTATAGAAACTGGATTTGAAAATCCTGATCAGTTATAACACTGGATTTGAAAATCCCGACCAATTATAAAACTAGATTTGAAAATCCCGACCAGTTATAGAAAATGGATTTGAAAATCCCGACCAGTTATAAAACTGGATTTGAAAATCCCGACCAGTTATAGAAACTGAATTTGAAAATCCCGACCAGTTATAACACTGAATTTGAAAATCCCGACCAGTTATAAAAACTGGATTTGAAAATCCCGACTAGTTATAAAAACTGGATTTGAAAATCCTGACCAGTTATAGAAACTGAATTTGAAAATCCTGACCAGTTATAAAAACTGGATTTGAAAATCCCGACAAATTATAAAACTGGATTTGAAAATCCCGACCATTTATAGAAACTGGATTTGAAAATCCTAATCAGTTATAACACTGGATTTGAAAATCCCGACCAATTATAAAACTAGATTTGAAAATCGGGACCTCTTATAGAAACTGGATTTGAAAATCCCGACCAGTTATAAATCTGAATTTGAAAATCCCACCCAGTTATAAAACTAGATTTAAAAATCCCGACCAGTTATAGAAACTGTATTTGAAAATCCTGACCAGTTATAAAATTGGATTTGAAAATCCCGACCAGTTATAGAAATTGGATTTGAAAATCCTGACCAGTTATGACACTAGATTTGGAAATCACGACCAGTTATAGAAACTGGATTTGAAAATCCCGACCAGTTATAGAAACTGGATTTGAAAATCCCGACCAGTTATAGAAACTGGATTTGAAAATCCCGACTAGTTATAGAAACTGGATTTGAAAATCCCGACCAGTTATAGAAACTGGATTTGAAAATCCCGACCAGTTATAGAAACTAGATTTGAAAATCCCGACCAGTTATAAAACTGGATTTGAAAATCCCAACCAGTTATAGAAACTGGATTTAAAAATCCCGACCAGTTATAAAACTGGATTTGAAAATCCCGACCAGTTATAAAAACTGGATTTGAAAATCCCGACCAGTTATAGAAACTGGATTTCAAAATACCGACCAGTTATCGAAACTGGATTTGAAAATCCCGACCAGTTATAGAAACTGGATTTGAAAATCCCGACCAGTTATAACACTGAATTTGAAAATCCCGACTAGTTATAAAAACTGGATTTGAAAATCCCGACCAGTTATAGAAACTGGATTTGAAAATCCTGACCAGTCATAGAAACTGAATTTGAAAATCCAGACCAGTTATGAAAACTGGATTTGAAAATCCCGACCAGTTATAAAACTGGATTTGAAAATCTCGACCAGTTATAGAAACTGTATTTGAAAATCCCGACCAGTTATAGAAACTGGATTTCAAAATCCCGACCAGTTATAGAAACTGGATTTGAAAATCCCTATCAGTTATAGAAACTGGATTTGAAAATCCCGACCAGTTATAAAATCTCGAATTGAAAATCCCGACCAGTTATAGAAACTAGATTTCAAAATCCCGACCAGTTATAGCAACTAGATTTGAAAATCCCGACCGGTTATAAAAACTGGATTTGAAAATCCCGACCAGTTATAGAAATTTGATTTGAAAATCCTGACCAGTTATAGAACTGGATTTGAAAATCCCGACCAGTTATAAAAACTGGATTTGAAAATCCCGACCAGTTATAGAAACTGGATTTGAAAATCCTGATCAGTTATAACACTGGATTTGAAAATCCCGACCAGTTATAGAAACTGGATTTGAAAATCCCGACCAGTTATAGAAACTGGATTTGAAAATCCCGACCAGTTATAACACTGAATTTGAAAATCCCGACCGGTTATAAAAACTGGATTTGAAAAAAATCCCGACCAGTTATAAAACTGGATTTGAAAATCCCGACCAGTTATAGAAACTGGATTTGAAAATCCTGATCAGTTATAACACTGGATTTGAAAATCCCGACCAATTACAAAACTAGATTTGAAAATCCCGACCAGTTATAGAAAATGGATTTGAAAATCCCGACCAGTTATAAAACTGGATTTGAAAATCCCGACCAGTTATAGAAACTGGATTTGAAAATCCCGACCAGTTATAACACTGAATTTGAAAATCCCGACCAGTTATAAAAACTGGATTTGAAAATCCCGACTAGTTATAAAAACTGGATTTGAAAATCCTGACCAGTTATAGAAACTGAATTTGAAAATCCTGACCAGTTATAAAAACTGGATTTGAAAATCCTGACCAGTTATAGAAACTGAATTTGAAAATCCCGACCAGTTATAAACACTGGATTTGAAAATCCCGACCAGTTATAAAACTGGATTTGAAAATCGCGAGGAGTTATATTAACTGAATTTGAAAATCTCGACTAATTACAAAACAAGATTTGAAAATCCCGACCAGTTATAGAAAATGGATTTGAAAATCCCGACCAGTTATAAAACTGGATTTGAAAATCCCGACCAGTTATAAAACTGGATTTGAAAATCCCGACGAGTTATAGAAGCTGAATTTGAAAATCCTGACCAGTTATGACACTAGATTTGGAAATCACGACCAGTTATAGAAACTGGATTTGAAAATCCTGACCAGTTATAGAAACTGGATTTGAAAATCCCGACCAGTTATAGAAACTGGATTTGAAAATCCCGACCAGCTATAGAAACTGGATTTGAAAATCCCGACCAGTTATAGAAACTGGATTTGAAAATCCCGACCAGTTATAGAAACTGGATTTGAAAATCCCGACCAGTTATAACACTGAATTTGAAAATCCCGACCAGTTATAAAAACTGTATTTGAAAATCCCGACCAGTTATAAAAAGTGAATTTGAAAATCCTGACATGTTATAGAAACTGATTTTGAAAATCCTGACCAGTTATAAAAACTGGATTTGAAATTCCTGACCAGTTATAGAAACTGAATTTGAAAATCCCGACCAGTTATAAACACTGGATTTGAAAATCCTGACCAGTTATAAAACTGGATTTGAAAATCCCGACGAGTTATAGAAACTGAATTTGAAAATCATGATCAGTTATAACACTGGATTTGAAAATCCCGACCAATTATAAAACTAGATTTGAAAATCCCGACCAGTTATAGAAAATGGATTTGAAAATCCCGACCAGTTATAAAACTGGATTTGAAAATCCCGACCAGTTATAAAACTGGATTTAAAAATCCCGACCAGTTATAGAAACTGGATTTGAAAATCCCGACCAGTTATAAAACTGGATTTGAAAATCCTGACCAGTTATAGAAAATGCATTTGAAAATCCCGACCAGTTATAAAACTGGATTTGAAAATCCCGACCAGTTATAAAACTGGATTTAAAAATCCTGACCAGTTATAGAAACTGGATTTGAAAATCCTGACCACTTATAAAACTGGATTTGAAAATCCCGACCAGTTATAGAAACTGGATTTAAAAATTCCGACTAGTTATGACACTAGATTTGAAAATCCCGACCTGTTATAAATACTTGATTTGAAAATCCTGACCAGTTATAAAAACTAGAGTTGAAAATCCCGACCAGTTATAAAAACTGGAATTGAAAATCCCGACAGTTATAGAAACTGGAATTGAAAATCTCGACCAGTTATAGAAACTGGATTTGAAAATCCCGACCAGTTATAGAAACTGGATTTGAAAATCCCGACCAGTTGTAAAAACTGAATTTTGAAAATCCTGACCAGTTACAAAAACTGGATTTGAAAATCCCGACCAGTTATAAAAACTAGATTTGAAAATCCCGACCAGTTATAGAAACTGGATTTGAAAATCCCAACCAGTTATAGAAACTGGATTTGAAAATCCCGACCAGTTATAGAAACTAGATTTGAAAATCCCGACCAGTTATAAAACTGGATTTGAAAATCCCGACCAGTTATAGAAACTGGATTTGAAAATCCCGACCAGTTATAGAAACTGGATTTCAAAATCCCGACCAGTTATAGAAACTGGATTTGAAAATCCTGACCAGTTATAGAAACTGGATTTGAAAATCCCGACCAGTTATAACACTGAATTTGAAAATCCCGACCGGTTATAAAAACTGAATTTGAAAATCCTGACCAGTTATAGAAACTTGATTTGAAAATCCTGACCAGTTATAGAAACTGGATTTGAAAATCCCGACCAGTTATAAAAACTGGATTTGAAAATCCCGACAAATTATAAAACTGGATTTGAAAATCCCGACCAGTTATAGAAACTGGATTTGAAAATCCTGATCAGTTATAACACTGGATTTAAAAATCCCGACCAATTATAAAACTAGATTTGAAAATCGGGACCTCTTATAGAAACTGGATTTGAAAATCCCGACCAATTATAAATCTGGATTTGAAAATCCCAACCAGTTATAAAACTAGATTTAAAAATCCCGACCAGTTATAGAAACTGCATTTGAAAATCCTGACCAGTTATAAAACTGGATTTGAAAATCCCGACCAGTTATAGAAATTGGATTTGAAAATCCTGACCAGTTATGACACTAGATTTGGAAATCACGACCAGTTATAGAAACTGGATTTGAAAATCCCGACCAGTTATAGAAACTGGATTTGAAAATCCCGACCAGTTATAGAAACTGGATTTGAAAATCCCGACCAGTTGTAAAAACTGAATTTTGAAAATCCTGACCAGTTACAAAAACTGGATTTGAAAATCCCGACCAGTTATAAAAACTAGATTTGAAAATCCCGACCAGTTATAGAAACTGGATTTGAAAATCCCAACCAGTTATAGAAACTGGATTTGAAAATCCCGACCAGTTATAGAAACTAGATTTGAAAATCCCGACCAGTTATAAAACTGGATTTGAAAATCCCGACCAGTTATAGAAACTGGATTTGAAAATCCCGACCAGTTATAGAAACTGGATTTCAAAATCCCGACCAGTTATAGAAACTGGATTTGAAAATCCTGACCAGTTATAGAAACTGGATTTGAAAATCCCGACCAGTTATAACACTGAATTTGAAAATCCCGACCGGTTATAAAAACTGAATTTGAAAATCCCGACCAGTTATAGAAACTTGATTTGAAAATCCTGACCAGTTATAGAAACTGGATTTGAAAATCCCGACCAGTTATTAAAACTGGATTTGAAAATCCCGACAAATTATAAAACTGGATTTGAAAATCCCGACCAGTTATAGAAACTGGATTTGAAAATCCTGATCAGTTATAACACTGGATTTAAAAATCCCGACCAATTATAAAACTAGATTTGAAAATCGGGACCTCTTATAGAAACTGGATTTGAAAATCCCGACCAATTATAAATCTGGATTTGAAAATCCCAACCAGTTATAAAACTAGATTTAAAAATCCCGACCAGTTATAGAAACTGCATTTGAAAATCCTGACCAGTTATAAAACTGGATTTGAAAATCCCGACCAGTTATAGAAATTGGATTTGAAAATCCTGACCAGTTATGACACTAGATTTGGAAATCACGACCAGTTATAGAAACTGGATTTGAAAATCCCGACCAGTTATAGAAACTGGATTTGAAAATCCCGACCAGTTATAGAAACTGGATTTGAAAATCCCGACCAGTTATAGAAACTGGATTTGAAAATCCCGACCAGTTATAGAAACTGGATTTGAAAATCCCGACCAGTTATAGAAACTAGATTTGAAAATCCCGACCAGTTATAAAACTGGATTTGTAAATCCCGACCAGTTATAGAAACTGGATTTGAAAATCCCAACCAGTTATAAAAACTGGATTTGAAAATCCCGACCAGTTATAAAAACTGGATTTGAAAATCCCGACCAGTTATAGAAACTGGATTTGAAAATCCCGACCAGTTATAACACTGAATTTGAAAATCCCGACCAGTTATAAAAACTGGATTTGAAAATCCCGACCAGTTATAGAAACTAGATTTGAAAATCCCGACCGGTTATAAAAACTAGATTTGAAAATCCCGACCAGTTATAGAAACTTGATTTGAAAATCCTGACCAGTTATAGAAACTGGATTTGAAAATCCCGACCAGTTATAAAAACTGGATTTGAAAATCCCGACCAGTTATAAAACTGGATTTGAAAATCCCGACCAGTTATAGAAACTGGATTTGAAAATCCCGACCAGTTATAGAAACTGGATTTGAAAATCCTGATCAGTTATAACACTGGATTTGAAAATCCCGACCAGTTATAGAAACTGGATTTCAAAATCCCGACCAGTTATAAAAACTGGATTTGAAAATCCCGACCAGTTATAACACTGAATTTGAAAATCCCGACCAGTTATAGAAATTGGATTTGAAAATCCCGACTAGTTATAAAACTGGATTTGAAAATCCCGACCAGTTATAGAAACTGGATTTCAAAATCCTGACCAGTTATAAAACTGGATTTGAAAATCCCGACCAGTTATAGAAATTGGATTTGAAAATCCCGACCAGTTATGACACTAGATTTAAAAATCCCGACCAGTTATAGAAACTTGATTTGAAAATCCCGACCAGTTATAGAAACTGGATTTGAAAATCCCAACCAGTTATAGAAACTGGATTTGAAAATCCCGACCAGTTGTAAAAACTGAATTTTGAAAATCTCGACCAGTTACAAAAACTAGATTTGAAAATCCCGACCAGTTATAAAACTGGATTTGAAAATCCTGACCAGTTATAGAAACTAGATTTGAAAATCCTGATCAGTTATAATACTAGATTTGAAAATCTCGACCAATTATAAATCTGGATTTGAAAATCTCGACCAGTTATAGAAACTGCATTTGAAAATCCCGACCAGTTATAAAACTGGATTTGAAAATCCCAACCAGTTATAAAACTAGATTTAAAAATCCCGACCAGTTATAGAAACTGGATTTGAAAATCCCGATCAGTTATAAAACTGGATTTGAAAATTCCGACCAGTTATAGAAACTGGATTTGAAAATTCTGACCAGTTATAAAACTGGATTTCAAAATCTCAACCAGTTATAGAAACTGGATTTAAAAATCCCGACCAGTTATGACACTAGATTTGAAAATCCCGACCAGTTATAGAAACTGGATTTGAAAATCCCGTTCTGTTATAAAAACTTAATTTGAAAATCCCTACCAGATATAGAAACTGGATTTGAAAATCCCGACCAGTTATAGAAACTGGATTTTAAAATCCCGACTAGTTATAGAAACTAGATTTGAAAATCCTGACCAGTTATAGAAACTAGATTTGAAAATCCCGACCAGTTATAAAAACTAGATTTGAAAATCCCGACCAGTTATAGAAACTGGATTTGAAAATCCCGACCAGTTATATAAACTGGATTTGAAAATCCCGACCATTTATAGAAACTGGATTTGAAAATCCTAATCAGTTATAACACTGGATTTGAAAATCCCGACCAATTATAAAACTAGATTTGAAAATCGGGACCTCTTATAGAAACTGGATTTGAAAATCCCGACCAGTTATAAATCTGAATTTGAAAATCCCACCCAGTTATAAAACTAGATTTAAAAATCCCGACCAGTTATAGAAACTGTATTTGAAAATCCTGACCAGTTATAAAATTGGATTTGAAAATCCCGACCAGTTATAGAAATTGGATTTGAAAATCCTGACCAGTTATGACACTAGATTTGGAAATCACGACCAGTTATAGAAACTGGATTTGAAAATCCCGACCAGTTATAGAAACTGGATTTGAAAATCCCGACCAGTTATAGAAACTGGATTTGAAAATCCCGACTAGTTATAGAAACTGGATTTGAAAATCCCGACCAGTTATAGAAACTGGATTTGAAAATCCCGACCAGTTATAGAAACTAGATTTGAAAATCCCGACCAGTTATAAAACTGGATTTGAAAATCCCAACCAGTTATAGAAACTGGATTTAAAAATCCCGACCAGTTATAAAACTGGATTTGAAAATCCCGACCAGTTATAAAAACTGGATTTGAAAATCCCGACCAGTTATAGAAACTGGATTTCAAAATACCGACCAGTTATCGAAACTGGATTTGAAAATCCCGACCAGTTATAGAAACTGGATTTGAAAATCCCGACCAGTTATAACACTGAATTTGAAAATCCCGACTAGTTATAAAAACTGGATTTGAAAATCCCGACCAGTTATAGAAACTGGATTTGAAAATCCTGACCAGTCATAGAAACTGAATTTGAAAATCCAGACCAGTTATGAAAACTGGATTTGAAAATCCCGACCAGTTATAAAACTGGATTTGAAAATCTCGACCAGTTATAGAAACTGTATTTGAAAATCCCGACCAGTTATAGAAACTGGATTTCAAAATCCCGACCAGTTATAGAAACTGGATTTGAAAATCCCTATCAGTTATAGAAACTGGATTTGAAAATCCCGACCAGTTATAAAATCTCGAATTGAAAATCCCGACCAGTTATAGAAACTAGATTTCAAAATCCCGACCAGTTATAGCAACTAGATTTGAAAATCCCGACCGGTTATAAAAACTGGATTTGAAAATCCCGACCAGTTATAGAAACTTGATTTGAAAATCCTGACCAGTTATAGAACTGGATTTGAAAATCCCGACCAGTTATAAAAACTGGATTTGAAAATCCCGACCAGTTATAGAAACTGGATTTGAAAATCCTGATCAGTTATAACACTGGATTTGAAAATCCCGACCAGTTATAGAAACTGGATTTCAAAATCCCGACCAGTTATAGAAACTGGATTTGAAAATCCCGACCAGTTATAACACTGAATTTGAAAATCCCGACCGGTTATAAAAACTGGATTTGAAAAAAATCCCGACCAGTTATAAAACTGGATTTGAAAATCCCGACCAGTTATAGAAACTGGATTTGAAAATCCTGATCAGTTATAACACTGGATTTGAAAATCCCGACCAATTATAAAACTAGATTTGAAAATCCCGACCAGTTATAGAAAATGGATTTGAAAATCCCGACCAGTTATAAAACTGGATTTGAAAATCCCGACCAGTTATAGAAACTGGATTTGAAAATCCCGACCAGTTATAACACTGAATTTGAAAATCCCGACCAGTTATAAAAACTGGATTTGAAAATCCCGACTAGTTATAAAAACTGGATTTGAAAATCCTGACCAGTTATAGAAACTGAATTTGAAAATCCTGACCAGTTATAAAAACTGGATTTGAAAATCCCGACAAATTATAAAACTGGATTTGAAAATCCCGACCATTTATAGAAACTGGATTTGAAAATCCTAATCAGTTATAACACTGGATTTGAAAATCCCGACCAATTATAAAACTAGATTTGAAAATCGGGACCTCTTATAGAAACTGGATTTGAAAATCCCGACCAGTTATAAATCTGAATTTGAAAATCCCACCCAGTTATAAAACTAGATTTAAAAATCCCGACCAGTTATAGAAACTGTATTTGAAAATCCTGACCAGTTATAAAATTGGATTTGAAAATCCCGACCAGTTATAGAAATTGGATTTGAAAATCCTGACCAGTTATGACACTAGATTTGGAAATCACGACCAGTTATAGAAACTGGATTTGAAAATCCCGACCAGTTATAGAAACTGGATTTGAAAATCCCGACCAGTTATAGAAACTGGATTTGAAAATCCCGACTAGTTATAGAAACTGGATTTGAAAATCCCGACCAGTTATAGAAACTGGATTTGAAAATCCCGACCAGTTATAGAAACTAGATTTGAAAATCCCGACCAGTTATAAAACTGGATTTGAAAATCCCAACCAGTTATAGAAACTGGATTTAAAAATCCCGACCAGTTATAAAACTGGATTTGAAAATCCCGACCAGTTATAAAAACTGGATTTGAAAATCCCGACCAGTTATAGAAACTGGATTTCAAAATACCGACCAGTTATCGAAACTGGATTTGAAAATCCCGACCAGTTATAGAAACTGGATTTGAAAATCCCGACCAGTTATAACACTGAATTTGAAAATCCCGACTAGTTATAAAAACTGGATTTGAAAATCCCGACCAGTTATAGAAACTGGATTTGAAAATCCTGACCAGTCATAGAAACTGAATTTGAAAATCCAGACCAGTTATGAAAACTGGATTTGAAAATCCCGACCAGTTATAAAACTGGATTTGAAAATCTCGACCAGTTATAGAAACTGTATTTGAAAATCCCGACCAGTTATAGAAACTGGATTTCAAAATCCCGACCAGTTATAGAAACTGGATTTGAAAATCCCTATCAGTTATAGAAACTGGATTTGAAAATCCCGACCAGTTATAAAATCTCGAATTGAAAATCCCGACCAGTTATAGAAACTGGATTTGAAAAAAATCCCGACCAGTTATAAAACTGGATTTGAAAATCCCGACCAGTTATAGAAACTGGATTTGAAAATCCTGATCAGTTATAACACTGGATTTGAAAATCCCGACCAATTATAAAACTAGATTTGAAAATCCCGACCAGTTATAGAAAATGGATTTGAAAATCCCGACCAGTTATAAAACTGGATTTGAAAATCCCGACCAGTTATAGAAACTGGATTTGAAAATCCCGACCAGTTATAACACTGAATTTGAAAATCCCGACCAGTTATAAAAACTGGATTTGAAAATCCCGACTAGTTATAAAAACTGGATTTGAAAATCCTGACCAGTTATAGAAACTGAATTTGAAAATCCTGACCAGTTATAAAAACTGGATTTGAAAATCCTGACCAGTTATAGAAACTGAATTTGAAAATCCCGACCAGTTATAAACACTGGATTTGAAAATCCCGACCAGTTATAAAACTGGATTTGAAAATCGCGAGGAGTTATATTAACTGAATTTGAAAATCTCGACTAATTACAAAACAAGATTTGAAAATCCCGACCAGTTATAGAAAATGGATTTGAAAATCCCGACCAGTTATAAAACTGGATTTGAAAATCCCGACCAGTTATAAAACTGGATTTGAAAATCCCGACGAGTTATAGAAGCTGAATTTGAAAATCCTGACCAGTTATGACACTAGATTTGGAAATCACGACCAGTTATAGAAACTGGATTTGAAAATCCTGACCAGTTATAGAAACTGGATTTGAAAATCCCGACCAGTTATAGAAACTGGATTTGAAAATCCCGACCAGCTATAGAAACTGGATTTGAAAATCCCGACCAGTTATAGAAACTGGATTTGAAAATCCCGACCAGTTATAGAAACTGGATTTGAAAATCCCGACCAGTTATAACACTGAATTTGAAAATCCCGACCAGTTATAAAAACTGTATTTGAAAATCCCGATCAGTTATAAAAAGTGAATTTGAAAATCCTGACATGTTATAGAAACTGATTTTGAAAATCCTGACCAGTTATAAAAACTGGATTTGAAAATCCTGACCAGTTATAGAAACTGAATTTGAAAATCCCGACCAGTTATAAACACTGGATTTGAAAATCCTGACCAGTTATAAAACTGGATTTGAAAATCCCGACGAGTTATAGAAACTGAATTTGAAAATCATGATCAGTTATAACACTGGATTTGAAAATCCCGACCAATTATAAAACTAGATTTGAAAATCCCGACCAGTTATAGAAAATGGATTTGAAAATCCCGACCAGTTATAAAACTGGATTTGAAAATCCCGACCAGTTATAAAACTGGATTTAAAAATCCCGACCAGTTATAGAAACTGGATTTGAAAATCCCGACCAGTTATAAAACTGGATTTGAAAATCCTGACCAGTTATAGGAAATGCATTTGAAAATCCCGACCAGTTATAAAACTGGATTTGAAAATCCCGACCAGTTATAAAACTGGATTTAAAAATCCTGACCAGTTATAGAAACTGGATTTGAAAATCCTGACCACTTATAAAACTGGATTTGAAAATCCCGACCAGTTATAGAAACTGGATTTAAAAATTCCGACCAGTTATGACACTAGATTTGAAAATCCCGACCTGTTATAGATACTTGATTTGAAAATCCTGACCAGTTATAAAAACTAGAGTTGAAAATCCCGACCAGTTATAAAAACTGGAATTGAAAATCCCGACAGTTATAGAAACTGGAATTGAAAATCTCGACCAGTTATAGAAACTGGATTTGAAAATCCCGACCAGTTATAGAAACTGGATTTGAAAATCCCGACCAGTTATAAAATCTGGAATTGAAAATCCCGACCAGTTATAGAAACTGGATTTCAAAATCCCGACCAGTTATAGAAACTGGATTTGAAAATCCCGACCAGTTATAGAAACTGGATTTGAAAATCCCGACCAGTTATAACACTGAATTTGAAAATCCCGACCAGTTATAGAAACTTGATTTAAAAATCCCGACCAGTTATAACACTGAATTTGAAAATCATGACCGGTTATAAAAACTGGATTTGAAAATCCCGACCAGTTATAGAAACTTGATTTGAAAATCCTGACCAGTTATAGAAACTGGATTTGAAAATCCCGACCAGTTATAAAAACTAGATTTGAAAATCCTGACCAGTTATAAAACTGGATTTGAAAATCGCGAACAGTTATAGAAACTGGATTTGAAAATCCTGATCAGTTAGAACACTGGATTTGAAAATTCCGACCAATTATAAAACTAGATTTGAAAATCGGGACCTGTTATAGAAACTGGATTTGAAAATCTCGACCAGTTATAAATCTGGATTTGAAAATCCCAACCAGTTATAAAACTAGATTTAAAAATCCCGACCAGTTATAAATCTGGATTTGAAAATCCCAACCAGTTATAAAACTAGATTTAAAAATCCCGACCAGTTATAGAAACTGCATTTGAAAATCCTGACCAGTTATAAAACTGGATTTGAAAATCCCGACCAGTTATAGAAATTGGATTTGAAAATCACGACCAGTTATGACACTAGATTTGGAAATCACGACCAGTTATAGAAACTGGATTTGAAAATCCCGACGAGTTATAGAAACTGGATTTGAAAATCCCGACCAGTTATAGAAACTGGATTTGAAAATCCCGACCAGTTGTAAAAACTGAATTTTGAAAATCCTGACCAGTTACAAAAACTGGATTTGAAAATCCCGACCAGTTATAAAAACTAGATTTGAAAATCCCGACCAGTTATAGAAACTGGATTTGAAAATCCCAACCAGTTATAGAAACTGGATTTGAAAATCCCGACCAGTTATAGAAACTAGATTTGAAAATCCCGACCAGTTATAAAACTGGATTTGAAAATCCCGACCAGTTATAGAAACTGGATTTGAAAATCCCGACCAGTTATAAAATCTGGAATTGAAAATCCCGACCAGTTATAGAAACTGGATTTCAAAATCCCGACCAGTTATAGAAACTCGATTTGAAAATCCTGACCAGTTATAGAAACTGGATTTGAAAATCCCGACCAGTTATAGAAACTGGATTTGAAAATCCCGACCGTTATAAAAACTGGATTTGAAAATCCCGACCAGTTATAGAAACTTGATTTGAAAATCCTGACCAGTTATAGAAACTGGATTTGAAAATCCCGACCAGTTATAGAAACTGGATTTGAAAATCCTGATCAGTTATAACACTGGATTTAAAAATCCCGACCAATTATAAAACTAGATTTGAAAATCGGGACCTCTTATAGAAACTGGATTTGAAAATCCCGACCAGTTATAAATCTGGATTTGAAAATCCCAACCAGTTATAAAACTAGATTTAAAAATCCCGACCAGTTATAGAAACTGCATTTGAAAATCCTGACCAGTTATAAAACTAGATTTGAAAATCCCGACCAGTTATAGAAATTGGATTTGAAAATCCTGACCAGTTATGACACTAGATTTGGAAATCACGACCAGTTATAGAAACTGGATTTGAAAATCCCGACCAGTAATAGAAATTGGATTTGAAAATCCCGACCAGTTATAGAAACTGGATTTGAAAATCCCGACCAGTTATAGAAACTGGATTTGAAAATCCCGACCAGTTATAGAAACTGGATTTGAAAATCCCGACCAGTTATAGAAATTAGATTTGAAAATCCCGACCAGTTATAAAACTGGATTTGAAAATCCCGACCAGTTATAGAAACTGGATTTGAAAATCCCGACCAGTTATAAAAACTGGATTTGAAAATCCCGACCAGTTATAAAAACTGGATTTGAAAATCCCGACCAGTTATAGAAACTGGATTTGAAAATCCCGACCAGTTATAACACTGAATTTGAAAATCCCGACCAGTTATAAAAACTGGATGTGAAAATCCCGACCAGTTATAGAAACTAGATTTGAAAAACCCGACCGGTTATAAAAACTAGATTTGAAAATCCCGACCAGTTATAGAAACTTGATTTGAAAATCCTGACCAGTTATAGAAACTGGATTTGAAAATCCCGACCAGTTATAAAAACTGGATTTGAAAATCCCGACCAGTTATCGAAACAGGATTTGAAAATCCCGACCAGTTATAGAAACTGGATTTGAAAATCCCGACCAGTTATAACACTGAATTTGAAAATCCCGACTAGTTATAAAAACTGGATTTGAAAATCCCGACCAGTTATAGAAACTGGATTTGAAAATCCTGACCAGTCATAGAAACTGAATTTGAAAATCCAGACCAGTTATGAAAACTGGATTTGAAAATCCCGACCAGTTATAAAACTGGATTTGAAAATCTCGACCAGTTATAGAAACTGTATTTGAAAATCCCGACCAGTTATAGAAACTGGATTTCAAAATCCCGACCAGTTATAGAAACTGGATTTGAAAATCCCTATCAGTTATAGAAACTGGATTTGAAAATCCCGACCAGTTATAAAATCTCGAATTGAAAATCCCGACCAGTTATAGAAACTAGATTTCAAAATCCCGACCAGTTATAGCAACTAGATTTGAAAATCCCGACCGGTTATAAAAACTGGATTTGAAAATCCCGACCAGTTATAGAAATTTGATTTGAAAATCCTGACCAGTTATAGAACTGGATTTGAAAATCCCGACCAGTTATAAAAACTGGATTTGAAAATCCCGACCAGTTATAGAAACTGGATTTGAAAATCCTGATCAGTTATAACACTGGATTTGAAAATCCCGACCAGTTATAGAAACTGGATTTGAAAATCCCGACCAGTTATAGAAACTGGATTTGAAAATCCCGACCAGTTATAACACTGAATTTGAAAATCCCGACCGGTTATAAAAACTGGATTTGAAAAAAATCCCGACCAGTTATAAAACTGGATTTGAAAATCCCGACCAGCTATAGAAACTGGATTTGAAAATCCTGATCAGTTATAACACTGGATTTGAAAATCCCGACCAATTATAAAACTAGATTTGAAAATCCCGACCAGTTATAGAAAATGGATTTGAAAATCCCGACCAGTTATAAAACTGGATTTGAAAATCCCGACCAGTTATAGAAACTGGATTTGAAAATCCCGACCAGTTATAACACTGAATTTGAAAATCCCGACCAGTTATAAAAACTGGATTTGAAAATCCCGACTAGTTATAAAAACTGGATTTGAAAATCCTGACCAGTTATAGAAACTGAATTTGAAAATCCTGACCAGTTATAAAAACTGGATTTGAAAATCCTGACCAGTTATAGAAACTGAATTTGAAAATCCCGACCAGTTATAAACACTGGATTTGAAAATCCCGACCAGTTATAAAACTGGATTTGAAAATCGCGAGGAGTTATATTAACTGAATTTGAAAATCTCAACTAATTACAAAACAAGATTTGAAAATCCCGACCAGTTATAGAAAATGGATTTGAAAATCCCGACCAGTTATAAAACTGGATTTGAAAATCCCGACCAGTTATAAAACTGGATTTGAAAATCCCGACGAGTTATAGAAGCTGAATTTGAAAATCCTGACCAGTTATGACACTAGATTTGGAAATCACGACCAGTTATAGAAACTGGATTGGAAAATCCTGACCAGTTATAGAAACTGGATTTGAAAATCCCGACCAGTTATAGAAACTGGATTTGAAAATCCCGACCAGCTATAGAAACTGGATTTGAAAATCCCGACCAGTTATAGAAACTGGATTTGAAAATCCCGACCAGTTATAGAAACTGGATTTGAAAATCCCGACCAGTTATAACACTGAATTTGAAAATCCCGACCAGTTATAAAAACTGTATTTGAAAATCCCGACCAGTTATAAAAAGTGAATTTGAAAATCCTGACATGTTATAGAAACTGATTTTGAAAATCCTGACCAGTTATAAAAACTGGATTTGAAAATCCTGACCAGTTATAGAAACTGAATTTGAAAATCCCGACCAGTTATAAACACTGGATTTGAAAATCCTGACCAGTTATAAAACTGGATTTGAAAATCCCGACGAGTTATAGAAACTGAATTTGAAAATCATGATCAGTTATAACACTGGATTTGAAAATCCCGACCAATTATAAAACTAGATTTGAAAATCCCGACCAGTTATAGAAAATGGATTTGAAAATCCCGACCAGTTATAAAACTGGATTTGAAAATCCCGACCAGTTATAAAACTGGATTTAAAAATCCCGACCAGTTATAGAAACTGGATTTGAAAATCCCGACCAGTTATAAAACTGGATTTGAAAATCCTGACCAGTTATAGAAAATGCATTTGAAAATCCCGACCAGTTATAAAACTGGATTTGAAAATTCCGACCAGTTATAAAACTGGATTTAAAAATCCTGACCAGTTATAGAAACTGGATTTGAAAATCCTGACCACTTATAAAACTGGATTTGAAAATCCCGACCAGTTATAGAAACTGGATTTAAAAATTCCGACCAGTTATGACACTAGATTTGAAAATCCCGACCTGTTATAGATACTTGATTTGAAAATTCTGACCAGTTATAAAAACTAGAGTTGAAAATCCCGACCAGTTATAAAAACTGGAATTGAAAATCTCGACAGTTATAGAAACTGGAATTGAAAATCTCGACCAGTTATAGAAACTGGATTTGAAAATCCCGACCAGTTATAAAATCTGGAATTGAAAATCCCGACCAGTTATAGAAACTGGATTTCAAAATCCCGACCAGTTATAGAAACTGGATTTGAAAATCCCGACCAGTTATAGAAACTGGATTTGAAAATCCCGACCAGTTATAACACTGAATTTGAAAATCCCGACCAGTTATAGAAACTTGATTTGAAAATCCCGACCAGTTATAACACTGAATTTGAAAATCATGACCGGTTATAAAAACTGGATTTGAAAATCCCGACCAGTTATAGAAACTTGATTTGAAAATCCTGACCAGTTATAGAAACTGGATTTGAAAATCCCGACCAGTTATAAAAACTAGATTTGAAAATCCTGACCAGTTATAAAACTGGATTTGAAAATCGCGAACAGTTATAGAAACTGGATTTGAAAATCCTGATCAGTTATAACACTGGATTTGAAAATTCCGACCAATTATAAAACTAGATTTGAAAATCGGGACCTGTTATAGAAACTGGATTTGAAAATCTCGACCAGTTATAAATCTGGATTTGAAAATCCCAACCAGTTATAAAACTAGATTTAAAAATCCCGACCAGTTATAGAAACTGCATTTGAAAATCCTGACCAGTTATAAAACTGGATTTGAAAATCCCGACCAGTTATAGAAATTGGATTTGAAAATCACGACCAGTTATGACACTAGATTTGGAAATCACGACCAGTTATAGAAACTGGATTTGAAAATCCCGACGAGTTATATAAACTGGATTTGAAAATCCCGACCAGTTATAGAAACTGGATTTGAAAATCCCGACCAGTTGTAAAAACTGAATTTTGAAAATCCTGACCAGTTACAAAAACTGGATTTGAAAATCCCGACCAGTTATAAAAACTAGATTTGAAAATCCCGACCAGTTATAGAAACTGGATTTGAAAATCCCAACCAGTTATAGAAACTGGATTTGAAAATCCCGACCAGTTATAGAAACTAGATTTGAAAATCCCGACCAGTTATAAAACTGGATTTGAAAATCCCGACCAGTTATAGAAACTGGATTTGAAAATCCCGACCAGTTATAAAATCTGGAATTGAAAATCCCGACCAGTTATAGAAACTGGATTTCAAAATCCCGACCAGTTATAGAAACTCGATTTGAAAATCCCGACCAGTTATAGAAACTGGATTTGAAAATCCCGACCAGTTATAGAAACTGGATTTGAAAATCCCGACCGTTATAAAAACTGGATTTGAAAATCCCGACCAGTTATAGAAACTTGATTTGAAAATCCTGACCAGTTATAGAAACTGGATTTGAAAATCCCGACCAGTTATAGAAACTGGATTTGAAAATCCTGATCAGTTATAGAAACTGGATTTAAAAATCCCGACCAATTATAAAACTAGATTTGAAAATCGGGACCTCTTATAGAAACTGGATTTGAAAATCCCGACCAGTTATAAATCTGGATTTGAAAACCCAACCAGTTATAAAACTAGATTTAAAAATCCCGACCAGTTATAGAAACTGCATTTGAAAGTCCTGACCAGTTATAAAACTAGATTTGAAAATCCCGACCAGTTATAGAAATTGGATTTGAAAATCCTGACCAGTTATGACACTAGATTTGGAAATCACGACCAGTTATAGAAACTGGATTTGAAAATCCCGACCAGTAATAGAAATTGGATTTGAAAATCCCGACCAGTTATAGAAACTGGATTTGAAAATCCTGACCAGTTATAGAAACTGGATTTGAAAATCCCGACCAGTTATAGAAACTGGATTTGAAAATCCCGACCAGTTATAGAAATTAGATTTGAAAATCCCGACCAGTTATAAAACTGGATTTGAAAATCCCGACCAGTTATAGAAACTGGATTTGAAAATCCCGACCAGTTATAAAAACTGGATTTGAAAATCCCGACCAGTTATAAAAACTGGATTTGAAAATCCCGACCAGTTATAGAAACTGGATTTGAAAATCCCGACCAGTTATAACACTGAATTTGAAAATCCCGACCAGTTATAAAAACTGGATTTGAAAATCCCGACCAGTTATAGAAACTAGATTTGAAAATCCCGACCGGTTATAAAAACTAGATTTGAAAATCCCGACCAGTTATAGAAACTTGATTTGAAAATCCTGACCAGTTATAGAAACTGGATTTGAAAATCCCGACCAGTTATAAAAACTGGATTTGAAAATCCCGACCAGTTATAAAACTGGATTTGAAAATCCCGACCAGTTATAGAAACTGGATTTAAAAATCCTGATCAGTTATAGAAACTGGATTTAAAAATCCTGATCAGTTATAACACTGGATTTGAAAATCCCGACCAGTTATAGAAACTGGATTTCAAGATCCCGACCAATTATAGAAACTTGATTTGAAAATCCCGACCAGTTATAACACTGAATTTGAAAATCCCGACCAGTTATAGAAATTGGATTTGAAAATCCCGACTAGTTATAAAACTGGATTTGAAAATCCCGACCAGTTATAGAAACTGGATTTCAAAATCCTGACCAGTTATAAAACTGGATTTGAAAATACCGACCAGTTATAGAAATTGGATTTGAAAATCCCGACCAGTTATGACACTAGATTTAAAAATCCCGACCAGTTATAGAAACTGGATTTGAAAATCCCGACAAGTTATAGAAACTGGATTTGAAAATCCCAACCAGTTATAGAAACTGGATTTGAAAATCCCGACCAGTTATAGAAACTGGATTTCAAGATCCCGACCAGTTATAGAAACTTGATTTGAAAATCCCGACCAGTTATAACACTAAATTTGAAAATCCCGACCAGTTATAGAAATTGGATTTGAAAATCCCGACTAGTTATAAAACTGGATTTGAAAATCCCGACAAGTTATAGAAACTGGATTTCAAAATCCTGACCAGTTATAAAACTGGATTTGAAAATCCCGACCAGTTATAGAAATTGGATTTGAAAATCCCGACCAGTTATGACACTAGATTTAAAAATCCCGACCAGTTATAGAAACTGGATTTGAAAATCCCGACCAGTTATAGAAACTGGATTTGAAAATCCCAACCAGTTATAGAAACTGGATTTGAAAATCCCGACCAGTTGTAAAAATTGAATTTTCAAAATCTCGACCAGTTACAAAAACTAAATTTGAAAATCCCGACCAGTTATAAAACTGGATTTGAAAATCCTGACCAGTTATAGAAACTAGATATGAAAATGCTGATCAGTTATAATACTATATTTGAAAATCCCGACCAATTATAAATCTGGATTTGAAAATCTCGACCAGTTATAGAAACTGCATTTGAAAATCCCGACCAGTTATAAAACTGGATTTGAAAATCCCAACCAGTTATAAAACTAGATTTAAAAATCCCGACCAGTTATAGAAACTGGATTTGAAAATCCCGACCAGTTATAAAACTGGATTTGAAAATCCCGACCAGTTATAGAAACTGGATTTGAAAATTCTGACCAGTTATAAAACTGGATTTCAAAATCCCAACCAGTTATAGAAACTGGATTTGAAAATCCCGACCAGTTATGACACTAGATTTGAAAATCCCGACCAGTTATAGAAACTGGATTTGAAAATCCCGTCTTGTTATAAAAACTTAATTTGAAAATCCCTACCAGATATAGAAACTGGATTTGAAAATCCCGACCAGTTATAGAAACTGGATTTTAAAATCCCGACCAGTTATAGAAACTAGATTTGAAAATCCTGAGCAGTTATAGAAACTGGATTTGAAAATCCCGACCAGTTATAAAAACTAGATTTGAAAATCCCGACCAGTTATAGAAACTGGATTTGAAAATCCCGACCAGTTATATAAACTGGATTTGAAAATCCCGACCAGTTATAGAAACTGGATTTGAAAATCCTAATCAGTTATAACACTGGATTTGAAAATCCCGACCAATTATAAAACTAGATTTGAAAATCGGGACCTCTTATAGAAACTGGATTTGAAAATCCCGACCAGTTATAAATCTGAATTTGAAAATCCCAACCAGTTATAAAACTATATTTAAAAATCCCGACCAGTTATAGAAACTGCATTTGAAAATCCCGACCAGTTATAAAACTGGATTTGAAAATCCCGACCAGTTATAGAAATTGGATTTGAAAATCCTGATCAGTTATGACACTAGATTTGGAAATCACGACTAGTTATAGAAACTGGATTTGAAAATCCCGACCAGTTATAGAAACTGGATTTGAAAATTCCGACCAGTTATAGAAACTGGATTTGAAAATCCCGACCAGTTATAAAACTGGATTTGAAAATCCCGACCTGTTATAGAAACTGGATTTAAAAATCCCGACCAGTTATAAAACTGGATTTGAAAATCCTGACCAGTTATAAAAACTGTATTTGAAAATCCCGACCAGTTATAGAAACTGGATTTCAAAATACCGACCAGTTATCGAAACTGGATTTGAAAATCTCGACCAGTTATAGAAACTGGATTTGAAAATCCCGACCAGTTATAACACTGAATTTGAAAATCCCGACTAGTTATAAAAACTGGATTTGAAAATCCCGACCAGTTATAGAAACTGGATTTCAAAATCCCGACCAGTTATAGAAACTTGATTTGAAAATCCCGACCAGTTATAACACTGAATTTGAAAATCCCGACCAGTTATAGAAATTGGAGTTGAAAATCCCGACCAGTTATAAAACTGGATTTGAAAATCCCGACCAGTTATAAAACTGGATTTAAAAATCCCGACGAGTTATAGAAACTGAATTTGAAAATCATGATCAGTTATAACACTGGATTTGAAAATCCCGACCAATTATAAAACTAGATTTGAAAATCCCGACCAGTTATAGAAAATGGATTTGAAAATCCCTACCAGTTATAAAACTGGATTTGAAAATCCCGACCAGTTATAAAACTGGATTTAAAAATCCCGACCAGTTATAGAAACTGGATTTGAAAATCCCGACCAGTTATAAAACTGGATTTGAAAATCCTGACCAGTTATAGAAAATGCATTTGAAAATCCCGACCAGTTATAAAACTGGATTTGAAAATTCCGACCAGTTATAAAACTGGATTTAAAAATCCTGACCAGTTATAGAAACTGGATTTGAAAATCCTGACCACTTATAAAACTGGATTTGAAAATCCCGACCAGTTATAGAAACTGGATTTAAAAATTCCGACCAGTTATGACACTAGATTTGAAAATCCCGACCTGTTATAGATACTTGATTTGAAAATTCTGACCAGTTATAAAAACTAGAGTTGAAAATCCCGACCAGTTATAAAAACTGGAATTGAAAATCTCGACAGTTATAGAAACTGGAATTGAAAATCTCGACCAGTTATAGAAACTGGATTTGAAAATCCTGACCAGTTATAGAAACTGGATTTGAAAATCCCGACCAGTTATAAAATCTGGAATTGAAAATCCCGACCAGTTATAGAAACTGGATTTCAAAATCCCGACCAGTTATAGAAACTGGATTTGAAAATCCCGACCAGTTATAGAAACTGGATTTGAAAATCCCGACCAGTTATAACACTGAATTTGAAAATCCCGACCAGTTATAGAAACTTGATTTGAAAATCCCGACCAGTTATAACACTGAATTTGAAAATCATGACCGGTTATAAAAACTGGATTTGAAAATCCCGACCAGTTATAGAAACTTGATTTGAAAATCCTGACCAGTTATAGAAACTGGATTTGAAAATCCCGACCAGTTATAAAAACTAGATTTGAAAATCCTGACCAGTTATAAAACTGGATTTGAAAATCGCGAACAGTTATAGAAACTGGATTTGAAAATCCTGATCAGTTATAACACTGGATTTGAAAATTCCGACCAATTATAAAACTAGATTTGAAAATCGGGACCTGTTATAGAAACTGGATTTGAAAATCTCGACCAGTTATAAATCTGGATTTGAAAATCCCAACCAGTTATAAAACTAGATTTAAAAATCCCGACCAGTTATAGAAACTGCATTTGAAAATCCTGACCAGTTATAAAACTGGATTTGAAAATCCCGACCAGTTATAGAAATTGGATTTGAAAATCACGACCAGTTATGACACTAGATTTGGAAATCACGACCAGTTATAGAAACTGGATTTGAAAATCCCGACGAGTTATAGAAACTGGATTTGAAAATCCCGACCAGTTATAGAAACTGGATTTGAAAATCCCGACCAGTTATAGAAACTGGATTTGAAAATCCCGACCAGTTACAAAAACTGGATTTGAAAATCCCGACCAGTTATAAAAACTAGATTTGAAAATCCCGACCAGTTATAGAAACTGGATTTGAAAATCCCAACCAGTTATAGAAACTGGATTTGAAAATCCCGACCAGTTATAGAAACTAGATTTGAAAATCCCGACCAGTTATAAAACTGGATTTGAAAATCCCGACCAGTTATAGAAACTGGATTTGAAAATCCCGACCAGTTATAAAATCTGGAATTGAAAATCCCGACCAGTTATAGAAACTGGATTTCAAAATCCCGACCAGTTATAGAAACTCGATTTGAAAATCCCGACCAGTTATAGAAACTGGATTTGAAAATCCCGACCAGTTATAGAAACTGGATTTGAAAATCCCGACCGTTATAAAAACTGGATTTGAAAATCCCGACCAGTTATAGAAACTTGATTTGAAAATCCTGACCAGTTATAGAAACTGGATTTGAAAATCCCGACCAGTTATAGAAACTGGATTTGAAAATCCTGATCAGTTATAACACTGGATTTAAAAATCCCGACCAATTATAAAACTAGATTTGAAAATCGGGACCTCTTATAGAAACTGGATTTGAAAATCCCGACCAGTTATAAATCTGGATTTGAAAATCCCAACCAGTTATAAAACTAGATTTAAAAATCCCGACCAGTTATAGAAACTGCATTTGAAAGTCCTGACCAGTTATAAAACTAGATTTGAAAATCCCGACCAGTTATAGAAATTGGATTTGAAAATCCTGACCAGTTATGACACTAGATTTGGAAATCACGACCAGTTATAGAAACTGGATTTGAAAATCCCGACCAGTAATAGAAATTGGATTTGAAAATCCCGACCAGTTATAGAAACTGGATTTGAAAATCCCGACCAGTTATAGAAACTGGATTTGAAAATCCCGACCAGTTATAGAAACTGGATTTGAAAATCCCGACCAGTTATAGAAATTAGATTTGAAAATCCCGACCAGTTATAAAACTGGATTTGAAAATCCCGACCAGTTATAGAAACTGGATTTGAAAATCCCGACCAGTTATAAAAACTGGATTTGAAAATCCCGACCAGTTATAAAAACTGGATTTGAAAATCCCGACCAGTTATAGAAACTGGATTTGAAAATCCCGACCAGTTATAACACTGAATTTGAAAATCCCGACCAGTTATAAAAACTGGATTTGAAAATCCCGACCAGTTATAGAAACTAGATTTGAAAATCCCGACCGGTTATAAAAACTAGATTTGAAAATCCCGACCAGTTATAGAAACTTGATTTGAAAATCCTGACCAGTTATAGAAACTGGATTTGAAAATCCCGACCAGTTATAAAAACTGGATTTGAAAATCCCGACCAGTTATAAAACTGGATTTGAAAATCCCGACCAGTTATAGAAACTGGATTTAAAAATCCTGATCAGTTATAGAAACTGGATTTAAAAATCCTGATCAGTTATAACACTGGATTTGAAAATCCCGACCAGTTATAGAAACTGGATTTCAAGATCCCGACCAGTTATAGAAACTTGATTTGAAAATCCCGACCAGTTATAACACTGAATTTGAAAATCCCGACCAGTTATAGAAATTGGATTTGAAAATCCCGACTAGTTATAAAACTGGATTTGAAAATCCCGACCAGTTATAGAAACTGGATTTCAAAATCCTGACCAGTTATAAAACTGGATTTGAAAATACCGACCAGTTATAGAAATTGGATTTGAAAATCCCGACCAGTTATGACACTAGATTTAAAAATCCCGACCAGTTATAGAAACTGGATTTGAAAATCCCGACAAGTTATAGAAACTGGATTTGAAAATCCCAACCAGTTATAGAAACTGGATTTGAAAATCCCGACCAGTTATAGAAACTGGATTTCAAGATCCCGACCAGTTATAGAAACTTGATTTGAAAATCCCGACCAGTTATAACACTAAATTTGAAAATCCCGACCAGTTATAGAAATTGGATTTGAAAATCCCGACTAGTTATAAAACTGGATTTGAAAATCCCGACAAGTTATAGAAACTGGATTTCAAAATCCTGACCAGTTATAAAACTGGATTTGAAAATCCCGACCAGTTATAGAAATTGGATTTGAAAATCCCGACCAGTTATGACACTAGATTTAAAAATCCCGACCAGTTATAGAAACTGGATTTGAAAATCCCGACCAGTTATAGAAACTGGATTTGAAAATCCCAACCAGTTATAGAAACTGGATTTGAAAATCCCGACCAGTTGTAAAAATTGAATTTTCAAAATCTCGACCAGTTACAAAAACTAAATTTGAAAATCCCGACCAGTTATAAAACTGGATTTGAAAATCCTGACCAGTTATAGAAACTAGATATGAAAATGCTGATCAGTTATAATACTATATTTGAAAATCCCGACCAATTATAAATCTGGATTTGAAAATCTCGACCAGTTATATAAACTGCATTTGAAAATCCCGACCAGTTATAAAACTGGATTTGAAAATCCCAACCAGTTATAAAACTAGATTTAAAAATCCCGACCAGTTATAGAAACTGGATTTGAAAATCCCGACCAGTTATAAAACTGGATTTGAAAATCCCGACCAGTTATAGAAACTGGATTTGAAAATTCTGACCAGTTATAAAACTGGATTTCAAAATCCCAACCAGTTATAGAAACTGGATTTGAAAATCCCGACCAGTTATGACACTAGATTTGAAAATCCCGACCAGTTATAGAAACTGGATTTGAAAATCCCGTCTTGTTATAAAAACTGAATTTGAAAATCCCTACCAGATATAGAAACTGGATTTGAAAATCCCGACCAGTTATAGAAACTGGATTTAAAAATTCCGACCAGTTATGACACTAGATTTGAAAATCCCGACCTGTTATAGATACTTGATTTGAAAATTCTGACCAGTTATAAAAACTAGAGTTGAAAATCCCGACCAGTTATAAAAACTGGAATTGAAAATCTCGACAGTTATAGAAACTGGAATTGAAAATCTCGACCAGTTATAGAAACTGGATTTGAAAATCCTGACCAGTTATAGAAACTGGATTTGAAAATCCCGACCAGTTATAAAATCTGGAATTGAAAATCCCGACCAGTTATAGAAACTGGATTTCAAAATCCCGACCAGTTATAGAAACTGGATTTGAAAATCCCGACCAGTTATAGAAACTGGATTTGAAAATCTCGACCAGTTATAACACTGAATTTGAAAATCCCGACCAGTTATAGAAACTTGATTTGAAAATCCCGACCAGTTATAACACTGAATTTGAAAATCATGACCGGTTATAAAAACTGGATTTGAAAATCCCGACCAGTTATAGAAACTTGATTTGAAAATCCTGACCAGTTATAGAAACTGGATTTGAAAATCCCGACCAGTTAGAAAAACTAGATTTGAAAATCCTGACCAGTTATAAAACTGGATTTGAAAATCGCGAACAGTTATAGAAACTGGATTTGAAAATCCTGATCAGTTATAACACTGGATTTGAAAATTCTGACCAATTATAAAACTAGATTTGAAAATCGGGACCTGTTATAGAAACTGGATTTGAAAATCTCGACCAGTTATAAATCTGGATTTGAAAATCCCAACCAGTTATAAAACTAGATTTAAAAATCCCGACCAGTTATAGAAACTGCATTTGAAAATCCTGACCAGTTATAAAACTGGATTTGAAAATCCCGACCAGTTATAGAAATTGGATTTGAAAATCACGACCAGTTATGACACTAGATTTGGAAATCACGACCAGTTATAGAAACTGGATTTGAAAATCCCGACGAGTTATAGAAACTGGATTTGAAAATCCCGACCAGTTATAGAAACTGGATTTGAAAATCCCGACCAGTTATAGAAACTGGATTTGAAAATCCCGACCAGTTACAAAAACTGGATTTGAAAATCCCGACCAGTTATAAAAACTAGATTTGAAAATCCCGACCAGTTATAGAAACTGGATTTGAAAATCCCAACCAGTTATAGAAACTGGATTTGAAAATCCCGACCAGTTATAGAAACTAGATTTGAAAATCCCGACCAGTTATAAAACTGGATTTGAAAATCCCGACCAGTTATAGAAACTGGATTTGAAAATCCCGACCAGTTATAAAATCTGGAATTGAAAATCCCGACCAGTTATAGAAACTGGATTTCAAAATCCCGACCAGTTATAGAAACTCGATTTGAAAATCCCGACCAGTTATAGAAACTGGATTTGAAAATCCCGACCAGTTATAGAAACTGGATTTGAAAATCCCGACCGTTATAAAAACTGGATTTGAAAATCCCGACCAGTTATAGAAACTTGATTTGAAAATCCTGACCAGTTATAGAAACTGGATTTGAAAATCCCGACCAGTTATAGAAACTGGATTTGAAAATCCTGATCAGTTATAACACTGGATTTAAAAATCCCGACCAATTATAAAACTAGATTTGAAAATCGGGACCTCTTATAGAAACTGGATTTGAAAATCCCGACCAGTTATAAATCTGGATTTGAAAATCCCAACCAGTTATAAAACTAGATTTAAAAATCCCGACCAGTTATAGAAACTGCATTTGAAAGTCCTGACCAGTTATAAAACTAGATTTGAAAATCCCGACCAGTTATAGAAATTGGATTTGAAAATCCTGACCAGTTATGACACTAGATTTGGAAATCACGACCAGTTATAGAAACTGGATTTGAAAATCCCGACCAGTAATAGAAATTGGATTTGAAAATCCCGACCAGTTATAGAAACTGGATTTGAAAATCCCGACCAGTTATAGAAACTGGATTTGAAAATCCCGACCAGTTATAGAAACTGGATTTGAAAATCCCGACCAGTTATAGAAATTAGATTTGAAAATCCCGACCAGTTATAAAACTGGATTTGAAAATCCCGACCAGTTATAGAAACTGGATTTGAAAATCCCGACCAGTTATAAAAACTGGATTTGAAAATCCCGACCAGTTATAAAAACTGGATTTGAAAATCCCGACCAGTTATAGAAACTGGATTTGAAAATCCCGACCAGTTATAACACTGAATTTGAAAATCCCGACCAGTTATAAAAACTGGATTTGAAAATCCCGACCAGTTATAGAAACTAGATTTGAAAATCCCGACCGGTTATAAAAACTAGATTTGAAAATCCCGACCAGTTATAGAAACTTGATTTGAAAATCCTGACCAGTTATAGAAACTGGATTTGAAAATCCCGACCAGTTATAAAAACTGGATTTGAAAATCCCGACCAGTTATAAAACTGGATTTGAAAATCCCGACCAGTTATAGAAACTGGATTTAAAAATCCTGATCAGTTATAGAAACTGGATTTAAAAATCCTGATCAGTTATAACACTGGATTTGAAAATCCCGACCAGTTATAGAAACTGGATTTCAAGATCCCGACCAGTTATAGAAACTTGATTTGAAAATCCCGACCAGTTATAACACTGAATTTGAAAATTCCGACCAGTTATAGAAATTGGATTTGAAAATCCCGACTAGTTATAAAACTGGATTTGAAAATCCCGACCAGTTATAGAAACTGGATTTCAAAATCCTGACCAGTTATAAAACTGGATTTGAAAATACCGACCAGTTATAGAAATTGGATTTGAAAATCCCGACCAGTTATGACACTAGATTTAAAAATCCCGACCAGTTATAGAAACTGGATTTGAAAATCCCGACAAGTTATAGAAACTGGATTTGAAAATCCCAACCAGTTATAGAAACTGGATTTGAAAATCCCGACCAGTTATAGAAACTGGATTTCAAGATCCCGACCAGTTATAGAAACTTGATTTGAAAATCCCGACCAGTTATAACACTAAATTTGAAAATCCCGACCAGTTATAGAAATTGGATTTGAAAATCCCGACTAGTTATAAAACTGGATTTGAAAATCCCGACAAGTTATAGAAACTGGATTTCAAAATCCTGACCAGTTATAAAACTGGATTTGAAAATCCCGACCAGTTATAGAAATTGGATTTGAAAATCCCGACCAGTTATGACACTAGATTTAAAAATCCCGACCAGTTATAGAAACTGGATTTGAAAATCCCGACCAGTTATAGAAACTGGATTTGAAAATCCCAACCAGTTATAGAAACTGGATTTGAAAATCCCGACCAGTTGTAAAAATTGAATTTTCAAAATCTCGACCAGTTACAAAAACTAAATTTGAAAATCCCGACCAGTTATAAAACTGGATTTGAAAATCCTGACCAGTTATAGAAACTAGATATGAAAATGCTGATCAGTTATAATACTATATTTGAAAATCCCGACCAATTATAAATCTGGATTTGAAAATCTCGACCAGTTATAGAAACTGCATTTGAAAATCCCGACCAGTTATAAAACTGGATTTGAAAATCCCAACCAGTTATAAAACTAGATTTAAAAATCCCGACCAGTTATAGAAACTGGATTTGAAAATCCCGACCAGTTATAAAACTGGATTTGAAAATCCCGACCAGTTATAGAAACTGGATTTGAAAATTCTGACCAGTTATAAAACTGGATTTCAAAATCCCAACCAGTTATAGAAACTGGATTTGAAAATCCCGACCAGTTATGACACTAGATTTGAAAATCCCGACCAGTTATAGAAACTGGATTTGAAAATCCCGTCTTGTTATAAAAACTTAATTTGAAAATCCCTACCAGATATAGAAACTGGATTTGAAAATCCCGACCAGTTATAGAAACTGGATTTTAAAATCCCGACCAGTTATAGAAACTAGATTTGAAAATCCTGAGCAGTTATAGAAACTGGATTTGAAAATCCCGACCAGTTATAAAAACTAGATTTGAAAATCCCGACCAGTTATAGAAACTGGATTTGAAAATCCCGACCAGTTATATAAACTGGATTTGAAAATCCCGACCAGTTATAGAAACTGGATTTGAAAATCCTAATCAGTTATAACACTGGATTTGAAAATCCCGACCAATTATAAAACTAGATTTGAAAATCGGGACCTCTTATAGAAACTGGATTTGAAAATCCCGACCAGTTATAAATCTGAATTTGAAAATCCCAACCAGTTATAAAACTATATTTAAAAATCCCGACCAGTTATAGAAACTGCATTTGAAAATCCCGACCAGTTATAAAACTGGATTTGAAAATCCCGACCAGTTATAGAAATTGGATTTGAAAATCCTGATCAGTTATGACACTAGATTTGGAAATCACGACTAGTTATAGAAACTGGATTTGAAAATCCCGACCAGTTATAGAAACTGGATTTGAAAATTCCGACCAGTTATAGAAACTGGATTTGAAAATCCCGACCAGTTATAAAACTGGATTTGAAAATCCCGACCTGTTATAGAAACTGGATTTAAAAATCCCGACCAATTATAAAACTGGATTTGAAAATCCTGACCAGTTATAAAAACTGTATTTGAAAATCCCGACCAGTTATAGAAACTGGATTTCAAAATACCGACCAGTTATCGAAACTGGATTTGAAAATCTCGACCAGTTATAGAAACTGGATTTGAAAATCCCGACCAGTTATAACACTGAATTTGAAAATCCCGACTAGTTATAAAAACTGGATTTGAAAATCCCGACCAGTTATAGAAACTGGATTTCAAAATCCCGACCAGTTATAGAAACTTGATTTGAAAATCCCGACCAGTTATAACACTGAATTTGAAAATCCCGACCAGTTATAGAAATTGGAGTTGAAAATCCCGACTAGTTATAAAACTGGATTTGAAAATCCCGACCAGTTATAGAAACTGGATTTCAAAATCCTGACCAGTTATAAAACTGGATTTGAAAATCCCGACCAGTTATAAAAATTGGATTTGAAAATCCCGACCAGTTATGACACTAGATTTAAAAATCCCGACCAGTTATAGAAACTGGATTTGAAAATCCCGACTAGTTATAGAAACTGGATTTGAAAATCCCAACCAGTTATAGAAACTGGATTTGAAAATCCCGACCAGTTGTAAAAATTGAATTTTGAAAATCTCGACCAGTTACAAAAACTAGATTTGAAAATCCCGACCAGTTATAAAACTGGATTTGAAAATCCTGACCAGTTATAGAAACTAGATATGAAAATCCTGATCAGTTATAATACTAGATTTGAAAATCCCGACCAATTATAAATCTGGATTTGAAAATCTCGACCAGTTATAGAAACTGCATTTGAAAATCCCGACCAGTTATAAAACTGGATTTGAAAATCCCAACCAGTTATAAAACTAGATTTAAAAATCCCGACCAGTTATAGAAACTGGATTTGAAAATCCCGACCAGTTATAAAACTGGATTTGAAAATCCCGACCAGTTATAGAAACTAGATTTGAAAATTCTTACCAGTTATAAAACTGGATTTCAAAATCCCAACCAGTTATAGAAACTGGATTTGAAAATCCCGACCAGTTATGACACTAGATTTGAAAATCCCGACCAGTTATAGAAACTGGATTTGAAAATCCCGTCCTGTTATAAAAACTTAATTTGAAAATCCCTACCAGATATAGAAACTGGATTTGAAAATCCCGACCAGTTATAGAAACTGGATTTTAAAATCCCGACCAGTTATAGAAACTAGATTTGAAAATCCTGACCAGTTATAGAAACTGGATTTGAAAATCCCGATCAGTTATAAAAACTAGATTTGAAAATCCCGACCAGTTATAGAAACTGGATTTGAAAATCCCGACCAGTTATATAAACTGGATTTGAAAATCCCGACCAGTTATAGAAACTGGATTTGAAAATCCTAATCAGTTATAACACTGGATTTGAAAATCCCGACCAATTATAAAACTAGATTTGAAAATCGGGACCTCTTATAGAAACTGGATTTGAAAATCCCGACCAGTTATAAATCTGAATTTGAAAATCCCAACCAGTTATAAAACTAGATTTAAAAATCCCGACCAGTTATAGAAACTGCATTTGAAAATCCTGACCAGTTATAAAACTGGATTTGAAAATCCCGACCAGTTATAGAAATTGGATTTGAAAATCCTGACCAGTTATGACACTAGATTTGGAAATCACGACCAGTTATAGAAACTAGATTTGAAAATCCCGACCAGTTATAGAAACTGGATTTGAAAATCCCGACCAGTTATAAAACTGGATTTGAAAATCCCGACCTGTTATAGAAACTGGATTTAAAAATCCCGACCAGTTATAAAACTGGATTTGAAAATCCCGACCAGTTATAAAAACTGGATTTGAAAATCCCGACTAGTTATAGAAACTGGATTTCAAAATACCGACCAGTTATCGAAACTGGATTTGAAAATCCCGACCAGTTATAGAAACTGGATTTGAAAATCCCGACCAGTTATAACACTGAATTTGAAAATCCCGACCAGTTATAGAAATTGGATTTGAAAATCCCGACTAGTTATAAAACTGGATTTGAAAATCCCGACCAGTTATAGAAACTGGATTTCAAAATCCTGACCAGTTATAAAACTGGATTTGAAAATCCCGACCAGTTATAACACTGAATTTGAAAATCCCGACCAGTTATAGAAATTGGATTTGAAAATCCCGACTAGTTATAAAACTGGATTTGAAAATCCCGACCAGTTATAGAAACTGGATTTCAAAATCCTGACCAGTTATAAAACTGGATTTGAAAATCCCGACCAGTTATAGAAATTGGATTTGAAAATCCCGACCAGTTATGACACTAGATTTAAAAATCCCGACCAGTTATAGAAACTGGATTTGAAAATCCCGACTAGTTATAGAAACTGGATTTGAAAATCCCAACCAGTTATAGAAACTGGATTTGAAAATCCCGACCAGTTGTAAAAATTGAATTTTGAAAATCTCGACCAGTTACAAAAACTAGATTTGAAAATCCCGACCAGTTATAAAACTGGATTTGAAAATCCTGACCAGTTATAGAAACTAGATATGAAAATCCTGATCAGTTATAATACTAGATTTGAAAATCCCGACCAATTGTAAATCTGGATTTGAAAATCTTGACCAGTTATAGAAACTGCATTTGAAAATCCCGACCAGTTATAAAACTGGATTTGAAAATCCCAACCAGTTATAAAACTAGATTTAAAAATCCCGACCAGTTATAGAAACTGGATTTGAAAATCCCGACCAGTTATAAAACTGGATTTGAAAATCCCGACCAGTTATAGAAACTGGATTTGAAAATTCTGACCAGTTATAAAACTGGATTTCAAAATCCCAACCAGTTATAGAAACTGGATTTGAAAATCCCGACCATTTATGACACTAGATTTGAAAATCCCGACCAGTTATAGAAACTGGATTTGAAAATCCCGTCCTGTTATAAAAACTTAATTTGAAAATCCCTACCAGATATAGAAACTGGATTTGAAAATCCCGACCAGTTATAGAAACTGGATTTTAAAATCCCGACCAGTTATAGAAACTAGATTTGAAAATCCTGACCAGTTATAGAAACTGGATTTGAAAATCCCGACCAGTTATAAAAACTAGATTTGAAAATCCCGACCAGTTATAGAAACTGGATTTGAAAATCCCGACCAGTTATATAAACTGGATTTGAAAATCCCGACCAGTTATAGAAACTGGATTTGAAAATCCTAATCAGTTATAACACTGGATTTGAAAATCCCGACCAATTATAAAACTAGATTTGAAAATCGGGACCTCTTATAGAAACTGGATTTGAAAATCCCGACCAGTTATAAATCTGAATTTGAAAATCCCAACCAGTTATAAAACTAGATTTAAAAATCCCGACCAGTTATAGAAACTGCATTTGAAAATCCTGACCAGTTATAAAACTGGATTTGAAAATCCCGACCAGTTATAGAAATTGGATTTGAAAATCCTGACCAGTTATGACACTAGATTTGGAAATCACGACCAGTTATAGAAACTGGATTTGAAAATCCCGACCAGTTATAGAAACTGGATTTGAAAATCCCGACCAGTTGTAAAAACTGAATTTTGCAAATCCCGACCAGTTACAAAAACTGGATTTGAAAATCCCGACCAGTTATAAAAACTGGATTTGAAAATCCCCACCAGTTATAGAAACTGGATTTGAAAATCCCGACCAGTTATAGAAACTGGATTTGAAAATCCCGACCAGTTATAGAAACTAGATTTCAAAATCCCGACCAGTTATAAAACTGGATTTGAAAATCCCGACCAGTTATAGAAACTGGATTTTAAAATCCTGACCAGTTATAAAAACTGGATTTGAAAATCCCGACCAGTTATAGAAACTGGATTTCAAAATCCCAATCAGTTATAGAAACTGTATTTGAAAATCCCGACCAGTTATAGAAACTGGATTTGAAAATCCCGACCAGTTATAACACTGGATTTGAAAATCCCGACCAATTATAAAACTAGATTTGAAAATCGGGACCTCTTATAGAAACTGGATTTGAAAATCCCGACCAGTTATAAATCTGAATTTGAAAATCCCAACCAGTTATAAAACTAGATTTAAAAATCCCGACCAGTTATAGAAACTGCATTTGAAAATCCTGACCAGTTATAAAACTGGATTTGAAAATCCCGACCAGTTATAGAAACTGGATTTGAAAATCCTGACCAGTTATGACACTAGATTTGGAAATCACGACCAGTTATAGAAACTGGATTTGAAAATCCCGACCAGTTATAGAAACTGGATTTGAAAATCCCGACCAGTTATAAAACTGGATTTGAAAATCCCGACCTGTTATAGAAACTGGATTTAAAAATCCCGACCAGTTATAAAACTGGATTTGAAAATCCCGACCAGTTATAAAAACTGGATTTGAAAATCCCGACTAGTTATAGAAACTGGATTTCAAAATACCGACCAGTTATCGAAACTGGATTTGAAAATCCCGACCAGTTATAGAAACTGGATTTGAAAATCCCGACCAGTTATAACACTGAATTTGAAAATCCCGACTAGTTATAAAAACTGGATTTGAAAATCCCGACCAGTTATAGAAACTGGATTTGAAAATCCTCACCAGTCATAGAAATTGAATTTAAAAATCCAGACCAGTTATGAAAACTGGATTTGAAAATCCCGACCAGTTATAAAACTGGATTTGAAAATCCCGACGAGTTATAGAAACTAAATTTGAAAATCCTGATCAGTTATAACACTGGATTTGAAAATCCCGACCAATTATAAAACTAGATTTGAAAATCCCGACCAGTTATAGCAAATGGATTTGAAAATCCCGACCAGTTATAAAACTGGATTTGAAAATCCCGACCAGTTATAAAACTGGATTTGAAAATCCCGACCAGTTATGACACTAGATTTGAAAATCCCGACCAGTTATAGAAACTGGTTTGAAAATCCCGACTAGTTATAAAAACTGGATTTGAAAATCCCGACCAGTTATAGAAACTGGATTTGAAAATCCTGACCAGTTATAGAAACTGGATTATAAAATCCCGACCAATTATAGAAACTGGATTTGAAAATCCTGACCAGTTATAGAAACTGGATTTGAAAATTCCGACAAGTTATAAAAACTAGATTTGAAAATCCCGACCAGTTATAACACTGAATTTGAAAATCCCGACCAGTTATAAAAACTGGAATTGAAAATCCCGACCAGTTATAGAAACTTGATTTGAAAACCCTGACCAGTTATAAAACTAGATTTGAAAATCCCGACCAGTTATAAAACTAGATTTGAAAATCCCGACCAGTTATAGAAACTGGATTTGAAAATCCTGATCAGTTATAACACTTGATTTGAAAATCTCGACCAATTATAAAACTAGATTTGAAAATCCTGACCTGTTATAGAAACTGGATTTGAAAATCCCGACCAATTATAAATCTGGATTTGAAAATCCCAACCAGTTAAAAAACTAGATTTAAAAATCCCGACCAGTTATAGAAATTGGATTTGAAAATCCCGACTAGTTATAAAACTGGATTTGAAAATCCCGACCAGTTATAGAAACTGTATTTCAAAATCCTGACCAGTTATAAAACTGGATTTGAAAATCCCGACCAGTTATAGAAATTGGATTTGAAAATCCCGACCAGTTATGACACTAGATTTAAAAATCACGACCAGTTATAGAAACTGGATTTGAAAATCCCGACCAGTTATAGAAACTGGATTTGAAAATCCCAACCAGTTATAGAAACTGGATTTGAAAATCCCGACAAGTTGTAAAAACTGAATTTTGAAAATCTCGACCAGTTACAAAAACTAGATTTGAAAATCCCCACCAGTTATAAACTGGATTTGAAAATCCTGACCAGTTATAGAAACTAGATTTGAAAATCCTGATCAGTTATAACACTAGATTTGAAAATCCCGACCAATTATATATCTGGATTTGAAAATTTCGACCAGTTATAGAAACTGCATTTGAAAATCCCGACCAGTTATAAAACTGGATTTGAAAATCCCAACCAGTTATAAAACTAGATTTAAAAATCCCGACCAGTTATAGAAACTGGATTTGAAAATTCCGACCAGTTATAAAACTGGATTTGAAAATCCCGACCAGTTATAGAAACTGGATTTGAAAATTATGATCAGTTATAAAACTGGATTTGAAAATCCCAACCAGTTATAGAAACTGGATCTGAAAATCCCGACCAGTTATGACACTAGATTTGAAAATCCCGACCAGTTATAGAAACTGGATTTGAAAATCCCGTCCTGTTATAAAAACTTAATTTGAAAATCCCTACCAGATATAGAAACTGGATTTGAAAATCCTGACCAGTTATAGAAACTGGATTTTAAAATCCCGACCAGTTATAGAAACTAGATTTGAAAATCCTGACCAGTTATAGAAACTGGATTTGAAAATCCCGACCAGTTACAAAAACTAGATTTGAAAATCCCGACCAGTTATAGAAACTGGATTTGAAAATCCCGACCAGTTATATAAACTGGATTTGAAAATATCGACCAGTTATAGAAACTAGATTTGAAAATCCCGACCAGTTATAAAACTGGATTTGAAAATCCCGACCAGTTATAGAAACTATATTTGAAAATCCCGACCAGTAATAAAAACTGAATTTGAAAATCCCAACCAGTTATAGAAACTGGATTTTAAAATCCCGACCAGTTATAGAAACTGGAGTTGAAAATTCCGACCAGTTATAACACTGAATTTGAAAATCCCGATCAGTTATAAAAACTGGATTTGAAAATCCCGACCAGTTATAGAGACTGGATTTGAAAATTCTGACCAGTTATAGAAACTGAATTTGAAAATCCCGACCAGTTATAAAAACTGGATTTGAAAATCCCGACCAGTTATAAAACTGGATTTGAAAATCCCGACGAGTTATAGAAACTGAATTTGAAAATCCTGATCAGCTATAACACTGGATTTGAAAATCCCGACCAATTATAAAACTAGATTTGAAAATCTCGACCAGTTATAGAAAATGGATATGAAAATCCCGACCAATTATAGAAACTAGATTTCAAAATTCCGACCAGTTATAGAAACTAGATTTGAAAATCCCGACCGGTTATAAAAACTGGATTTGAAAATCCCGACCAGTTATAGAAACTTGATTTGAAAATCCTGACCAGTTATAGAAACTGGATTTGAAAATCCCGACCAGTTATAAAAACTGGATTTGAAAATCCCGACCAGTTATAAAACTGGATTTGAAAATCCCGACCAGTTATATAAACTGGATTTGAAAATCCTGATCAGTTATAACACTGGATTTGAAAATCCCGACCAGTTATAGAAACTGGATTTCAAAATCCCGACCAGTTATAGAAACTGGATTTGAAAATCCCGACCAGTTATAACACTGAATTTGAAAATCCCGACCGTTTATAAAAACTGGATTTGAAAATCCCAACCAGTTATAAAACTGGATTTGAAAATCCCGACCAGTTATAGAAACTGGATTTGAAAATCCTGATCAGTTATAACACTGGATTTGAAAATCCCGACCAATTATAAAACTAGATTTGAAAATCCCGACCAGTTATAGAAAATGGATTTGAAAATCTCGACCAGTTATAAAACTGGATTTGAAAATCCCGACCAGTTATAGAAACTGGATTTGAAAATCCCGACCAGTTATAACACTGAATTTGAAAATCCCGACCAGTTATAAAAACTGGATTTGAAAATCCCGACTAGTTATAAAAACTGGATTTGAAAATCCTGACCAGTTATAGCAACTGAATTTGAAAATCCTGACTAGTTATAAAAACTGGATTTGAAAATCCTGACCAGTTATAGAAACTGAATTTGAAAATCCCGACCAGTTATAAACACTGGATTTGAAAATCCCGACCAGTTATAAAATTGGATTTGAAAATCGCGAGGAGTTATAGAAACTGAATTTGAAAATCCTGATCAGTTATAACACTAGATTTGAAAATCCCGACTAATTACAAAACAAGATTTGAAAATCCCGACCAGTTATAGAAAATGGATTTGAAAATCCCGACCAGTTATAAAACTGGATTTGAAAATCCCCACTAGTTATAAAACTGGATTTGAAAATCCCGACGAGTTATAGAAGCTGAATTTGAAAATCCTGATCAGTTATAACACTGGATTTGAAAATCCCGACCAATTATAAAACTAGATTTGAAAATCCTGACCAGTTATAGAAAATGGATTTGAAAATCCCGACCAGTTATAAAAACTGGATTTGAAAATCCCGACCAGTTATAAAAACTGGATTTCAAAATCCCGACCAGTTATAGAAACTGGATTTGAAAATCCCGACCAGTTATAGAAACTGGATTTGAAAATCCCAACCAGTTATAGAAACTGGATTTGAAAATCCCGACCAGTTGTAAAAATTGAATTTTGAAAATCTCGACCAGTTACAAAAACTAGATTTGAAAATCCCGACCAGTTATAAAACTGGATTTGAAAATCCTGACCAGTTATAGAAACTAGATATGAAAATCCTGATCAGTTATAATACTAGATTTGAAAATCCCGACCAATTATAAATCTGGATTTGAAAATCTCGACCAGTTATAGAAACTGCATTTGAAAATCCCGACCAGTTATAAAACTGGATTTGAAAATCCCAACCAGTTATAAAACTAGATTTAAAAATCCCGACCAGTTATAGAAACTGGATTTGAAAATCCCGACCAGTTATAAAACTGGATTTGAAAATCCCGACCAGTTATAGAAACTGGATTTGAAAATTCTGACCAGTTATAAAACTGGATTTCAAAATCCCAACCAGTTATAGAAACTGGATTTGAAAATCCCGACCAGTTATGACACTAGATTTGAAAATCCCGACCAGTTATAGAAACTGGATTTGAAAATCCCGTCCTGTTATAAAAACTTAATTTGAAAATCCCTACCAGATATAGAAACTGGATTTGAAAATCCCGACCAGTTATAGAAACTGGATTTTAAAATCCCGACCAGTTATAAAAACTAGATTTGAAAATCCTGACCAGTTATAGAAACTGGATTTGAAAATCCCGACCAGTTATAAAAACTAGATTTGAAAATCCCGACCAGTTATATAAACTGGATTTGAAAATCCCGACCAGTTATAGAAACTGGATTTGAAAATCCTAATCAGTTATAACACTGGATTTGAAAATCCCGACCAATTATAAAACTAGATTTGAAAATCGGGACCTCTTATAGAAACTGGATTTGAAAATCCCGACCAGTTATAAATCTGAATTTGAAAATCCCAACCAGTTATAAAACTAGATTTAAAAATCCCGACCAGTTATAGAAACTGCATTTGAAAATCCTGACCAGTTATAAAACTGGATTTGAAAATCCCGACCAGTTATAGAAATTGGATTTGAAAATCCTGACCAGTTATGACACTAGATTTGGAAATCACGACCAGTTATAGATACTAGATTTGAAAATCCCGACCAATTATAAATCTGGATTTGAAAATCTCGACCAGTTATAGAAACTGCATTTGAAAATCCCGACCAGTTATAAAACTGGATTTGAAAATCCCAACCAGTTATAAAACTAGATTTAAAAATCCCGACCAGTTATAGAAACTGGATTTGAAAATCCCGACCAGTTATAAAACTGGATTTGAAAATCCCGACCTGTTATAGAAACTGGATTTAAAAATCCCGACCAGTTATAAAACTGGATTTGAAAATCCCGACCAGTTATAAAAACTGGATTTGAAAATCCCGACTAGTTATAGAAACTGTATTTCAAAATACCGACCAGTTATCGAAACTGGATTTGAAAATCCCGACCAGTTATAGAAACTGGATTTGAAAATCCCGACCAGTTATAACACTGAATTTGAAAATCCCGACTAGTTATAAAAACTGGATTTGAAAATCCCGACCAGTTATAGAAACTGGATTTGAAAATCCTGACCAGTCATAGAAACTGAATTTAAAAATCCAGACCAGTTATGAAAATTGGATTTGAAAATCCCGACCAGTTATAAAACTGGATTTGAAAATCCCGACGAGTTATAGAAACTAAATTTGAAAATCCTGATCAGTTATAACACTGGATTTGAAAATCCCGACCAATTATAAAACTAGATTTGAAAATCCCGACCAGTTATAGCAAATGGATTTGAAAATCCCGACCAGTTATAAAACTGGATTTGAAAATCCCGACCAGTTATGACACTAGATTTGAAAATCCCGACCAGTTATAGAAACTGGATTTGAAAATCCCGACTAGTTATAAAAACTGGATTTGAAAATCCCGACCAGTTATAGAAACTGGATTTGAAAATCCCGACCAGTTATATAAACTGGATTTTAAAATCCCGACCAATTATAGAAACTGGATTTTAAAATCCCGACCAATTATAGAAACTGGATTTGAAAATCCTGACCAGTTATAGAAACTGGATTTGAAAATCCCGACAAGTTATAAAAACTAGATTTGAAAATCCCGACTAGTTATAAAAACTGGATTTGAAAATCCCGACCAGTTATAGAAACTGGATTTGAAAATCCTCACCAGTCATAGAAATTGAATTTAAAAATCCAGACCAGTTATGAAAACTGGATTTGAAAATCCCGACCAGTTATAAAACTGGATTTGAAAATCCCGACGAGTTATAGAAACTAAATTTGAAAATCCTGATCAGTTATAACACTGGATTTGAAAATCCCGACCAATTATAAAACTAGATTTGAAAATCCCGACCAGTTATAGCAAATGGATTTGAAAATCCCGACCAGTTATAAAACTGGATTTGAAAATCCCGACCAGTTATAAAACTGGATTTGAAAATCCCGACCAGTTATGACACTAGATTTGAAAATCCCGACCAGTTATAGAAACTGGTTTGAAAATCCCGACTAGTTATAAAAACTGGATTTGAAAATCCCGACCAGTTATAGAAACTGGATTTGAAAATCCCGACCAGTTATAGAAACTGGATTTTAAAATCCCGACCAATTATAGAAACTGGATTTGAAAATCCTGACCAGTTATAGAAACTGGATTTGAAAATTCCGACAAGTTATAAAAACTAGATTTGAAAATCCCGACCAGTTATAACACTGAATTTGAAAATCCCGACCAGTTATAAAAACTGGAATTGAAAATCCCGACCAGTTATAGAAACTTGATTTGAAAACCCTGACCAGTTATAAAACTAGATTTGAAAATCCCGACCAGTTATAAAACTAGATTTGAAAATCCCGACCAGTTATAGAAACTGGATTTGAAAATCCTGATCAGTTATAACACTTGATTTGAAAATCTCGACCAATTATAAAACTAGATTTGAAAATCCTGACCTGTTATAGAAACTGGATTTGAAAATCCCGACCAATTATAAATCTGGATTTGAAAATCCCAACCAGTTAAAAAACTAGATTGAAAAATCCCGACCAGTTATAGAAATTGGATTTGAAAATCCCGACTAGTTATAAAACTGGATTTGAAAATCCCGACCAGTTATAGAAACTGGATTTCAAAATCCTGACCAGTTATAAAACTGGATTTGAAAATCCCGACCAGTTATAGAAATTGGATTTGAAAATCCCGACCAGTTATGACACTAGATTTAAAAATCACGACCAGTTATAGAAACTGGATTTGAAAATCCCGACCAGTTATAGAAACTGGATTTGAAAATCCCAACCAGTTATAGAAACTGGATTTGAAAATCCCGACAAGTTGTAAAAACTGAATTTTGAAAATCTCGACCAGTTACAAAAACTAGATTTGAAAATCCCCACCAGTTATAAAACTGGATTTGAAAATCCTGACCAGTTATAGAAACTAGATTTGAAAATCCTGATCAGTTATAACACTAGATTTGAAAATCCCGACCAATTATATATCTGGATTTGAAAATTTCGACCAGTTATAGAAACTGCATTTGAAAATCCCGACCAGTTATAAAACTGGATTTGAAAATCCCAACCAGTTATAAAACTAGATTTAAAAATCCCGACCAGTTATAGAAACTGGATTTGAAAATTCCGACCAGTTATAAAACTGGATTTGAAAATCCCGACCAGTTATAGAAACTGGATTTGAAAATTATGATCAGTTATAAAACTGGATTTGAAAATCCCAACCAGTTATAGAAACTGGATCTGAAAATCCCGACCAGTTATGACACTAGATTTGAAAATCCCGACCAGTTATAGAAACTGGATTTGAAAATCCCGTCCTGTTATAAAAACTTAATTTGAAAATCCCTACCAGATATAGAAACTGGATTTGAAAATCCTGACCAGTTATAGAAACTGGATTTTAAAATCCCGACCAGTTATAGAAACTAGATTTGAAAATCCTGACCAGTTATAGAAACTGGATTTGAAAATCCCGACCAGTTACAAAAACTAGATTTGAAAATCCCGACCAGTTATAGAAACTGGATTTGAAAATCCCGACCAGTTATATAAACTGGATTTGAAAATATCGACCAGTTATAGAAACTAGATTTGAAAATCCCGACCAGTTATAAAACTGGATTTGAAAATCCCGACCAGTTATAGAAACTATATTTGAAAATCCCGACCAGTAATAAAAACTGAATTTGAAAATCCCAACCAGTTATAGAAACTGGATTTTAAAATCCCGACCAGTTATAGAAACTGGAGTTGAAAATTCCGACCAGTTATAACACTGAATTTGAAAATCCCGATCAGTTATAAAAACTGGATTTGAAAATCCCGACCAGTTATAGAGACTGGATTTGAAAATTCTGACCAGTTATAGAAACTGAATTTGAAAATCCCGACCAGTTATAAAAACTGGATTTGAAAATCCCGACCAGTTATAAAACTGGATTTGAAAATCCCGACGAGTTATAGAAACTGAATTTGAAAATCCTGATCAGCTATAACACTGGATTTGAAAATCCCGACCAATTATAAAACTAGATTTGAAAATCTCGACCAGTTATAGAAAATGGATATGAAAATCCCGACCAATTATAGAAACTAGATTTCAAAATTCCGACCAGTTATAGAAACTAGATTTGAAAATCCCGACCGGTTATAAAAACTGGATTTGAAAATCCCGACCAGTTATAGAAACTTGATTTGAAAATCCTGACCAGTTATAGAAACTGGATTTGAAAATCCCGACCAGTTATAAAAACTGGATTTGAAAATCCCGACCAGTTATAAAACTGGATTTGAAAATCCCGACCAGTTATATAAACTGGATTTGAAAATCCTGATCAGTTATAACACTGGATTTGAAAATCCCGACCAGTTATAGAAACTGGATTTCAAAATCCCGACCAGTTATAGAAACTGGATTTGAAAATCCCGACCAGTTATAACACTGAATTTGAAAATCCCGACCGTTTATAAAAACTGGATTTGAAAATCCCAACCAGTTATAAAACTGGATTTGAAAATCCCGACCAGTTATAGAAACTGGATTTGAAAATCCTGATCAGTTATAACACTGGATTTGAAAATCCCGACCAATTATAAAACTAGATTTGAAAATCCCGACCAGTTATAGAAAATGGATTTGAAAATCTCGACCAGTTATAAAACTGGATTTGAAAATCCCGACCAGTTATAGAAACTGGATTTGAAAATCCCGACCAGTTATAACACTGAATTTGAAAATCCCGACCAGTTATAAAAACTGGATTTGAAAATCCCGACTAGTTATAAAAACTGGATTTGAAAATCCTGACCAGTTATAGCAACTGAATTTGAAAATCCTGACTAGTTATAAAAACTGGATTTGAAAATCCTGACCAGTTATAGAAACTGAATTTGAAAATCCCGACCAGTTATAAACACTGGATTTGAAAATCCCGACCAGTTATAAAATTGGATTTGAAAATCGCGAGGAGTTATAGAAACTGAATTTGAAAATCCTGATCAGTTATAACACTAGATTTGAAAATCCCGACTAATTACAAAACAAGATTTGAAAATCCCGACCAGTTATAGAAAATGGATTTGAAAATCCCGACCAGTTATAAAACTGGATTTGAAAATCCCCACTAGTTATAAAACTGGATTTGAAAATCCCGACGAGTTATAGAAGCTGAATTTGAAAATCCTGATCAGTTATAACACTGGATTTGAAAATCCCGACCAATTATAAAACTAGATTTGAAAATCCTGACCAGTTATAGAAAATGGATTTGAAAATCCCGACCAGTTATAAAAACTGGATTTGAAAATCCCGACCAGTTATAAAAACTGGATTTCAAAATCCCGACCAGTTATAGAAACTGGATTTGAAAATCCCGACCAGTTATAGAAACTGGATTTGAAAATCCCAACCAGTTATAGAAACTGGATTTGAAAATCCCGACCAGTTGTAAAAATTGAATTTTGAAAATCTCGACCAGTTACAAAAACTAGATTTGAAAATCCCGACCAGTTATAAAACTGGATTTGAAAATCCTGACCAGTTATAGAAACTAGATATGAAAATCCTGATCAGTTATAATACTAGATTTGAAAATCCCGACCAATTATAAATCTGGATTTGAAAATCTCGACCAGTTATAGAAACTGCATTTGAAAATCCCGACCAGTTATAAAACTGGATTTGAAAATCCCAACCAGTTATAAAACTAGATTTAAAAATCCCGACCAGTTATAGAAACTGGATTTGAAAATCCCGACCAGTTATAAAACTGGATTTGAAAATCCCGACCAGTTATAGAAACTGGATTTGAAAATTCTGACCAGTTATAAAACTGGATTTCAAAATCCCAACCAGTTATAGAAACTGGATTTGAAAATCCCGACCAGTTATGACACTAGATTTGAAAATCCCGACCAGTTATAGAAACTGGATTTGAAAATCCCGTCCTGTTATAAAAACTTAATTTGAAAATCCCTACCAGATATAGAAACTGGATTTGAAAATCCCGACCAGTTATAGAAACTGGATTTTAAAATCCCGACCAGTTATAAAAACTAGATTTGAAAATCCTGACCAGTTATAGAAACTGGATTTGAAAATCCCGACCAGTTATAAAAACTAGATTTGAAAATCCCGACCAGTTATATAAACTGGATTTGAAAATCCCGACCAGTTATAGAAACTGGATTTGAAAATCCTAATCAGTTATAACACTGGATTTGAAAATCCCGACCAATTATAAAACTAGATTTGAAAATCGGGACCTCTTATAGAAACTGGATTTGAAAATCCCGACCAGTTATAAATCTGAATTTGAAAATCCCAACCAGTTATAAAACTAGATTTAAAAATCCCGACCAGTTATAGAAACTGCATTTGAAAATCCTGACCAGTTATAAAACTGGATTTGAAAATCCCGACCAGTTATAGAAATTGGATTTGAAAATCCTGACCAGTTATGACACTAGATTTGGAAATCACGACCAGTTATAGATACTAGTTTTTAAAATCCCGACCAATTATAAATCTGGATTTGAAAATCTCGACCAGTTATAGAAACTGCATTTGAAAATCCCGACCAGTTATAAAACTGGATTTGAAAATCCCAACCAGTTATAAAACTAGATTTAAAAATCCCGACCAGTTATAGAAACTGGATTTGAAAATCCCGACCAGTTATAAAACTGGATTTGAAAATCCCGACCTGTTATAGAAACTGGATTTAAAAATCCCGACCAGTTATAAAACTGGATTTGAAAATCCCGACCAGTTATAAAAACTGGATTTGAAAATCCCGACTAGTTATAGAAACTGTATTTCAAAATACCGACCAGTTATCGAAACTGGATTTGAAAATCCCGACCAGTTATAGAAACTGGATTTGAAAATCCCGACCAGTTATAACACTGAATTTGAAAATCCCGACTAGTTATAAAAACTGGATTTGAAAATCCCGACCAGTTATAGAAACTGGATTTGAAAATCCTGACCAGTCATAGAAACTGAATTTAAAAATCCAGACCAGTTATGAAAATTGGATTTGAAAATCCCGACCAGTTATAAAACTGGATTTGAAAATCCCGACGAGTTATAGAAACTAAATTTGAAAATCCTGATCAGTTATAACACTGGATTTGAAAATCCCGACCAATTATAAAACTAGATTTGAAAATCCCGACCAGTTATAGCAAATGGATTTGAAAATCCCGACCAGTTATAAAACTGGATTTGAAAATCCCGACCAGTTATGACACTAGATTTGAAAATCCCGACCAGTTATAGAAACTGGATTTGAAAATCCCGACTAGTTATAAAAACTGGATTTGAAAATCCCGACCAGTTATAGAAACTGGATTTGAAAATCCCGACCAGTTATATAAACTGGATTTTAAAATCCCGACCAATTATAGAAACTGGATTTTAAAATCCCGACCAATTATAGAAACTGGATTTGAAAATCCTGACCAGTTATAGAAACTGGATTTGAAAATCCCGACAAGTTATAAAAACTAGATTTGAAAATCCCGACCAGTTATAACACTGAATTTGAAAATCCCGACCGGTTATAAAAACTGGAATTGAAAATCCCGACCAGTTATAGAAACTTGATTTGAAAACCCTGACCAGTTATAAAACTAGATTTGAAAATCCCAACCAGTTATAAAACTAGATTTGAAAATCCCGACCAGTTATAGAAACTGGATTTGAAAATCCTGATCAGTTATAACACTGGATTTGAAAATCTCGACCAATTATAAAACTAGATTTGAAAATCCTGACCTGTTATAGAAACTGGATTTGAAAATCCCGACCAATTATAAATCTGGATTTGAAAATCCCGACGAGTTAAAAAACTAGATTTAAAAATCCCGACCAGTTATAGAAATTGGATTTGAAAATCCCGACTAGTTATAAAACTGGATTTGAAAATCCCGACCAGTTATAGAAACTGGATTTCAAAATCCTGACCAGTTATAAAACTGGATTTGAAAATCCCGACCAGTTATAGAAATTGGATTTGAAAATCCCGACCAGTTATGACACTAGATTTAAAAATCACGACCAGTTATAGAAACTGGATTTGAAAATCCCGACCAGTTATAGAAACTGGATTTGAAAATCCCAACCAGTTATAGAAACTGGATTTGAAAATCCCGACCAGTTGTAAAAACTGAATTTTGAAAATCTCGACCAGTTACAAAAACTAGATTTGAAAATCCCCACCAGTTATAAAACTGGATTTGAAAATCCTGACCAGTTATAGAAACTAGATTTGAAAATCCTAATCAGTTATAACACTAGATTTGAAAATCCCGACCAATTATATATCTGGATTTGAAAATCTCGACCAGTTATAGAAACTGCATTTGAAAATCCCGACCAGTTATAAAACTGGATTTGAAAATCCCAACCAGTTATAAAACTAGATTTAAAAATCCCGACCAGTTATAGAAACTGGATTTGAAAATCCCGACCAGTTATAAAACTGGATTTGAAAATTATGACCAGTTATAAAACTGGATTTGAAAATCCCAACCAGTTATAGAAACTGGATCTGAAAATCCCGACCAGTTATGACACTAGATTTGAAAATCCCGACCAGTTATAGAAACTGGATTTGAAAATCCCGTCCTGTTATAAAAACTTAATTTGAAAATCCCTACCAGATATAGAAACTGGATTTGAAAATCCTGACCAGTTATAGAAACTGGATTTTAAAATCCCGACCAGTTATAGAAACTAGATTTGAAAATCCTGACCAGTTATAGAAACTGGATTTGAAAATCCCGACCAGTTATAAAAACTAGATTTGAAAATCCCGACCAGTTATAGAAACTGGATTTGAAAATCCCGACCAGTTATATAAACTGGATTTGAAAATATCGACCAGTTATAGAAACTAGATTTGAAAATCCCGACCAGTTATAAAACTGGATTTGAAAATCCCGACCAGTTATAGAAACTATATTTGAAAATCCCGACCAGTAATAAAAACTGAATTTGAAAATCCCAACCAGTTATAGAAACTGGATTTTAAAATCCCGACCAGTTATAGAAACTGGAGTTGAAAATTCCGACCAGTTATAACACTGAATTTGAAAATCCCGATCAGTTATAAAAACTGGATTTGAAAATCCCGACCAGTTATAGAGACTGGATTTGAAAATTCTGACCAGTTATAGAAACTGAATTTGAAAATCCCGACCAGTTATAAAAACTGGATTTGAAAATCCCGACCAGTTATAAAACTTGATTTGAAAATCCCGACGAGTTATAGAAACTGAATTTGAAAATCCTGATCAGCTATAACACTGGATTTGAAAATCTCGACCAATTATAAAACTAGATTTGAAAATCTCGACCAGTTATAGAAAATGGATTTGAAAATCCCGACCAGTTATAAAACTGGATTTGAAAATCCCAACCAGTTATAAAACTGGATTTAAAAATCCCGACCAGTTATAGAAACTGGATTTGAAAATCCCGACCAGTTATAGAAACTGAATTTTAAAATCCCGACCAGTTATAGAAACTGGATTTGAAAATCCTGATCAGTTATAACACTGGATTTGAAAATCCCGACCAATTATAAAACTAGATTTGAAAATCGGGACCTGTTATAGAAACTGGATTTGAAAATCCCGACCAGTTATAAATCTGGATTTAAAAATCCCAACCAGTTATAAAACTAAATTTAAAAATCCCGACCAGTTATAGAAACTGCATTTGAAAATACTGACCAGTTATAAAACTGGATTTGAAAATCCCGACCAGTTATAGAAATTGGATTTAAAAATCCCGACCAGTTATGACACTAGATTTTGAAATCACGACCAGTTATAGAAACTGGATTTGAAAATCCCGACCAGTTGTAAAAACTGAATTTTGAAAATCCCGACCAGTTATGACACTAGATTTAAAAATCCCGACCAGTTATAGAAACTGGATTTGAAAATCCCGACCAGTTATAGAAACTGGATTTGAAAATCCCAACCAGTTATAGAAACTGGATTTGAAAATCCCGACCAGTTGTAAAAACTGAATTTTGAAAATCTCGACCAGTTACAAAAACTAGATTTGAAAATCCCCACCAGTTATAAAACTGGATATGAAAATCCTGACCAGTTATAGAAACTAGATTTGAAAATCCTGATCAGTTATAACACTAGATTTGAAAATCCCGACCAATTATAAATCTGGATTTGAAAATCTCGACCAGTTATAGAAACTGCATTTGAAAATCCCGACCAGTTATAAAACTGGATTTGAAAATCCTAACCAGTTATAAAACTAGATTTAAAAATCCCGACCAGTTATAGAAACTGGATTTGAAAATCCCGACCAGTTATAAAACTGGATTTGAAAATCCCGACCAGTTATAGAAACTGGATTTGAAAATTCTGACCAGTTATAAAACTGGATTTGAAAATCCCAACCAGTTATAGAAACTGGATTTGAAAATCCCGACCAGTTATGACACTAGATTTGAAAATCCCGACCAGTTATAGAAACTGGATTTGAAAATCCCGTCCTGTTATAAAAACTTAATTTGAAAATCCTTACCAGATATAGAAACTGGATTTGAAAATCCCGACCAGTTATAGAAACTGGATTTTAAAATCCCGACCAGTTATAGAAACTAGATTTGAAAATCCTGACCAGTTATAGAAACTGGATTTGAAAATCCCGACCAGTTATAAAAACTAGATTTGAAAATCCCGACGAGTTATAGAAACTGGATTTGAAAATCCCGACGAGTTAAAAAACTAGATTTAAAAATCCCGACCAGTTATAGAAATTGGATTTGAAAATCCCGACTAGTTATAAAACTGGATTTGAAAATCCCGACCAGTTATAGAAACTGGATTTCAAAATCCTGACCAGTTATAAAACTGGATTTGAAAATCCCGACCAGTTATAGAAATTGGATTTGAAAATCCCGACCAGTTATGACACTAGATTTAAAAATCACGACCAGTTATAGAAACTGGATTTGAAAATCCCGACCAGTTATAGAAACTGGATTTGAAAATCCCAACCAGTTATAGAAACTGGATTTGAAAATCCCGACCAGTTGTAAAAACTGAATTTTGAAAATCTCGACCAGTTATAAATCTGGATTTAAAAATCCCAACCAGTTATAAAACTAAATTTAAAAATCCCGACCAGTTATAGAAACTGCATTTGAAAATACTGACCAGTTATAAAACTGGATTTGAAAATCCTGACCAGTTATAGAAATTGGATTTAAAAATCCCGACCAGTTATGACACTAGATTTTGAAATCACGACCAGTTATAGAAACTGGATTTGAAAATCCCGACCAGTTGTAAAAACTGAATTTTGAAAATCCCGACCAGTTATGACACTAGATTTAAAAATCCCGACCAGTTATAGAAACTGGATTTGAAAATCCCGACCAGTTATAGAAACTGGATTTGAAAATCCCAACCAGTTATAGAAACTGGATTTGAAAATCCCGACCAGTTGTAAAAACTGAATTTTGAAAATCTCGACCAGTTACAAAAACTAGATTTGAAAATCCCCACCAGTTATAAAACTGGATATGAAAATCCTGACCAGTTATAGAAACTAGATTTGAAAATCCTGATCAGTTATAACACTAAATTTGAAAATCCCGACCAATTATAAATCTGGATTTGAAAATCTCGACCAGTTATAGAAACTGCATTTGAAAATCCCGACCAGTTATAAAACTGGATTTGAAAATCCTAACCAGTTATAAAACTAGATTTAAAAATCCCGACCAGTTATAGAAACTGGATTTGAAAATCCCGACCAGTTATAAAACTGGATTTGAAAATCCCGACCAGTTATAGAAACTGGATTTGAAAATTCTGACCAGTTATAAAACTGGATTTGAAAATCCCAACCAGTTATAGAAACTGGATTTGAAAATCCCGACCAGTTATGACACTAGATTTGAAAATCCCGACCAGTTATAGAAACTGGATTTGAAAATCCCGTCCTGTTATAAAAACTTAATTTGAAAATCCTTACCAGATATAGAAACTGGATTTGAAAATCCCGACCAGTTATAGAAACTGGATTTTAAAATCCCGACCAGTTATAGAAACTAGATTTGAAAATCCTGACCAGTTATAGAAACTGGATTTGAAAATCCCGACCAGTTATAAAAACTAGATTTGAAAATCCCGACGAGTTATAGAAACTGGATTTGAAAATCCCGACGAGTTAAAAAACTAGATTTAAAAATCCCGACCAGTTATAGAAATTGGATTTGAAAATCCCGACTAGTTATAAAACTGGATTTGAAAATCCCGACCAGTTATAGAAACTGGATTTCAAAATCCTGACCAGTTATAAAACTGGATTTGAAAATCCCGACCAGTTATAGAAATTGGATTTGAAAATCCCGACCAGTTATGACACTAGATTTAAAAATCACGACCAGTTATAGAAACTGGATTTGAAAATCCCGACCAGTTATAGAAACTGGATTTGAAAATCCCAACCAGTTATAGAAACTGGATTTGAAAATCCCGACCAGTTGTAAAAACTGAATTTTGAAAATCTCGACCAGTTACAAAAACTAGATTTGAAAATCCCCACCAGTTATAAAACTGGATTTGAAAATCCTGACCAGTTATAGAAACTAGATTTGAAAATCCTAATCAGTTATAACACTAGATTTGAAAATCCCGACCAATTATATATCTGGATTTGAAAATCTCGACCAGTTATAGAAACTGCATTTGAAAATCCCGACCAGTTATAAAACTGGATTTGAAAATCCCAACCAGTTATAAAACTAGATTTAAAAATCCCGACCAGTTATAGAAACTGGATTTGAAAATCCCGACCAGTTATAAAACTGGATTTGAAAATTATGACCAGTTATAAAACTGGATTTGAAAATCCCAACCAGTTATAGAAACTGGATCTGAAAATCCCGACCAGTTATGACACTAGATTTGAAAATCCCGACCAGTTATAGAAACTGGATTTGAAAATCCCGTCCTGTTATAAAAACTTAATTTGAAAATCCCTACCAGATATAGAAACTGGATTTGAAAATCCTGACCAGTTATAGAAACTGGATTTTAAAATCCCGAACAGTTATAGAAACTAGATTTGAAAATCCTGACCAGTTATAGAAACTGGATTTGAAAATCCCGACCAGTTATAAAAACTAGATTTGAAAATCCCGACCAGTTATAAAAACTGGATTTGAAAATCCCGACCAGTTATATAAACTGGATTTGAAAATATCGACCAGTTATAGAAACTAGATTTGAAAATCCCGACCAGTTATAAAACTGGATTTGAAAATCCCGACCAGTTATAGAAACTATATTTGAAAATCCCGACCAGTAATAAAAACTGAATTTGAAAATCCCAACCAGTTATAGAAACTGGATTTTAAAATCCCGACCAGTTATAGAAACTGGAGTTGAAAATTCCGACCAGTTATAACACTGAATTTGAAAATCCCGATCAGTTATAAAAACTGGATTTGAAAATCCCGACCAGTTATAGAGACTGGATTTGAAAATTCTGACCAGTTATAGAAACTGAATTTGAAAATCCCGACCAGTTATAAAAACTGGATTTGAAAATCCCGACCAGTTATAAAACTGGATTTGAAAATCCCGACGAGTTATAGAAACTGAATTTGAAAATCCTGATCAGCTATAACACTGGATTTGAAAATCCCGACCAATTATAAAACTAGATTTGAAAATCTCGACCAGTTATAGAAAATGGATTTGAAAATCCCGACCAGTTATAAAACTGGATTTGAAAATCCCAACCAGTTATAAAACTGGATTTAAAAATCCCGACCAGTTATAGAAACTGGATTTGAAAATCCCGACCAGTTATAGAAACTGAATTTTAAAATCCCGACCAGTTATAGAAACTGGATTTGAAAATCCTGATCAGTTATAACACTGGATTTGAAAATCCCGACCAATTATAAAACTAGATTTGAAAATCGGGACCTGTTATAGAAACTGGATTTGAAAATCCCGACCAGTTATAAATCTGGATTTGAAAATCCCAACCAGTTATAAAACTAGATTTAAAAATCCCGACCAGTTATAGAAACTGCATTTGAAAATACTGACCAGTTATAAAACTGGATTTGAAAATCCCGTCCTGTTATAAAAACTTAATTTGAAAATCCTTACCAGATATAGAAACTGGATTTAAAAATCCCGACCAGTTATAAAACTGGATTTGAAAATCCCGACCAGTTATAAAAACTGGATTTGAAAATCCCGACTAGTTATAGAAACTGGATTTCAAAATACCGACCAGTTATCGAAACTGGATTTGAAAATCCCGACCAGTTATAGAAACTGGATTTGAAAATCCCGACCAGTTATAACACTGAATTTGAAAATCCCGACTAGTTATAAAAACTGGATTTGAAAATCCCGACCAGTTATAGAAACTGGATTTGAAAATCCTCACCAGTCATAGAAATTGAATTTAAAAATCCAGACCAGTTATGAAAACTGGATTTGAAAATCCCGACCAGTTATAAAACTGGATTTGAAAATCCCGACGAGTTATAGAAACTAAATTTGAAAATCCTGATCAGTTATAACACTGGATTTGAAAATCCCGACCAATTATAAAACTAGATTTGAAAATCCCGACCAGTTATAGCAAATGGATTTGAAAATCCCGACCAGTTATAAAACTGGATTTGAAAATCCCGACCAGTTATAAAACTGGATTTGAAAATCCCGACCAGTTATGACACTAGATTTGAAAATCCCGACCAGTTATAGAAACTGGTTTGAAAATCCCGACTAGTTATAAAAACTGGATTTGAAAATCCCGACCAGTTATAGAAACTGGATTTGAAAATCCCGACCAGTTATAGAAACTGGATTTTAAAATCCCGACCAATTATAGAAACTGGATTTGAAAATCCTGACCAGTTATAGAAACTGGATTTGAAAATTCCGACAAGTTATAAAAACTAGATTTGAAAATCCCGACCAGTTGTAACACTGAATTTGAAAATCCCGACCAGTTATAAAAACTGGAATTGAAAATCCCGACCAGTTATAGAAACTTGATTTGAAAACCCTGACCAGTTATAAAACTAGATTTGAAAATCCCGACCAGTTATAAAACTAGATTTGAAAATCCCGACCAGTTATAGAAACTGGATTTGAAAATCCTGATCAGTTATAACACTTGATTTGAAAATCTCGACCAATTATAAAACTAGATTTGAAAATCCTGACCTGTTATAGAAACTGGATTTGAAAATCCCGACCAATTATAAATCTGGATTTGAAAATCCCAACCAGTTAAAAAACTAGATTGAAAAATCCCGACCAGTTATGGAAATTGGATTTGAAAATCCCGACTAGTTATAAAACTGGATTTGAAAATCCCGACCAGTTATAGAAACTGGATTTCAAAATCCTGACCAGTTATAAAACTGAATTTGAAAATCCCGACCAGTTATAGAAATTGGATTTGAAAATCCCGACCAGTTATGACACTAGATTTAAAAATCACGACCAGTTATAGAAACTGGATTTGAAAATCCCGACCAGTTATAGAAACTGGATTTGAAAATCCCAACCAGTTATAGAAACTGGATTTGAAAATCCCGACAAGTTGTAAAAACTGAATTTTGAAAATCTCGACCAGTTACAAAAACTAGATTTGAAAATCCCCACCAGTTATAAAACTGGATTTGAAAATCCTGACCAGTTATAGAAACTAGATTTGAAAATCCTGATCAGTTATAACACTAGATTTGAAAATCCCGACCAATTATATATCTGGATTTGAAAATTTCGACCAGTTATAGAAACTGCATTTGAAAATCCCGACCAGTTATAAAACTGGATTTGAAAATCCCAACCAGTTATAAAACTAGATTTAAAAATCCCGACGAGTTATAGAAACTGGATTTGAAAATCCCGACCAGTTATAAAACTGGTTTTGAAAATCCCGACCAGTTATAGAAACTGGATTTGAAAATTATGACCAGTTATAAAACTGGATTTGAAAATCCCAACCAGTTATAGAAACTGGATCTGAAAATCCCGACCAGTTATGACACTAGATTTGAAAATCCCGACCAGTTATAGAAACTGGATTTGAAAATCCCGTCCTGTTATAAAAACTTAATTTGAAAATCCCTACCAGATATAGAAACTGGATTTGAAAATCCTGACCAGTTATAGAAACTGGATTTTAAAATCCCGACCAGTTATAGAAACTAGATTTGAAAATCCTGACCAGTTATAGAAACTGGATTTGAAAATCCCGACCAGTTATAAAAACTAGATTTGAAAATCCCGACCAGTTATAGAAACTGGATTTGAAAATCCCGACCAGTTATATAAACTGGATTTGAAAATATCGACCAGTTATAGAAACTAGATTTGAAAATCCCGACCAGTTATAAAACTGGATTTGAAAATCCCGACCAGTTATAGAAACTATATTTGAAAATCCCGACCAGTAATAAAAACTGAATTTGAAAATCCCAACCAGTTATAGAAACTGGATTTTAAAATCCCGACCAGTTATAGAAACTGGAGTTGAAAATTCCGACCAGTTATAACACTGAATTTGAAAATCCCGATCAGTTATAAAAACTGGATTTGAAAATCCCGACCAGTTATAGAGACTGGATTTGAAAATTCTGACCAGTTATAGAAACTGAATTTGAAAATCCCGACCAGTTATAAAAACTGGATTTGAAAATCCCGACCAGTTATAAAACTGGATTTGAAAATCCCGACGAGTTATAGAAACTGAATTTGAAAATCCTGATCAGCTATAACACTGGATTTGAAAATCCCGACCAATTATAAAACTAGATTTGAAAATCTCGACCAGTTATAGAAAATGGATATGAAAATCCCGACCAATTATAGAAACTAGATTTCAAAATTCCGACCAGTTATAGAAACTAGATTTGAAAATCCCGACCGGTTATAAAAACTGGATTTGAAAATCCCGACCAGTTATAGAAACATGATTTGAAAATCCTGACCAGTTATAGAAACTGGATTTGAAAATCCCGACCAGTTATAAAAACTGGATTTGAAAATCCCGACGAGTTATAAAACTGGATTTGAAAATCCCGACCAGTTATATAAACTGGATTTGAAAATCCTGATCAGTTATAACACTGGATTTGAAAATCCCGACCAGTTATAGAAACTAGATTTCAAAATCCCGACCAGTTATAGAAACTGGATTTGAAAATCCCGACCAGTTATAACACTGAATTTGAAAATCCCGACCGGTTATAAAAACTGGATTTGAAAATCCCAACCAGTTATAAAACTGGATTTGAAAATCCCGACCAGTTATAGAAACTGGATTTCAAAATCCTGATCAGTTATAACACTGGATTTGAAAATCCCGACCAATTATAAAACTAGATTTGAAAATCCCGACCAGTTATAGAAAATGGATTTGAAAATCTCGACCAGTTATAAAACTGGATTTGAAAATCCCGACCAGTTATAGAAACTGGATTTGAAAATCCCGACCAGTTATAACACTGAATTTGAAAATCCCGACCAGTTATAAAAACTGGATTTGAAAATCCCGACTAGTTATAAAAACTGGATTTGAAAATCCTGACCAGTTATAGCAACTGAATTTGAAAATCCTGACTAGTTATAAAAACTGGATTTGAAAATCCTGACCAGTTATAGAAACTGAATTTGAAAATCCCGACCAGTTATAAACACTGGATTTGAAAATCCCGACCAGTTATAAAATTGGATTTGAAAATCGCGAGGAGTTATAGAAACTGAATTTGAAAATCCTGATCAGTTATAACACTAGATTTGAAAATCCCGACTAATTACAAAACAAGATTTGAAAATCCCGACCAGTTATAGAAAATGGATTTGAAAATCCCGACCAGTTATAAAACTGGATTTGAAAATCCCGACTAGTTATAAAACTGGATTTGAAAATCCCGACGAGTTATAGAAGCTGAATTTGAAAATCCTGATCAGTTATAACACTGGATTTGAAAATCCCGACCAATTATAAAACTAGATTTGAAAATCCTGACCAGTTATAGAAAATGGATTTGAAAATCCCGACCAGTTATAAAAACTGGATTTGAAAATCCCGACCAGTTATAAAAACTGGATTTCAAAATCCCGACCAGTTATAGAAACTGGATTTGAAAATCCCGACCAGTTATAGAAACTGGATTTGAAAATCCCAACCAGTTATAGAAACTGGATTTGAAAATCCCGACCAGTTGTAAAAATTGAATTTTGAAAATCTCGACCAGTTACAAAAACTAGATTTGAAAATCCCGACCAGTTATAAAACTGAATTTGAAAATCCTGACCAGTTATAGAAACTAGATATGAAAATCCTGATCAGTTATAATACTAGATTTGAAAATCCCGACCAATTATAAATCTGGATTTGAAAATCTCGATCAGTTATAGAAACTGCATTTGAAAATCCCGACCAGTTATAAAACTGGATTTGAAAATCCCAACCAGTTATAAAACTAGATTTAAAAATCCCGACCAGTTATAGAAACTGGATTTGAAAATCCCGACCAGTTATAAAACTGGATTTGAAAATCCCGACCAGTTATAGAAACTGGATTTGAAAATTCTGACCAGTTATAAAACTGGATTTCAAAATCCCAACCAGTTATAGAAACTGGATTTGAAAATCCCGACCAGTTATGACACTAGATTTGAAAATCCCGACCAGTTATAGAAACTGGATTTGAAAATCCCGTCCTGTTATAAAAACTTAATTTGAAAATCCCTACCAGATATAGAAACTGGATTTGAAAATCCCGACCAGTTATAGAAACTGGATTTTAAAATCCCGACCAGTTATAGAAACTAGATTTGAAAATCCTGACCAGTTATAGAAACTGGATTTGAAAATCCCGACCAGTTATAAAAACTAGATTTGAAAATCCCGACCAGTTATAGAAACTGGATTTGAAAATCACGACCAGTTATATAAACTGGATTTGAAAATCCCGACCAGTTATAGAAACTGGATTTGAAAATCCTAATCAGTTATAACACTGGATTTGAAAATCCCGACCAATTATAAAACTAGATTTGAAAATCGGGACCTCTTATAGAAACTGGATTTGAAAATCCCGACCAGTTATAAATCTGAATTTGAAAATCCCAACCAGTTATAAAACTAGATTTAAAAATCCCGACCAGTTATAGAAACTGCATTTGAAAATCCTGACCAGTTATAAAACTGGATTTGAAAATCCCGACCAGTTATAGAAATTGGATTTGAAAATCCTGACCAGTTATGACACTAGATTTGGAAATCACGACCAGTTATAGAAACTGGATTTGAAAATCCCGACCAGTTATAGAAACTGGATTTGAAAATCCCGACCAGTTATAAAACTGGATTTGAAAATCCCGACCTGTTATAGAAACTGGATTTAAAAATCCCGACCAGTTATAAAACTGGATTTGAAAATCCCGACCAGTTATAAAAACTGGATTTGAAAATCCCGACTAGTTATAGAAACTGGATTTCAAAATACCGACCAGTTATCAAAACTGGATTTGAAAATCCCGACCAGTTATAGAAACTGGATTTGAAAATCCCGACCAGTTATAACACTGAATTTGAAAATCCCGACTAGTTATAAAAACTGGATTTGAAAATCCCGACCAGTTATAGAAACTGGATTTGAAAATCCTGACCAGTCATAGAAACTGAATTTAAAAATCCAGACCAGTTATGAAAATTGGATTTGAAAATCCCGACCAGTTATAAAACTGGATTTGAAAATCCCGACGAGTTATAGAAACTAAATTTGAAAATCCTGATCAGTTATAACACTGGATTTGAAAATCCCGACCAATTATAAAACTAGATTTGAAAATCCCGACCAGTTATAGCAAATGGATTTGAAAATCCCGACCAGTTATAAAACTGGATTTGAAAATCCCGACCAGTTATGACACTAGATTTGAAAATCCCGACCAGTCATAGAAACTGGATTTGAAAATCCCGACTAGTTATAAAAACTGGATTTGAAAATCCCGACCAGTTATAGAAACTGGATTTGAAAATCCCGACCAGTTATAGAAACTGGATTTTAAAATCCCGACCAATTATAGAAACTGGATTTGAAAATCCTGACCAGTTATAGAAACTGGATTTGAAAATCCCGACAAGTTATAAAAACTAGATTTGAAAATCCCGACCAGTTATAACACTGAATTTGAAAATCCCGACCGGTTATAAAAACTGGAATTGAAAATCCCGACCAGTTATAGAAACTTGATTTGAAAACCCTGACCAGTTATAAAACTAGATTTGAAAATCCCAACCAGTTATAAAACTAGATTTGAAAATCCCGACCAGTTATAGAAACTGGATTTGAAAATCCTGATCAGTTATAACACTGGATTTGAAAATCTCGACCAATTATAAAACTAGATTTGAAAATCCTGACCTGTTATAGAAACTGGATTTGAAAATCCCGACCAATTATAAATCTGGATTTGAAAATCCCAACCAGTTAAAAAACTAGATTTAAAAATCCCGACCAGTTATAGAAATTGGATTTGAAAATCCCGACTAGTTATAAAACTGGATTTGAAAATCCCGACCAGTTATAGAAACTGGATTTCAAAATCCTGACCAGTTATAAAACTGGATTTGAAAATCCCGACCAGTTATAGAAATTGGATTTGAAAATCCCGACCAGTTATGACACTAGATTTAAAAATCACGTCCAGTTATAGAAACTGGATTTGAAAATCCCGACCAGTTATAGAAACTGGATTTGAAAATCCCAACCAGTTATAGAAACTGGATTTGAAAATCCCGACCAGTTGTAAAAACTGAATTTTGAAAATCTCGACCAGTTACAAAAACTAGATTTGAAAATCCCCACCAGTTATAAAACTGGATTTGAAAATCCTGACCAGTTATAGAAACTAGATTTGAAAATCCTAATCAGTTATAACACTAGATTTGAAAATCCCGACCAATTATATATCTGGATTTGAAAATCTCGACCAGTTATAGAAACTGCATTTGAAAATCCCGACCAGTTATAAAACTGGATTTGAAAATCCCAACCAGTTATAAAACTAGATTTAAAAATCCCGACCAGTTATAGAAACTGGATTTGAAAATCCCGACCAGTTATAAAACTGGATTTGAAAATTATGACCAGTTATAAAACTGGATTTGAAAATCCCAACCAGTTATAGAAACTGGATCTGAAAATCCCGACCAGTTATGACACTAGATTTGAAAATCCCGACCAGTTATAGAAACTGGATTTGAAAATCCCGTCCTGTTATAAAAACTTAATTTGAAAATCCCTACCAGATATAGAAACTGGATTTGAAAATCCTGACCAGTTATAGAAACTGGATTTTAAAATCCCGACCAGTTATAGAAACTAGATTTGAAAATCCTGACCAGTTATAGAAACTGGATTTGAAAATCCCGACCAGTTATAAAAACTAGATTTGAAAATCCCGACCAGTTATAGAAACTGGATTTGAAAATCCCGACCAGTTATATAAACTGGTTTTGAAAATATCGACCAGTTATAGAAAATAGATTTGAAAATCCCGACCAGTTATAAAACTGGATTTGAAAATCCCGACCAGTTATAGAAACTATATTTGAAAATCCCGACCAGTAATAAAAACTGAATTTGAAAATCCCAACCAGTTATAGAAACTGGATTTTAAAATCCCGACCAGTTATAGAAACTGGAGTTGAAAATTCCGACCAGTTATAACACTGAATTTGAAAATCCCGATCAGTTATAAAAACTGGATTTGAAAATCCCGACCAGTTATAGAGACTGGATTTGAAAATTCTGACCAGTTATAGAAACTGAATTTGAAAATCCCGACCAGTTATAAAAACTGGATTTGAAAATCCCGACCAGTTATAAAACTGGATTTGAAAATCCCGACGAGTTATAGAAACTGAATTTGAAAATCCTGATCAGCTATAACACTGGATTTGAAAATCCCGACCAATTATAAAACTAGATTTGAAAATCTCGACCAGTTATAGAAAATGGATTTGAAAATCCCGACCAGTTATAAAACTGGATTTGAAAATCCCAACCAGTTATAAAACTGGATTTAAAAATCCCGACCAGTTATAGAAACTGGATTTGAAAATCCCGACCAGTTATAGAAACTGGATTTGAAAATCCTGATCAGTTATAACACTGGATTTGAAAATCCCGACCAATTATAAAACTAGATTTGAAAATCGGGACCTGTTATAGAAACTGGATTTGAAAATCCCGACCAGTTATAAATCTGGATTTGAAAATCCCAACCAGTTATAAAACTAGATTTAAAAATCCCGACCAGTTATAGAAACTGCATTTGAAAATACTGACCAGTTATAAAACTGGATTTGAAAATCCCGACCAGTTATAGAAATTGGATTTAAAAATCCCGACCAGTTATGACACTAGATTTTGAAATCACGACCAGTTATAGAAACTGGATTTGAAAATCCCGACCAGTTGTAAAAACTGAATTTTGAAAATCCCGACCAGTTATAGAAATTGGATTTGAAAATCCCGACCAGTTATGACACTAGATTTAAAAATCCCGAACAGTTATAGAAACTGGATTTGAAAATCCCGACCAGTTATAGAAACTGGATTTGAAAATCCCAACCAGTTATAGAAACTGGATTTGAAAATCCCGACCAGTTGTAAAAACTGAATTTTGAAAATCTCGACCAGTTACAAAAACTAGATTTGAAAATCCCCACCAGTTATAAAACTGGATATGAAAATCCTGACCAGTTATAGAAACTAGATTTGAAAATCCTGATCAGTTATAACACTAGATTTGAAAATCCCGACCAATTATAAATCTGGATTTGAAAATCTCGACCAGTTATAGAAACTGCATTTGAAAATCCCGACCAGTTATAAAACTGGATTTGAAAATCCTAACCAGTTATAAAACTAGATTTAAAAATCCCGACCAGTTATAGAAACTGGATTTGAAAATCCCGACCAGTTATAAAACTGGATTTGAAAATCCCGACCAGTTATAGAAACTGGATTTGAAAATTCTGACCAGTTATAAAACTGGATTTGAAAATCCCAACCAGTTATAGAAACTGGATTTGAAAATCCCGACCAGTTATGACACTAGATTTGAAAATCCCGACCAGTTATAGAAACTGGATTTGAAAATCCCGTCCTGTTATAAAAACTTAATTTGAAAATCCTTACCAGATATAGAAACTGGATTTGAAAATCCCGACCAGTTATAGAAACTGGATTTTAAAATCCCGACCAGTTATAGAAACTAGATTTGAAAATCCTGACCAGTTATAGAAACTGGATTTGAAAATCCCGACCAGTTATAAAAACTAGATTTGAAAATCCCGACGAGTTATAGAAACTGGATTTGAAAATCCCGACGAGTTAAAAAACTAGATTTAAAAATCCCGACCAGTTATAGAAATTGGATTTGAAAATCCCGACTAGTTATAAAACTGGATTTGAAAATCCCGACCAGTTATAGAATCTGGATTTCAAAATCCTGACCAGTTATAAAACTGGATTTGAAAATCCCGACCAGTTATAGAAATTGGATTTGAAAATCCCGACCAGTTATGACACTAGATTTAAAAATCACGACCAGTTATAGAAACTGGATTTGAAAATCCCGACCAGTTATAGAAACTGGATTTGAAAATCCCAACCAGTTATAGAAACTGGATTTGAAAATCCCGACCAATTGTAAAAACTGAATTTTGAAAATCTCGACCAGTTACAAAAACTAGATTTGAAAATCCCCACCAGTTATAAAACTGGATTTGAAAATCCTGACCAGTTATGGAAACTAGATTTGAAAATCCTAATAAGTTATAACACTAGATTTGAAAATCCCGACCAATTATATATCTGGATTTGAAAATCTCGACCAGTTATAGAAACTGCATTTGAAAATCCCGACCAGTTATAAAACTGGATTTGAAAATCCCAACCAGTTATAAAACTAGATTTAAAAATCCCGACCAGTTATAGAAACTGGATTTGAAAATCCCGACCAGTTATAAAACTGGATTTGAAAATTATGACCAGTTATAAAACTGGATTTGAAAATCCCAACCAGTTATAGAAACTGGATCTGAAAATCCCGACCAGTTATGACACTAGATTTGAAAATCCCGACCAGTTATAGAAACTGGATTTGAAAATCCCGTCCTGTTATAAAAACTTAATTTGAAAATCCCTACCAGATATAGAAACTGGATTTGAAAATCCTGACCAGTTATAGAAACTGGATTTTAAAATCCCGACCAGTTATAGAAACTAGATTTGAAAATCCTGACCAGTTATAGAAACTGGATTTGAAAATCCCGACCAGTTATAAAAACTAGATTTGAAAATCCCGACCAGTTATAAAAACTGGATTTGAAAATCCCGACCAGTTATATAAACTGGATTTGAAAATATCGACCAGTTATAGAAACTAGATTTGAAAATCCCGACCAGTTATAAAACTGGATTTGAAAATCCCGACCAGTTATAGAAACTATATTTGAAAATCCCGACCAGTAATAAAAACTGAATTTGAAAATCCCAACCAGTTATAGAAACTGGATTTTAAAATCCCGACCAGTTATAGAAACTGAAGTTGAAAATTCCGACCAGTTATAACACTGAATTTGAAAATCCCGATCAGTTATAAAAACTGGATTTGAAAATCCCGACCAGTTATAGAGACTGGATTTGAAAATTCTGACTAGTTATAGAAACTGAATTTGAAAATCCCGACCAGTTATAAAAACTGGATTTGAAAATCCCGACCAGTTATAAAACTGGATTTGAAAATCCCGACGAGTTATAGAAACTGAATTTGAAAATCCTGATCAGCTATAACACTGGATTTGAAAATCCCGACCAATTATAAAACTAGATTTGAAAATCTCGACCAGTTATAGAAAATGGATTTGAAAATCCCGACCAGTTATAAAACTGGATTTGAAAATCCCAACCAGTTATAAAACTGGATTTAAAAATCCCGACCAGTTATAGAAACTGGATTTGAAAATCCCGACCAGTTATAGAAACTGAATTTTAAAATCCCGACCAGTTATAGAAACTGGATTTGAAAATCCTGATCAGTTATAACACTGGATTTGAAAATCCCGACCACTTATAAAACTAGATTTGAAAATCGGGACCTGTTATAGAAACTGGATTTGAAAATCCCGACCAGTTATAAATCTGGATTTGAAAATCCCAACCAGTTATAAAACTAGATTTAAAAATCCCGACCAGTTATAGAAACTGCATTTGAAAATACTGACCAGTTATAAAACTGGATTTGAAAATCCCGACCAGTTATAGAAATTGGATTTAAAAATCCCGACCAGTTATGACACTAGATTTTGAAATCACGACCAGTTATAGAAACTGGATTTGAAAATCCCGACCAGTTGTAAAAACTGAATTTTGAAAATCCCGACCAGTTATAGAAACTGGATTTGAAAATCTCAACCAGTTATAGAAACTGGATTTGAAAATCCCGACCAGTTGTAAAAACTGAATTTTGAAAATCTCGACCAGTTACAAAAACTAGATTTGAAAATCCCCACCAGTTATAAAACTGGATATGAAAATCCTGACCAGTTATAGAAACTAGATTTGAAAATCCTGATCAGTTATAACACTAGATTTGAAAATCCCGACCAATTATAAATCTGGATTTGAAAATCTCGACCAGTTATAGAAACTGCATTTGAAAATCCCGACCAGTTATAAAACTGGATTTCAAAATCCTAACCAGTTATAAAACTAGATTTAAAAATCCCGACCAGTTATAGAAACTGGATTTGAAAATCCCGACCAGTTATAAAACTGGATTTGAAAATCCCGACCAGTTATAGAAACTGGATTTAAAAATTCTGACCAGTTATAAAACTGGATTTGAAAATCCCAACCAGTTATAGAAACTGGATTTGAAAATCCCGACCAGTTATGACACTAGATTTGAAAATCCCGACCAGTTATAGAAACTGGATTTGAAAATCCCGTCCTGTTATAAAAACTTAATTTGAAAATCCTTACCAGATATAGAAACTGGATTTGAAAATCCCGACCAGTTATAGAAACTGGATTTTAAAATCCCGAGCAGTTATAGAAACTAGATTTGAAAATCCTGACCAGTTATAGAAACTGGATTTGAAAATCCCGACCAGTTATAAAAACTAGATTTGAAAATCCCGACGAGTTATAGAAACTGGATTTGAAAATCCCGACGAGTTAAAAAACTAGATTTAAAAATCCCGACCAGTTATAGAAATTGGATTTGAAAATCCTGACTAGTTATAAAACTGGATTTGAAAATCCCGACTAGTTATAAAAACTGGATTTGAAAATCCTGACCAGTTATAGCAACTGAATTTGAAAATCCTGACCAGTTATAAAAACTGGATTTGAAAATCCTGACCAGTTATAGAAACTGAATTTGAAAATCCCGACCAGTTATAAACACTGGATTTGAAAATCCCGACCAGTTATAAAATTGGATTTGAAAATCGCGAGGAGTTATAGAAACTGAATTTGAAAATCCTGATCAGTTATAACACTAGATTTGAAAATCCCGACTAATTACAAAACAAGATTTGAAAATCCCGACCAGTTATAGAAAATGGATTTGAAAATCCCGACCAGTTATAAAACTGGATTTGAAAATCCCGACTAGTTATAAAACTGGATTTGAAAATCCCGACGAGTTATAGAAGCTGAATTTGAAAATCCTGATCAGTTATAACACTGGATTTGAAAATCTCGACCAATTATAAAACTAGATTTGAAAATCCTGACCAGTTATAGAAACTGGATTTGAAAATCCCGACCAGTTATAGAAACTTGATTTGAAAATCCTGACCAGTTATAGAAACTGGATTTGAAAATCCCGACCAGTTATAAAACTGGATTTGAAAATCCCGACCAGTTATAGAAACTGGATTTGAAAATCCTGATCAGTTATAACACTGGATTTGAAAATCCCGACCAATTATAAAACTAGATTTGAAAATCCCGACCAGTTATAGAAAATGGATTTGAAAATCTCGACCAGTTATAAAACTGGATTTGAAAATCCCGACCAGTTATAGAAACTGGATTTGAAAATCCCGACCAGTTATAACACTGAATTTGAAAATCCCGACCAGTTATAAAAACTGGATTTGAAAATCCCGACTAGTTATAAAAACTGGATTTGAAAATCCTGACCAGTTATAGCAACTGAATTTGAAAATCCTGACCAGTTATAAAAACTGGATTTGAAAATCTTGACCAGTTATAGAAATTGAATTTGAAAATCCCGACCAGTTATAAACACTGGATTTGAAAATCCCGACCAGTTATAAAATTGGATTTGAAAATCGCGAGGAGTTATAGAAACTGAATTTGAAAATCCTGATCAGTTATAACACTAGATTTGAAAATCCCGACTAATTACAAAACAAGATTTGAAAATCCCGACCAGTTATAGAAAATGGATTTGAAAATCCCGACCAGTTATAAAACTGGATTTGAAAATCCCGACTAGTTATAAAACTGGATTTGAAAATCCCGACGAGTTATAGAAGCTGAATTTGAAAATCCTGATCAGTTATAACACTGGATTTGAAAATCCCGACCAATTATAAAACTAGATTTGAAAATCCTGACCAGTTATAGAAACTGGATTTGAAAATCCCGACCAGTTATATAAACTGGATTTGAAAATCCCAACCAGTTATAGAAACTGGATTTCAAAATCCCGACTAGTTATAGAAACTGGATTTGAAAATCCCGACCAGTTATATAAACTGGATTTGAAAATATCGACCAGTTATAGAAACTAGATTTGAAAATCCCGACCAGTTATAAAACTGGATTTGAAAATCCCGACCAGTTATAGAAACTGGATTTGAAAATCCCGACCAGTTATAAAAACTGAATTTGAAAATCCCAACCAGTTATAGAAACTGGATTTCAAAATCCCGACCAGTTATAGAAACTGGAGTTGAAAATTCCGACCAGTTATAACACTTAATTTGAAAATCCCGACCAGTTATAAAAACTGGATTTGAAAATCCCGACCAGTTATAGAGACTGGATTTGAAAATCCTGACCAGTTATAGAAACTGAATTTGAAAATCCCGACCAGTTATAAAAACTGGATTTGAAAATCCCGACCAGTTATAAAACTGGATTTGAAAATCCCGACGAGTTATAGAAACTGAATTTGAAAATCCTGATCAGCTATAACACTGGATTTGAAAATCCCGACCAATTATAAAACTAGATTTGAAAATCCCGACCAGTTATAGAAAATGGATTTGAAAATCCCGACCAGTTATAAAACTGGATTTGAAAATCCCAACCAGTTATAAAACTGGATTTAAAAATCCCGACCAGTTATAGAAACTGCATTTAAAAATCCCGACCAGTTATAAAACTGGATTTGAAAATCCCAACCAGTTATAAAACTAGATTTAAAAATCCCAACCAGTTATAGAAACTGGATTTGAAAATCCCGACCAGTTATAAAACTGGATTTGAAAATCCCGACCAGTTATAGAAACTGGATTTGAAAATTCTGACCAGTTATAAAACTGGATTTCAAAATCCCAACCAGTTATAGAAACTGGATTTGAAAATCCCGACCAGTTATGACACTAGATTTGAAAATCCCGACCAGTTATAGAAACTGGATTTGAAAATCCCGTCCTGTTATAAAAACTTAATTTGAAAATCCCTACCAGATATAGAAACTGGATTTGAAAATCCCGACCAGTTATAGAAACTGGATTTTAAAATCCCGACCAGTTATAGAAACTAGATTTGAAAATCCTGACCAGTTATAGAAACTGGATTTGAAAATCCCGACCAGTTATAAAAACTAGATTTGAAAATCCCGACCAGTTATAGAAACTGGATTTGAAAATCCCGACCAGTTATATAAACTGGATTTGAAAATCCCGACCAGTTATAGAAACTGGATTTGAAAATCCTAATCAGTTATAACACTGGATTTGAAAATCCCGACCAATTATAAAACTAGATTTGAAAATCGGGACCTCTTATAGAAACTGGATTTGAAAATCCCGACCAGTTATAAATCTGAATTTGAAAATCCCAACCAGTTATAAAACTAGATTTAAAAATCCCGACCAGTTATAGAAACTGCATTTGAAAATCTTGACCAGTTATAAAACTGGATTTGAAAATCCTGACCAGTTATAGAAATTGGATTTGAAATTCCTGACCAGTTATGACACTAGATTTTGAAATCACGACCAGTTATAGAAACTGGATTTGAAAATCCCGACCAGTTATAGAAACTGGATTTGAAAATCCCGACCAGTTATAAAACTGGATTTGAAAATCCCGACCTGTTATAGAAACTGGATTTAAAAATCCCGACCAGTTATAAAAACTGGATTTGAAAATCCTGACTAGTTATAGAAACTGGATTTCAAAATACCGACCAGTTATCGAAACTGGATTTGAAAATCCCGACCAGTTATAGAAACTGGATTTGAAAATCCCGACCAGTTATAACACTGAATTTGAAAATCCCGACTAGTTATAAAAACTGGATTTGAAAATCCCGACCAGTTATAGAGACTGGATTTGAAAATCCTGACCAGTCATAGAAACTGAATTTAAAAATCAAGACCAGTTATGAAAACTGGATTTGAAAATCCCGACCAGTTATAAAACTGGATTTGAAAATCCCGACGAGTTATAGAAACTAAATTTGAAAATCCTGATCAGTTATAACACTGGATTTGAAAATCCCGACCAATTATAAAACTAGATTTGAAAATCCCGACCAGTTATAGCAAATGGATTTGAAAATCCCGACCAGTTATAAAACTGGATTTGAAAATCCCGACCAGTTATGACACTAGATTTGAAAATCCCGACCAGTTATAGAAACTGGATTTGAAAATCCCGACTAGTTATAAAAACTGGATTTGAAAATCCCGACCAGTTATAGAAACTGGATTTGAAAATCCCGACCAGTTATAGAAACTGGATTTTAAAATCCCGACCAATTATAGAAACTGGATTTGAAAATCCTGACCAGTTATAGAAACTGGATTTGAAAATCCCGACAAGTTATAAAAACTAGATTTGAAAATCCCGACCAGTTATAACACTGAATTTGAAAATCCCGACCGGTTATAAAAACTGGAATTGAAAATCCCGACCAGTTATAGAAACTTGATTTGAAAACCCTGACCAGTTATAAAACTAGATTTGAAAATCCCGACCAGTTATAAAACTAGATTTGAAAATCCCGACCAGTTATAGAAACTGGATTTGAAAATCCTGATCAGTTATAACACAGGATTTGAAAATCTCGACCATTATAAAACTAGATTTGAAAATCCTGACCTGTTATAGAAACTGGATTTGAAAATCCCGACCAATTATAAATCTGGATTTGAAAATCCCAACCAGTTAAAAAACTAGATTTAAAAATCCCGACCAGTTATAGAAATTGGATTTGAAAATCCCGACTAGTTATAAAACTGGATTTGAAAATCCCGACCAGTTATAGAAACTGGATTTCAAAATCCTGACCAGTTATAAAACTGGATTTGAAAATCCCGACCAGTTATAGAAATTGGATTTGAAAATCCCGACCAGTTATGACACTAGATTTAAAAATCACGACCAGTTATAGAAACTGGATTTGAAAATCCCGACCAGTTATAGAAACTGGATTTAAAAATCCCAACCAGTTATAGAAACTGGATTTGAAAATCCCGACCAGTTGTAAAAACTGAATTTTGAAAATCTCGACCAGTTACAAAAACTAGATTTGAAAATCCCCACCAGTTATAAAACTGGATTTGAAAATCCTGACCAGTTATAGAAACTAGATTTGAAAATCCTGATCAGTTATAACACTAGATTTGAAAATCCCGACCAATTATATATCTGGATTTGAAAATCTCGACCAGTTATAGAAACTGCATTTGAAAATCCCGACCAGTTATAAAACTGGATTTGAAAATCCCAACCAGTTATAAAACTAGATTTAAAAATCCCGACCAGTTATAGAAACTGGATTTGAAAATCCCGACCAGTTATAGAAACTGGATTTGAAAATCCCGACCAGTTATAAAACTGGTTTTGAAAATCCCGACCAGTTATAGAAACTGGATTTGAAAATTATGACCAGTTATAAAACTAGATTTGAAAATCCCAACCAGTTATAGAAACTGGATCTGAAAATCCCGACCAGTTATGACACTAGATTTGAAAATCCCGACCAGTTATAGAAACTGGATTTGAAAATCCCGTCCGGTTATAAAAACTTAATTTGAAAATCCCTACCAGATATAGAAACTGGATTTGAAAATCCTGACCAGTTATAGAAACTGGATTTTAAAATCCCGACCAGTTATAGAAACTAGATTTGAAAATCCTGACCAGTTATAGAAACTGGATTTGAAAATCCCGACCAGTTATAAAAACTAGATTTGAAAATCCCGACCAGTTATAGAAACTGGATTTGAAAATCCCGACCAGTTATATAAACTGGATTTGAAAATATCGACCAGTTATAGAAACTAGATTTGAAAATCCCGACCAGTTATAAAACTGGATTTGAAAATCCCGACCAGTTATAGAAACTATATTTGAAAATCCCGACCAGTAATAAAAACTGAATTTGAAAATCCCAACCAGTTATAGAAACTGGATTTTAAAATCCCGACCAGTTATAGAAACTGGAGTTGAAAATTCCGACCAGTTATAACACTGAATTTGAAAATCCCGATCAGTTATAAAAACTGGATTTGAAAATCCCGACCAGTTATAGAGACTGGATTTGAAAATTCTGACCAGTTATAGAAACTGAATTTGAAAATCCCGACCAGTTATAAAAACTGGATTTGAAAATCCCGACTAGTTATAAAACTGGATTTGAAAATCCCGACGAGTTATAGAAACTGAATTTGAAAATCCTGATCAGCTATAACACTGGATTTGAAAATCCCGACCAATTATAAAACTAGATTTGAAAATCTCGACCAGTTATAGAAAATGGATTTGAAAATCCCGACCAGTTATAAAACTGGATTTGAAAATCCCAACCAGTTATAAAACTGGATTTAAAAATCCCGACCAGTTATAGAAACTGGATTTGAAAATTCCGACCAGTTATAGAAACTGAATTTTAAAATCCCGACCAGTTATAGAAACTGGATTTGAAAATTCTGATCAGTTATAACACTGGATTTGAAAATCCCGACCAATTATAAAACTAGATTTGAAAATCGGGACCTGTTATAGAAACTGGATTTGAAAATCCCGACCAGTTATAAATCTGGATTTGAAAATCCCAACCAGTTATAAAACTAGATTTAAAAATCCCGACCAGTTATAGAAACTGCATTTGAAAATACTGACCAGTTATAAAACTGGATTTGAAAATCCCGACCAGTTATAGAAATTGGATTTAAAAATCCCGACCAGTTATGACACTAGATTTTGAAATCACGACCAGTTATAGAAACTGGATTTGAAAATCCCGACCAGTTGTAAAAACTGAATTTTGAAAATCCCGACCAGTTATAGAAATTGGATTTGAAAATCCCGACCAGTTATGACACTAGATTTAAAAATCCCGACCAGTTATAGAAACTGGATTTGAAAATCCCGACCAGTTATAGAAACTGGATTTGAAAATCCCAACCAGTTATAGAAACTGGATTTGAAAATCCCGACCAGTTGTAAAAACTGAATTTTGAAAATCTCGACCAGTTACAAAAACTAGATTTGAAAATCCCCACCAGTTATAAAACTGGATATGAAAATCCTGACCAGTTATAGAAACTAGATTTGAAAATCCTGATCAGTTATAACACTAGATTTGAAAATCCCGACCAATTCTAAATCTGGATTTGAAAATCTCGACCAGTTATAGAAACTGCATTTGATAATCCCGACCAGTTATAAAACTGGATTTGAAAATCCCAACCAGTTATAAAACTAGATTTAAAAATCCCGACCAGTTATAGAAACTGGATTTGAAAATCCCGACCAGTTATAAAACTGGATTTGAAAATCCCGACCAGTTATAGAAACTGGATTTGAAAATTCTGACCAGTTATAAAACTGGATTTGAAAATCCCAACCAGTTATAGAAACTGGATCTGAAAATCCCGACCAGTTATGACACTAGATTTGAAAATCCCGACCAGTTATAGAAACTGGATTTGAAAATCCCGTCCTGTTATAAAAACTTAATTTGAAAATCCTTACCAGATATAGAAACTGGATTTGAAAATCCCGACCAGTTATAGAAACTGGATTTTAAAATCCCGACCAGTTATAGAAACTAGATTTGAAAATCCTGACCAGTTATAGAAACTGGATTTGAAAATCCCGACCAGTTATAAAAACTAGATTTGAAAATCCCGACTAGTTATAGAAACTGGATTTGAAAATCCCGACCAGTTATATAAACTGGATTTGAAAATATCGACCAGTTATAGAAACTAGATTTGAAAATCCCGACCAGTTATAAAACTGGATTTGAAAATCCCGACCAGTTATAGAAACTGGATTTGAAAATCCCGACCAGTTATAAAAACTGAATTTGAAAATCCCAACCAGTTATAGAAACTGGATTTCAAAATCCCGACCAGTTATAGAAACTGGAGTTGAAAATTCCGACCAGTTATAACACTGAATTTGAAAATCCCGACCAGTTATAAAAACTGGATTTGAAAATCCCGACCAGTTATAGAGACTGGATTTGAAAATCCTAACCAGTTATACAAACTGAATTTGAAAATCCCGACCAGTTATAAAAACTGGATTTGAAAATCCCGACCAGTTATAAAACTGGATTTGAAAATCCCGACGAGTTATAGAAACTGAATTTGAAAATCCTGATCAGCTATAACACTGGATTTGAAAATCCCGACCAATTATTAAACTAGATTTGAAAATCCCGACCAGTTATAGAAAATGGATTTTAAAATCCCGACCAGTTATAAAACTGGATTTGAAAATCCCAACCAGTTATAAAACTGGATTTAAAAATCCCGACCAGTTATAGAAACTGAATTTTAAAATCCTGACCAGTTATAAAACTGGATTTGAAAATCCCGACCAGTTATAGAAACTGGATTTAAAAATCCCAACCAGTTATGACACTATATTTGAAAATCCTGACCTGTTATAGATACTTGATTTGAAAATCCCGACCAGTTATAAAAACTGGAGTTGAAAATCCCGACCAGTTATAGAAACTGGATTTGAAAATCCTGATCAGTTATAGAAACTGGATTTGAAAATCTCGACCAGTTATAGAAACTGGATTTGAAAATCCCGACCAGTTATAGAAACTGGATTTGAAAATCCCGACCAGTTATAAAATCTGGAATTGAAAATCCCGACCAGTTATAGAAACTGGATTTCAAAATCCCGACCAGTTATAGAAACTGGATTTGAAAATCCCGACTAGTTATAACACTGAATTTGAAAATCCCGACCGGTTATAAAAACTGGATTTGAAAATTCCGACCAGTTATAAAACTGGATTTGAAAATCCCGACCAGTTATAGAAACTGGATTTGAAAATCCTAATCAGTTATAACACTGGATTTGAAAATCCCGACCAATTATAAAACTAGATTTGAAAATCCTCACGAGTTATAGAAAATGGATTTGAAAATCCTGACCAGTTATAAAACTGGATTTGAAAATCCCGACCAGTTATAGAAACTGGATTTGAAAATCCTTACCAGTTATAGAAACTGAATTTGAAAATCCCGACCATTTATAGAAACTGGATTTGAAAATCATGATCAGTTATAACACTAGATTTGAAAATTCCGACCAATTATAAAACTGGATTTGAAAATCCCGACCAGTTATAGAAACTGGATTTGAAAATCCCGACTAGTTATAAAACTGGATTTGAAACTCCCGACCAATTATAAAACTGGATTTAAAAATCCTGACCAGTTATAGAAACTGGATTTGAAAATCCCGACCAGTTATAAAACTGGATTTGAAAATCCCGACCAGTTATAGAAACTGGATTTGAAAATCCTGACCAGTTATAAAACTGGATTTGAAAATCCCGACCAGTTATAGAAATTGGATTTGAAAATCCCGACCAGTTATGACACTAGATTTAAAAATCCCGACCAGTTATAGAAACTTGATTTGAAAATCCCGACCAGTTATAGAAACTGGATTTGAAAATCCCAACCAGTTATAGAAACTGGATTTGAAAATCCCGACCAGTTGTAAAAACTGAATTTTGAAAATCTCGACCAGTTACAAAAACTAGATTTGAAAATCCCCACCAGTTATAAAACTGGATTTGAAAATCCTGACCAGTTATAGAAACTAGATTTGAAAATCCTGATCAGTTATAACACTAGATTTGAAAATCCCGACCAATTATATATCTGGATTTGAAAATCTCGACCAGTTATAGAAACTGCATTTGAAAATCCCGACCAGTTATAAAACTGGATTTGAAAATCCCAACCAGTTATAAAACTAGATTTAAAAATCCCGACCAGTTATAGAAACTGGATTTGAAAATCCCGACCAGTTATAAAACTGGTTTTGAAAATCCCGACCAGTTATAGAAATTGGATTTGAAAATTATGACCAGTTATAAAACTGGATTTGAAAATCCCAACCAGTTATAGAAACTGGATCTGAAAATCCCGACCAGTTATGACACTAGATTTGAAAATCCCGACCAGTTATAGAAACTGGATTTGAAAATCCCGTCCTGTTATAAAAACTTAATTTGAAAATCCCTACCAGATATAGAAACTGGATTTGAAAATCCTGACCAGTTATAGAAACTGGATTTTAAAATCCTGACCAGTTATAGAAACTAGATTTGAAAATCCTGACCAGTTATAGAAACTGGATTTGAAAATCCCGACCAGTTATAAAAACTAGATTTGAAAATCCCGACCAGTTATAGAAACTGGATTTGAAAATCCCGACCAGTTATATAAACTGGATTTGAAAATATCGACCAGTTATAGAAACTAGATTTGAAAATCCCGACCAGTTATAAAACTGGATTTGAAAATCCCGACCAGTTATAGAAACTATATTTGAAAATCCCGACCAGTAATAAAAACTGAATTTGAAAATCCCAACCAGTTATAGAAACTGGATTTTAAAATCCCGACCAGTTATAGAAACTGGAGTTGAAAATTCCGACCAGTTATAACACTGAATTTGAAAATCCCGATCAGTTATAAAAACTGGATTTGAAAATCCCGACCAGTTATAGAGACTGGATTTGAAAATTCTGACCAGTTATAGAAACTGAATTTGAAAATCCCGACCAGTTATAAAAACTGGATTTGAAAATCCCGACCAGTTATAAAACTGGATTTGAAAATCCCGACGAGTTATAGAAACTGAATTTGAAAATCCTGATCAGCTATAACACTGGATTTGAAAATCCCGACCAATTATAAAACTAGATTTGAAAATCTCGACCAGTTATAGAAAATGGATTTGAAAATCCCGACCAGTTATAAAACTGGATTTGAAAATCCCAACCAGTTATAAAACTGGATTTAAAAATCCCGACCAGTTATAGAAACTGGATTTGAAAATCCCGACCAGTTATAGAAACTGAATTTTAAAATCCCGACCAGTTATAGAAACTGGATTTGAAAATCCTGATCAGTTATAACACTGGATTTGAAAATCCCGACCAATTATAAAACTAGATTTGAAAATCGGGAGCTGTTATAGAAACTGGATTTGAAAATCCCGACCAGTTATAAATCTGGATTTGAAAATCCCAACCAGTTATAAAACTAGATTTAAAAATCCCGACCAGTTATAGAAACTGCATTTGAAAATACTGACCAGTTATAAAACTGGATTTGAAAATCCCAACCAGTTATAGAAATTGGATTTAAAAATCCCGACCAGTTATGACACTAGATTTTGAAATCACGACCAGTTATAGAAACTGGATTTGAAAATCCCGACCAGTTGTAAAAATTGAATTTTGAAAATCCCGACCAGTTATATAAATTGGATTTGAAAATCCCGACCAGTTATGACACTAGATTTAAAAATCCCGACCAGTTATAGAAACAGGATTTGAAAATCCCGACCAGTTATAGAAACTGGATTTGAAAATCCCAACCAGTTATAGAAACTGGATTTGAAAATCCCGACCAGTTGTAAAAACTGAATTTTGAAAATCTCGACCAGTTACAAAAACTAGATTTGAAAATCCCCACCAGTTATAAAACTGGATTTGAAAATCCTGACCAGTTATAGAAACTAGATTTGAAAATCCTGATCAGTTATAACACTAGATTTGAAAATCCCGACCAATTATAAATCTGGATTTGAAAATCTCGACCAGTTATAGAAACTGCATTTGAAAATCCCGACCAGTTATAAAACTAGATTTGAAAATCCCAACCAGTTATAAAACTAGATTTAAAAATCCCGACCAGTTATAGAAACTGGATTTGAAAATCCCGACCAGTTATAAAACTGGAATTGAAAATCCCGACCAGTTATAGAAACTGGATTTGAAAATTCTGACCAGTTATAAAACTGGATTTGAAAATCCCAACCAGTTATAGAAACTGGATCTGAAAATCCCGACCAGTTATGACACTAGATTTGAAAATCCCGACCAGTTATAGAAACTGGATTTGAAAATCCCGTCCTGTTATAAAAACTTAATTTGAAAATCCTTACCAGATATAGAAACTGGATTTGAAAATCCCGACCAGTTATAAAAACTGGATTTGAAAATCCCGACCAGTTATAAAACTGGATTTGAAAATCCCGACGAGTTATAGAAACTGAATTTGAAAATCCTGATCAGCTATAACACTGGATTTGAAAATCCCGACCAATTATAAAACTAGATTTGAAAATCTCGACCAGTTATAGAAAATGGATTTGAAAATCCCGACCAGTTATAAAACTGGATTTGAAAATCCCAACCAGTTATAAAACTGGATTTAAAAATCCCGACCAGTTATAGAAACTGGATTTGAAAATTCCGACCAGTTATAGAAACTGAATTTTAAAATCCCGACCAGTTATAGAAACTGGATTTGAAAATCCTGATCAGTTATAACACTGGATTTGAAAATCCCGACCAATTATAAAACTAGATTTGAAAATCGGGACCTGTTATAGAAACTGGATTTGAAAATCCCGACCAGTTAAAAATGTGGATTTGAAAATCCCAACCAGTTATAAAACTAGATTTAAAAATCCCGACCAGTTATAGAAACTGCATTTGAAAATACTGACCAGTTATAAAACTGGATTTGAAAATCCCGACCAGTTATAGAAATTGGATTTAAAAATCCCGACCAGTTATGACACTAGATTTTGAAATCACGACCAGTTATAGAAACTGGATTTGAAAATCCCGACCAGTTGTAAAAACTGAATTTTGAAAATCCCGACCAGTTATAGAAATTGGATTTGAAAATCCCGACCAGTTATGACACTAGATTTAAAAATCCCGACCAGTTATAGAAACTGGATTTGAAAATCCCGACCAGTTATAGAAACTGGATTTGAAAATCCCAACCAGTTATAGAAACTGGATTTGAAAATCCCGACCAGTTGTAAAAACTGAATTTTGAAAATCTCGACCAGTTACAAAAACTAGATTTGAAAATCCCCACCAGTTATAAAACTGGATATGAAAATCCTGACCAGTTATAGAAACTAGATTTGAAAATCCTGATCAGTTATAACACTAGATTTGAAAATCCCGACCAATTATAAATCTGGATTTGAAAATCTCGACCAGTTATAGAAACTGCATTTGAAAATCCCGACCAGTTATAAAACTGGATTTGAAAATCCCAACCAGTTATAAAACTAGATTTAAAAATCCCGACCAGTTATAGAAACTGGATTTGAAAATCCCGACCAGTTATAGAAACTGGATTTGAAAATTCTGACTAGTTATAAAACTGGATTTGAAAATCCCAACCACTTATAGAAACTGGATCTGAAAATCCCGACCAGTTGTGACACTAGATTTGAAAATCCCGACCAGTTATAGAAACTGGATTTGAAAATCCCGTCCTGTTATAAAAACTTAATTTGAAAATCCTTACCAGATATAGAAACTGGATTTGAAAATCCCGACCAGTTATAGAAACTGGATTTTAAAATCCCGACCAGTTATAGAAACTAGATTTGAAAATCCTGACCAGTTATAGAAACTGGATTTGAAAATCCCGACCAGTTATAAAAACTAGATTTGAAAATCCCGACTAGTTATAGAAACTGGATTTGAAAATCCCGACCAGTTATATAAACTGGATTTGAAAATATCGACCAGTTATAGAAACTAGATTTGAAAATCCCGACCAGCTATAAAACTGGATTTGAAAATCCCGATCAGTTATAGAAACTGGATTTGAAAATCCCGACCAGTTATAAAAACTGAATTTGAAAATCCCAACCAGTTATAGAAACTGGATTTCAAAATCCCGACCAGTTATAGAAACTAAAGTTGAAAATTCCGACCAGTTATAACACTGAATTTGAAAATCCCGACCAGTTATAAAAACTGGATTGAAAATCCCGACCAGTTATAGAGACTGGATTTGAAAATCCTAACCAGTTATAGAAACTGAATTTGAAAATCCCGACCAGTTATAAAAACTGGATTTGAAAATCCCGACCAGTTATAAAACTGGATTTGAAAATCCCGACGAGTTATAGAAACTGAATTTGAAAATCCTGATCAGCTATAACACTGGATTTGAAAATCCCGACCAATTATAAAACTAGATTTGAAAATCCCGACCAGTTATAGAAAATGGATTTTAAAATCCCGACCAGTTATAAAACTGGATTTGAAAATCCCAACCAGTTATAAAACTAGATTTAAAAATCCCGACCAGTTATAGAAACTGAATTTGAAAATCCCGACCAGTTATAGAAACTGAATTTTAAAATCCTGACCAGTTATAAAACTGGATTTGAAAATCCCGACCAGTTATAGAAACTGGATTTAAAAATCCCAACCAGTTATGACACTATATTTGAAAATCCTGACCTGTTATAGATACTTGATTTGAAAATCCCGACCAGTTATAAAAACTGGAGTTGAAAATCCCGACCAGTTATAGAAACTGGATTTGAAAATCCTGATCAGTTATAGAAACTGGATTTGAAAATCTCGACCAGTTATAGAAACTGGATTTGAAAATCCCGACCAGTTATAGAAACTGGATTTGAAAATCCCGACTAGTTATAAAATCTGGAATTGAAAATCCCGACCAGTTATAGAAACTGGATTTCAAAATCCCGACCAGTTATAGAAACTGGATTTGAAAATCCCGACTAGTTATAACACTGAATTTGAAAATCCCGACCGGTTATAAAAACTGGATTTGAAAATTCCGACCAGTTATAAAACTGGATTTGAAAATCCCGACCAGTTATAGAAACTGGATTTGAAAATCCTAATCAGTTATAACACTGGATTTGAAAATCCCGACCAATTATAAAACTAGATTTGAAAATCCTGACGAGTTATAGAAAATGGATTTGAAAATCCTGACCAGTTATAAAACTGGATTTGAAAATCCCGACCAGTTATAGAAACTGGATTTGAAAATCCTTACCAGTTATAGAAACTGAATTTGAAAATCCCGACCATTTATAGAAACTGGATTTGAAAATCATGATCAGTTATAACACTAGATTTGAAAATTCCGACCAATTATAAAACTGGATTTGAAAATCCCGACCAGTTATAGAAACTGGATTTGAAAATCCCGACTAGTTATAAAACTGGATTTGAAACTCCCGACCAATTATAAAACTGGATTTAAAAATCCTGACCAGTTATAGAAACTGGATTTGAAAATCCCGACCAGTTATAAAACTGGATTTGAAAATCCCGACCAGTTATAGAAACTGGATTTGAAAATCCTGACCAGTTATAAAACTGGATTTGAAAATCCCGACCAGTTATAGAAATTGGATTTGAAAATCCCGACCAGTTATGACACTAGATTTAAAAATCCCGACCAGTTATAGAAACTTGATTTGAAAATCCCGACCAGTTATAGAAACTGGATTTGAAAATCCCAACCAGTTATAGAAACTGGATTTGAAAATCCCGACCAGTTGTAAAAACTGAATTTTGAAAATCTCGACCAGTTACAAAAACTAGATTTGAAAATCCCCACCAGTTATAAAACTGGATTTGAAAATCCTGACCAGTTATAGAAACTAGATTTGAAAATCCTGATCAGTTATAACACTAGATTTGAAAATCCCGACCAATTATATATCTGGATTTGAAAATCTCGACCAGTTATAGAAACTGCATTTGAAAATCCCGACCAGTTATAAAACTGGATTTGAAAATCCCAACCAGTTATAAAACTAGATTTAAAAATCCCGACCAGTTATAGAAACTGGATTTGAAAATCCCGACCAGTTATAAAACTGGTTTTGAAAATCCCGACCAGTTATAGAAACTGGATTTGAAAATTATGACCAGTTATAAAACTGGATTTGAAAATCCCAACCAGTTATAGAAACTGGATCTGAAAATCCCGACCAGTTATGACACTAGATTTGAAAATCCCGACCAGTTATAGAAACTGGATTTGAAAATCCCGTCCTGTTATAAAAACTTAATTTGAAAATCCCTACCAGATCTAGAAACTGGATTTGAAAATCCTGACCAGTTATAGAAACTGGATTTTAAAATCCCGACCACTTATAGAAACTAGATTTGAAAATCCTGACCAGTTATAGAAACTGGATTTGAAAATCCCGACCAGTTATAAAAACTAGATTTGAAAATCCCGACCAGTTATAGAAACTGGATTTGAAAATCCCGACCAGTTATATAAACTGGATTTGAAAATATCGACCAGTTATAGAAACTAGATTTGAAAATCCCGACCAGTTATAAAACTGGATTTGAAAATCCCGACCAGTTATAGAAACTATATTTGAAAATCCCGACCAGTAATAAAAACTGAATTTGAAAATCCCAACCAGTTATAGAAACTGGATTTTAAAATCCCGACCAGTTATAGAAACTGGAGTTGAAAATTTCGACCAGTTATAACACTGAATTTGAAAATCCCGATCAGTTATAAAAAGTGGATTTGAAAATCCCGACCAGTTATAGAGACTGCATTTGAAAATTCTGACCAGTTATAGAAACTGAATTTGAAAATCCCGACCAGTTATAAAAACTGGATTTGAAAATCCCGACCAGTTATAAAACTGGATTTGAAAATCCCGACGAGTTATAGAAACTGAATTTGAAAATCCTGATCAGCTATAACACTGGATTTGAAAATCCCGACCAATTATAAAACTAGATTTGAAAATCTCGACCAGTTATAGAAAATGGATTTGAAAATCCCGACAAGTTATAAAACTGGATTTGAAAATCCCAACCAGTTATAAAACTGGATTTAAAAATCCCGACCAGTTATAGAAACTGGATTTGAAAATCCCGACCAGTTATAGAAACTGAATTTTAAAATCCCGACCAGTTATAGAAACTGGATTTGAAAATCCTGATCAGTTATAACACTGGATTTGAAAATCCCGACCAATTATAAAACTAGATTTGAAAATCGGGACCTGTTATAGAAACTGGATTTGAAAATCCCGACCAGTTATAAATCTGGATTTGAAAATCTCAACCAGTTATAAAACTAGATTTAAAAATCCCGACCAGTTATAGAAACTGCATTTGAAAATACTGACCAGTTATAAAACTGGATTTGAAAATCCCGACCAGTTATAGAAATTGGATTTAAAAATCCCGACCAGTTATGACACTAGATTTTGAAATCACGACCAGTTATAGAAACTGGATTTGAAAATCCCGACCAGTTGTAAAAACTGAATTTTGAAAATCCCGACCAGTTATATAAATTGGATTTGAAAATCCCGACCAGTTATGACACTAGATTTAAAAATCCCGACCAGTTATAGAAACTGGATTTGAAAATCCCGACCAGTTATAGAAACTGGATTTGAAAATCCCAACCAGTTATAGAAACTGGATTTGAAAATCCCGACCAGTTGTAAAAACTGAATTTTGAAAATCTCGACCAGTTATAGAAACTGGATTTGAAAATTATGACCAGTTATAAAACTGGATTTGAAAATCCCAACCAGTTATAGAAACTGGATCTGAAAATCCCGACCAGTTATGACACTAGATTTGAAAATCCCGACCAGTTATAGAAACTGGATTTGAAAATCCCGTCCTGTTATAAAAACTTAATTTGAAAATCCCTACCAGATATAGAAACTGGATTTGAAAATCCTGACCAGTTATAGAAACTGGATTTTAAAATCCCGACCAGTTATAGAAACTAGATTTGAAAATCCTGACCAGTTATAGAAACTGGATTTGAAAATCCCGACCAGTTATAAAAACTCGATTTGAAAATCCCGACCAGTTATAGAAACTGGATTTGAAAATCCCGACCAGTTATATAAACTGGATTTGAAAATATCGACCAGTTATAGAAACTAGATTTGAAAATCCCGACCAGTTATAAAACTGGATTTGAAAATCCCGACCAGTTATAGAAACTATATTTGAAAATCCCGACCAGTAATAAAAACTGAATTTGAAAATCCCAACCAGTTATAGAAACTGGATTTTAAAATCCCGACCAGTTATAGAAACTGGAGTTGAAAATTCCGACCAGTTATAACACTGAATTTGAAAATCCCGATCAGTTATAAAAACTGGATTTGAAAATCCCGACCAGTTATAGAGACTGGATTTGAAAATTCTGACCAGTTATAGAAACTGAATTTGAAAATCCCGACCAGTTATAAAAACTGGATTTGAAAATCCCGACCAGTTATAAAACTGGATTTGAAAATCCCGACGAGTTATAGAAACTGAATTTGAAAATCCTGATCAGCTATAACACTGGATTTGAAAATCCCGACCAATTATAAAACTAGATTTGAAAATCTCGACCAGTTATAGAAAATGGATTTGAAAATCCCGACCAGTTATAAAACTGGATTTGAAAATCCCAACCAGTTATAAAACTGGATTTAAAAATCCCGACCAGTTATAGAAACTGGATTTGAAAATCCCGACCAGTTATAGAAACTGAATTTTAAAATCCCGACCAGTTATAGAAACTGGATTTGAAAATCCTGATCAGTTATAACACTGGATTTGAAAATCCCGACCAATTATAAAACTAGATTTGAAAATCGGGACCTGTTATAGAAACTGGATTTGAAAATCCCGACCAGTTATAAATCTGGATTTGAAAATCCCAACCAGTTATAAAACTAGATTTAAAAATCCCGACCAGTTATAGAAACTGCATTTGAAAATACTGACCAGTTATAAAACTGGATTTGAAAATCCCGACCAGTTATAGAAATTGGATTTAAAAATCCCGACCAGTTATGACACTAGATTTTGAAATCACGACCAGTTATAGAAACTGGATTTGAAAATCCCGACCAGTTGTAAAAACTGAATTTTGAAAATCCCGACCAGTTATATAAATTGGATTTGAAAATCCCGACCAGTTATGACACTAGATTTAAAAATCCCGAACAGTTATAGAAACTGGATTTGAAAATCCCGACCAGTTATAGAAACTGGATTTGAAAATCCCAACCAGTTATAGAAACTGGATTTGAAAATCCCGACCAGTTGTAAAAACTGAATTTTGAAAATCTCGACCAGTTACAAAAACTAGATTTGAAAATCCCAACCAGTTATAGAAACTGGATTTGAAAATCCCGACTAGTTATAGAAACTGGATTTGAAAATCTCGACCAGTTATAGAAACTAGATTTGAAAATCCCGACCAGTTATAAAACTGGATTTGAAAATCCCGACCAGTTATAGAAACTGGATTTGAAAATTTTGACCAGTTATAAAAACTGGATTTGAAAATCCCGACCAGTTATAGAAACTGGATTTGAAAATCCCGACCAGTTATAGAAACTGGATTTTAAAATCCCGACCAGTTATAGAAACTGGAGTTGAAAATTCCGACCAGTTATAACACTGAATTTGAAAATCCCGATCAGTTATAAAAACTGGATTTGAAAATCCCGACCAGTTATAGAGACTGGATTTGAAAATTCTGACCAGTTATAGAAACTGAATTTGAAAATCCCGACCAGTTATAAAAACTGGATTTGAAAATCCCGACCAGTTATAAAACTGGATTTGAAAATCCCGACGAGTTATAGAAACTGAATTTGAAAATCCTGATCAGCTATAACACTGGATTTGAAAATCCCGACCAATTATAAAACTAGATTTGAAAATCTCGACCAGTTATAGAAAATGGATTTGAAAATCCCGACCAGTTATAAAACTGGATTTGAAAATCCCAACCAGTTATAAAACTGGATTTAAAAATCCCGACCAGTTATAGAAACTGGATTTGAAAATCCCGACCAGTTATAGAAACTGAATTTTAAAATCCCGACCAGTTATAGAAACTGGATTTGAAAATCCTGATCAGTTATAACACTGGATTTGAAAATCCCGACCAATTATAAAACTAGATTTGAAAATCGGGACCTGTTATAGAAACTGGATTTGAAAATCCCGACCAGTTATAAATCTGGATTTGAAAATCCCAACCAGTTATAAAACTAGATTTAAAAATCCCGACCAGTTATAGAAACTGCATTTGAAAATACTGACCAGTTACAAAACTGGATTTGAAAATCCCGACCAGTTATAGAAATTGGATTTAAAAATCCCGACCAGTTATGACACTAGATTTTGAAATCACGACCAGTTATAGAAACTGGATTTGAAAATCCCGACCAGTTGTAAAAACTGAATTTTGAAAATCCCGACCAGTTATATAAATTGGATTTGAAAATCCCGACCAGTTATGACACTAGATTTAAAAATCCCGACCAGTTATAGAAACTGGATTTGAAAATCCCGACCAGTTATAGAAACTGGATTTGAAAATCCCAACCAGTTATAGAAACTGGATTTGAAAATCCCGACCAGTTGTAAAAACTGAATTTTGAAAATCTCGACCAGTTATAGAAACTGGATTTGAAAATTATGACCAGTTATAAAACTGGATTTGAAAATCCCAACCAGTTATAGAAACTGGATCTGAAAATCCCGACCAGTTATGACACTAGATTTGAAAATCCCGACCAGTTATAGAAACTGGATTTGAAAATCCCGTCCTGTTATAAAAACTTAATTTGAAAATCCCTACCAGATATAGAAACTGGATTTGAAAATCCTGACCAGTTATAGAAACTGGATTTTAAAATCCCGACCAGTTATAGAAACTAGATTTGAAAATCCTGACCAGTTATAGAAACTGGATTTGAAAATCCCGACCAGTTATAAAAACTAGATTTGAAAATCCCGACCAGTTATAGAAACTGGATTTGAAAATCCCGACCAGTTATATAAACTGGATTTGAAAATATCGACCAGTTATAGAAACTAGATTTGAAAATCCCGACCAGTTATAAAACTGGATTTGAAAATCCCGACCAGTTATAGAAACTATATTTGAAAATCCCGACCAGTAATAAAAACTGAATTTGAAAATCCCAACCAGTTATAGAAACTGGATTTTAAAATCCCGACCAGTTATAGAAACTGGAGTTGAAAATTCCGACCAGTTATAACACTGAATTTGAAAATCCCGATCAGTTATAAAAACTGGATTTGAAAATCCCGACCAGTTATAGAGACTGGATTTGAAAATTCTGACCAGTTATAGAAACTGAATTTGAAAATCCCGACCAGTTATAAAAACTGGATTTGAAAATCTCGACCAGTTATAAAACTGGATTTGAAAATCCCGACGAGTTATAGAAACTGAATTTGAAAATCCTGATCAGCTATAACACTGGATTTGAAAATCCCGACCAATTATAAAACTAGATTTGAAAATCTCGACCAGTTATAGAAAATGGATTTGAAAATCCCGACCAGTTATAAAACTGGATTTGAAAATCCCAACCAGTTATAAAACTGGATTTAAAAATCCCGACCAGTTATAGAAACTGGATTTGAAAATCCCGACCAGTTATAGAAACTGAATTTTAAAATCCCGACCAGTTATAGAAACTGGATTTGAAAATCCTGATCAGTTATAACACTGGATTTGAAAATCCCGACCAATTATAAAACTAGATTTGAAAATCGGGACCTGTTATAGAAACTGGATTTGAAAATCCCGACCAGTTATAAATCTGGATTTGAAAATCCCAACCAGTTATAAAACTAGATTTAAAAATCCCGACCAGTTATAGAAACTGCATTTGAAAATACTGACCAGTTATAAAACTGGATTTGAAAATCCCGACCAGTTATAGAAATTGGATTTAAAAATCCCGACCAGTTATGACACTAGATTTTGAAATCACGACCAGTTATAGAAACTGGATTTGAAAATCCCGACCAGTTGTAAAAACTGAATTTTGAAAATCCCGACCAGTTATATAAATTGGATTTGAAAATCCCGACCAGTTATGACACTAGATTTAAAAATCCCGACCAGTTATAGAAACTGGATTTGAAAATCCCGACCAGTTATAGAAACTGGATTTGAAAATCCCAACCAGTTATAGAAACTGGATTTGAAAATCCCGACCAGTTGTAAAAACTGAATTTTGAAAATCTCGACCAGTTACAAAAACTAGATTTGAAAATCCCCACCAGTTATAAAACTGGATTTGAAAATCCTGACCAGTTATAGAAACTAGATTTGAAAATCCTGATCAGTTATAACACTAGATTTGAAAATCCCGACCAATTATAAATCTGGATTTGAAAATCTCGACCAGTTATAGAAACTGCATTTGAAAATCCCGACCAGTTATAAAACTAGATTTGAAAATCCCAACCAGTTATAAAAATAGATTTAAAAATCCCGACCAGTTATAGAAACTGGATTTGAAAATCCCGACCAGTTATAAAACTGGATTTGAAAATCCTGACCAGTTATAGAAACTGGATTTGAAAATTATGACCAGTTATAAAACTGGATTTGAAAATCCCAACCAGTTATAGAAACTGGATCTGAAAATCCCGACCAGTTATGACACTAGATTTGAAAATCCCGACCAGTTATAGAAACTGGATTTGAAAATCCCGTCCTGTTATAAAAACTTAATTTGAAAATCCTTACCAGATATAGAAACTGGATTTGAAAATCCCGACCAGTTATAGAAACTGGATTTTAAAATCCCGACCAGTTATAGAAACTAGATTTGAAAATCCTGACCAGTTATAGAAACTGGATTTGAAAATCCCGACCAGTTATAAAAACTAGATTTGAAAATCCCGACTAGTTATAGAAACTGGATTTGAAAATTCCGACCAGTTATATAAACTGGATTTGAAAATATCGACCAGTTATAGAAACTAGATTTGAAAATCCCGACCAGTTATAAAACTGGATTTGAAAATCCCGACCAGATATAGAAACTGGATTTGAAAATCCCGACCAGTTATAAAAACTGAATTTGAAAATCCCAACCAGTTATAGAAACTGGATTTCAAAATCCCGACCAGTTATAGAAACTGGAGTTGAAAATTCCGACCAGTTATAACACTGAATTTGAAAATCCCGACCAGTTATAAAAACTGGATTTGAAAATCTGACCAGTTATAGAGACTGGATTTGAAAATCCTAACCAGTTATAGAAACTGAATTTGAAAATCCCGACCAGTTATAAAAACTGGATTTGAAAATCCCGACCAGTTATAAAACTGGATTTGAAAATCCCGACGAGTTATAGAAACTGAATTTGAAAATCCTGATCAGCTATAACACTGGATTTGAAAATCCCGACCAATTATAAAACTAGATTTGAAAATCCCGACCAGTTATAGAAAATGGATTTTAAAATCCCGACCAGTTATAAAACTGGATTTGAAAATCCCAACCAGTTATAAAACTGGATTTAAAAATCCCGACCAGTTATAGAAACTGAATTTGAAAATCCCGACCAGTTATAGAAACTGAATTTTAAAATCCTGACCAGTTATAAAACTGGATTTGAAAATCCCGACCAGTTATAGAAACTGGATTTAAAAATCCCAACCAGTTATGACACTATATTTGAAAATCCTGACCTGTTATAGATACTTGATTTGAAAATCCCGACCAGTTATAAAAACTAGAGTTGAAAATCCCGACCAGTTATAGAAACTGGATTTGAAAATCCTGATCAGTTATAGAAACTGGATTTGAAAATCTCGACCAGTTATAGAAACTGGATTTGAAAATCCCGACCAGTTATAGAAACTGGATTTGAAAATCCCGACCAGTTATAAAATCTGGAATTGAAAATCCCGACCAGTTATAGAAACTGGATTTCAAAATCCCGACCAGTTATAGAAACTGGATTTGAAAATCCCGACTAGTTATAACACTGAATTTGAAAATCCCGACCGGTTATAAAAACTGGATTTGAAAATTCCGACCAGTTATAAAACTGGATTTGAAAATCCCGACCAGTTATAGAAACTGGATTTGAAAATCCTAATCAGTTATAACACTGGATTTGAAAATCCCGACCAATTATAAAACTAGATTTGAAAATCCTGACGACTTATAGAAAATGGATTTGAAAATCCCGACCAGTTATAAAACTGGATTTGAAAATCCCGACCAGTTATAGAAACTGGATTTGAAAATCCTTACCAGTTATAGAAACTGAATTTGAAAATCCCGACCATTTATAGAAACTGGATTTGAAAATCATGATCAGTTATAACACTAGATTTGAAAATTCCGACCAATTATAAAACTGGATTTGAAAATCCCGACCAGTTATAGAAACTGGATTTGAAAATCCCGACTAGTTATAAAACTGGATTTGAAACTCCCGACCAATTATAAAACTGGATTTAAAAATCCTGACCAGTTATAGAAACAGGATTTGAAAATCCCGACCAGTTATAAAACTGGATTTGAAAATCCCGACCAGTTATAGAAACTGGATTTGAAAATCCTGACCAGTTATAAAACTGGATTTGAAAATCCCGACCAGTTATAGAAACTGGATTTAAAAATTCTGACTAGTTATGACACTAGATTTAAAAATTCCGACCAGTAATAGATACTGGATTTGAAAATCCCGACCAGTTATAAAAACTGGAGTTGAAAATCCAGACCATTTATAGAAACTGGATTTGAAAATCTCGACCAGTTATAGAAACTGTATTTGAAAATCCTGACCAGTTATAGAAACTAGATTTCAAAATCCCGACCAGTTATAGAAACTGGATTTGAAAATCACGACCAGATATAGAAACTGGATTTGAAAATCCCGACTAGTTATAGAAACTGGATTTAAAAATTCCGACCAGTTATGACACTAGATTTGAAAATTCCGACCAGTTATAGATACTGGATTTGAAAATCCCGACGAGTTATAAAAACTGGAGTTGCAAATCCCGACCAGTTATAGAAACTGGATTTGAAAATCTCGACCAGTTATAGAAACTGTATTTGAAAATCCCGACCAGTTATAGAAACTGGATTTCAAAATCCCGACCAGTTATAGAAACTGGATTTGAAAATCCCTATCAGTTATAAAAACTGGATTTGAAAATCCCGACCAGTTATAAAATCTGGAATTGAAAATCCCGACCAATTATAGAAACTAGATTTCAAAATTCCGACAAGTTATAGAAACTAGATTTGAAAATCCCGACCGGTTATAAAAACTGGATTTGAAAATCCCGACCAGTTATAGAAACTTGATTTGAAAATCCTGACCAGTTATAGAAACTGGATTTGAAAATCCCGACCAGTTATAAAAACTGGATTTGAAAATCCCGACCAGTTATAAAACTGAATTTGAAAATCCCGACCAGTTATATAAACTGGATTTGAAAATCCTGATCAGTTATAACTCTGGATTTGAAAATCCCGACCAGTTATAGAAACTGGATTTCAAAATCCCGACCAGTTATAGAAACTGGATTTGAAAATCCCGACCAGTTATAACACTAAATTTGAAAATCCCGACCAGTTATAAAAACTGGATTTGAAAATCCCGACCAGTTATAAAACTGGATTTGAAAATCCCGACCAGTTATAGAAACTGGATTTGAAAATCCTGATCAGTTATAACACTGGATTTGAAAATCCCGACCAATTATAAAACTAGATTTGAAAATCCCGACCAGTTATAGAAAATGGATTTGAAAATCTCAACCAGTTATAAAACTGGATTTGAAAATCCCGACCAGTTATAGAAACTGGATTTGAAAATCCCGACCAGTTATAACACTGAATTTGAAAATCCCGACCAGTTATAAAAACTGGATTTGAAAATCCCGACTAGTTATAAAAACTGGATTTGAAAATCCTGACCAGTTATAGCAACTGAATTTGAAAATCCTGACCAGTTATAAAAACTGGATTTGAAAATCCTGACCAGTTATAGAAACTGAATTTGAAAATCCCGACCAGTTATAAACACTGGATTTGAAAATCCCGACCAGTTATAAAATTGGATTTGAAAATCGCGAGGAGTTATAGAAACTGAATTTGAAAATCCTGATCAGTTATAACACTAGATTTGAAAATCCCGACTAATTACAAAACAAGATTTGAAAATCCCGACCAGTTATAGAAAATGGATTTGAAAATCCCAACCAGTTATAAAACTGGATTTGAAAATCCCGACTAGTTATAAAACTGGATTTGAAAATCCCGACGAGTTATAGAAGCTGAATTTGAAAATCCTGATCAGTTATAACACTGGATTTGAAAATCCCGACCAATTATAAAACTAGATTTGAAAATCCTGACCAGTTATAGAAACTGGATTTGAAAATCCCGACCAGTTATATAAACTGGATTTGAAAATCCCAACCAGTTATAGAAACTGGATTTCAAAATCCCGACTAGTTATAGAAACTGGATTTGAAAATCCCGACCAGTTATATAAACTGGATTTGAAAATATCGACCAGTTATAGAAACTAGATTTGAAAATCCCGACCAGTTATAAAACTGGATTTGAAAATCCCGACCAGTTATAGAAACTGGATTTGAAAATCCCGACCAGTTATAAAAACTGAATTTGAAAATCCCAACCAGTTATAGAAACTGGATTTCAAAATCCCGACCAGTTATAGAAACTGGAGTTGAAAATTCCGACCAGTTATAACACTGAATTTGAAAATCCCGACCAGTTATAAAAACTGGATTTGAAAATCCCGACCAGTTATAGAGACTGGATTTGAAAATCCTGACCAGTTATAGAAACTGAATTTGAAAATCCCGACCAGTTATAAAAACTGGATTTGAAAATCCCGACCAGTTATAAAACTGGATTTGAAAATCCCGACGAGTTATAGAAACTGAATTTGAAAATCCTGATCAGCTATAATAATGGATTTGAAAATCCCGACCAATTATAAAACTAGATTTGAAAATCCCGACCAGTTATAGAAAATGGATTTGAAAATCCCGACCAGTTATAAAACTGGATTTAAAAATCCCAACCAGTTATAAAACTGGATTTAAAAATCCCGACCAGTTATAGAAACTGCATTTGAAAATCCCGACCAGTTATAAAACTGGATTTGAAAATCCCAACCAGTTATAAAACTAGATTTAAAAATCCCGACCAGTTATAGAAACTGGATTTGAAAATCCCGACCAGTTATAAAACTGGATTTGAAAATCCCGACCAGTTATAGAAACTGGATTTGAAAATTCTGACCAGTTATAAAACTGGATTTCAAAATCCCAACCAGTTATAGAAACTGGATTTGAAAATCCCGACCAGTTATGACACTAGATTTGAAAATCCCGACCAGTTATAGAAACTGGATTTGAAAATCCCGTCCTGTTATAAAAACTTAATTTGAAAATCCCTACCAGATATAGAAACTGGATTTGAAAATCCCGACCAGTTATAGAAACTGGATTTTAAAATCCCGACCAGTTATAGAAACTAGATTTGAAAATCCAGACCAGTTATAGAAACTGGATTTGAAAATCCCGACCAGTTATAAAAACTAGATTTGAAAATCCCGACCAGTTATAGAAACTGGATTTGAAAATCCCGACCAGTTATATAAACTGGATTTGAAAATCCCGACCAGTTATAGAAACTGGATTTGAAAATCCTAATCAGTTATAACACTGGATTTGAAAATCCCGACCAATTATAAAACTAGATTTGAAAATCGGGACCTCTTATAGAAACTGGATTTGAAAATCCCGACCAGTTATAAATCTGAATTTGAAAATCCCAACCAGTTATAAAACTAGATTTAAAAATCCCGACCAGTTATAGAAACTGCATTTGAAAATCTTGACCAGTTATAAAACTGGATTTGAAAATCCCGACCAGTTATAGAAATTGGATTTGAAAATCCTGACCAGTTATGACACTAGATTTGGAAATCACGACAAGTTATAGAAACTGGATTTGAAAATCCCGACCAGTTATAGAAACTGGATTTGAAAATCCCGACCAGTTATAAATCTGGATTTGAAAATCCCGACCTTTTATAGAAACTGGATTTAAAAATCCCGACCAGTTATAAAACTAGATTTGAAAATCCCGACCAGTTATAAAAACTGGATTTGAAAATCCCGACTAGTTATAGAAACTGGATTTCAAAATACCGACCAGTTATCGAAACTGGATTTGAAAATCCCGACCAGTTATAGAAACTGGATTTGAAAATCCCGACCAGTTATAACACTGAATTTGAAAATCCCGACTAGTTATAAAAACTGGATTTGAAAATCCCGACTAGTTATAGAAACTGGATTTGAAAATCCTGACCAGTCATAGAAACTGAATTTAAAAATCCAGACCAGTTATGAAAACTGGATTTGAAAATCCCGACCAGTTATAAAACTGGATTTGAAAATCCCGACGAGTTATAGAAACTAAATTTGAAAATCCTGATCAGTTATAACACTGGATTTGAAAATCCCGACCAATTATAAAACTAGATTTGAAAATCCCGACCAGTTATAGCAAATGGATTTGAAAATCCCGACCAGTTATAAAACTGGATTTGAAAATCCCGACCAGTTATGACACTAGATTTGAAAATCCCGACCAGTTATAGAAACTGGATTTGAAAATCCCGACTAGTTATAAAAACTGGATTTGAAAATCCCGACCAGTTATAGAAACTGGATTTGAAAATCCCGACCAGTTATAGAAACTGGATTTTAAAATCCCGACCAATTATAGAAACTGGATTTGAAAATCCTGACCAGTTATAGAAACTGGATTTGAAAATCCCGACAAGTTATAAAAACTAGATTTGAAAATCCTGACCAGTTATAACACTGAATTTGAAAATCCCGACCGGTTATAAAAACTGGAATTGAAAATCCCGACCAGTTATAGAAACTTGATTTGAAAACCCTGACCAGTTATAAAACTAGATTTGAAAATCCCGACCAGTTATAAAACTAGATTTGAAAATCCCGACCAGTTATAGAAACTGGATTTGAAAATCCTGATCAGTTATAACACTGGATTTGAAAATCTCGACCAATTATAAAACTAGATTTGAAAATCCTGACCTGTTATAGAAACTGGATTTGAAAATCCCGACCAATTATAAATCTGGATTTGAAAATCCCAACCAGTTAAAAAACTAGATTTAAAAATCCCGACCAGTTATAGAAATTGGATTTGAAAATCCCGACTAGTTATAAAACTGGATTTGAAAATACCGACCAGTTATAGAAACTGGATTTCAAAATCCTGACCAGTTATAAAACTGGATTTGAAAATCCCGACCAGTTATAGAAATTGGATTTGAAAATCCCGACCAGTTATGACACTAGATTTAAAAATCACGACCAGTTATAGAAACTGGATTTGAAAATCCCGACCAGTTATAGAAACTGGATTTGAAAATCCCAACCAGTTATAGAAATTGGATTTGAAAATCCCGACCAGTTGTAAAAACTGAATTTTGAAAATCTCGACCAGTTACAAAAACTAGATTTGAAAATCTCCACCAGTTATAAAACTGGATTTGAAAATCCTGACCAGTTATAGAAACTAGATTTGAAAATCCTGATCAGTTATAACACTAGATTTGAAAATCCCGACCAATTATATATCTGGATTTGAAAATCTCGACCAGTTATAGAAACTGCATTTGAAAATCCCGACCAGTTATAAAACTGGATTTGAAAATCCCAACCAGTTATAAAACTAGATTTAAAAGTCCCGACCAGTTATAGAAACTGGATTTGAAAATCCCGACCAGTTATAAAACTGGATTTGAAAATCCCGACCAGTTATAGAAACTGGATTTGAAAATTATGACCAGTTATAAAACTGGATTTGAAAATCCCAACCAGTTATAGAAACTGGATCTGAAAATCCCGACCAGTTATGACACTAGATTTGAAAATCCCGACCAGTTATAGAAACTGGATTTGAAAATCCCGTCCTGTTATAAAAACTTAATTTGAAAATCCCAACCAGATATAGAAACTGGATTTGAAAATCCTGACCAGTTATAGAAACTGGATTTTAAAATCCCGACCAGTTATAGAAACTAGATTTGAAAATCCTGACCAGTTATAGAAACTGGATTTGAAAATCCCGACCAGTTATAAAAACTAGATTTGAAAATCCCGACCAGTTATAGAAACTGGATTTGAAAATCCCGACCAGTTATATAAACTGGATTTGAAAATATCGACCAGTTATAGAAACTAGATTTGAAAATCCCGACCAGTTATAAAACTGGATTTGAAAATCCCGACCAGTTATAGAAACTATATTTGAAAATCCCGACCAGTAATAAAAACTGAATTTGAAAATCCCAACCAGTTATAGAAACTGGATTTTAAAATCCCGACCAGTTATAGAAACTGGAGTTGAAAATTCCGACCAGTTATAACACTGAATTTGAAAATCCCGATCAGTTATAAAAACTGGATTTGAAAATCCCGACCAGTTATAGAGACTGGATTTGAAAATTCTGACCAGTTATAGAAACTGAATTTGAAAATCCCGACCAGTTATAAAAACTGGATTTGAAAATCCCGACCAGTTATAAAACTGGATTTGAAAATCCCGACGAGTTATAGAAACTGAATTTGAAAATCCTGATCAGCTATAACACTGGATTTGAAAATCCCGACCAATTATAAAACTAGATTTGAAAATCTCGACCAGTTATAGAAAATGGATTTGAAAATCCCGACCAGTTATAAAACTGGATTTGAAAATCCCAACCAGTTATAAAACTAGATTTAAAAATCCCGACCAGTTATAGAAACTGGATTTGAAAATCCCGACCAGTTATAAAACTGGATTTGAAAATCCCGACCAGTTATAGAAACTGGATTTGAAAATTCTGACCAGTTATAAAACTGGATTTCAAAATCCCAACCAGTTATAGAAACTGGATTTGAAAATCCCGACCAGTTATGACACTAGATTTGAAAATCCCGACCAGTTATAGAAACTGGATTTGAAAATCCCGTCCTGTTATAAAAACTTAATTTGAAAATCCCTACCAGATATAGAAACTGGATTTGAAAATCCCGACCAGTTATAGAAACTGGATTTTAAAATCCCGACCAGTTATAGAAACTAGATTTGAAAATCCAGACCAGTTATAGAAACTGGATTTGAAAATCCCGACCAGTTATAAAAACTAGATTTGAAAATCCCGACCAGTTATAGAAACTGGATTTGAAAATCCCGACCAGTTATATAAACTGGATTTGAAAATCCCGACCAGTTATAGAAACTGGATTTGAAAATCCTAATCAGTTATAACACTGGATTTGAAAATCCCGACCAATTATAAAACTAGATTTGAAAATCGGGACCTCTTATAGAAACTGGATTTGAAAATCCCGACCAGTTATAAATCTGAATTTGAAAATCCCAACCAGTTATAAAACTAGATTTAAAAATCCCGACCAGTTATAGAAACTGCATTTGAAAATCTTGACCAGTTATAAAACTGGATTTGAAAATCCCGACCAGTTATAGAAATTGGATTTGAAAATCCTGACCAGTTATGACACTAGATTTGGAAATCACGACAAGTTATAGAAACTGGATTTGAAAATCCCGACCAGTTATAGAAACTGGATTTGAAAATCCCGACCAGTTATAAATCTGGATTTGAAAATCCCGACCTGTTATAGAAACTGGATTTAAAAATCCCGACCAGTTATAAAACTGGATTTGAAAATCCCGACCAGTTATAAAAACTGGATTTGAAAATCCCGACTAGTTATAGAAACTGGATTTCAAAATACCGACCAGTTATCGAAACTGGATTTGAAAATCCCGACCAGTTATAGAAACTGGATTTGAAAATCCCGACCAGTTATAACACTGAATTTGAAAATCCCGACTAGTTATAAAAACTGGATTTGAAAATCCCGACCAGTTATAGAAACTGGATTTGAAAATCCTGACCAGTCATAGAAACTGAATTTAAAAATCCAGACCAGTTATGAAAACTGGATTTGAAAATCCCGACCAGTTATAAAACTGGATTTGAAAATCCCGACGAGTTATAGAAACTAAATTTGAAAATCCTGATCAGTTATAACACTGGATTTGAAAATCCCGACCAATTATAAAACTAGATTTGAAAATCCCGACCAGTTATAGCAAATGGATTTGAAAATCCCGACCAGTTATAAAACTGGATTTGAAAATCCCGACCAGTTATGACACTAGATTTGAAAATCCCGACCAGTTATAGAAACTGGATTTGAAAATCCCGACTAGTTATAAAAACTGGATTTGAAAATCCCGACCAGTTATAGAAACTGGATTTGAAAATCCCGACCAGTTATAGAAACTGGATTTTAAAATCCCGACCAATTATAGAAACTGGATTTGAAAATCCTAACCAGTTATAGAAACTGGATTTGAAAATCCCGACAAGTTATAAAAACTAGATTTGAAAATCCTGACCAGTTATAACACTGAATTTGAAAATCCCGACCGGTTATAAAAACTGGAATTGAAAATCCCGACCAGTTATAGAAACTTGATTTGAAAACCCTGACCAGTTATAAAACTAGATTTGAAAATCCCGACCAGTTATAAAACTAGATTTGAAAATCCCGACCAGTTATAGAAACTGGATTTGAAAATCCTGATCAGTTATAACACTGGATTTGAAAATCTCGACCAATTATAAAACTAGATTTGAAAATCCTGACCTGTTATAGAAACTGGATTTGAAAATCCCGACCAATTATAAATCTGGATTTGAAAATCCCAACCAGTTAAAAAACTAGATTTAAAAATCCCGACCAGTTATAGAAATTGGATTTGAAAATCCCGACTAGTTATAAAACTGGATTTGAAAATCCCGACCAGTTATAGAAACTGGATTTCAAAATCCTGACCAGTTATAAAACTGGATTTGAAAATCCCGACCAGTTATAGAAATTGGATTTGAAAATCCCGACCAGTTATGACACTAGATTTAAAAATCACGACCAGTTATAGAAACTGGATTTGAAAATCCCGACCAGTTATAGAAACTGGATTTGAAAATCCCAACCAGTTATAGAAATTGGATTTGAAAATCCCGACCAGTTGTAAAAACTGAATTTTGAAAATCTCGACCAGTTACAAAAACTAGATTTGAAAATCCCCACCAGTTATAAAACTGGATTTGAAAATCCTGACCAGTTATAGAAACTAGATTTGAAAATCCTGATCAGTTATAACACTAGATTTGAAAATCCCGACCAATTATATATCTGGATTTGAAAATCTCGACCAGTTATAGAAACTGCATTTGAAAATCCCGACCAGTTATAAAACTGGATTTGAAAATCCCAACCAGTTATAAAACTAGATTTAAAAATCCCGACCAGTTATAGAAACTGGATTTGAAAATCCCGACCAGTTATAAAACTGGATTTGAAAATCCCGACCAGTTATAGAAACTGGATTTGAAAATTATGACCAGTTATAAAACTGGATTTGAAAATCCCAACCAGTTATAGAAACTGGATATGAAAATCCCGACCAATTATGACACTAGATTTGAAAATCCCGACCAGTTATAGAAACTGGATTTGAAAATCCCGTCCTGTTATAAAAACTTAATTTGAAAATCCCTACCAGATATAGAAACTGGATTTGAAAATCCTGACCAGTTATAGAAACTGGATTTTAAAATCCCGACCAGTTATAGAAACTAGATTTGAAAATCCTGACCAGTTATAGAAACTGGATTTGAAAATCCCGACCAGTTATAAAAACTAGATTTGAAAATCCCGACCAGTTATAGAAACTGGATTTGAAAATCCCGACCAGTTATATAAACTGGATTTGAAAATATCGACCAGTTATAGAAACTAGATTTGAAAATCCCGACCAGTTATAAAACTGGATTTGAAAATCCCGACCAGTTATAGAAACTATATTTGAAAATCCCGACCAGTAATAAAAACTGAATTTGAAAATCCCAACCAGTTATAGAAACTGGATTTTAAAATCCCGACCAGTTATAGAAACTGGAGTTGAAAATTCCGACCAGTTATAACACTGAATTTGAAAATCCCGATCAGTTATAAAAACTGGATTTGAAAATCCCGACCAGTTATAGAGACTGGATTTGAAAATTCTGACCAGTTATAGAAACTGAATTTGAAAATCTCGACCAGTTATAAAAACTGGATTTGAAAATCCCGACCAGTTATAAAACTGGATTTGAAAATCCCGACGAGTTATAGAAACTGAATTTGAAAATCCTGATCAGCTATAACACTGGATTTGAAAATCCCGACCAATTATAAAACTAGATTTGAAAATCTTGACCAGTTATAGAAAATGGATTTGAAAATCCCGACCAGTTATAAAACTGGATTTGAAAATCCCAACCAGTTATAAAACTGGATTTAAAAATCCCGACCAGTTATAGAAACTGGATTTGAAAATCCCGACCAGTTATAGAAACTGAATTTTAAAATCCCGACCAGTTATAGAAACTGGATTTGAAAATCCTGATCAGTTATAACACTGGATTTGAAAATCCCGACCAATTATAAAACTAGATTTGAAAATCGGGACCTGTTATAGAAACTGGATTTGAAAATCCCGACCAGTTATAAATCTGGATTTGAAAATCCCAACCAGTTATAAAACTAGATTTAAAAATCCCGACCAGTTATAGAAACTGCATTTGAAAATACTGACCAGTTATAAAACTGGATTTGAAAATCCCGACCAGTTATAGAAATTGGATTTAAAAATCCCGACCAGTTATGACACTAGATTTTGAAATCACGACCAGTTATAGAAACTGGATTTGAAAATCCCGACCAGTTGTAAAAACTGAATTTTGAAAATCCCGACCAGTTATAGAAATTGGATTTGAAAATCCCGACCAGTTATGACACTAGATTTAAAAATCCCGACCAGTTATAGAAATTGGATTTGAAAATCCTGACCAGTTATGACACTAGATTTGGAAATCACGACAAGTTATAGAAACTGGATTTGAAAATCCCGACCAGTTATAGAAACTGGATTTGAAAATCCCGACCAGTTATAAATCTGGATTTGAAAATCCCGACCTTTTATAGAAACTGGATTTAAAAATCCCGACCAGTTATAAAACTAGATTTGAAAATCCCGACCAGTTATAAAAACTGGATTTGAAAATCCCGACTAGTTATAGAAACTGGATTTCAAAATACCGACCAGTTATCGAAACTGGATTTGAAAATCCCGACCAGTTATAGAAACTGGATTTGAAAATCCCGACCAGTTATAACACTGAATTTGAAAATCCCGACTAGTTATAAAAACTGGATTTGAAAATCCCGACTAGTTATAGAAACTGGATTTGAAAATCCTGACCAGTCATAGAAACTGAATTTAAAAATCCAGACCAGTTATGAAAACTGGATTTGAAAATCCCGACCAGTTATAAAACTGGATTTGAAAATCCCGACGAGTTATAGAAACTAAATTTGAAAATCCTGATCAGTTATAACACTGGATTTGAAAATCCCGACCAATTATAAAACTAGATTTGAAAATCCCGACCAGTTATAGCAAATGGATTTGAAAATCCCGACCAGTTATAAAACTGGATTTGAAAATCCCGACCAGTTATGACACTAGATTTGAAAATCCCGACCAGTTATAGAAACTGGATTTGAAAATCCCGACTAGTTATAAAAACTGGATTTGAAAATCCCGACCAGTTATAGAAACTGGATTTGAAAATCCCGACCAGTTATAGAAACTGGATTTTAAAATCCCGACCAATTATAGAAACTGGATTTGAAAATCCTGACCAGTTATAGAAACTGGATTTGAAAATCCCGACAAGTTATAAAAACTAGATTTGAAAATCCTGACCAGTTATAACACTGAATTTGAAAATCCCGACCGGTTATAAAAACTGGAATTGAAAATCCCGACCAGTTATAGAAACTTGATTTGAAAACCCTGACCAGTTATAAAACTAGATTTGAAAATCCCGACCAGTTATAAAACTAGATTTGAAAATCCCGACCAGTTATAGAAACTGGATTTGAAAATCCTGATCAGTTATAACACTGGATTTGAAAATCTCGACCAATTATAAAACTAGATTTGAAAATCCTGACCTGTTATAGAAACTGGATTTGAAAATCCCGACCAATTATAAATCTGGATTTGAAAATCCCAACCAGTTAAAAAACTAGATTTAAAAATCCCGACCAGTTATAGAAATTGGATTTGAAAATCCCGACTAGTTATAAAACTGGATTTGAAAATCCCGACCAGTTATAGAAACTGGATTTCAAAATCCTGACCAGTTATAAAACTGGATTTGAAAATCCCGACCAGTTATAGAAATTGGATTTGAAAATCCCGACCAGTTATGACACTAGATTTAAAAATCACGACCAGTTATAGAAACTGGATTTGAAAATCCCGACCAGTTATAGAAACTGGATTTGAAAATCCCAACCAGTTATAGAAATTGGATTTGAAAATCCCGACCAGTTGTAAAAACTGAATTTTGAAAATCTCGACCAGTTACAAAAACTAGATTTGAAAATCCCCACCAGTTATAAAACTGGATTTGAAAATCCTGACCAGTTATAGAAACTAGATTTGAAAATCCTGATCAGTTATAACACTAGATTTGAAAATCCCGACCAATTATATATCTGGATTTGAAAATCTCGACCAGTTATAGAAACTGCATTTGAAAATCCCGACCAGTTATAAAACTGGATTTGAAAATCCCAACCAGTTATAAAACTAGATTTAAAAATCCCGACCAGTTATAGAAACTGGATTTGAAAATCCCGACCAGTTATAAAACTGGATTTGAAAATCCCGACCAGTTATAGAAACTGGATTTGAAAATTATGACCAGTTATAAAACTGGATTTGAAAATCCCAACCAGTTATAGAAACTGGATCTGAAAATCCCGACCAGTTATGACACTAGATTTGAAAATCCCGACCAGTTATAGAAACTGGATTTGAAAATCCCGTCCTGTTATAAAAACTTAATTTGAAAATCCCTACCAAATATAGAAACTGGATTTGAAAATCCTGACCAGTTATAGAAACTGGATTTTAAAATCCCGACCAGTTATAGAAACTAGATTTGAAAATCCTGACCAGTTATAGAAACTGGATTTGAAAATCCCGACCAGTTATAAAAACTAGATTTGAAAATCCCGACCAGTTATAGAAACTGGATTTGAAAATCCCGACCAGTTATATAAACTGGATTTGAAAATATCGACCAGTTATAGAAACTAGATTTGAAAATCCCGACCAGTTATAAAACTGGATTTGAAAATCCCGACCAGTTATAGAAACTATATTTGAAAATCCCGACCAGTAATAAAAACTGAATTTGAAAATCCCAACCAGTTATAGAAACTGGATTTTAAAATCCCGACCAGTTATAGAAACTGGAGTTGAAAATTCCGACCAGTTATAACACTGAATTTGAAAATCCCGATCAGTTATAAAAACTGGATTTGAAAATCCCGACCAGTTATAGAGACTGGATTTGAAAATTCTGACCAGTTATAGAAACTGAATTTGAAAATCCCGACCAGTTATAAAAACTGGATTTGAAAATCCCGACCAGTTATAAAACTGGATTTGAAAATCCCGACGAGTTATAGAAACTGAATTTGAAAATCCTGATCAGCTATAACACTGGATTTGAAAATCCCGACCAATTATAAAACTAGATTTGAAAATCTCGACCAGTTATAGAAAATGGATTTGAAAATCCCGACCAGTTATAAAACTGGATTTGAAAATCCCAACCAGTTATAAAACTGGATTTAAAAATCCCGACCAGTTATAGAAACTGGATTTGAAAATCCCGACCAGTTATAGAAACTGAATTTTAAAATCCCGACCAGTTATAGAAACTGGATTTGAAAATCCTGATCAGTTATAACACTGGATTTGAAAATCCCGACCAATTATAAAACTAGATTTGAAAATCGGGACCTGTTATAGAAACTGGATTTGAAAATCCCGACCAGTTATAAATCTGGATTTGAAAATCCCAACCAGTTATAAAACTAGATTTAAAAATCCCGACCAGTTATAGAAACTGCATTTGAAAATACTGACCAGTTATAAAACTGGATTTGAAAATCCCGACCAGTTATAGAAATTGGATTTAAAAATCCCGACCAGTTATGACACTAGATTTTGAAATCACGACCAGTTATAGAAACTGGATTTGAAAATCCCGACCAGTTGTAAAAACTGAATTTTGAAAATCCCGACCAGTTATAGAAATTGGATTTGAAAATCCCGACCAGTTATGACACTAGATTTAAAAATCCCGACCAGTTATAGAAACTGGATTTGAAAATCCCGACCAGTTATAGAAACTGGATTTGAAAATCCCAACCAGTTATAGAAACTGGATTTGAAAATCACGACCAGTTGTAAAAACTGAATTTTGAAAATCTCGACCAGTTACAAAAACTAGATTTGAAAATCCCCACCAGTTATAAAACTGGATTTGAAAATCCTGACCAGTTATAGAAACTAGATTTGAAAATCCTGATCAGTTATAACACTAGATTTGAAAATCCCGACCAGTTATAAATCTGGATTTGAAAATCTCGACCAGTTATAGAAACTGCATTTGAAAATCCCGACCAGTTATAAAACTGGATTTGAAAATCCCAACCAGTTATAAAACTAGATTTAAAAATCCCGACCAGTTATAGAAACTGGATTTGAAAATTCTGACCAGTTATAAAACTGGATTTGAAAATCCCGACCAGTTATAGAAACTGGATTTGAAAATTCTGACGAGTTATAAAACTGGATTTGAAAATCCCAACCAGTTATAAAACTAGATTTAAAAATCCCGACCAGTTATAGAAACTAGATTTGAAAATCCCGACCAGTTATAAAACTGGATTTGAAAATCCCGACCAGTTATAGAAACTGGATTTGAAAATTCTGACGAGTTATAAAACTGGATTTGAAAATCCCAACCAGTTATAGAAACTGGATCTGAAAATCCCGACCAGTTATGACACTAGATTTGAAAATCCCGACCAGTTATAGAAACTGGATTTGAAAATCCCGTCCTGTTATAAAAACTTAATTTGAAAATCCTTACCAGATATAGAAACTGGATTTGAAAATCCCGACCAGTTATAGAAACTGGATTTTAAAATCCCGACCAGTTATAGAAACTAGATTTGAAAATCCTGACCAGTTATAGAAACTGGATTTGAAAATCCCGACCAGTTATAAAAACTAGATTTGAAAATCCCGACTAGTTATAGAAACTGGATTTGAAAATCCCGACTAGTTATAGAAACTGGATTTGAAAATCCCGACCAGTTATATAAACTGGATTTGAAAATATCGACCAGTTATAGAAACTAGATTTGAAAATCCCGACCAGTTATAAAACTGGATTTGAAAATCCCGACCAGTTATAGAAACTGGATTTGAAAATCCCGACCAGTTATAAAAACTGAATTTGAAAATCCCAACCAGTTATAGAAACTGGATTTCAAAATCCCGACCAGTTATAGAAACTGGAGTTGAAAATTCCGACCAGTTATAACACTGAATTTGAAAATCCCGACCAGTTATAAAAACTGGATTTGAAAATCCCGACCAGTTATAGAGACTGGATTTGAAAATCCTAACCAGTTATAGAAACTGGATTTGAAAATCCCCACCAGTTATAAAAACTGGATTTGAAAATCCCGACCAGTTATAAAACTGGATTTGAAAATCCCGACGAGTTATAGAAACTGAATTTGAAAATCCTGATCAGCTATAACACTGGATTTGAAAATCCCGACCAATTATAAAACTATATTTGAAAATCCCGACCAGTTATAGAAAATGGATTTTAAAATCCCGACCAGTTATAAAACTGGATTTGAAAATCCCAACCAGTTATAAAACTGGATTTAAAAATCCCGACCAGTTATAGAAACTGAATTTGAAAATCCCGACCAGTTATAGAAACTGAATTTTAAAATCCTGACCAGTTATAAAACTGGATTTGAAAATCCCGACCAGTTATAGAAACTGGATTTAAAAATCCCGACCAGTTATGACACTATATTTGAAAATCCTGACCTGTTATAGATACTTGATTTGAAAATCCCGACCAGTTATAAAAACTGGAGTTGAAAATCCCGACCAGTTATAGAAACTGGATTTGAAAATCCCGATCAGTTATAGAAACTGGATTTGAAAATCTCGACCAGTTATAGAAACTGGATTTGAAAATCCCGACCAGTTATAGAAACTGGATTTGAAAATCCCGACCAGTTATAAAATCTGGAATTGAAAATCTCGACCAGTTATAGAAACTGGATTTCAAAATCCCGACCAGTTATAGAAACTGTATTTGAAAATCCCGACTAGTTATAAAACTGAATTTGAAAATCCCGACCGGGTATAAAAACTGGATTTGAAAATTCCGACCAGTTATAAAACTGGATTTGAAAATCCCGACCAGTTATAGAAACTGGATTTGAAAATCCTGATCAGTTATAACACTGGATTTGAAAATCCCGAACAATTATAAAACTAGATTTGAAAATCCTGACGAGTTATAGAAAATGGATTTGAAAATCCCGACCAGTTATAAAACTGGATTTGAAAATCCCGACCAGTTATAGAAACTGGATTTGAAAATCCTGACCAGTTATAGAAACTGAATTTGAAAATCCCGACCATTTATAGAAACTGGATTTGAAAATCATGATCAGTTATAACACTAGATTTGAAAATTCCGACCAATTATAAAACTGGATTTGAAAATCCCGACCAGTTATAGAAACTGGATTTGAAAATCCCGACTAGTTATAAAACTGGATTTGAAACTCCCGACCAATTATAAAACTGGATTTAAAAATCCTGACCAGTTATAGAAACTGGATTTGAAAATCCCGACCAGTTATAAAACTGGATTTGAAAATCCCGACCAGTTATAGAAACTGGATTTGAAAATCCTGACCAGTTATAAAACTGGATTTGAAAATCCCGACCAGTTATAAAAACTGGAGTTGAAAATCCAGACCATTTATAGAAACTGGATTTGAAAATCTCGACCAGTTATAGAAACTGTATTTGAAAATCCCGACCAGTTATAGAAACTAGATTTCAAAATCCCGACCAGTTATAGAAACTGGATTTGAAAATCACGACCAGTTATAGAAACTGGATTTGAAAATCCCGACTAGTTATAGAAACTGGATTTAAAAATTCCGACCAGTTATGACACTAGATTTGAAAATTCCGACCAGTTATAGATACTGGATTTGAAAATCCCGACGAGTTATAAAAACTGGAGTTGCAAATCCCGACAAGTTATAGAAACTGGATTTGAAAATCTCGACCAGTTATAGAAACTGTATTTGAAAATCCCGACCAGTTATAGAAACTGGATTTCAAAATCCCGACCAGTTATAGAAACTGGATTTGAAAATCCCTATCAGTTATAAAAACTGGATTTGAAAATCCCGACCAGTTATAAAATCTGGAATTGAAAATCCCGACCAATTATAGAAACTAGATTTCAAAATTCCGACCAGATATAGAAACTAGATTTGAAAATCCCGACCGGTTATAAAAACTGGATTTGAAAATCCCGACCAGTTATAGAAACTTGATTTGAAAATCCTGACCAGTTATAGAAACTGGATTTGAAAATCCCGACCAGTTATAAAAACTGGATTTGAAAATCCCGACCAGTTATAAAACTGGATTTGAAAATCCCGACCAGTTATATAAACTGGATTTGAAAATCCTGATCAGTTATAACACTGGATTTGAAAATCCCGACCAGTTATAGAAACTGGATTTCAAAATCCCGACCAGTTATAGAAACTAGATTTGAAAATCCCGACCAGTTATAACACTGAATTTGAAAATCCCGACCGGTTATAAAAACTGGATTTGAAAATCCCGACCAGTTATAAAACTGGATTTGAAAATCCCGACCAGTTATAGAAACTGGATTTGAAAATCCTGATCAGTTATAACACTGGATTTGAAAATCCCGACCAATTATAAAACTAGATTTGAAAATCCCGACCAGTTATAGAAAATGGATTTGAAAATCTCGACCAGTTATAAAACTGGATTTGAAAATCCCGACCAGTTATAGAAACTGGATTTGAAAATCCCGACCAGTTATAACACTGAATTTGCAAATCCCGACCAGTTATAAAAACTGAATTTGAAAATCCCGACTAGTTATAAAAACTGGATTTGAAAATCCTGACCAGTTATAGCAACTGAATTTGAAAATCCTGACCAGTTATAAAAACTGGATTTGAAAATCCTGACCAGTTATAGAAACTGAATTTGAAAATCCCGACCAGTTATAAACACTGGATTTGAAAATCCCGACCAGTTATAAAATTGGATTTGAAAATCGCGAGGAGTTATAGAAACTGAATTTGAAAATCCTGATCAGTTATAACACTAGATTTGAAAATCCCGACTAATTACAAAACAAGATTTGAAAATCCCGACCAGTTATAGAAAATGGATTTGAAAATCCCGACCAGTTATAAAACTGGATTTGAAAATCCCGACTAGTTATAAAACTGGATTTGAAAATCCCGACGAGTTATAGAAGCTGAATTTGAAAATCCTGATCAGTTATAACACTGGATTTGAAAATCCCGACCAATTATAAAACTAGATTTGAAAATCCTGACCAGTTATAGAAACTGGATTTGAAAATCCCGACCAGTTATATAAACTGGATTTGAAAATCCCAACCAGTTATAGAAACTGGATTTCAAAATCCCGACTAGTTATAGAAACTGGATTTGAAAATCCCGACCAGTTATATAAACTGGATTTGAAAATATCGACCAGTTATAGAAACTAGATTTGAAAATCCCGACCAGTTATAAAACTGGATTTGAAAATCCCGACCAGTTATAGAAACTGGATTTGAAAATCCCGACCAGTTATAAAAACTGAATTTGAAAATCCCAACCAGTTATAGAAACTGGATTTCAAAATCCCGACCAGTTATAGAAACTGGAGTTGAAAATTCCGACCAGTTATAACACTGAATTTGAAAATCCCGACCAGTTATAAAAACTGGATTTGAAAATCCCGACCAGTTATAGAGACTGGATTTGAAAATCCTGACCAGTTATAGAAACTGAATTTGAAAATCCTGACCAGTTATAAAACTGGATTTGAAAATCCCGACGAGTTATAGAAACTGAATTTGAAAATCCTGATCAGCTATAACACTGGATTTGAAAATCCCGACCAATTATAAAACTAGATTTGAAAATCCCGACCAGTTATAGAAAATGGATTTGAAAATCCCGACCAGTTATAAAACTGGATTTGAAAATCCCAACCAGTTATAAAACTGGATTTAAAAATCCCGACCAGTTATAGAAACTGAATTTGAAAATCCCGACCAATTATAGAAACTGAATTTTAAAATCCTGACCAGTTATAAAACTGGATTTGAAAATCCCGACCAGTTATAGAAACTGGATTTAAAAATCCCGACCAGTTATGACACTAGATTTGAAAATCCTGACCTGTTATAGATACTTGATTTGAAAATCCCGACCAGTTATAAAAACTGGAGTTGAAAATCCCGACCAGTTATAGAAACTGGATTTGAAAATCCCGATCAGTTATAGAAACTGGATTTGAAAATCTCGACCAGTTATAGAAACTGGATTTGAAAATCCCGACCAGTTATAGAAACTGGATTTGAAAATCCCGACCAGTTATAAAATCTGGAATTGAAAATCCCGACCAGTTATAGAAACTGGATTTCAAAATCCCGACCAGTTATAGAAACTGGATTTGAAAATCCCGACCGGTTATAAAAACTGGATTTGAAAATTCCGACTAGTTATAAAACTGGATTTGAAAATCCCGACCAGTTATAGAAACTGGATTTGAAAATCCTGATCAGTTATAACACTGGATTTGAAAATCCCGACCAATTATAAAACTAGATTTGAAAATCCTGACGAGTTATAGAAAATGGATTTGAAAATCCCGACCAGTTATAAAACTGGATTTGAAAATCCCGACCAGTTATAGAAACTGGATTTGAAAATCCTGACCAGTTATAGAAACTAAATTTGAAAATCCCGACCATTTATAGAAACTGGATTTGAAAATCATGATCAGTTATAACACTAGATTTGAAAATTCCGACCAATTATAAAACTGGATTTGAAAATCCCGACCAGTTATAGAAACTGGATTTGAAAATCCCGACTAGTTATAAAACTGGATTTGAAAATCCCGACCAATTATAAAACTGGATTTAAAAATCCTGACCAGTTATAGAAACTGGATTTGAAAATCCCGACCAGTTATAAAACTGGATTTGAAAATCCCGACCAGTTATAGAAACTGGATTTGAAAATCCTGACCAGTTATAAAACTGGATTTGAAAATCCCGACCAGTTATAGAAACTGGATTTAAAAATTCTGACTAGTTATGACACTAGATTTAAAAATTCCGACCAGTAATAGATACTGGATTTGAAAATCCCGACCAGTTATAAAAACTAGAGTTGAAAATCCAGACCATTTATAGAAACTGGATTTGAAAATCTCGACCAGTTATAGAAACTGTATTTGAAAATCCCGACCAGTTATAGAAACTAGATTTCAAAATCCCGACCAGTTATAGAAACTGGGTTTGAAAATCACGACCAGTTATAGAAACTGGATTTGAAAATCCCGACCAGTTATAGAAACTGGATTTAAAAATTTCGACCAGTTATGACACTAGATTTGAAAATTCCGACCAGTTATAGATACTGGATTTGAAAATCCCGACGAGTTATAAAAACTGGAGTTGCAAATCCCGACCAGTTATAGAAACTGGATTTGAAAATCTCGACCAGTTATAGAAACTGTATTTGAAAATCCCGACCAGTTATAGAAACTGGATTTCAAAATCCCGACCAGTTATAGAAACTGGATTTGAAAATCTCTATTAGTTATAAAAACTGGATTTGAAAATCCCGACCAGTTATAAAATCTGGAATTGAAAATCCCCACCAATTATAGAAACTAGATTTGAAAATCCCGACCAGTTATAGAAACTGCATTTGAAAATCCCGACCAGTTATAAAACTGGATTTGAAAATCCCAACCAGTTATAAAACTAGATTTAAAAATCCCGACCAGTTATAAAAACTGGATTTGAAAATTCCGACCAGTTATAAAACTGGATTTGAAAATCCCGACCAGTTATAGAAACTGGATTTGAAAATTCTGACGAGTTATAAAACTGGATTTGAAAATCCCAACCAGTTATAAAACTAGATTTAAAAATCCCGACCAGTTATAGAAACTAGATTTGAAAATCCCGACCAGTTATAAAACTGGATTTGAAAATCCCGACCAGTTATAGAAACTGGATTTGAAAATTCTGACGAGTTATAAAACTGGATTTGAAAATCCCAACCAGTTATAGAAACTGGATCTGAAAATCCCGACCAGTTATGACACTAGATTTGAAAATCCCGACCAGTTATAGAAACTGGATTTGAAAATCCCGTCCTGTTATAAAAACTTAATTTGAAAATCCTTACCAGATATAGAAACTGGATTTGAAAATCCCGACCAGTTATAGAAACTGGATTTTAAAATCCCGACCAGTTATAGAAACTAGATTTGAAAATCCTGACCAGTTATAGAAACTGGATTTGAAAATCCCGACCAGTTATAAAAACTAGATTTGAAAATCCCGACTAGTTATAGAAACTGGATTTGAAAATCCCGACTAGTTATAGAAACTGGATTTGAAAATCCCGACCAGTTATATAAACTGGATTTGAAAATATCGACCAGTTATAGAAACTAGATTTGAAAATCCCGACCAGTTATAAAACTGGATTTGAAAATCCCGACCAGTTATAGAAACTGGATTTGAAAATCCCGACCAGTTATAAAAACTGAATTTGAAAATCCCAACCAGTTATAGAAACTGGATTTCAAAATCCCGACCAGTTATAGAAACTGGAGTTGAAAATTCCGACCAGTTATAACACTGAATTTGAAAATCCCGACCAGTTATAAAAACTGGATTTGAAAATCCCGACCAGTTATAGAGACTGGATTTGAAAATCCTAACCAGTTATAGAAACTGGATTTGAAAATCCCCACCAGTTATAAAAACTGGATTTGAAAATCCCGACCAGTTATAAAACTGGATTTGAAAATCCCGACGAGTTATAGAAACTGAATTTGAAAATCCTGATCAGCTATAACACTGGATTTGAAAATCCCGACCAATTATAAAACTATATTTGAAAATCCCGACCAGTTATAGAAAATGGATTTTAAAATCCCGACCAGTTATAAAACTGGATTTGAAAATCCCAACCAGTTATAAAACTGGATTTAAAAATCCCGACCAGTTATAGAAACTGAATTTGAAAATCCCGACCAGTTATAGAAACTGAATTTTAAAATCCTGACCAGTTATAAAACTGGATTTGAAAATCCCGACCAGTTATAGAAACTGGATTTAAAAATCCCGACCAGTTATGACACTATATTTGAAAATCCTGACCTGTTATAGATACTTGATTTGAAAATCCCGACCAGTTATAAAAACTGGAGTTGAAAATCCCGACCAGTTATAGAAACTGGATTTGAAAATCCCGATCAGTTATAGAAACTGGATTTGAAAATCTCGACCAGTTATAGAAACTGGATTTGAAAATCCCGACCAGTTATAGAAACTGGATTTGAAAATCCCGACCAGTTATAAAATCTGGAATTGAAAATCTCGACCAGTTATAGAAACTGGATTTCAAAATCCCGACCAGTTATAGAAACTATATTTGAAAATCCCGACTAGTTATAAAACTGAATTTGAAAATCCCGACCGGGTATAAAAACTGGATTTGAAAATTCCGACCAGTTATAAAACTGGATTTGAAAATCCCGACCAGTTATAGAAACTGGATTTGAAAATCCTGATCAGTTATAACACTGGATTTGAAAATCCCGAACAATTATAAAACTAGATTTGAAAATCCTGACGAGTTATAGAAAATGGATTTGAAAATCCCGACCAGTTATAAAACTGGATTTGAAAATCCCGACCAGTTATAGAAACTGGATTTGAAAATCCTGACCAGTTATAGAAACTGAATTTGAAAATCCCGACCATTTATAGAAACTGGATTTGAAAATCATGATCAGTTATAACACTAGATTTGAAAATTCCGACCAATTATAAAACTGGATTTGAAAATCCCGACCAGTTATAGAAACTGGATTTGAAAATCCCGACTAGTTATAAAACTGGATTTGAAACTCCCGACCAATTATAAAACTGGATTTAAAAATCCTGACCAGTTATAGAAACTGGATTTGAAAATCCCGACCAGTTATAAAACTGGATTTGAAAATCCCGACCAGTTATAGAAACTGGATTTGAAAATCCTGACCAGTTATAAAACTGGATTTGAAAATCCCGACCAGTTATAGAAACTGGATTTAAAAATTCTGACTAGTTATGACACTAGATTTAAAAATTCCGACCAGTTATAGATACTGGATTTGAAAATCCCGACCAGTTATAAAAACTGGAGTTGAAAATCCAGACCATTTATAGAAACTGGATTTGAAAATCTCGACCAGTTATAGAAACTGTATTTGAAAATCCCGACCAGTTATAGAAACTAGATTTCAAAATCCCGACCAGTTATAGAAACTGGATTTGAAAATCACGACCAGTTATAGAAACTGGATTTGAAAATCCCGACTAGTTATAGAAACTGGATTTAAAAATTCCGACCAGTTATGACACTAGATTTGAAAATTCCGACCAGTTATAGATACTGGATTTGAAAATCCCGACGAGTTATAAAAACTGGAGTTGCGAATCCCGACAAGTTATAGAAACTGGATTTGAAAATCTCGACCAGTTATAGAAACTGTATTTGAAAATCCCGACCAGTTATAGAAACTGGATTTCAAAATCCCGACCAGTTATAGAAACTGGATTTGAAAATCCCTATCAGTTATAAAAACTGGATTTGAAAATCCCGACCAGTTATAAAATCTGGAATTGAAAATCCCGACCAATTATAGAAACTAGATTTCAAAATTCCGACCAGATATAGAAACTAGATTTGAAAATCCCGACCGGTTATAAAAACTGGATTTGAAAATCCCGACCAGTTATAGAAACTTGATTTGAAAATCCGGACCAGTTATAGAAACTGGATTTGAAAATCCCGACCAGTTATAAAAACTGGATTTGAAAATCCCGACCAGTTATAAAACTGGATTTGAAAATCCCGACCAGTTATATAAACTGGATTTGAAAATCCTGATCAGTTATAACACTGGATTTGAAAATCCCGACCAGTTATAGAAACTGGATTTCAAAATCCCGACCAGTTATAGAAACTAGATTTGAAAATCCCGACCAGTTATAACACTGAATTTGAAAATCCCGACCGGTTATAAAAACTGGATTTGAAAATCCCGACCAGTTATAAAACTGGATTTGAAAATCCCGACCAGTTATAGAAACTGGATTTGAAAATCCTGATCAGTTATAACACTGGATTTGAAAATCCCGACCAATTATAAAACTAGATTTGAAAATCCCGACCAGTTATAGAAAATGGATTTGAAAATCTCGACCAGTTATAAAACTGGATTTGAAAATCCCGACCAGTTATAGAAACTGGATTTGAAAATCCCGACCAGTTATAACACTGAATTTGAAAATCCCGACCAGTTATAAAAACTGAATTTGAAAATCCCGACTAGTTATAAAAACTGGATTTGAAAATCCTGACCAGTTATAGCAACTGAATTTGAAAATCCTGACCAGTTATAAAAACTGGATTTGAAAATCCTGACCAGTTATAGAAACTGAATTTGAAAATCCCGACCAGTTATAAACACTGGATTTGAAAATCCCGACCAGTTATAAAATTGGATTTGAAAATCGCGAGGAGTTATAGAAACTGAATTTGAAAATCCTGATCAGTTATAACACTAGATTTGAAAATCCCGACTAATTACAAAACAAGATTTGAAAATCCCGACCAGTTATAGAAAATGGATTTGAAAATCCCGACCAGTTATAAAACTGGATTTGAAAATCCCGACTAGTTATAAAACTGGATTTGAAAATCCCGACGAGTTATAGAAGCTGAATTTGAAAATCCTGATCAGTTATAACACTGGATTTGAAAATCCCGACCAATTATAAAACTAGATTTGAAAATCCTGACCAGTTATAGAAACTGGATTTGAAAATCCCGACCAGTTATATAAACTGGATTTGAAAATCCCAACCAGTTATAGAAACTGGATTTCAAAATCCCGACTAGTTATAGAAACTGGATTTGAAAATCCCGACCAGTTATATAAACTGGATTTGAAAATATCGACCAGTTATAGAAACTAGATTTGAAAATCCCGACCAGTTATAAAACTGGATTTGAAAATCCCGACCAGTTATAGAAACTGGATTTGAAAATCCCGACCAGTTATAAAAACTGAATTTGAAAATCCCAACCAGTTATAGAAACTGGATTTCAAAATCCCGACCAGTTATAGAAACTGGAGTTGAAAATTCCGACCAGTTATAACACTGAATTTGAAAATCCCGACCAGTTATAAAAACTGGATTTGAAAATCCCGACCAGTTATAGAGACTGGATTTGAAAATCCTGACCAGTTATAGAAACTGAATTTGAAAATCCTGACCAGTTATAAAACTGGATTTGAAAATCCCGACGAGTTATAGAAACTGAATTTGAAAATCCTGATCAGCTATAACACTGGATTTGAAAATCCCGACCAATTATAAAACTAGATTTGAAAATCCCGACCAGTTATAGAAAATGGATTTGAAAATCCCGACCAGTTATAAAACTGGATTTGAAAATCCCAACCAGTTATAAAACTGGATTTAAAAATCCCGACCAGTTATAGAAACTGAATTTGAAAATCCCGACCAATTATAGAAACTGAATTTTAAAATCCTGACCAGTTATAAAACTGGATTTGAAAATCCCGACCAGTTATAGAAACTGGATTTAAAAATCCCGACCAGTTATGACACTAGATTTGAAAATCCTGACCTGTTATAGATACTTGATTTGAAAATCCCGACCAGTTATAAAAACTGGAGTTGAAAATCCCGACCAGTTATAGAAACTGGATTTGAAAATCCCGATCAGTTATAGAAACTGGATTTGAAAATCTCGACCAGTTATAGAAACTGGATTTGAAAATCCCGACCAGTTATAGAAACTGGATTTGAAAATCCCGACCAGTTATAAAATCTGGAATTGAAAATCCCGACCAGTTATAGAAACTGGATTTCAAAATCCCGACCAGTTATAGAAACTGGATTTGAAAATCCCGACCGGTTATAAAAACTGGATTTGAAAATTCCGACTAGTTATAAAACTGGATTTGAAAATCCCGACCAGTTATAGAAACTGGATTTGAAAATCCTGATCAGTTATAACACTGGATTTGAAAATCCCGACCAATTATAAAACTAGATTTGAAAATCCTGACGAGTTATAGAAAATGGATTTGAAAATCCCGACCAGTTATAAAACTGGATTTGAAAATCCCGACCAGTTATAGAAACTGGATTTGAAAATCCTGACCAGTTATAGAAACTAAATTTGAAAATCCCGACCATTTATAGAAACTGGATTTGAAAATCATGATCAGTTATAACACTAGATTTGAAAATTCCGACCAATTATAAAACTGGATTTGAAAATCCCGACCAGTTATAGAAACTGGATTTGAAAATCCCGACTAGTTATAAAACTGGATTTGAAAATCCCGACCAATTATAAAACTGGATTTAAAAATCCTGACCAGTTATAGAAACTGGATTTGAAAATCCCGACCAGTTATAAAACTGGATTTGAAAATCCCGACCAGTTATAGAAACTGGATTTGAAAATCCTGACCAGTTATAAAACTGGATTTGAAAATCCCGACCAGTTATAGAAACTGGATTTAAAAATTCTGACTAGTTATGACACTAGATTTAAAAATTCCGACCAGTAATAGATACTGGATTTGAAAATCCCGACCAGTTATAAAAACTAGAGTTGAAAATCCAGACCATTTATAGAAACTGGATTTGAAAATCTCGACCAGTTATAGAAACTGTATTTGAAAATCCCGACCAGTTATAGAAACTAGATTTCAAAATCCCGACCAGTTATAGAAACTGGGTTTGAAAATCACGACCAGTTATAGAAACTGGATTTGAAAATCCCGACCAGTTATAGAAACTGGATTTAAAAATTTCGACCAGTTATGACACTAGATTTGAAAATTCCGACCAGTTATAGATACTGGATTTGAAAATCCCGACGAGTTATAAAAACTGGAGTTGCAAATCCCGACCAGTTATAGAAACTGGATTTGAAAATCTCGACCAGTTATAGAAACTGTATTTGAAAATCCCGACCAGTTATAGAAACTGGATTTCAAAATCCCGACCAGTTATAGAAACTGGATTTGAAAATCTCTATTAGTTATAAAAACTGGATTTGAAAATCCCGACCAGTTATAAAATCTGGAATTGAAAATCCCCACCAATTATAGAAACTAGATTTCAAAATTCCGACCAGTTATAAAAACTAGATTTGAAAATCCCGACCGGTTATAAAAACTGGATTTGAAAATCCCGACCAGTTATAGAAACTTGATTTGAAAATCCTGACCAGTTATAGAAACTGGATTTGAAAATCCCGACCAGTTATAAAAACTGGATTTGAAAATTCCGACCAGTTATAAAACTGGATTTGAAAATCCCGACCAGTTATAAAAACTGGATTTGAAAATCCCGACCAGTTATAAAACTGGATTTGAAAATCCCAACCAGTTATAAAACTAGATTTAAAAATCCCGACCAGTTATAGAAACTAGATTTGAAAATCCCGACCAGTTATAAAACTGGATTTGAAAATCCCGACCAGATATAGAAACTGGATTTGAAAATTCTGACGAGTTATAAAACTGGATTTGAAAATCCCAACCAGTTATAGAAACTGGATCTGAAAATCCCGACCAGTTATGACACTAGATTTGAAAATCCCGACCAGTTATAGAAACTGGATTTGAAAATCCTGTCCTGTTATAAAAACTTAATTTGAAAATCCTTACCAGATATAGAAACTGGATTTGAAAATCCCGACCAGTTATAGAAACTGGATTTTAAAATCCCGACCAGTTATAGAAACTAGATTTGAAAATCCTGACCAGTTATAGAAACTGGATTTGAAAATCCCGACCAGTTATAAAAACTAGATTTGAAAATCCCGACTAGTTATAGAAACTGGATTTGAAAATCCCGACTAGTTATAGAAACTGGATTTGAAAATCCCGACCAGTTATATAAACTGGATTTGAAAATATCGACCAGTTATAGAAACTAGATTTGAAAATCCCGACCAGTTATAAAACTGGATTTGAAAATCCCGACCAGTTATAGAAACTGGATTTGAAAATCCCGACCAGTTATAAAAACTGAATTTGAAAATCCCAACCAGTTATAGAAACTGGATTTCAAAATCCCGACCAGTTATAGAAACTGGAGTTGAAAATTCCGACCAGTTATAACACTGAATTTGAAAATCCCGACCAGTTATAAAAACTGGATTTGAAAATCCCGACCAGTTATAGAGACTGGATTTGAAAATCCTAACCAGTTATAGAAACTGGATTTGAAAATCCCCACCAGTTATAAAAACTGGATTTGAAAATCCCGACCAGTTATAAAACTGGATTTGAAAATCCCGACGAGTTATAGAAACTGAATTTGAAAATCCTGATCAGCTATAACACTGGATTTGAAAATCCCGACCAATTATAAAACTATATTTGAAAATCCCGACCAGTTATAGAAAATGGATTTTAAAATCCCGACCAGTTATAAAACTGGATTTGAAAATCCCAACCAGTTATAAAACTGGATTTAAAAATCCCGACCAGTTATAGAAACTGAATTTGAAAATCCCGACCAGTTATAGAAACTGAATTTTAAAATCCTGACCAGTTATAAAACTGGATTTGAAAATCCCGACCAGTTATAGAAACTGGATTTAAAAATCCCGACCAGTTATGACACTATATTTGAAAATCCTGACCTGTTATAGATACTTGATTTGAAAATCCCGACCAGTTATAAAAACTGGAGTTGAAAATCCCGACCAGTTATAGAAACTGGATTTGAAAATCCCGATCAGTTATAGAAACTGGATTTGAAAATCTCGACCAGTTATAGAAACTGGATTTGAAAATCCCGACCAGTTATAGAAACTGGATTTGAAAATCCCGACCAGTTATAAAATCTGGAATTGAAAATCTCGACCAGTTATAGAAACTGGATTTCAAAATCCCGACCAGTTATAGAAACTATATTTGAAAATCCCGACTAGTTATAAAACTGAATTTGAAAATCCCGACCGGGTATAAAAACTGGATTTGAAAATTCCGACCAGTTATAAAACTGGATTTGAAAATCCCGACCAGTTATAGAAACTGGATTTGAAAATCCTGATCAGTTATAACACTGGATTTGAAAATCCCGAACAATTATAAAACTAGATTTGAAAATCCTGACGAGTTATAGAAAATGGATTTGAAAATCCCGACCAGTTATAAAACTGGATTTGAAAATCCCGACCAGTTATAGAAACTGGATTTGAAAATCCTGACCAGTTATAGAAACTGAATTTGAAAATCCCGACCATTTATAGAAACTGGATTTGAAAATCATGATCAGTTATAACACTAGATTTGAAAATTCCGACCAATTATAAAACTGGATTTGAAAATCCCGACCAGTTATAGAAACTGGATTTGAAAATCCCGACTAGTTATAAAACTGGATTTGAAACTCCCGACCAATTATAAAACTGGATTTAAAAATCCTGACCAGTTATAGAAACTGGATTTGAAAATCCCGACCAGTTATAAAACTGGATTTGAAAATCCCGACCAGTTATAGAAACTGGATTTGAAAATCCTGACCAGTTATAAAACTGGATTTGAAAATCCCGACCAGTTATAGAAACTGGATTTAAAAATTCTGACTAGTTATGACACTAGATTTAAAAATTCCGACCAGTTATAGATACTGGATTTGAAAATCCCGACCAGTTATAAAAACTGGAGTTGAAAATCCAGACCATTTATAGAAACTGGATTTGAAAATCTCGACCAGTTATAGAAACTGTATTTGAAAATCCCGACCAGTTATAGAAACTAGATTTCAAAATCCCGACCAGTTATAGAAACTGGATTTGAAAATCACGACCAGTTATAGAAACTGGATTTGAAAATCCCGACTAGTTATAGAAACTGGATTTAAAAATTCCGACCAGTTATGACACTAGATTTGAAAATTCCGACCAGTTATAGATACTGGATTTGAAAATCCCGACGAGTTATAAAAACTGGAGTTGCGAATCCCGACAAGTTATAGAAACTGGATTTGAAAATCTCGACCAGTTATAGAAACTGTATTTGAAAATCCCGACCAGTTATAGAAACTGGATTTCAAAATCCCGACCAGTTATAGAAACTGGATTTGAAAATCCCTATCAGTTATAAAAACTGGATTTGAAAATCCCGACCAGTTATAAAATCTGGAATTGAAAATCCCGACCAATTATAGAAACTAGATTTCAAAATTCCGACCAGATATAGAAACTAGATTTGAAAATCCCGACCGGTTATAAAAACTGGATTTGAAAATCCCGACCAGTTATAGAAACTTGATTTGAAAATCCGGACCAGTTATAGAAACTGGATTTGAAAATCCCGACCAGTTATAAAAACTGGATTTGAAAATCCCGACCAGTTATAAAACTGGATTTGAAAATCCCGACCAGTTATATAAACTGGATTTGAAAATCCTGATCAGTTATAACACTGGATTTGAAAATCCCGACCAGTTATAGAAACTGGATTTCAAAATCCCGACCAGTTATAGAAACTAGATTTGAAAATCCCGACCAGTTATAACACTGAATTTGAAAATCCCGACCGGTTATAAAAACTGGATTTGAAAATCCCGACCAGTTATAAAACTGGATTTGAAAATCCCGACCAGTTATAGAAACTGGATTTGAAAATCCTGATCAGTTATAACACTGGATTTGAAAATCCCGACCAATTATAAAACTAGATTTGAAAATCCCGACCAGTTATAGAAAATGGATTTGAAAATCTCGACCAGTTATAAAACTGGATTTGAAAATCCCGACCAGTTATAGAAACTGGATTTGAAAATCCCGACCAGTTATAACACTGAATTTGAAAATCCCGACCAGTTATAAAAACTGAATTTGAAAATCCCGACTAGTTATAAAAACTGGATTTGAAAATCCTGACCAGTTATAGCAACTGAATTTGAAAATCCTGACCAGTTATAAAAACTGGATTTGAAAATCCTGACCAGTTATAGAAACTGAATTTGAAAATCCCGACCAGTTATAAACACTGGATTTGAAAATCCCGACCAGTTATAAAATTGGATTTGAAAATCGCGAGGAGTTATAGAAACTGAATTTGAAAATCCTGATCAGTTATAACACTAGATTTGAAAATCCCGACTAATTACAAAACAAGATTTGAAAATCCCGACCAGTTATAGAAAATGGATTTGAAAATCCCGACCAGTTATAAAACTGGATTTGAAAATCCCGACTAGTTATAAAACTGGATTTGAAAATCCCGACGAGTTATAGAAGCTGAATTTGAAAATCCTGATCAGTTATAACACTGGATTTGAAAATCCCGACCAATTATAAAACTAGATTTGAAAATCCTGACCAGTTATAGAAACTGGATTTGAAAATCCCGACCAGTTATATAAACTGGATTTGAAAATCCCAACCAGTTATAGAAACTGGATTTCAAAATCCCGACTAGTTATAGAAACTGGATTTGAAAATCCCGACCAGTTATATAAACTGGATTTGAAAATATCGACCAGTTATAGAAACTAGATTTGAAAATCCCGACCAGTTATAAAACTGGATTTGAAAATCCCGACCAGTTATAGAAACTGGATTTGAAAATCCCGACCAGTTATAAAAACTGAATTTGAAAATCCCAACCAGTTATAGAAACTGGATTTCAAAATCCCGACCAGTTATAGAAACTGGAGTTGAAAATTCCGACCAGTTATAACACTGAATTTGAAAATCCCGACCAGTTATAAAAACTGGATTTGAAAATCCCGACCAGTTATAGAGACTGGATTTGAAAATCCTGACCAGTTATAGAAACTGAATTTGAAAATCCTGACCAGTTATAAAACTGGATTTGAAAATCCCGACGAGTTATAGAAACTGAATTTGAAAATCCTGATCAGCTATAACACTGGATTTGAAAATCCCGACCAATTATAAAACTAGATTTGAAAATCCCGACCAGTTATAGAAAATGGATTTGAAAATCCCGACCAGTTATAAAACTGGATTTGAAAATCCCAACCAGTTATAAAACTGGATTTAAAAATCCCGACCAGTTATAGAAACTGAATTTGAAAATCCCGACCAATTATAGAAACTGAATTTTAAAATCCTGACCAGTTATAAAACTGGATTTGAAAATCCCGACCAGTTATAGAAACTGGATTTAAAAATCCCGACCAGTTATGACACTAGATTTGAAAATCCTGACCTGTTATAGATACTTGATTTGAAAATCCCGACCAGTTATAAAAACTGGAGTTGAAAATCCCGACCAGTTATAGAAACTGGATTTAAAAATCCCGATCAGTTATAGAAACTGGATTTGAAAATCTCGACCAGTTATAGAAACTGGATTTGAAAATCCCGACCAGTTATAAAATCTGGAATTGAAAATCCCGACCAGTTATAAAATCTGGAATTGAAAATCCCGACCAGTTATAAAATCTGGATTTAAAAATCCCGACCAGTTATGACACTATATTTGAAAATCCTGACCTGTTATAGATACTTGATTTGAAAATCCCGACCAGTTATAAAATCTGGAATTGAAAATCCCGACCAGTTATAGAAACTGGATTTCAAAATCCCGACCAGTTATAGAAACTGGATTTGAAAATCCCGACTAGTTATAACACTGAATTTGAAAATCCAGACCGGTTATAAAAACTGGATTTGAAAATTCCGACTAGTTATAAAACTGGATTTGAAAATCCCGACCAGTTATAGAAACTGGATTTGAAAATCCTGATCAGTTATAACACTGGATTTGAAAATCCCGACCAATTATAAAACTAGATTTGAAAATCCTGACGAGTTATAGAAAATGGATTTGAAAATCCCGACCAGTTATAAAACTGGATTTGAAAATCCCGACCAGTTATAGAAACTCGATTTGAAAATCCTGACCAGTTATAGAAACTAAATTTGAAAATCCCGACCATTTATAGAAACTGGATTTGAAAATCATGATCAGTTATAACACTAGATTTGAAAATTCCGACCAATTATAAAACTGGATTTGAAAATCCCGACCAGTTATAGAAACTGGATTTGAAAATCCCGACTAGTTATAAAACTGGATTTGAAAATCCCGACCAATTATAAAACTGGATTTAAAAATCCTGACCAGTTATAGAAACTGGATTTGAAAATCCCGACCAGTTATAAAACTGGATTTGAAAATCCCGACCAGTTATAGAAACTGGATTTGAAAATCCTGACCAGTTATAAAACTGGATTTGAAAATCCCGACCAGTTATAGAAACTGGATTTAAAAATTCTGACTAGTTATGACACTAGATTTAAAAATTCCGACCAGTAATAGATACTGGATTTGAAAATCCCGACCAGTTATAAAAACTAGAGTTGAAAATCCAGACCATTTATAGAAACTGGATTTGAAAATCTCGACCAGTTATAGAAACTGTATTTGAAAATCCCGACCAGTTATAGAAACTAGATTTCAAAATCCCGACCAGTTATAGAAACTGGATTTGAAAATCACGACCAGTTATAGAAACTGGATTTGAAAATCCCGACCAGTTATAGAAACTGGATTTAAAAATTTCGACCAGTTATGACACTAGATTTGAAAATTCCGACCAGTTATAGATACTGGATTTGAAAATCCCGACGAGTTATAAAAACTGGAGTTGCAAATCCCGACCAGTTATAGAAACTGGATTTGAAAATCTCGACCAGTTATAGAAACTGTATTTGAAAATCCCGACCAGTTATAGAAACTGGATTTCAAAATCCCGACCAGTTATAGAAACTGGATTTGAAAATCTCTATTAGTTATAAAAACTGGATTTGAAAATCCCGACCAGTTATAAAATCTGGAATTGAAAATCCCCACCAATTATAGAAACTAGATTTCAAAATTCCGACCAGTTATAAAAACTAGATTTGAAAATCCCGACCGGTTATAAAAACTGGATTTGAAAATCCCGACCAGTTATAGAAACTTGATTTGAAAATCCTGACCAGTTATAGAAACTGGATTTGAAAATCCCGACCAGTTACAAAAACTGGATTTGAAAATTCCGACCAGTTATAAAACTGGATTTGAAAATCCCGACCAGTTATAAAAACTGGATTTGAAAATTCCGACCAGTTATAAAACTGGATTTGAAAATCCCGACCAGTTATATAAACTGGATTTGAAAATCCTGATCAGTTATAACACTGGATTTGAAAATCCCGACCAGTTATAGAAACTGGATTTCAAAATCCCGACCAGTTATAGAAACTGGATTTGAAAATCCCGACCAGTTATAACACTGAATTTGAAAATCCCGACCGGTTATAAAAACTGGATTTGAAAATCCCGACCAGTTATAAAACTGGATTTGAAAATCCCGACCAGTTATAGAAACTGGATTTGAAAATCCTGATCAGTTATAACACTGGATTTGAAAATCCCGACCAATTATAAAACTAGATTTGAAAATCCCGACCAGTTATAGAAAATGGATTTGAAAATCTCGACCAGTTATAAAACTGGATTTGAAAATCCCGACCAGTTATAGAAACTGGATTTGAAAATCCCGACCAGTTATAACACTGAATTTGAAAATCCCGACCAGTTATAAAAACTGGATTTGAAAATCCCGACTAGTTATAAAAACTGGATTTGAAAATCCTGACCAGTTATAGCAACTGAATTTGAAAATCCTGACCAGTTATAAAAACTGGATTTGAAAATCCTGACCAGTTATAGAAACTGAATTTGAAAATCCCGACCAGTTATAAACACTGGATTTGAAAATCCCGACCAGTTATAAAGTTGGATTTGAAAATCGCGAGGAGTTATAGAAACTGAATTTGAAAATCCTGATCAGTTATAACACTAGATTTGAAAATCCCGACTAATTACAAAACAAGATTTGAAAATCCCGACCAGTTATAGAAAATGGATTTGAAAATCCCGACCAGTTATAAAACTGGATTTGAAAATCCCGACTAGTTATAAAACTGGATTTGAAAATCCCGACGAGTTATAGAAGCTGAATTTGAAAATCCTGATCAGTTATAACACTGGATTTGAAAATCCCGACCAATTATAAAACTAGATTTGAAAATCCTGACCAGTTATAGAAAATGGATTTGAAAATCCCGACCAGTTATAAAAACTGGATTTGAAAATCCCGACCAGTTATAAAAACTGGATTTCAAAATCTCGACCAGTTATAGAAACTGGATTTGAAAATCCCGACCAGTTATAGAAACTGGATTTGAAAATCCCGACCAGTTATAAAAACTGAATTTGAAAATCCTGACCAGTTATAGAAACTGAATTTGAAAATCCTGACCAGTTATAAAAACTGGATTTGAAAATCCTGACCAGTTATAGAAACTGAATTTAAAAATCCCGACCAGTTATAAAAACTGGATTTGAAAATCCTGACCAGTTATAAAACTGGAATTGAAAATCCCGACGAGTTATAGAAATTGAATTTGAAAATCATGATCAGTTATAACACTGGATTTGAAAATCCCGACCAATTATAAAACTAGATTTGAAAATCCCGACCAGTTATAGAAACTGGATTTGAAAATCCCGACCAGTTATAAAACTGGATTTGAAAATCTCGACCAGTTATAAAACTGGATTTAAAAATCCCGACCAGTTATAGAAACTGGATTTGAAAATCCCGACCAGTTATAAAACTGGATTTGAAAATCCTGACCAGTTATAGAAAATGGATTTGAAAATCCCGACCAGTTATAAAACTGGATTTGAAAATCCCGACCAGTTATAAAACTGGATTTAAAAATCCTGACCAGTTATAGAAACCGGATTTGAAAATCCTGACCACTTATAAAACTGGATTTGAAAATCCCAACCAGTTATAAAAACTGGATTTAAAAATTCCGACCAGTTATGACACTAGATTTGAAAATCCCGACCTGTTATAGATACTTGATTTGAAAATCCAGATCAGTTATAAAAACTAGAGTTGAAAATCCCGACCAGTTATAAAAACTGGAATTGAAAATCCCGACCAGTTATAGAAACAGGAATTGAAAATCTCGACCAGTTATAGAAACTGGATTTGAAAATCCCGACCAGTTATAGAAACTGGATTTGAAAATCCCGACCAGCTATAAAATCTGGAATTGAAAATCCCGACCAGTTATAGAAACTGGATTTCAAAACCCCGACCAGTTATAGAAACTGGATTTGAAAATCCCGACCAGTTATAGAAACTGGATTTGAAAATCCCGACCAGTTATAACACTAGATTTGAAAATCCCGACCAGTTATAGAAACTGGATTTGAAAATCCCGACCAGTTATAACACTGAATTGGAAAATCATGACCGGTTATAAAAACTGGATTTGAAAATCCATACCAGTTATAGAAACTTGATTTGAAAATCCTGACCAGTTATAGAAACTGGATTTGAAAATCCCAACCAGTTATAAAAACTGAATTTGAAAATCCCGACCAGTTATAAAACTGGATTTGAAAATCGCCAACAGTTATAGAAACTGGATTTGAAAATCCTGATCAGTTATAACACTGGATTTGAAAATTCCGACCAATTATAAAACTAGATTTGAAAACTGAGACCTGTTATAGAAACTGGATTTGAAAATCCCGACCAGTTATAAAACTGGATTTGAAAATCCCGACCAGTTATAGAAACTGGATTTGAAAATCCTGACCAGTTATAAAACTGGATTTGAAAATCCCGACCAGTTATAGAAACTGGATTTAAAAATTCTGACTAGTTATGACACTAGATTTAAAAATTCCGACCAGTTATAGATACTGGATTTGAAAATCCCGACCAGTTATAAAAACTAGAGTTGAAAATCCAGACCATTTATAGAAACTGGATTTGAAAATCTCGACCAGTTATAGAAACTGTATTTGAAAATCCCGACCAGTTATAGAAACTAGATTTCAAAATCCCGACCAGTTATAGAAACTGGATTTGAAAATCACGACCAGTTATAGAAACTGGATTTGAAAATCCCGACCAGTTATAGAAACTGGATTTAAAAATTCCGACCAGTTATGACACTAGATTTGAAAATTCCGACCAGTTATAGATACTGGATTTGAAAATCCCGACGAGTTATAAAAACTGGAGTTGCAAATCCCGACCAGTTATAGAAACTGGATTTGAAAATCTCGACCAGTTATAGAAACTGTATTTGAAAATCCCGACCAGTTATAGAAACTGGATTTCAAAATCCCGACCAGTTATAGAAACTGGATTTGAAAATCTCTATCAGTTATAAAAACTGGATTTGAAAATCCCGACCAGTTATAAAATCTGGAATTGAAAATCCCGACCAATTATAGAAACTAGATTTCAAAATTCCGACCAGTTATAGAAACTATATTTGAAAATCCCGACCGGTTATAAAAACTGGATTTGAAAATCCCGACCAGTTATAGAAACTTGATTTGAAAATCCTGACCAGTTATAGAAACTGGATTTGAAAATCCCGACCAGTTATAAAAACTGGATTTGAAAATCCCGACCAGTTATAAAACTGGATTTGAAAATCCCGACCAGTTATATAAACTGGATTTGAAAATCCTGATCAGTTATAACACTGGATTTGAAAATCCCGACCAGTTATAGAAACTGGATTTCAAAATCCCGACCAGTTATAGAAACTGGATTTGAAAATTCCGACCAGTTATAACACTGAATTTGAAAATCCCGACCGGTTATAAAAACTGGATTTGAAAATCCCGACCAGTTATAAAACTGGATTTGAAAATCCCGACCAGTTATAGAAACTGGATTTGAAAATCCTGATCAGTTATAACACTGGATTTGAAAATCCCGACCAATTATAAAACTAGATTTGAAAATCCCGACCAGTTATAGAAAATGGATTTGAAAATCTCGACCAGTTATAAAACTGGATTTGAAAATCCCGACCAGTTATAGAAACTGGATTTGAAAATCCCGACCAGTTATAACACTGAATTTGAAAATCCCGACCAGTTATAAAAACTGGATTTGAAAATCCCGACTAGTAATAAAAACTAGATTTGAAAATCCTGACCAGTTATAGCAACTGAATTTGAAAATCCTGGCCAGTTATAAAAACTGGTTTTGAAAATCCTGACCAGTTATAGAAACTGAATTTGAAAATCCCGACCAGTTATAAACACTGGATTTGAAAATCCCGACCAGTTATAAAATTGGATTTGAAAATCGCGAGGAGTTATAGAAACTGAATTTGAAAATCCTGATTAGTTATAACACTAGATTTGAAAATCCCGACTAATTACAAAACAAGATTTGAAAATCCCGACCAGTTATAGAAAATGGATTTGAAAATCCCGACCAGTTATAAAACTGGATTTGAAAATCCCGACTAGTTATAAAACTGGATTTGAAAATCCCGACGAGTTATAGAAGCTGAATTTGAAAATCCTGATCAGTTATAACACTGGATTTGAAAATCCCGACCAATTATAAAACTAGATTTGAAAATCCTGACCAGTTATAGAAAATGGATTTGAAAATCCCGACCAGTTATAAAAACTGGATTTGAAAATCCCGACCAGTTATAAAAACTGGATTTCAAAATCCCGACCAGTTATAGAAACTGGATTTGAAAATCCCGACCAGTTATAGAAACTGGATTTGAAAATCCCGACCAGTTATAAAAACTGAATTTGAAAATCCTGACCAGTTATAGAAACTGGATTTGAAAATCCTGACCAGTTATAGAAACTGAATTTAAAAATCCTGACCAATTATAAAAACTGGATTTGAAAATCCTGACCAGTTATAAAATTGGATTTGAAAATCCCGACGAGTTATAGAAACTGAATTTGAAAATCATGATCAGTTATAACACTGGATTTGAAAATCCCGACCAATTATAAAACTAGATTTGAAAATCCCGACTAGTTATAGAAACTGGATATAAAAATCCCGACCAGTTATAAAACTGGATTTGAAAATCCCGACCAGTTATAAAACTGGATTTAAAAATCCCGACCAGTTATAGAAACTGGATTTGAAAATCCCGACCAGTTATAAAACTGGATTTGAAAATCCTGACCAGTTATAGAAAATGGATTTGAAAATCCCGACCAGTTATAAAACTGGATTTGAAAATCCCGACCAGTTATAAAATTGGATTTAAAAATCCTGACCAGTTATAGAAACCGGATTTGAAAATCCTGACCACTTATAAAACTGGATTTGAAAATCCCAACCAGTTATAAAAACTGGATTTAAAAATTCCGACCAGTTATGACACTAGATTTGAAAATCCCGACCTGTTATAGATACTTGATTTGAAAATCCTGATCAGTTATAAAAACTAGAGTTGAAAATCCCGACCAGTTATAAAAACTGGAATTGAAAATCCCGACCAGTTATAGAAACAGGAATTGAAAATCTCGACTAGTTATAGAAACTGGATTTGAAAATCCCGACCAGTTATAGAAACTGGATTAGAAAATCCCGACCAGTTATAAAATCTGGAATTGAAAATCCCGACCAGTTGTAGAAACTGGATTTCAAAATCCCGACCAGTTATAGAAACTGGATTTGAAAATCCCGACCAGTTATAGAAACTGGATTTGAAAATCCCAACCAGTTATAACACTGAATTTGAAAATCCCGACAAATTATAGAAACTGGATTTGAAAATCCCGACCAGTTATAACACTGAATTTGAAAATCATGACCGGTTATAAAAACTGGATTTGAAAATCCCGACCAGTTATAGAAACTTGATTTGAAAATCCTGACCAGTTATAGAAACTGGATTTGAAAATCCCGACCAGTTATAAAAACTGAATTTGAAAATCCCGACCAGTTATAAAACTGGATTTGAAAATCGCGAACAGTTATAGAAACTGGATTTGAAAATCCTGATCAGTTATAACACTGGATTTGAAAATTCCGACCAATTATAAAACTAGATTTGAAAATTGAGACCTGTTATAGAAACTGGATTTTAAAATCCCGACCAGTTATAAATCTGGATTTGAAAATCCCAACCAGTTATAAAACTAGATTTAAAAATCCCGACTAGTTATAGAAACTGCATTTGAAAATCCTGACCAGTTATAAAACTGGATTTGAAAATCCCGACCAGTTATAGAAATTGGATTTGAAAATCACGACCAGTTATGACACTAGATTTGGAAATCACGACCAGTTATAGAAACAGGATTTGAAAATCCCGACCAGTTATAGAAACTGGATTTGAAAATCCCGACCAGTTATAGAAACTGGATTTGAAAATCCCGACCAGTTGTAAAAACTGAATTTTGAAAATCCTGACCAGTTACAAAAACTGGATTTGAAAATTCCGACCAGTTATAAAAACTAGATTTGAAAATGCCGACCAGTTATAGAAACTGGATTTGGAAATCCCAACTAGTTATAGAAACTGGATTTGAAAATTCTGACCAGTTATAAAACTGGATTTGAAAATCCCGACCAGTTATAGAAATTGGATTTGAAAATCACGACCAGTTATGACACTAGATTTGGAAATCACGACCAGTTATAGAAACTGGATTTGAAAATCCCGACCAGTTATAGAAACTGGATTTGAAAATCCCCACCAGTTATAGAAACTAGATTTGAAAATCTCGACCAGTTGTAAAAACTGAATTTTGAAAATCCTGACCAGTTACAAAAACTGGATTTGAAAATTCCGACCAGTTATAAAAACTAGATTTGAAAATCCCGACCAGTTATAGAAACTGGATTTGAAAATCCCAACCAGTTATAGAAATTGGATTTGAAAATCCGACCAGTTATAGAAACTAGATTTGAAAATCCCGACCAGTTATAAAACTGGATTTGAAAATCCCGACCAGTTATAGAAACTGGATTTGAAAATCCAGACCAGTTATAAAATCTAGAATTGAAAATCCCGACCAGTTATAGAAACTGGATTTCAAAATCCCGACCAGTTATAGAAACTGGATTTGAAAATCCCGACCAGTTATAGAAACTGGATTTGAAAATCCCGACCAGTTATAACACTGAATTTGAAAATACTGACCGGTTATAAAAACTGGATTTGAAAATCCCGACCAGTTATAGAAACTTGATTTGAAAATCCTGACCAGTTATAGAAACTGGATTTGAAAATCCCGACCAGTTATAAAAACTGGATTTGAAAATCCCGACAAATTATAAAACTGGATTTGAAAATCCCGACCAGTTATAGAAACTGGATTTGAAAATCCTGATCAGTTATAACGCTGGATTTAAAAATCTCGACCAATTATAAAACTAGATTTGAAAATCGGTACCTCTTATAGAAACTGGATTTGAAAATCCCGACCAGTTATAAATCTGGATTTGAAAATCCCAACCAGTTATAAAACTAGATTTAAAAATCCCGACCAGTTATAGAAACTGCATTTGAAAATCCTGACCAGTTATAAAACTGGATTTGAAAATCCCGATCAGTTATAGAAATTGGATTTGAAAATCCTGACCAGTTATGACACTAGATTTGGAAATCACGACTAGTTATAGAAACTGGATTTGAAAATCCCGACCAGTTATAGAAACTGGATTTGAAAATCCCGACCAGTTATAGAAACTGGATTTGAAAATCCCGACCAGTTATAGAAACTGGATTTGAAAATCCCGACCAGTTATAGAAACTGGATATGAAAATCCCGACCAGTTATAAAAACTGAATTTGAAAATCCCAACCAGTTATAGAAACTGGATTTCAAAATCCCGACCAGTTATAGAAACTGGAGTTGAAAATTCCGACCAGTTATAACACTGAATTTGAAAATCCCGACCAGTTATAAAAACTGGATTTGAAACCAGTTATAAAAACTGGATTTCAAAATCCCGACCAGTTATAGAAACTGGATTTGAAAATCCCGACCAGTTATAGAAACTGGATTTGAAAATCCTGACCAGTTATAACACTGAATTTGAAAATCCCGACCAGTTATAAAAACTGGATTTGAAAATCCCGACCAGTTATAAAAACTGAATTTGAAAATCCTGACCAGTTATAGAAACTGAATTTGAAAATCCTGACCAGTTATAAAAACTGGATTTGAAAATCCTGACCAGTTATAGAAACTGAATTTAAAAATCCCGACCAGTTATAAACACTGGATTTGAAAATCCTGACCAGTTATAAAACTGGATTTGAAAATCCCGACGAGTTATAGAAACTGAATTTGAAAATCATGATCAGTTATAACACTGGATTTGAAAATCCCGACCAATTATAAAACTAGATTTGAAAATCCCGACCAGTTATAGAAAATGGATTTGAAAATCCCGACCAGTTATAAAACTGGATTTGAAAATCCCGACCAGTTATAAAACTGGATTTAAAAATCCCGACCAGTTATAGAAACTGGATTTGAAAATCCCGACCAGTTATAAAACTATATTTGAAAATCCTAACCAGTTATAGAAAATGGATTTGAAAATCCCGACCAGTTATAAAACTGGATTTGAAAATCCCGACCAGTTATAAAACTGGATTTAAAAATCCTGACCAGTTATAGAAACTGAATTTGAAAATCCTGACCACTTATAAAACTGGATTTGAAAATCCCGACCAGTTATAGAAACTGGATTTAAAAATTCCGACCAGTTATGACACTAGATTTGAAAATCCTGACCTGTTATAGATACTTGATTTGAAAATCCTGACCAGTTATAAAAACTAGAGTTGAAAATCCTGACCAGTTATAAAAACTGGAATTGAAAATCCCGACCAGTTATAGAAACAGGAATTGAAAATCTCGACCAGTTATAGAAACTGGATTTGAAAATCCCGACCAGTTATAGAAACTGGATTTGAAAATCTCGACCAGTTATAAAATCTGGAATTGAAAATCCCGACCAGTTATAGAAACTGGATTTCAAAATCCCGACCAGTTATAGAAACTGGATTTGAAAATCTCGACCAGTTATAGAAACTGGATTTGAAAATCCCGACCAGTTATAACACTGAATTTGAAAATCCCGACCAGTTATAGAAACTGGATTTGAAAATCCCGACCAGTTATAACACTGAATTTGAAAATCATGACTGGTTATAAAAACTGGATTTGAAAATCCCGACCAGTTATAGAAACTTTATTTGAAAATCCTGACCAGTTATAGAAACTGGATTCGAAAATCCCGACCAGTTATAAAAACTGAATTTGAAAATCCCGACCAGTTATAAAACTGGATTTGAAAATCGCGAACAGTTATAGAAACTGGATTTGAAAATCTTGATCAGTTATAACACTGGATTTGAAAATTCCGACCAATTATAAAACTAGATTTGAAAATCGAGACCTGTTATAGAAACTGGATTTGAAAATCCCGACCAGTTATAAATCTGGATTTGAAAATCCCAACCAGTTATAAAACTAGATTTAAAAATCCCGACCAGTTATAGAAACTGCATTTGAAAATCCTGACCAGTTATAAAACTGGATTTGAAAATCCCGACCAGTTATAGAAATTGGATTTGAAAATCACGACCAGTTATGACACTAGATTTGGAAATCACGACCAGTTATAGAAACTGGATTTGAAAATCCCGACCAGTTATAAAAACTGGATTTGAAAATCCCGACCAGTTATAGAAACTGGATTTGAAAATCCCGACCAGTTGTAAAAACTGAATTTTGAAAATCCTGACCAGTTACAAAAACTGGATTTGAAAATTCCGACCAGTTATAAAAACTAGATTTGAAAATCCAGACCAGTTATAGAAACTGGATTTGAAAATCCCAACCAGTTATAGAAACTGGATTTGAAAATCCGACCAGTTATATAAACTAGATTTGAAAATCCCGACCAGTTATAAAACTGAATTTGAAAATCCCGACCAGTTATAGAAACTGGATTTGAAAATCTAGAATTGAAAATCTAGAATTGAAAATCCCGACCAGTTATAGAAACTGGATTTCAAAATCCCGACCAGTTATAGAAACTGGATTTGAAAATCCCGACCAGTTATAGAAACTGAATTTGAAAATCCTGACCAGTTATAACACTGAATTTGAAAATCCCGACCGGTTATAAAAACTGGATTTGAAAATCCCGACCAGTTATAGAAACTTGATTTGAAAATCCTGACCAGTTATAGAAACTGGATTTGAAAATCCCGACCAGTTATAAAAACTGGATTTGAAAATCTCGACAAATTATAAAACTGGATTTGAAAATCCCGACCAGTTATAGAAACTGGATTTGAAAATCCTGATCAGTTATAACGCTGGATTTAAAAATCTCGACCAATTATAAAACTAGATTTGAAAATCGGGACCTCTTATAGAAACTGGATTTGAAAATCCCGACCAGTTATAAATCTGGATTTGAAAATCCCAACCAGTTATAAAACTAGATTTAAAAATCCCGACCAGTTATAGAAACTGCATTTGAAAATCCTGACCAGTTATAAAACTGGATTTGAAAATCCCGACCAGTTATAGAAATTGGATTTGAAAATCCTGACCAGTTATGACACTAGATTTGGAAATCACGACTAGTTATAGAAACTGGATTTGAAAATCCCGACCAGTTATAGAAACTGGATTTGAAAATCCCGACCAGTTATAGAAACTGGATTTGAAAATCCCGACCAGTTATAAAAACTGAATTTGAAAATCCCAACCAGTTATAGAAACTGGATTTCAAAATCCCGACCAGTTATAGAAACTGGAGTTGAAAATTCCGACCAGTTATAACACTGAATTTGAAAATCCTGACCAGTTATAAAAACTGGATTTGAAAATCCCGACCAGTTATAGAGACTGGATTTGAAAATCCTGACCAGTTATAGAAACTGAATTTGAAAATCCCGACCAGTTATAAAAACTGGATTTGAAAATCCCGACCAGTTATAAAACTGGATTTGAAAATCTCGACGAGTTATAGAAACTGAATTTGAAAATCCTGATCAGCTATAACACTGGATTTGAAAATCCCGACCAATTATAAAACTAGATTTGAAAATCCCGACCAGTTATAGAAAATGGATTTGAAAATCCCGACCAGTTATAAAACTGGATTTGAAAATCCCAACCAGTTATAAAACTGGATTTAAAAATCCCGACCAGTTATAGAAACTGGATTTGAAAATCCCGACCAGTTATAGAAACTGAATTTTAAAATCCTGACCAGTTATAAAAACTGGATTTGAAAATCCCGACCAGTTATAAAACTGGATTTGAAAATCGCGAACAGTTATAAAAACTGGATTTGAAAATCCTGATAAGTTATAACACTGGATTTGAAAATTCCGACCAATTATAAAACTAGATTTGAAAATCGAGACCTGTTATAGAAACTGGATTTGAAAATCTCGACCAGTTATAAATCTGGATTTGAAAATCCCAACCAGTTATAAAACTAGATTTAAAAATCCCGACCAGTTATAGAAACTGCATTTGAAAATCCTGACCAGTTATAAAACTGGATTTGAAAATCCCGACCAGTTATAGAAATTGGATTTGAAAATCACGACCAGTTATGACACTAGATTTGGAAATCACGACCAGTTATAGAAACTGGATTTGAAAATCCCGACCAGTTATAGAAACTGGATTTGAAAATCCCGACCAGTTATAGAAACTGGATTTGAAAATCCCGACCAGTTGTAAAAACTGAATTTTGAAAATCCTGACCAGTTACAAAAACTGGATTTGAAAATTCCGACCAGTTATAAAAACTAGATTTGAAAATCCCGACCAGTTATAGAAACTGGATTTGAAAATCCCAACCAGTTATAAAAACTGGATTTGAAAATCCGACCAGTTATAGAAACTAGATTTGAAAATCCCGACCAGTTATAAAACTGGATTTGAAAATCCCGACCAGTTATAGAAACTGGATTTGAAAATCCAGACCAGTTATAAAATCTAGAATTGAAAATCCCGACCAGTTATAGAAACTGGATTTCAAAATCCCAACCAGTTATAGAAACTGGATTTGAAAATCCCGACCAGTTATAGAAACTGAATTTGAAAATCCCGACCAGTTATAACACTGAATTTGAAAATCCCGACCGGTTATAAAAACTGGATTTGAAAATCCCGACCAGTTATAGAAACTTGATTTGAAAATCCTGACCAGTTATAGAAACTGGATTTGAAAATCCCGACCAGTTATAAAAACTGGATTTGAAAATCCCGACAAATTATAAAACTGGATTTGAAAATCCCGACCAGTTATAGAAACTGGATTTGAAAATCCTGATCAGTTATAACAATGGATTTAAAAATCTCGACCAATTATAAAACTAGATTTGAAAATCGGGACCTCTTATAGATACTGGATTTGAAAATCCCGACCAGTTATAAATCTGGATTTGAAAATCCCAACCAGTTATAAAACTAGATTTAAAAATCCCGACCAGTTATAGAAACTGCATTTGAAAATCCTGACCAGTTATAAAACTGGATTTGAAAATCCCGACCAGTTATAGAAGTTGGATTTGAAAATCCTGACCAGTTATGACACTAGATTTGGAAATCACGACTAGTTATAGAAACTGGATTTGAAAATCCCGACCAGTTATAGAAACAGGATTTGAAAATCCCGACCAGTTATAGAAACTAGATTTGAAAATTCCGACCAGTTATAGAAACTGGATTTGAAAATCCCGTCCAGTTATAGAAATTGGATTTGAAAATCCCGACCAGTTATAAAAACTGAATTTGAAAATCCCAACCAGTTATAGAAACTGGATTTCAAAATCCCGACCAGTTATAGAAACTGGAGTTGAAAATTCCGACCAGTTATAACACTGAATTTGAAAATCCCGACCAGTTATAAAAACTGGATTTGAAAATCCCGACCAGTTATAGAGACTGGATTTGAAAATCCTGACCAGTTAAAGAAACTGAATTTTAAAATCCCGACCAGTTATAAAAACTGGATTTAAAAATCCCGACCAGTTATAAAAATGGATTTGAAAATCCCGACGAGTTATAGAAACTGAATTTGAAAATCCTGATCAGCTATAACACTGGATTTGAAAATCCCGACCAATTGTAAAAACTGAATTTTGAAAATCCCGACCAGTTATAGAAAATGGATTTGAAAATCCCGACCAGTTATAGAAACTGGATTTGAAAATCCTGACCAGTTATAGAAACTGGATTTGAAAATCCCGACAAGTTATAAATACTAGATTTGAAAATCCCGACCAGTTATAACACTGAATTTGAAAATCCCGACCGGTTATAAAAACTGGAATTGAAAATCCCGACCAGTTATAGAAACTTGATTTGAAAACCCTGACCAGTTATAAAACTAGATTTGAAAATCCCGACCAGTTATAAAACTAGATTTGAAAATCCCGACCAGTTATAGAAACTGGATTTGAAAATCCTGATCAGTTATAACACTGGATTTGAAAATCTCGACCAATTATAAAACTAGATTTGAAAATCCTGACCTGTTATAGAAACTGGATTTGAAAATCCCGACCAATTATAAATCTGGATTTGAAAATCCCAACCAGTTAAAAAACTAGATTTAAAAATCCCGACCAGTTATAGAAATTGGATTTGAAAATCCCGACTAGTTATAAAACTAGATTTGAAAATCCCGACCAGTTATAGAAACTGGATTTGAAAATCCCGACCAGTTATAAAACTGGATTTGAAAATCCCGACCAGTTATAGAAATTGGATTTGAAAATCCCGACCAGTTATGACACTAGATTTAAAAATCCCGACCAGTTATAGAAACTGGATTTGAAAATCCCGACCAGTTATAGAAACTAGATTTGAAAATCCCAACCAGTTATAGAAACTGGATTTGAAAATCCTGACCAGTTGTAAAAACTGAATTTTGAAAATCTCGACCAGTTACAAAAACTAGATTTGAAAATCCCCACCAGTTATAAAACTGGATTTGAAAATTCTGACCAGTTATAAAAACTAGATTTGAAAATCCTGATCAGTTATAACACTAGATTTGAAAATCCCGACCAATTATAAATCTGGATTTGAAAATCTCGACCAGTTATAGAAACTGCATTTGAAAATCCCGACCAGTTATAAAACTGGATTTGAAAATCCCAACCAGTTATAAAACTAGATTTAAAAATCCCGACCAGTTATAGAAACTGGATTTGAAAATCCTGACCAGTTATAGAAACTGGATCTGAAAATCCCGACCAGTTATGACACTAGATTTGAAAATCCCGACCAGTTATAGAAACTGGATTTGAAAATCCCGTCGTGTTATAAAAACTTAATTTGAAAATCCCTACCAGATATAGAAACTGGATTTGAAAATCCCGACCAGTTATAGAAACTGGATTTTAAAATCCCGACCAGTTATAGAAACTAGATTTGAAAATCCTGACCAGTTATAGAAACTGGATTTGAAAATCCCGACCAGTTATAAAAACTAGATTTGAAAATCCCGACCAGTTATAGAAACTGGATTTGAAAATCCCGACCAGTTATATAAACTGGATTTGAAAATATCGACCAGTTATAGAAACTAGATTTGAAAATCCCGACCAGTTATAAAACTGGATTTGAAAATCCCGACCAGTTATAGAAACTGGATTTGAAAATCCCGACCAGTAATAAAAACTGAATTTGAAAATCCCAACCAGTTATAGAAACTGGATTTCAAAATCCCGACCAGTTATAGAAACTGGAGTTGAAAATTCCGACCAGTTATAACACTGAATTTGAAAATCCCGACCAGTTATAAAAACTGGATTTGAAAATCCCCACCAGTTATAGAGACTGGATTTGAAAATCCTGACCAGTTATAGAAACTGAATTTGAAAATCCCGACCAGTTATAAAAACTGGATTTGAAAATCCCGACCAGTTATAAAACTAGATTTGAAAATCCCGACGAGTTATAGAAACTGAATTTGAAAATCCTGATCAGCTATAACACTGGATTTGAAAATCCCGACCAATTATAAAACTAGATTTGAAAATCCTGACCAGTTATAGAAAATGGATTTGAAAATCCCGACCAGTTATAAAACTGGATTTGAAAATCCCAACCAGTTAAAAAACTGGATTTAAAAATCCCGACCAGTTATAGAAACTGGATTTGAAAATCCCGACCAGTTATAGAAACTGAATTTTAAAATCCTGACCAGTTATAAAACTGGATTTGAAAATCCCGACCAGTTATAGAAACTGGATTTAAAAATCCCGACCAGTTATGACACTAGATTTGAAAATCCTGACCTGTTATAGATACTTGATTTGAAAATCCCGACCAGTTATAGAAACTGGATTTGAAAATCCCGATCAGTTATAGAAACTGGATTTGAAAATCTCGACCAGTTATAGAAACTGGATTTGAAAATCCCGACCAGTTATAGAAACTGGATTTGAAAATCCCGACCAGTTATAAAATCTGGAATTGAAAATCCCGACCGGTTATAGAAACTGGATTTCAAAATCCCGACCAGTTATAGAAACTGGATTTGAAAATCCCGACTAGTTATAACAATGAATTTGAAAATCCCGACCGGTTATAAAAACTGGATTTGAAAATTCCGACCAGTTATAAAACTGGATTTGAAAATCCCGACCAGTTATAGAAACTGGATTTGAAAATCTTGATCAGTTATAACATTAGATTTGAAAATCTTGACCAATTATAAAACTAGATTTGAAAATCCTGACGAGTTATAGAAAATGGATTTGAAAATCCCGACCAGTTATAAAACTGGATTTGAAAATCCCGACCAGTTATAGAAACTGGATTTGAAAATCCTGACCAGTTATAGAAACTGGATTTGAAAATCCCGACCAGTTATAAAAACTGGATTTGAAAATCCCGACCAGTTATAGAAACTGGATTTGAAAATCCTGATCAGTTATAACACTGGATTTGAAAATCCCGACCAATTATAAAACTAGATTTGAAAATCGGGACCTGTTATAGAAACTGGATTTGAAAATCCCGACCAGGTATAAATCTGGATTTGAAAATCCCAACCAGTTATAAAACTAGATTTAAAAATCCCGACCAGTTATAGAAACTGCATTTGAAAATACTGACCAGTTATAAAACTGGATTTGAAAATCCCGACCAGTTATAGAAATTGGATTTAAAAATCCCGACCAGTTATGACACTAGATTTTGAAATCACGACCAGTTATAGAAACTGGATTTGAAAATCCCGACCAGTTGTAAAAACTGAATTTTGAAAATCCCGACGAGTTATAGAAATTGGATTTAAAAATACCGACCAGTTATGACACTAGATTTAAAAATCCCGACCAGTTATAGAAACTGGATTTGAAAATCCCGACCAGTTATAAAAACTGGATTTGAAAATCCCAACCAGTTATAGAAACTGGATTTGAAAATCCCGACCAGTTGTAAAAACTGAATTTTGAAAATCTCGACCAGTTACAAAAACTAGATTTGAAAATCCCCACCAGTTATAAAACTGGATTTGAAAATCCTGACCAGTTATAGAAACTAGATTTGAAAATCCTGATCAGTTATAACACTAGATTTGAAAATCCCGACCAATTATAAATCTGGATTTGAAAATCTCGACCAGTTATAGAAACTGCATTTGAAAATCCCGACCAGTTATAAAACTGGATTTGAAAATCCCAACCAGTTATAAAACTAGATTTAAAAATCCCGACCAGTTATAGAAACTGGATTTGAAAATCCCGACCAGTTATAAAACTGGATTTGAAAATCCCGACCAGTTATAGAAACTGGATTTGAAAATTCTGACCAGTTATAAAACTGGATTTGAAAATCCCAACCAGTTATAGAAACTGGATCTGAAAATCCCGACCAGTTATGACACTAGATTTGAAAATCCCGACCAGTTATAGAAACTGGAATTGAAAATCCCGTCCTGTTATAAAAACTTAATTTGAAAATCCTTACCAGATATAGAAACTGGATTTGAAAATCCCGACCAGTTATAGAAACTGAATTTTAAAATCCCGACCAGTTATAGAAACTAGATTTGAAAATCCTGACCAGTTATAGAAACTGGATTTGAAAATCCCGACCAGTTATAAAAACTAGATTTGAAAATCCCGACCAGTTATAGAAACTGGATTTGAAAATCCCGACCAGTTATATAAACTGGATTTGAAAATATCGACCAGTTATAGAAACTAGATTTGAAAATCCCGACCAGTTATAAAACTGGATTTGAAAATCCCGACCAGTTATAGAAACTGGATTTGAAAATACCGACCAGTTATAAAAACTGAATTTGAAAATCCCAACGAGTTATAGAAACTGGATTTCAAAATCCCGACCAGTTATAGAAACTGGAGTTGAAAATTCCGACCAGTTATAACACTGAATTTGAAAATCCCGACCAGTTATAAAAACTGGATTTGAAAATCCCGACCAGTTATAGAGACTGGATTTGAAAATCCTGACCAGTTATAGAAACTGAATTTGAAAATCCCGACCAGTTATAAAAACTGGATTTGAAAATCCCGACCAGTTATAAAACTGGATTTGAAAATCCCGACGAGTTATAGAAACTGAATTTGAAAATACTGATCAGCTATAACACTGGATTTGAAAATCCCGACCAATTATAAAACTAGATTTGAAAATCCCGACCAGTTATAGAAAATGGATTTGAAAATCCCGACCAGTTATAAAACTGGATTTGAAAATCCCAACCAGTTAAAAAACTGGATTTAAAAATCCCGACCAGTTATAGAAACTGGATTTGAAAATCCCGACCAGTTATAGAAACTGAATTTTAAAATCCTGACCAGTTATAAAAACTGGATTTGAAAATCCCGACCAGTTATAAAACTGGATTTGAAAATCGCGAACAGTTATAGAAACTGGATTTGAAAATCCTGATCAGTTATAACACTGGATTTGAAAATTCCGACCAATTATAAAACTAGATTTGAAAATCGAGACCTGTTATAGAAACTGGATTTGAAAATCCCGACCAGTTATAAATCTGGATTTGAAAATCCCAACCAGTTATAAAACTAGATTTAAAAATCCCGACCAGTTATAGAAACTGCATTTGAAAATCCTGACCTGTTATAAAACTGGATTTGAAAATCCCGACCAGTTATAGAAATTGGATTTGAAAATCACGACCAGTTATGACACTAGATTTGGAAATCACGACCAGTTATAGAAACTGGATTTGAAAATCCCCACCAGTTATAGAGACTGGATTTGAAAATCCTGACCAGTTATAGAAACTGAATTTGAAAATCCCGACCAGTTATAAAAACTGGATTTGAAAATCCCGACCAGTTATAAAACTGGATTTGAAAATCCCGACGAGTTATAGAAACTGAATTTGAAAATCCTGATCAGCTATAACACTGGATTTGAAAATCCCGACCAATTATAAAACTAGATTTGAAAATCCCGACCAGTTATAGAAAATGGATTTGAAAATCCCGACCAGTTATAAAACTGGATTTGAAAATCCCAACCAGTTAAAAAACTGGATTTAAAAATCCCGACCAGTTATAGAAACTGGATTTGAAAATCCCGACCAGTTATAGAAACTGAATTTTAAAATCCTGACCAGTTATAAAAACTGGATTTGAAAATCCCGACCAGTTATAAAACTGGATTTGAAAATCGCGAACAGTTATAGAAACTGGATTTGAAAATCCTGATCAGTTATAACACTGGATTTGAAAATTCCGACCAATTATAAAACTAGATTTGAAAATCGAGACCTGTTATAGAAACTGGATTTGAAAATCCCGACCAGTTATAAATCTGGATTTGAAAATCCCAACCAGTTATAAAACTAGATTTAAAAATCCCGACCAGTTATAGAAACTGCATTTGAAAATCCTGACCTGTTATAAAACTGGATTTTAAAATCCCGACCAGTTATAGAAATTGGATTTGAAAATCACGACCAGTTATGACACTAGATTTGGAAATCACGACCAGTTATAGAAACTGGATTTGAAAATCCCCACCAGTTATAGAGACTGGATTTGAAAATCCTGACCAGTTATAGAAACTGAATTTGAAAATCCCGACCAGTTATAAAAACTGGATTTGAAAATCCCGACCAGTTATAAAACTGGATTTGAAAATCCCGACGAGTTATAGAAACTGAATTTGAAAATCCTGATCAGCTATAACACTGGATTTGAAAATCCCGACCAATTATAAAACTAGATTTGAAAATCCCGACCAGTTATAGAAAATGGATTTGAAAATCCCGACCAGTTATAAAACTGGATTTGAAAATCCCAACCAGTTAAAAAACTGGATTTAAAAATCCCGACCAGTTATAGAAACTGGATTTGAAAATCCCGACCAGTTATAGAAACTGAATTTTAAAATCCTGACCAGTTATAAAACTGGATTTGAAAATCCCGGCCAGTTATAGAAACTGGATTTAAAAATCCCGACCAGTTATGACACTAGATTTGAAAATCCTGACCTGTTATAGATACTTGATTTGAAAATCCCGACCAGTTATAGAAACTGGATTTGAAAATCCCGATCAGTTATAGAAACTGGATTTGAAAATCTCGACCAGTTATAGAAACTGGATTTGAAAATCCCGACCAGTTATAGAAACTGGATTTGAAAATCCCGACCAGTTATAAAATCTGGAATTGAAAATCCCGACCGGTTATAGAAACTGGATTTCAAAATTCCGACCAGTTATAGAAACTGGATTTGAAAATCCCGACTAGTTATAACAATGAATTTGAAAATCCCGACCGGTTATAAAAACTGGATTTGAAAATTCCGACCAGTTATAAAACTGGATTTGAAAATCCCGACCAGTTATAGAAACTGGATTTGAAAATCTTGATCAGTTATAACATTAGATTTGAAAATCCCGACCAATTATAAAACTAGATTTGAAAATCCTGACGAGTTATAAAAAATGGATTTGAAAATCCCGACCAGTTATAGAAACTGAATTTTAAAATCCTGACCAGTTATAAAACTGGATTTGAAAATCCCGACCAGTTATAGAAACTGGATTTAAAAATCCCGACCAGTTATGACACTAGATTTGAAAATTCCGACCAATTATAAAACTAGATTTGAAAATCGAGACCTGTTATAGAAACTGGATTTGAAAATCCCGACCAGTTATAAATCTGGATTTGAAAATCCCAACCAGTTATAAAACTAGATTTAAAAATCCCGACCAGTTATAGAAACTGCATTTGAAAATCCTGACCTGTTATAAAACTGGATTTGAAAATCCCGACCAGTTATAGAAATTGGATTTGAAAATCACGACCAGTTATGACACTAGATTTGGAAATCACGACCAGTTATAGAAACTGGATTTGAAAATCCCCACCAGTTATAGAGACTGGATTTGAAAATCCTGACCAGTTATAGAAACTGAATTTGAAAATCCCGACCAGTTATAAAAACTGTATTTGAAAATCCCGACCAGTTATAAAACTGGATTTGAAAATCCCGACGAGTTATAGAAACTGAATTTGAAAATCCTGATCAGCTATAACACTGGATTTGAAAATCCCGACCAATTATAAAACTAGATTTGAAAATCCTGACCAGTTATAGAAAATGGATTTGAAAATCCCGACCAGTTATAAAACTGGATTTGAAAATCCCAACCAGTTAAAAAACTGGATTTAAAAATCCCGACCAGTTATAGAAACTGGATTTGAAAATCCCGACCAGTTATAGAAACTGAATTTTAAAATCCTGACCAGTTATAAAACTGGATTTGAAAATCCCGACCAGTTATAGAAACTGGATTTAAAAATCCCGACCAGTTATGACACTAGATTTGAAAATCCTGACCTGTTATAGATACTTGATTTGAAAATCCCGACCAGTTATAGAAACTGGATTTGAAAATCCCGATCAGTTATAGAAACTGGATTTGAAAATCTCGACCAGTTATAGAAACTGGATTTGAAAATCCCGACCAGTTATAGAAACTGGATTTGAAAATCCCGACCAGTTATAAAATCTGGAATTGAAAATCCCGACCGGTTATAGAAACTGGATTTCAAAATCCCGACCAGTTATAGAAACTGGATTTGAAAATCCCGACTAGTTATAACAATGAATTTGAAAATCCCGACCGGTTATAAAAACTGGATTTGAAAATTCCGACCAGTTATAAAACTGGATTTGAAAATCCCGACCAGTTATAGAAACTGGATTTGAAAATCTTGATCAGTTATAACATTAGATTTGAAAATCCCGACCAATTATAAAACTAGATTTGAAAATCCTGACGAGTTATAGAAAATGGATTTGAAAATCCCGACCAGTTATAAAACTGGATTTGAAAATCCCGACCAGTTATAGAAACTGGATTTGAAAATCCTGACCAGTTATAGAAACTGGATTTGAAAATCCCGACCAGTTATAAAAACTGGATTTGAAAATACCGACCAGTTATAGAAACTGGATTTGAAAATCCTGATCAGTTATAACACTGGATTTGAAAATCCCGACCAATTATAAAACTAGATTTGAAAATCGGGACCTGTTATAGAAACTGGATTTGAAAATCCCGACCAGGTATAAATCTGGATTTGAAAATCCCAACCAGTTATAAAACTAGATTTAAAAATCCCGACCAGTTATAGAAACTGCATTTGAAAATACTGACCAGTTATAAAACTGGATTTGAAAATCCCGACCAGTTATAGAAATTGGATTTAAAAATCCCGACCAGTTATGACACTAGATTTTGAAATCACGACCAGTTATAGAAACTGGATTTGAAAATCCCGACCAGTTGTAAAAACTGAATTTTGAAAATCCCGACCAGTTATAGAAATTGGATTTAAAAATACCGACCAGTTATGACACTAGATTTAAAAATCCCGACCAGTTATAGAAACTGGATTTGAAAATCCCGACCAGTTATAAAAACTGGATTTGAAAATCCCAACCAGTTATAGAAACTGGATTTGAAAATCCCGACCAGTTGTAAAAACTGAATTTTGAAAATCTCGACCAGTTACAAAAACTAGATTTGAAAATCCCCACCAGTTATAAAACTGGATTTGAAAATCCTGACCAGTTATAGAAACTAGATTTGAAAATCCTGATCAGTTATAACACTAGATTTGAAAATCCCGACCAATTATAAATCTGGATTTGAAAATCTCGACCAGTTATAGAAACTGCATTTGAAAATCCCGACCAGTTATAAAACTGGATTTGAAAATCCCAACCAGTTATAAAACTAGATTTAAAAATCCCGACCAGTTATAGAAACTGGATTTGAAAATCCCGACCAGTTATAAAACTGGATTTGGAAATCCCGACCAGTTATAGAAACTGGATTTGAAAATTCTGACCAGTTATAAAACTGGATTTGAAAATCCCAACCAGTTATAGAAACTGGATCTGAAAATCCCGACCAGTTATGACACTAGATTTGAAAATCCCGACCAGTTATAGAAACTGGAATTGAAAATCCCGTCCTGTTATAAAAACTTAATTTGAAAATCCTTACCAGATATAGAAACTGGATTTGAAAATCCCGACCAGTTATAGAAACTGGATTTTAAAATCCCGACCAGTTATAGAAACTAGATTTGAAAATCCTGACCAGTTATAGAAACTGGATTTGAAAATCCCGACCAGTTATAAAAACTAGATTTGAAAATCCCGACCAGTTATAGAAACTGGATTTGAAAATCCCGACCAGTTATATAAACTGGATTTGAAAATATCGACCAGTTATAGAAACTAGATTTGAAAATCCCGACCAGTTATAAAACTGGATTTGAAAATCCCGACCAGTTATAGAAACTGGATTTGAAAATACCGACCAGTTATAAAAACTGAATTTGAAAATCCCAACCAGTTATAGAAACTGGATTTCAAAATCCCGACCAGTTATAGAAACTGGAGTTGAAAATTCCGACCAGTTATAACACTGAATTTGAAAATCCCGACCAGTTATAAAAACTGGATTTGAAAATCCCGACCAGTTATAGAGACTGGATTTGAAAATCCTGACCAGTTATAGAAACTGAATTTGAAAATCCCGACCAGTTATAAAAACTGGAATTGAAAATCCCGACCAGTTATAAAACTGGATTTGAAAATCCCGACGAGTTATAGAAACTGAATTTGAAAATACTGATCAGCTATAACACTGGATTTGAAAATCCCGACCAATTATAAAACTAGATTTGAAAATCCCGACCAGTTATAGAAAATGGATTTGAAAATCCCGACCAGTTATAAAACTGGATTTGAAAATCCCAACCAGTTATAAAACTGGATTTAAAAATCCCGACCAGTTATAGAAACTGGATTTGAAAATCCCGACCAGTTATAGAAACTGAATTTTAAAAATCCCGACCAGTTATAAAAACTGGATTTGAAAATCCCGACCAGTTATAAAACTGGATTTGAAAATCCCGACGAGTTATAGAAACTGAATTTGAAAATCCTGATCAGCTATAACACTGGATTTGAAAATCCCGACCAATTATAAAACTAGATTTGAAAATCCCGACCAGTTATAGAAAATGGATTTGAAAATCCCGACCAGTTATAAAACTGGATTTGAAAATCCCAACCAGTTATAAAACTGGATTTAAAAATCCCGACCAGTTATAGAAACTGGATTTGAAAATCCCGACCAGTTATAGAAACTGAATTTTAAAATCCTGACCAGTTATAAAAACTGGATTTGAAAATCCCGACCAGTTATAAAACTGGATTTGAAAATCGCGAACAGTTATAGAAACTGGATTTGAAAATCCTGATCAGTTATAACACTGGATTTGAAAATTCCGACCAATTATAAAACTAGATTTGAAAATCGAGACCTGTTATAGAAACTGGATTTGAAAATCCCGACCAGTTATAAATCTGGATTTGAAAATCCCAACCAGTTATAAAACTAGATTTAAAAATCCCGACCAGTTATAGAAACTGCATTTGAAAATCCTGACCTGTTATAAAACTGGATTTGAAAATCCCGACCAGTTATAGAAATTGGATTTGAAAATCACGACCAGTTATGACACTAGATTTGAAAATCACGACCAGTTATAGAAACTGGATTTGAAAATCCCCACCAGTTATAGAGACTGGATTTGAAAATCCTGACCAGTTATAGAAACTGAATTTGAAAATCCCGACCAGTTATAAAAACTGGATTTGAAAATCCCGACCAGTTATAAAACTGGATTTGAAAATCCCGACGAGTTATAGAAACTGAATTTGAAAATCCTGATCAGCTATAACACTGGATTTGAAAATCCCGACCAATTCTAAAACTAGATTTGAAAATCCCGACCAGTTATAGAAAATGGATTTGAAAATCCCGACCAGTTATAAAACTGGATTTGAAAATCCCAACCAGTTAAAAAACTGGATTTAAAAATCCCGACCAGTTATAGAAACTGGATTTGAAAATCCCGACCAGTTATAGAAACTGAATTTTAAAATCCTGACCAGTTATAAAACTGGATTTGAAAATCCCGACCAGTTATAGAAACTGGATTTAAAAATCCCGACCAGTTATGACACTAGATTTGAAAATCCTGACCTGTTATAGATACTTGATTTGAAAATCCCGACCAGTTATAGAAACTGGATTTGAAAATCCCGATCAGTTATAGAAACTGGATTTGAAAATCTCGACCAGTTATAGAAACTGGATTTGAAAATCCCGACCAGTTATAGAAACTGGATTTGAAAATCCCGACCAGTTATAAAATCTGGAATTGAAAATCCCGACCGGTTATAGAAACTGGATTTCAAAATTCCGACCAGTTATAGAAACTGGATTTGAAAATCCCGACTAGTTATAACAATGAATTTGAAAATCCCGACCGGTTATAAAAACTGGATTTGAAAATTCCGACCAGTTATAAAACTGGATTTGAAAATCCCGACCAGTTATAGAAACTGGATTTGAAAATCTTGATCAGTTATAACATTAGATTTGAAAATCCCGACCAATTATAAAACTAGATTTGAAAATCCTGACGAGTTATAGAAAATGGATTTGAAAATCCCGACCAGTTATAAAACTGGATTTGAAAATCCCGACCAGTTATAGAAACTGGATTTGAAAATCCTGACCAGTTATAGAAACTGGATTTGAAAATCACGACCAGTTATAAAAACTGGATTTGAAAATCCCGACCAGTTATAGAAACTGGATTTGAAAATCCTGATCAGTTATAACACTGGATTTGAAAATCCCGACCAATTATAAAACTAGATTTGAAAATCGGGACCTGTTATAGAAACTGGATTTGAAAATCCCGACCAGGTATAAATCTGGATTTGAAAATCCCAACCAGTTATAAAACTAGATTTAAAAATCCCGACCAGTTATAGAAACTGCATTTGAAAATACTGACCAGTTATAAAACTGGATTTGAAAATCCCGACCAGTTATAGAAATTGGATTTAAAAATCCCGACCAGTTATGACACTAGATTTTGAAATCACGACCAGTTATAGAAACTGGATTTGAAAATCCCGACCAGTTGTAAAAACTGAATTTTGAAAATCCCGACCAGTTATAGAAATTGGATTTGAAAATACCGACCAGTTATGACACTAGATTTAAAAATCCCGACCAGTTATAGAAACTGGATTTGAAAATCCCGACCAGTTATAAAAACTGGATTTGAAAATCCCAACCAGTTATAGAAACTGGATTTGAAAATCCCGACCAGTTGTAAAAACTGAATTTTGAAAATCTCGACCAGTTACAAAAACTAGATTTGAAAATCCCCACCAGTTATAAAACTGGATTTGAAAATCCTGACCAGTTATAGAAACTAGATTTGAAAATCCTGATCAGTTATAACACTAGATTTGAAAATCCCGACCAATTATAAATCTGGATTTGAAAATCTCGACCAGTTATAGAAACTGCATTTGAAAATCCCGACCAGTTATAAAACTGGATTTGAAAATCCCAACCAGTTATAAAACTAGATTTAAAAATCCCGACCAGTTATAGAAACTGGATTTGAAAATCCCGACCAGTTATAAAACTGGATTTGAAAATCCCGACCAGTTATAGAAACTGGATTTGAAAATTCTGACCAGTTATAAAACTGGATTTGAAAATCCCAACCAGTTATAGAAACTGGATCTGAAAATCCCGACCAGTTATGACACTAGATTTGAAAATCCCGACCAGTTATAGAAACTGGATTTGAAAATCCCGTCCTGTTATAAAAACTTAATTTGAAAATCCTTACCAGATATAGAAACTGGATTTGAAAATCCCGACCAGTTATAGAAACTGGATTTTAAAATCCCGACCAGTTATAGAAACTAGATTTGAAAATCCTGACCAGTTATAGAAACTGGATTTGAAAATCCCGACCAGTTATAAAAACTAGATTTGAAAATCCCGACCAGTTATAGAAACTGGATTTGAAAATCCCGACGAGTTATATAAACTGGATTTGAAAATATCGACCAGTTATAGAAACTAGATTTGAAAATCCCGACCAGTTATAAAACTGGATTTGAAAATCCCGACCAGTTATAAAAACTGGAGTTGAAAATTCCGACCAGTTATAACACTGAATTTGAAAATCCCGACCAGTTATAAAAACTGGATTTGAAAATCCCGACCAGTTATAGAGACTGGATTTGAAAATCCTGACCAGTTATAGAAACTGAATTTGAAAATCCCGACCAGTTATAAAAACTGGATTTGAAAATCCCGACCAGTTATAAAACTGGATTTGAAAATCCCGACGAGTTATAGAAACTGAATTTGAAAATACTGATCAGCTATAACACTGGATTTGAAAATCCCGACCAATTATAAAACTAGATTTGAAAATCCCGACCAGTTATAGAAAATGGATTTGAAAATCCCGACCAGTTATAAAACTGGATTTGAAAATCCCAACCAGTTATAAAACTGGATTTAAAAATCCCGACCAGTTATAGAAACTGGATTTGAAAATCCCGACCAGTTATAGAAACTGAATTTTAAAAATCCCGACCAGTTATAAAAACTGGATTTGAAAATCCCGACCAGTTATAAAACTGGATTTGAAAATCCCGACGAGTTATAGAAACTGAATTTGAAAATCCTGATCAGCTATAACACTGGATTTGAAAATCCCGACCAATTATAAAACTAGATTTGAAAATCCCGACCAGTTATAGAAAATGGATTTGAAAATCCCGACCAGTTATAAAACTGGATTTGAAAATCCCAACCAGTTATAAAACTGGATTTAAAAATCCCGACCAGTTATAGAAACTGGATTTGAAAATCCCGACCAGTTATAGAAACTGAATTTTAAAATCCTGACCAGTTATAAAAACTGGATTTGAAAATCCCGACCAGTTATAAAACTGGATTTGAAAATCGCGAACAGTTATAGAAACTGGATTTGAAAATCCTGATCAGTTATAACACTAGATTTGAAAATTCCGACCAATTATAAAACTAGATTTGAAAATCGAGACCTATTATAGAAACTGGATTTGAAAATCCCGACCAGTTATAAATCTGGATTTGAAAATCCCAACCAGTTATAAAACTAGATTTAAAAATCCCGACCAGTTATAGAAACTGCATTTGAAAATCCTGACCTGTTATAAAACTGGATTTGAAAATCCCGACCAGTTATAGAAATTGGATTTGAAAATCACGACCAGTTATGACACTAGATTTGGAAATCACGACCAGTTATAGAAACTGGATTTGAAAATCCCGACCAGTTATAGAAACTGGATTTGAAAATCCCGACCAGTTATAGAAACTGGATTTGAAAATCCCGACCAGTTGTAAAAACTGAATTTTGAAAATCCTGACCAGTTACAAAAACTGGATTTGAAAATTCCGACCAGTTATAAAAACTAGATTTGAAAATCCCGACCAGTTATAGAACCTGGATTTGAAAATCCCAACCAGTTATAGAAACTGGATTTGAAAATCCGACCAGTTATAGAAACTAGATTTGAAAATCCCGACCAGTTATAAAACTGGATTTGAAAATCCCGACCAGTTATAGAAACTGGATTTGAAAATCCAGACCAGTTATAAAATCTAGAATTGAAAATCCCGACCAGTTATAGAAACTGGATTTCAAAATCCCGACCAGTTATAGAAACTGGATTTGAAAATCCCGACCAGTTATAACACTGAATTTGAAAATCCCGACCGGTTATAAAAACTGGATTTGAAAATCCCGACCAGTTATAGAAACTTGATTTGAAAATCCTGACCAGTTATAGAAACTGGATTTGAAAATCCCGACCAGTTATAAAAACTGGATTTGAAAATTCCGACAAATTATAAAACTGGATTTGAAAATCCCGACCAGTTATAGAAACTGGATTTGAAAATCCTGATCAGTTATAACGCTGGATTTAAAAATCTCGACCAATTATAAAACTAGATTTGAAAATCGGGACCTCTTATAGAAACTGGATTTGAAAATCCCGACCAGTTATAAATCTGGATTTGAAAATCCCAACCAGTTATAAAACTAGATTTAAAAATCCCGACCAGTTATAGAAACTGCATTTGAAAATCCTGACCAGTTATAAAACTGGATTTGAAAATCCCGACCAGTTATAGAAATTGGATTTGAAAATCCTGACCAGTTATGACACTAGATTTGGAAATCACGACTAGTTATAGAAACTGGATTTGAAAATCCCGACCAGTTATAGAAAATGGATTTTAAAATCCCGACCAGTTATAAAAACTGAATTTGAAAATCCCAACCAGTTATAGAAACTGGATTTCAAAATCCCGACCAGTTATAGAAACTGGAGTTGAAAATTCCGACCAGTTATAACACTGAATTTGAAAATCCCGACCAGTTATAAAAACTGAATTTGAAAATCCCGACCAGTTATAGAGACTGGATTTGAAAATCCTGACCAGTTATAGAAACTGAATTTTAAAATCCCGACCAGTTATAAAAACTGGATTTAAAAATCCCGACCAGTTATAAAACTGGATTTGAAAATCCCGACGAGTTATAGAAACTGAATTTGAAAATCCTGATCAGCTATAACAATGGATTTGAAAATCCCGACCAATTATAAAACTAGATTTGAAAATCCCGACCAGTTATAGAAAATGGATTTGAAAATCCCGACCAGTTATAAAACTGGATTTGAAAATCCCGACCAGTTATAGAAACTGGATTTTAAAATCCCGACCAATTATAGAAACTGGATTTGAAAATCCTGACCAGTTATAGAAACTGGATTTGAAAATCCCGACAAGTTATAAAAACTAGATTTGAAAATCCCGACCAGTTATAACACTGAATTTGAAAATCCCGACAGGTTATAAAAACTGGAATTGAAAATCCCGACCAGTTATAGAAACTTGATTTGAAAACCCTGACCAGTTATAAAACTAGATTTGAAAATCCCGACCAGTTATAAAACTAGATTTGAAAATCCCGACCAGTTATAGAAACTGGATTTGAAAATCCTGATCAGTTATAACACTGGATTTGAAAATCTCGACCAATTATAAAACTAGATTGGAAAATCCTGACCTGTTATAGAAACTGGATTTGAAAATCCCGACCAATTATAAATCTGGATTTGAAAATCCCAACCAGTTAAAAAACTAGATTTAAAAATCCCGACCAGTTATAGAAATTGGATTTGAAAATCCCGACTAGTTATAAAACTGGATTTGAAAATCCCGACCAGTTATAGAAACTGGATTTCAAAATCCTGACCAGTTATAAAACTGGATTTCAAAATCCCGACCAGTTATAGAAATTGGATTTGAAAATCCCGACCAGTTATGACACTAGATTTAAAAATCCCGACAAGTTATAGAAACTGGATTTGAAAATCCCGACCAGTTATAGAAACTAGATTTGAAAATCCCAACCAGTTATAGAAACTGGATTTGAAAATCCTGACCAGTTATAAAAACTGAATTTTGAAAATCTCGACCAGTTACAAAAACTAGATTTGAAAATCCCCACCAGTTATAAAACTGGATTTGAAAATTCTGACCAGTTATAGAAACTAGATTTGAAAATCCTGATCAGTTATAACACTAGATTTGAAAATCCCGACCAATTATAAATCTGGATTTGAAAATCTCGACCAGTTATAGAAACTGCATTTGAAAATCCCGACCAGTTATAAAACTGGATTTGAAAATCCCAACCAGTTATAAAACTAGATTTAAAAATCCCGACCAGTTATAGAAACTGGATTTGAAAATCCCGACCAGTTATAAAACTGGATTTGAAAATCCCGACCAGTTATAGAAACTGGATTTGAAAATTATGACCAGTTATAAAACTGGATTTGAAAATCCCAACCAGTTATAGAAACTGGATCTGAAAATCCCGACCAGTTATGACACTAGATTTGAAAATCCCGACCAGTTATAGAAACTGGATTTGAAAATCCCGTCCTATTATAAAAACTTAATTTGAAAATCCCTACCAGATATAGAAACTGGATTTGAAAATCCCGACCAGTTATAGAAACTGGATTTTAAAATCCCGACCAGTTATAGAAACTAGATTTGAAAATCCTGACCAGTTATAGAAACTGGATTTGAAAATATCGACCAGTTATAGAAACTAGATTTGAAAATCCCGACCAGTTATAAAACTAGATTTGAAAATCCTGACCAGTTATAGAAACTGGATTTGAAAATCCCGACCAGTAATAAAAACTGAATTTGAAAATCCCAACCAGTTATAGAAACTGGATTTCAAAATCCCGACCAGTTATAGAAACTGGAGTTGAAAATTCCGACCAGTTATAACACTGAATTTGAAAATCCCGACAAGTTATAAAAACTGGATTTGAAAATCCCGACCAGTTATAGAGACTGGATTTGAAAATCCTGACCAGTTATAGAAACTGAATTTGAAAATCCCGACCAGTTATAAAAACTGGATTTGAAAATCCCGACCAGTTATAAAACTGGATTTGAAAATCCCGACGAGTTATAAAAACTGAATTTGAAAATCCTGATCAGCTATAACACTGGATTTGAAAATCCCGACCAATTATAAAACTAGATTTGAAAATCCCGACCAGTTATAGAAAATGGATTTGAAAATCCCGACCAGTTATAAAACTGGATTTGAAAATCCCAACCAGTTTTAAAACTGGATTTAAAAATCCCGACCAGTTATAGAAACTGGATTTGAAAATCCCGACCAGTTATAGAAACTGAATTTTAAAATCCTGACCAGTTATAAAACTGGATTTGAAAATCCCGACCAGTTATAGAAACTGGATTTAAAAATCCCGACCAGTTATGACACTAGATTTGAAAATCCTGACCTGTTATAGATACTTGATTTGAAAATCCCGACCAGTTATAAAAACTGGAGTTGAAAATCCCGACCAGTTATAGAAACTGGATTTGAAAATCCCGATCAGTTATAGAAACTGGATTTGAAAATCTCGACCAGTTATAGAAACTGGATTTGAAAATCCCGACCAGTTATAGAAACTGGATTTGAAAATCCCGACCAGTTATAAAATCTGGAATTGAAAATCCCGACCAGTTATAGAAACTGGATTTCAAAATCCCGACCAGTTATAGAAACTGGATTTGAAAATCCCGACTAGTTATAACACTGAATTTGAAAATCCCGACCGGTTATAAAAACTGGATTTGAAAATTCCGACCAGTTATAAAACTGGATTTGAAAATCCCGACCAGTTATAGAAACTGGATTTGAAAATCCTGATCAGTTATAACACTAGATTTGAAAATCCCGACCAATTATAAAACTAGATTTGAAAATCCTGACGAGTTATAGAAAATGGATTTGAAAATCCCGACCAGTTATAAAACTGGATTTGAAAATCCCGACCAGTTATAGAAACTGGATTTGAAAATCCTGACCAGTTATAGAAACTGGATTTGAAAATCTCGACCAGTTATAAAAACTGGATTTGAAAATCTCGACCAGTTATAAAATTGCATTTGAAAATCCCGACCAGTTATAGAAACTGGATTTGAAAATCCTGATCAGTTATAACACTGGATTTGAAAATCCCGACCAATTATAAAACTAGATTTGAAAATCGGGACCTGTTATAGAAACTGGATTTGAAAATCCCGACCAGTTATAAATCTGGATTTGAAAATCCCAACCAGTTATAAAACTAGATTTAAAAATCCCGACCAGTTATAGAAACTGCATTTGAAAATACTGACGAGTTATAAAACTGGATTTGAAAATCCCGACCAGTTATAGAAATTGGATTTAAAAATCCCGACCAGTTATGACACTAGATTTGAAAATCCTGACCTGTTATAGATACTTGATTTGAAAATCCCGACCAGTTATAAAAACTGGAGTTGAAAATCCCGACCAGTTATAGAAACTGGATTTGAAAATCCCGATCAGTTATAGAAACTGGATTTGAAAATCTCGACCAGTTATAGAAACTGGATTTGAAAATCCCGACCAGTTATAGAAACTGGATTTGAAAATCCCGACCAGTTATAAAATCTGGAATTGAAAATCCCGACCAGTTATAGAAACTGGATTTCAAAATCCCGACCAGTTATAGAAACTGGATTTGAAAATCCCGACTAGTTATAACACTGAATTTGAAAATCCCGACCGGTTATAAAAACTGGATTTGAAAATTCCGACCAGTTATAAAACTGGATTTGAAAATCCCGACCAGTTATAGAAACTGGATTTGAAAATCCTGATCAGTTATAACACTAGATTTGAAAATCCCGACCAATTATAAAACTAGATTTGAAAATCCTGACGAGTTATAGAAAATGGATTTGAAAATCCCGACCAGTTATAAAACTGGATTTGAAAATCCCGACCAGTTATAGAAACTGGATTTGAAAATCCTGACCAGTTATAGAAACTGGATTTGAAAATCTCGACCAGTTATAAAAACTGGATTTGAAAATCTCGACCAGTTATAAAATTGCATTTGAAAATCCCGACCAGTTATAGAAACTGGATTTGAAAATCCTGATCAGTTATAACACTGGATTTGAAAATCCCGACCAATTATAAAACTAGATTTGAAAATCGGGACCTGTTATAGAAACTGGATTTGAAAATCCCGACCAGTTATAAATCTGGATTTGAAAATCCCAACCAGTTATAAAACTAGATTTAAAAATCCCGACCAGTTATAGAAACTGCATTTGAAAATACTGACGAGTTATAAAACTGGATTTGAAAATCCCGACCAGTTATAGAAATTGGATTTAAAAATCCCGACCAGTTATGACACTAGATTTTGAAATCACGACCAGTTATAGAAACTGGATTTGAAAATCCCGACCAGTTGTAAAAACTGAATTTTGAAAATCCCGACCAGTTATAGAAATTGGATTTGAAAATCCCGACCAGTTATGACACTAGATTTAAAAATCCCGACCAGTTATAGAAACTGGATTTGAAAATCCCGACCAGTTATAGAAACTGGATTTGAAAATCCCAATCAGTTATAGAAACTGGATTTGAAAATCCCGACCAGTTGTAAAAACTGAATTTTGAAAATCTCGACCAGTTACAAAAACTAGATTTGAAAATCCCCACCAGTTATAAAACTGGATTTGAAAATCCTGACCAGTTATAGAAACTAGATTTGAAAATCCTGATCAGTTATAACACTAGATTTGAAAATACCGACCAATTATAAATCTGGATTTGAAAATCTCGACCAGTTATAGAAACTGCATTTGAAAATCCCGACCAGTTATAAAACTGGATTTGAAAATCCCAACCAGTTATAAAACTAGATTTAAAAATCCCGACCAGTTATAGAAACTGGATTTGAAAATCCCGACCAGTTATAAAACTGGATTTGAAAATCCCGACCAGTTATAGAAACTGGATTTGAAAATTCTGACCAGTTATAAAACTGGATTTGAAAATCCCAACCAGTTATAGAAACTGGATCTGAAAATCCCGACTAGTTATGACACTAGATTTGAAAATCCCGACCAGTTATAGAAACTGGATTTGAAAATCCCGTCCTGTTATAAAAACTTAATTTGAAAATCCTTACCAGATATAGAAACTGGATTTGAAAATCCCGACCAGTTATAGAAACTGGATTTTAAAATCCCGACCAGTTATAGAAACTAGATTTGAAAATCCTGACCAGTTATAGAAACTGGATTTGAAAATCCCGACCAGTTATAAAAACTAGATTTGAAAATCTCGACCAGTTATAGAAACTGGATTTGAAAATCCCGACCAGTTATATAAACTGGATTTGAAAATATCGACCAGTTATAGAAAATAGATTTGAAAATCCCGACCAGTTATAAAACTGGATTTGAAAATCCCGACTAGTTATAAAAACTGGATTTGAAAATCCCGACCAGTTATAAAAACTGAATTTGAAAATCCCAACCAGTTATAGAAACTGGATTTCAAAATCCTGACCAGTTATAGAAACTGGAGTTGAAAATTCCGACCAGTTATAACACTGAATTTGAAAATCCCGACCAGTTATAAAAACTGGATTTGAAAATCCCGACCAGTTATAGAGACTGGATTTGAAAATCCTGACCAGTTATAGAAACTGTATTTGAAAATCCCGACCAGTTATAAAACTGGATTTGAAAATCCCGACGAGTTATAGAAACTGAATTTGAAAATCCTGATCAGCTATAACATTGGATTTGAAAATCCCGACCAATTATAAAACTAGATTTGAAAATCCCGACCAGTTATAGAAAATGGATTTGAAAATCCCGACCAGTTATAAAACTGGATTTGAAAATCCCAACCAGTTATAAAACTGGATTTAAAAATCCCGACCAGTTATAGAAACTGGATTTGAAAATCCCGACCACTTATAGAAACTGAATTTTAAAATCCTGACCAGTTATAAAACTGGATTTGAAAATCCCGACCAGTTATAGAAACTGGATTTAAAAATCCCGACCAGTTATGACACTAGATTTGAAAATCCTGACCTGTTATAGATACTTGATTTGAAAATCCCGACCAGTTATAAAAACTGGAGTTGAAAATCCCGACCAGTTATAGAAACTGGATTTGAAAATCCCGATCAGTTATAGAAACTGGATTTGAAAATCTCGACCAGTTATAGAAACTGGATTTGAAAATCCCGACCAGTTATAGAAACTGGATTTGAAAATCCCGACCAGTTATAAAATCTGGAATTGAAAATCCCGACCAGTTATAGAAACTGGATTTCAAAATCCCGACCAGTTATAGAAACTGGATTTGAAAATCCGGACTAGTTATAACACTGAATTTGAAAATCCTGACCGGTTATAAAAACTGGATTTGAAAATTCCGACCAGTTATAAAACTGGATTTGAAAATCCCGACCAGTTATAGAAACTGGATTTGAAAATCCTGATCAGTTATAACACTGGATTTAAAAATCCCGACCAATTATAAAACTAGATTTGAAAATCCTGACGAGTTATAGAAAATGGATTTGAAAATCCCGACCAGTTATAAAACTGGATTTGAAAATCCCGACCAGTTATAGAAACTGGATTTGAAAATCCTGACCAGTTATAGAAACTGGATTTGAAAATCCCGACCAGTTATAAAAACTGGATTTGAAAATCTCGACCAGTTATAAAATTGGATTTGAAAATCCCGACCAGTTATAGAAACTGGATTTGAAAATCCTGATCAGTTATAACACTGGATTTGAAAATCCCGATCAATTATAAAACTAGATTTGAAAATCGGGACCTGTTATAGAAACTGGATTTGAAAATCCCGACCAGTTATAAATCTGGATTTGAAAATCCCAACCAGTTATAAAACTAGATTTAAAAATCCCGACCAGTTATAGAAACTGCATTTGAAAATCCTGACCAGTTATAAAACTGGATTTGAAAATCCCGACCAGTTATAGAAATTGGATTTAAAAATCCCGACCAGTTATGACACTAGATTTTGAAATCACGACCAGTTATAGAAACTGGATTTGAAAATCCCGACCAGTTGTAAAAACTGAATTTTGAAAATCCCGACCAGTTACAAAAACTGGATTTGAAAATCCCGACCAGTTATAAAAACTAGATTTGAAAATCCCGACCAGTTATAGAAACTGGATTTGAAAATCCCGACCAGTTATAGAAACTGGATTTGAAAATCCCTACCAGTTATAGAAACTAGATTTGAAAATCCCGACTAGTTATAAAACTGGATTTGAAAATCCCGACCAGTTATAGAAATTGGATTTGAAAATCCCGACCAGTTATAAAAACTGGATTTGAAAATCCCGACCACTTATAGAAACTGGATTTCAAAATACCGACCAGTTATAGAAACTGGATTTGAAAATCCCGACCAGTTATAGAAACTGGATTTGAAAATCCCGACCAGTTATAACACTGAATTTGAAAATCCCGACCAGTTATAAAAACTGGATTTGAAAATCCCGACCAGTTATAGAAACTGGATTTGAAAATCCTGAATAGTTATAGAAACTGAATTTGAAAATCCCGACCATTTATAGAAACTGGATTTGAAAATCATGATCAGTTATAACACTAGATTTGAAAATTCCGACCAATTATAAAACTGGATTTGAAAATCCCGACCAGTTATAGAAACTGGATTTGAAAATCCCGACTAGTTATAAAACTGGATTTAAAAATCCTGACCAGTTATAGAAACTGGATTTGAAAATCCCGACCAGTTATAAAACTGGATTTGAAAATGCCGACCAGTTATAGAAACTGGATTTGAAAATCCTGACCAGTTATAAAACTGGATTTGAAAATCCCGACCAGTTATAGAAACTGGATTTAAAAATTCTCACTAGTTATGACACTAGATTTAAAAATTCCGACCAGTTATAGATACTGGATTTGAAAATCCCGACCAGTTATAAAAACTGGAGTTGAAAATCCAGACCATTTATAGAAACTGGATTTGAAAATCTCGACCAGTTATAGAAACTGTATTTGAAAATCCCGACCAGTTATAGAAACTAGATTTCAAAATCCCGACCAGTTATAGAAACTGGATTTGAAAATCAGGACCAGTTATAGAAACTGGATTTGAAAATCCCGACCAGTTATAGAAACTGGATTTAAAAATTCCGACCAGTTATGACACTAGATTTGAAAATTCCGACCAGTTATAGATACTGGATTTGAAAATCCCGACGAGTTATAAAAACTGGAGTTGCAAATCCCGACCAGTTATAGAAACTGGATTTGAAAATCTCGACCAGTTATAGAAACTGTATTTGAAAATCCCGACCAGTTATAGAAACTGGATTTGAAAATCCCTATCAGTTATAAAAACTGGATTTGAAAATCCCGACCAGTTATAAAATCTGGAATTGAAAATCCCGACCAATTATAGAAACTAGATTTCAAAATTCTGACCAGTTATAGAAACTAGATTTGAAAATCCCAACCGGTTATAAAAACTGGATTTGAAAATCCCGACCAGTTATAGAAACTTGATTTGAAAATCCTGACCAGTTATAGAAACTGGATTTGAAAATCCCGACCAGTTATAAAACTGGATTTGAAAATCCCGACCAGTTATAGAAACTGGATTTAAAAATCCCGACCAGTTATGACACTAGATTTGAAAATCCTGACCTGTTATAGATACTTGATTTGAAAATCCCGACCAGTTATAAAAACTGGAGTTGAAAATCCCGACCAGTTATAGAAACTGGATTTGAAAATCCCGATCAGTTATAGAAACTGGATTTGAAAATCTCGACCAGTTATAGAAACTGGATTTGAAAATCCCGACCAGTTATAGAAACTGGATTTGAAAATCCCGACCAGTTATAAAATCTGGAATTGAAAATCCCGACCAGTTATAGAAACTGGATTTCAAAATCCCGACCAGTTATAGAAACTGGATTTGAAAATCCCGACTAGTTATAACACTGAATTTGAAAATCCTGACCGGTTATAAAAACTGGATTTGAAAATTCCGACCAGTTATAAAACTGGATTTGAAAATCCCGACCAGTTATAGAAACTGGATTTGAAAATCCTGATCAGTTATAACACTGGATTTAAAAATCCCGACCAATTATAAAACTAGATTTGAAAATCCTGACGAGTTATAGAAAATGGATTTGAAAATCCCGACCAGTTATAAAACTGGATTTGAAAATCCCGACCAGTTATAGAAACTGGATTTGAAAATCCTGACCAGTTATAGAAACTGGATTTGAAAATCCCGACCAGTTATAAAAACTGGATTTGAAAATCTCGACCAGTTATAAAATTGGATTTGAAAATCCCGACCAGTTATAGAAACTGGATTTGAAAATCCTGATCAGTTATAACACTGGATTTGAAAATCCCGATCAATTATAAAACTAGATTTGAAAATCGGGACCTGTTATAGAAACTGGATTTGAAAATCCCGACCAGTTATAAATCTGGATTTGAAAATCCCAACCAGTTATAAAACTAGATTTAAAAATCCCGACCAGTTATAGAAACTGCATTTGAAAATCCTGACCAGTTATAAAACTGGATTTGAAAATCCCGACCAGTTATAGAAATTGGATTTAAAAATCCCGACCAGTTATGACACTAGATTTTGAAATCACGACCAGTTATAGAAACTGGATTTGAAAATCCCGACCAGTTGTAAAAACTGAATTTTGAAAATCCCGACCAGTTACAAAAACTGGATTTGAAAATCCCGACCAGTTATAAAAACTAGATTTGAAAATCCCGACCAGTTATAGAAACTGGATTTGAAAATCCCGACCAGTTATAGAAACTGGATTTGAAAATCCCTACCAGTTATAGAAACTAGATTTGAAAATCCCGACTAGTTATAAAACTGGATTTGAAAATCCCGACCAGTTATAGAAATTGGATTTGAAAATCCCGACCAGTTATAAAAACTGGATTTGAAAATCCCGACCACTTATAGAAACTGGATTTCAAAATACCGACCAGTTATAGAAACTGGATTTGAAAATCCCGACCAGTTATAGAAACTGGATTTGAAAATCCCGACCAGTTATAACACTGAATTTGAAAATCCCGACCAGTTATAAAAACTGGATTTGAAAATCCCGACCAGTTATAGAAACTGGATTTGAAAATCCTGAATAGTTATAGAAACTGAATTTGAAAATCCCGACCATTTATAGAAACTGGATTTGAAAATCATGATCAGTTATAACACTAGATTTGAAAATTCCGACCAATTATAAAACTGGATTTGAAAATCCCGACCAGTTATAGAAACTGGATTTGAAAATCCCGACTAGTTATAAAACTGGATTTAAAAATCCTGACCAGTTATAGAAACTGGATTTGAAAATCCCGACCAGTTATAAAACTGGATTTGAAAATGCCGACCAGTTATAGAAACTGGATTTGAAAATCCTGACCAGTTATAAAACTGGATTTGAAAATCCCGACCAGTTATAGAAACTGGATTTAAAAATTCTCACTAGTTATGACACTAGATTTAAAAATTCCGACCAGTTATAGATACTGGATTTGAAAATCCCGACCAGTTATAAAAACTGGAGTTGAAAATCCAGACCATTTATAGAAACTGGATTTGAAAATCTCGACCAGTTATAGAAACTGTATTTGAAAATCCCGACCAGTTATAGAAACTAGATTTCAAAATCCCGACCAGTTATAGAAACTGGATTTGAAAATCAGGACCAGTTATAGAAACTGGATTTGAAAATCCCGACCAGTTATAGAAACTGGATTTAAAAATTCCGACCAGTTATGACACTAGATTTGAAAATTCCGACCAGTTATAGATACTGGATTTGAAAATCCCGACGAGTTATAAAAACTGGAGTTGCAAATCCCGACCAGTTATAGAAACTGGATTTGAAAATCTCGACCAGTTATAGAAACTGTATTTGAAAATCCCGACCAGTTATAGAAACTGGATTTGAAAATCCCTATCAGTTATAAAAACTGGATTTGAAAATCCCGACCAGTTATAAAATCTGGAATTGAAAATCCCGACCAATTATAGAAACTAGATTTCAAAATTCTGACCAGTTATAGAAACTAGATTTGAAAATCCCAACCGGTTATAAAAACTGGATTTGAAAATCCCGACCAGTTATAGAAACTTGATTTGAAAATCCTGACCAGTTATAGAAACTGGATTTGAAAATCCCGACCAGTTATAAAACTGGATTTGAAAATCCCGACCAGTTATAGAAACTGGATTTAAAAATCCCGACCAGTTATGACACTAGATTTGAAAATCCTGACCTGTTATAGATACTTGATTTGAAAATCCCGACCAGTTATAAAAACTGGAGTTGAAAATCCCGACCAGTTATAGAAACTGGATTTGAAAATCCCGATCAGTTATAGAAACTGGATTTGAAAATCTCGACCAGTTATAGAAACTGGATTTGAAAATCCCGACCAGTTATAGAAACTGGATTTGAAAATCCCGACCAGTTATAAAATCTGGAATTGAAAATCCCGACCAGTTATAGAAACTGGATTTCAAAATCCCGACCAGTTATAGAAACTGGATTTGAAAATCCCGACTAGTTATAACACTGAATTTGAAAATCCTGACCGGTTATAAAAACTGGATTTGAAAATTCCGACCAGTTATAAAACTGGATTTGAAAATCCCGACCAGTTATAGAAACTGGATTTGAAAATCCTGATCAGTTATAACACTGGATTTAAAAATCCCGACCAATTATAAAACTAGATTTGAAAATCCTGACGAGTTATAGAAAATGGATTTGAAAATCCCGACCAGTTATAAAACTGGATTTGAAAATCCCGACCAGTTATAGAAACTGGATTTGAAAATCCTGACCAGTTATAGAAACTGGATTTGAAAATCCCGACCAGTTATAAAAACTGGATTTGAAAATCTCGACCAGTTATAAAATTGGATTTGAAAATCCCGACCAGTTATAGAAACTGGATTTGAAAATCCTGATCAGTTATAACACTGGATTTGAAAATCCCGATCAATTATAAAACTAGATTTGAAAATCGGGACCTGTTATAGAAACTGGATTTGAAAATCCCGACCAGTTATAAATCTGGATTTGAAAATCCCAACCAGTTATGAAACTAGATTTAAAAATCCCGACCAGTTATAGAAACTGCATTTGAAAATCCTGACCAGTTATAAAACTGGATTTGAAAATCCCGACCAGTTATAGAAATTGGATTTAAAAATCCCGACCAGTTATGACACTAGATTTTGAAATCACGACCAGTTATAGAAACTGGATTTGAAAATCCCGACCAGTTGTAAAAACTGAATTTTGAAAATCCCGACCAGTTACAAAAACTGGATTTGAAAATCCCGACCAGTTATAAAAACTAGATTTGAAAATCCCGACCAGTTATAGAAACTGGATTTGAAAATCCCGACCAGTTATAGAAACTGGATTTGAAAATCCCTACCAGTTATAGAAACTAGATTTGAAAATCCCGACTAGTTATAAAACTGGATTTGAAAATCCCGACCAGTTATAGAAATTGGATTTGAAAATCCCGACCAGTTATAAAAACTGGATTTGAAAATCCCGACCACTTATAGAAACTGGATTTCAAAATACCGACCAGTTATAGAAACTGGATTTGAAAATCCCGACCAGTTATAGAAACTGGATTTGAAAATCCCGACCAGTTATAACACTGAATTTGAAAATCCCGACCAGTTATAAAAACTGGATTTGAAAATCCCGACCAGTTATAGAAACTGGATTTGAAAATCCTGAATAGTTATAGAAACTGAATTTGAAAATCCCGACCATTTATAGAAACTGGATTTGAAAATCATGATCAGTTATAACACTAGATTTGAAAATTCCGACCAATTATAAAACTGGATTTGAAAATCCCGACCAGTTATAGAAACTGGATTTGAAAATCCCGACTAGTTATAAAACTGGATTTAAAAATCCTGACCAGTTATAGAAACTGGATTTGAAAATCTCGACCAGTTATAAAACTGGATTTGAAAATCCCGACCAGTTATAGAAACTGGATTTGAAAATCCTTACCAGTTATAAAACTGGATTTGAAAATCCCGACCAGTTATAGAAACTGGATTTAAAAATTCTCACTAGTTATGACACTAGATTTAAAAATTCCGACCAGTTATAGATACTGGATTTGAAAATCCCGACCAGTTATAAAAACTGGAGTTGAAAATCCAGACCATTTATAGAAACTGGATTTGAAAATCTCGACCAGTTATAGAAACTGTATTTGAAAATCCCGACCAGTTATAGAAACTAGATTTCAAAATCCCGACCAGTTATAGAAACTGGATTTGAAAATCAGGACCAGTTATAGAAACTGGATTTGAAAATCCCGACCAGTTATAGAAACTGGATTTAAAAATTCCGACCAGTTATGACACTAGATTTGAAAATTCCGACCAGTTATAGATACTGGATTTGAAAATCCCGACGAGTTATAAAAACTGGAGTTGCAAATCCCGACCAGTTATAGAAACTGGATTTGAAAATCTCGACCAGTTATAGAAACTGTATTTGAAAATCCCGACCAGTTATAGAAACTGGATTTGAAAATCCCTATCAGTTATAAAAACTGGATTTGAAAATCCCGACCAGTTATAAAATCTGGAATTGAAAATCCCGACCAATTATAGAAACTAGATTTCAAAATTCTGACCAGTTATAGAAACTAGATTTGAAAATCCCGACCGGTTATAAAAACTGGATTTGAAAATCCCGACCAGTTATAGAAACTTGATTTGAAAATCCTGACCAGTTATAGAAACTGGATTTGAAAATCCCGACCAGTTATAAAACTGGATTTGAAAATCCCGACCAGTTATAGAAACTGGATTTAAAAATCCCGACCAGTTATGACACTAGATTTGAAAATCCTGACCTGTTATAGATACTTGATTTGAAAATCCCGACCAGTTATAAAAACTGGAGTTGAAAATCCCGACCAGTTATAGAAACTGGATTTGAAAATCCCGATCAGTTATAGAAACTGGATTTGAAAATCTCGACCAGTTATAGAAACTGGATTTGAAAATCCCGACCGGTTATAAAAACTGGATTTGAAAATCCCGACCAGTTATAAAAACTGGAGTTGAAAATCCCGACCAGTTATAGAAACTGGATTTGAAAATCCCGATCAGTTATAGAAACTGGATTTGAAAATCCCGACCAGTTATAGAAAATGGATTTGAAAATCCCGACCAGTTATAAAACTGGATTTGAAAATCCCGACCAGTTATAGAAACTGGATTTGAAAATCCTGACCAGTTATAGAAACTGGATTTGAAAATCACGACCAGTTATAAAAACTGGATTTGAAAATCCCGACCAGTTATAGAAACTGGATTTGAAAATCCTGATCAGTTATAACACTGGATTTGAAAATCCTGACCAATTATAAAACTAGATTTGAAAATCGGGACCTGTTATAGAAACTGGATTTGAAAATCCCGACCAGGTATAAATCTGGATTTGAAAATCCCAACCAGTTATAAAACTAGATTTAAAAATCCCGACCAGTTATAGAAACTGCATTTGAAAATACTGACCAGTTATAAAACTGGATTTGAAAATCCCGACCAGTTATAGAAATTGGATTTAAAAATCCCGACCAGTTATGACACTAGATTTTGAAATCACGACCAGTTATAGAAACTGGATTTGAAAATCCCGACCAGTTGTAAAAACTGAATTTTGAAAATCCCGACCAGTTATAGAAATTGGATTTGAAAATACCGACCAGTTATGACACTAGATTTAAAAATCCCGACCAGTTATAGAAACTGGATTTGAAAATCCCGACCAGTTATAAAAACTGGATTTGAAAATCCCAACCAGTTATAGAAACTGGATTTGAAAATCCCGACCAGTTGTAAAAACTGAATTTTGAAAATCTCGACCAGTTACAAAAACTAGATTTGAAAATCCCCACCAGTTATAAAACTGGATTTGAAAATCCTGACCAGTTATAGAAACTAGATTTGAAAATCCTGATCAGTTATAACACTAGATTTGAAAATCCCGACCAATTATAAATCTGGATTTGAAAATCTCGACCAGTTATAGAAACTGCATTTGAAAATCCCGACCAGTTATAAAACTGGATTTGAAAATCCCAACCAGTTATAAAACTAGATTTAAAAATCCCGACCAGTTATAGAAACTGGATTTGAAAATCCCGACCAGTTATAAAACTGGATTTGAAAATCCCGACCAGTTATAGAAACTGGATTTCAAAATTCTGACCAGTTATAAAACTGGATTTGAAAATCCCAACCAGTTATAGAAACTGGATCTGAAAATCCCGACCAGTTATGACACTAGATTTGAAAATCCCGACCAGTTATAGAAACTGGATTTGAAAATCCCGTCCTGTTATAAAAACTTAATTTGAAAATCCTTACCAGATATAGAAACTGGATTTGAAAATCCCGACCAGTTATAGAAACTGGATTTTAAAATCCCGACCAGTTATAGAAACTAGATTTGAAAATCCTGACCAGTTATAGAAACTGGATTTGAAAATCCCGACCAGTTATAAAAACTAGATTTGAAAATCCCGACCAGTTATAGAAACTGGATTTGAAAATCCCGACGAGTTATATAAACTGGATTTGAAAATATCGACCAGTTATAGAAACTAGATTTGAAAATCCCGACCAGTTATAAAACTGGATTTGAAAATCCCGACCAGTTATAGAAACTGGAGTTGAAAATTCCGACCAGTTATAACACTGAATTTGAAAATCCCGACCAGTTATAAAAACTGGATTTGAAAATCCCGACCAGTTATAGAGACTGGATTTGAAAATCCTGACCAGTTATAGAAACTGAATTTGAAAATCCCGACCAGTTATAAAAACTGGATTTGAAAATCCCGACCAGTTATAAAACTGGATTTGAAAATCCCGACGAGTTATAGAAACTGAATTTGAAAATACTGATCAGCTATAACGCTGGATTTGAAAATCCCGACCAATTATAAAACTAGATTTGAAAATCCCGACCAGTTATAGAAAATGGATTTGAAAATCCCGACCAGTTATAAAACTGGATTTGAAAATCCCAACCAGTTATAAAACTGGATTTAAAAATCCCGACCAGTTATAGAAACTGGATTTGAAAATCCCGACCAGTTATAGAAACTGAATTTTAAAAATCCCGACCAGTTATAAAAACTGGATTTGAAAATCCCGACCAGTTATAAAACTGGATTTGAAAATCCCGACGAGTTATAGAAACTGAATTTGAAAATCCTGATCAGCTATAACACTGGATTTGAAAATCCCGACCAATTATAAAACTAGATTTGAAAATCCCGACCAGTTATAGAAAATGGATTTGAAAATCCCGACCAGTTATAAAACTGGATTTGAAAATCCCAACCAGTTATAAAACTGGATTTAAAAATCCCGACCAGTTATAGAAACTGGATTTGAAAATCCCGACCAGTTATAGAAACTGAATTTTAAAATCCTGACCAGTTATAAAAACTGGATTTGAAAATCCCGACCAGTTATAAAACTGGATTTGAAAATCGCGAACAGTTATAGAAACTGGATTTGAAAATCCTGATCAGTTATAACACTGGATTTGAAAATTCCGACCAATTATAAAACTAGATTTGAAAATCGAGACCTATTATAGAAACTGGATTTGAAAATCCCGACCAGTTATAAATCTGGATTTGAAAATCCCAACCAGTTATAAAACTAGATTTAAAAATCCCGACCAGTTATAGAAACTGCATTTGAAAATCCTGACCTGTTATAAAACTGGATTTGAAAATCCCGACCAGTTATAGAAATTGGATTTGAAAATCACGACCAGTTATGACACTAGATTTGGAAATCACGACCAGTTATAGAAACTGGATTTGAAAATCCCGACCAGTTATAGAAACTGGATTTGAAAATCCCGACCAGTTATAGAAACTGGATTTGAAAATCCCGACCAGTTGTAAAAACTGAATTTTGAAAATCCTGACCAGTTACAAAAACTGGATTTGAAAATTCCGACCAGTTATAAAAACTAGATTTGAAAATCCCGACCAGTTATAGAACCTGGATTTGAAAATCCCAACCAGTTATAGAAACTGGATTTGAAAATCCGACCAGTTATAGAAACTAGATTTGAAAATCCCGACCAGTTATAAAACTGGATTTGAAAATCCCGACCAGTTATAGAAACTGGATTTGAAAATCCAGACCAGTTATAAAATCTAGAATTGAAAATCCCGACCAGTTATAGAAACTGGATTTCAAAATCCCGACCAGTTATAGAAACTGGATTTGAAAATCCCGACCAGTTATAACACTGAATTTGAAAATCCCGACCGGTTATAAAAACTGGATTTGAAAATCCCGACCAGTTATAGAAACTTGATTTGAAAATCCTGACCAGTTATAGAAACTGGATTTGAAAATCCCGACCAGTTATAAAAACTGGATTTGAAAATTCCGACAAATTATAAAACTGGATTTGAAAATCCCGACCAGTTATAGAAACTGGATTTGAAAATCCTGATCAGTTATAACGCTGGATTTAAAAATCTCGACCAATTATAAAACTAGATTTGAAAATCGGGACCTCTTATAGAAACTGGATTTGAAAATCCCGACCAGTTATAAATCTGGATTTGAAAATCCCAACCAGTTATAAAACTAGATTTAAAAATCCCGACTAGTTATAGAAACTGCATTTGAAAATCCTGACCAGTTATAAAACTGGATTTGAAAATCCCGACCAGTTATAGAAATTGGATTTGAAAATCCTGACCAGTTATGACACTAGATTTGGAAATCACGACTAGTTATAGAAACTGGATTTGAAAATCCCGACCAGTTATAGAAAATGGATTTTAAAATCCCGACCAGTTATAAAAACTGAATTTGAAAATCCCAACCAGTTATAGAAACTGGATTTCAAAATCCCGACCAGTTATAGAAACTGGAGTTGAAAATTCCGACCAGTTATAACACTGAATTTGAAAATCCCGACCAGTTATAAAAACTGAATTTGAAAATCCCGACCAGTTATAGAGACTGGATTTGAAAATCCTGACCAGTTATAGAAACTGAATTTTAAAATCCCGACCAGTTATAAAAACTGGATTTAAAAATCCCGACCAGTTATAAAACTGGATTTGAAAATCCCGACGAGTTATAGAAACTGAATTTGAAAATCCTGATCAGCTATAACAATGGATTTGAAAATCCCGACCAATTATAAAACTAGATTTGAAAATCCCGACCAGTTATAGAAAATGGATTTGAAAATCCCGACCAGTTATAAAACTGGATTTGAAAATCCCGACCAGTTATAGAAACTGGATTTTAAAATCCCGACCAATTATAGAAACTGGATTTGAAAATCCTGACCAGTTATAGAAACTGGATTTGAAAATCCCGACAAGTTATAAAAACTAGATTTGAAAATCCCGACCAGTTATAACACTGAATTTGAAAATCCCGACAGGTTATAAAAACTGGAATTGAAAATCCCGACCAGTTATAGAAACTTGATTTGAAAACCCTGACCAGTTATAAAACTAGATTTGAAAATCCCGACCAGTTATAAAACTAGATTTGAAAATCCCGACCAGTTATAGAAACTGGATTTGAAAATCCTGATCAGTTATAACACTGGATTTGAAAATCTCGACCAATTATAAAACTAGATTGGAAAATCCTGACCTGTTATAGAAACTGGATTTGAAAATCCCGACCAATTATAAATCTGGATTTGAAAATCCCAACCAGTTAAAAAACTAGATTTAAAAATCCCGACCAGTTATAGAAATTGGATTTGAAAATCCCGACTAGTTATAAAACTGGATTTGAAAATCCCGACCAGTTATAGAAACTGGATTTCAAAATCCTGACCAGTTATAAAACTGGATTTGAAAATCCCGACCAGTTATAGAAATTGGATTTGAAAATCCCGACCAGTTATGACACTAGATTTAAAAATCCCGACAAGTTATAGAAACTGGATTTGAAAATCCCGACCAGTTATAGAAACTAGATTTGAAAATCCCAACCAGTTATAGAAACTGGATTTGAAAATCCTGACCAGTTATAAAAACTGAATTTTGAAAATCTCGACCAGTTACAAAAACTAGATTTGAAAATCCCCACCAGTTATAAAACTGGATTTGAAAATTCTGACCAGTTATAGAAACTAGATTTGAAAATCCTGATCAGTTATAACACTAGATTTGAAAATCCCGACCAATTATAAATCTGGATTTGAAAATCTCGACCAGTTATAGAAACTGCATTTGAAAATCCCGACCAGTTATAAAACTGGATTTGAAAATCCCAACCAGTTATAAAACTAGATTTAAAAATCCCGACCAGTTATAGAAACTGGATTTGAAAATCCCGACCAGTTATAAAACTGGATTTGAAAATCCCGACCAGTTATAGAAACTGGATTTGAAAATTATGACCAGTTATAAAACTGGATTTGAAAATCCCAACCAGTTATAGAAACTGGATCTGAAAATCCCGACCAGTTATGACACTAGATTTGAAAATCCCGACCAGTTATAGAAACTGGATTTGAAAATCCCGTCCTATTATAAAAACTTAATTTGAAAATCCCTACCAGATATAGAAACTGGATTTGAAAATCCCGACCAGTTATAGAAACTGGATTTTAAAATCCCGACCAGTTATAGAAACTAGATTTGAAAATCCTGACCAGTTATAGAAACTGGATTTGAAAATATCGACCAGTTATAGAAACTAGATTTGAAAATCCCGACCAGTTATAAAACTAGATTTGAAAATCCTGACCAGTTATAGAAACTGGATTTGAAAATCCCGACCAGTAATAAAAACTGAATTTGAAAATCCCAACCAGTTATAGAAACTGGATTTCAAAATCCCGACCAGTTATAGAAACTGGAGTTGAAAATTCCGACCAGTTATAACACTGAATTTGAAAATCCCGACAAGTTATAAAAACTGGATTTGAAAATCCCGACCAGTTATAGAGACTGGATTTGAAAATCCTGACCAGTTATAGAAACTGAATTTGAAAATCCCGACCAGTTATAAAAACTGGATTTGAAAATCCCGACCAGTTATAAAACTGGATTTGAAAATCCCGACGAGTTATAAAAACTGAATTTGAAAATCCTGATCAGCTATAACACTGGATTTGAAAATCCCGACCAATTATAAAACTAGATTTGAAAATCCCGACCAGTTATAGAAAATGGATTTGAAAATCCCGACCAGTTATAAAACTGGATTTGAAAATCCCAACCAGTTGTAAAACTGGATTTAAAAATCCCGACCAGTTATAGAAACTGGATTTGAAAATCCCGACCAGTTATAGAAACTGAATTTTAAAATCCTGACCAGTTATAAAACTGGATTTGAAAATCCCGACCAGTTATAGAAACTGGATTTAAAAATCCCGACCAGTTATGACACTAGATTTGAAAATCCTGACCTGTTATAGATACTTGATTTGAAAATCCCGACCAGTTATAAAAACTGGAGTTGAAAATCCCGACCAGTTATAGAAACTGGATTTGAAAATCTCGATCAGTTATAGAAACTGGATTTGAAAATCTCGACCAGTTATAGAAACTGGATTTGAAAATCCCGACCAGTTATAGAAACTGGATTTGAAAATCCCGACCAGTTATAAAATCTGGAATTGAAAATCCCGACCAGTTATAGAAACTGGATTTCAAAATCCCGACCAGTTATAGAAACTGGATTTGAAAATCCCGACTAGTTATAACACTGAATTTGAAAATCCCGACCGGTTATAAAAACTGGATTTGAAAATTCCGACCAGTTATAAAACTGGATTTGAAAATCCCGACCAGTTATAGAAACTGGATTTGAAAATCCTGATCAGTTATAACACTAGATTTGAAAATCCCGACCAATTATAAAACTAGATTTGAAAATCCTGACGAGTTATAGAAAATGGATTTGAAAATCCCGACCAGTTATAAAACTGGATTTGAAAATCCCGACCAGTTATAGAAACTGGATTTGAAAATCCTGACCAGTTATAGAAACTGGATTTGAAAATCTCGACCAGTTATAAAAACTGGATTTGAAAATCTCGACCAGTTATAAAATTGCATTTGAAAATCCCGACCAGTTATAGAAACTGGATTTGAAAATCCTGATCAGTTATAACACTGGATTTGAAAATCCCGACCAATTATAAAACTAGATTTGAAAATCGGGACCTGTTATAGAAACTGGATTTGAAAATCCCGACCAGTTATAAATCTGGATTTGAAAATCCCAACCAGTTATAAAACTAGATTTAAAAATCCCGACCAGTTATAGAAACTGCATTTGAAAATACTGACGAGTTATAAAACTGGATTTGAAAATCCCGACCAGTTATAGAAATTGGATTTAAAAATCCCGACCAGTTATGACACTAGATTTTGAAATCACGACCAGTTATAGAAACTGGATTTGAAAATCCCGACCAGTTGTAAAAACTGAATTTTGAAAATCCCGACCAGTTATAGAAATTGGATTTGAAAATCCCGACCAGTTATGACACTAGATTTAAAAATCCCGACCAGTTATAGAAACTGGATTTGAAAATCCCGACCAGTTATAGAAACTGGATTTGAAAATCCCAATCAGTTATAGAAACTGGATTTGAAAATCCCGACCAGTTGTAAAAACTGAATTTTGAAAATCTCGACCAGTTACAAAAACTAGATTTGAAAATCCCCACCAGTTATAAAACTGGATTTGAAAATCCTGACCAGTTATAGAAACTAGATTTGAAAATCCTGATCAGTTATAACACTAGATTTGAAAATACCGACCAATTATAAATCTGGATTTGAAAATCTCGACCAGTTATAGAAACTGCATTTGAAAATCCCGACCAGTTATAAAACTGGATTTGAAAATCCCAACCAGTTATAAAACTAGATTTAAAAATCCCGACCAGTTATAGAAACTGGATTTGAAAATCCCGACCAGTAGTAAAACTGGATTTGAAAATCCCGACCAGTTATAGAAACTGGATTTGAAAATTCTGACCAGTTATAAAACTGGATTTGAAAATCCCAACCAGTTATAGAAACTGGATCTGAAAATCCCGACTAGTTATGACACTAGATTTGAAAATCCCGACCAGTTATAGAAACTGGATTTGAAAATCCCGTCCTGTTATAAAAACTTAATTTGAAAATCCTTACCAGATATAGAAACTGGATTTGAAAATCCCGACCAGTTATAGAAACTGGATTTTAAAATCCCGACCAGTTATAGAAACTAGATTTGAAAATCCTGACCAGTTATAGAAACTGGATTTGAAAATCCCGACCAGTTATAAAAACTAGATTTGAAAATCTCGACCAGTTATAGAAACTGGATTTGAAAATCCCGACCAGTTATATAAACTGGATTTGAAAATATCGACCAGTTATAGAAAATAGATTTGAAAATCCCGACCAGTTATAAAACTGGATTTAAAAATCCCGACTAGTTATAAAAACTGGATTTGAAAATCCCGACCAGTTATAAAAACTGAATTTGAAAATCCCAACCAGTTATAGAAACTGGATTTCAAAATCCTGACCAGTTATAGAAACTGGAGTTGAAAATTCCGACCAGTTATAACACTGAATTTGAAAATCCCGACCAGTTATAAAAACTGGATTTGAAAATCCCGACCAGTTATAGAGACTGGATTTGAAAATCCTGACCAGTTATAGAAACTGTATTTGAAAATCCCGACCAGTTATAAAACTGGATTTGAAAATCCCGACGAGTTATAGAAACTGAATTTGAAAATCCTGATCAGCTATAACATTGGATTTGAAAATCCCGACCAATTATAAAACTAGATTTGAAAATCCCGACCAGTTATAGAAAATGGATTTGAAAATCCCGACCAGTTATAAAACTGGATTTGAAAATCCCAACCAGTTATAAAACTGGATTTAAAAATCCCGACCAGTTATAGAAACTGGATTTGAAAATCCCGACCAGTTATAGAAACTGAATTTTAAAATCCTGACCAGTTATAAAACTGGATTTGAAAATCCCGACCAGTTATAGAAACTGGATTTAAAAATCCCGACCAGTTATGACACTAGATTTGAAAATCCTGACCTGTTATAGATACTTGATTTGAAAATCCCGACCAGTTATAAAAACTGGAGTTGAAAATCCCGACCAGTTATAGAAACTGGATTTGAAAATCCCGATCAGTTATAGAAACTGGATTTGAAAATCTCGACCAGTTATAGAAACTGGATTTGAAAATCTCGACCAGTTATAGAAACTGGATTTGAAAATCCCGACCAGTTATAAAATCTGGAATTGAAAATCCCGACCAGTTATAGAAACTGGATTTCAAAATCCCGACCAGTTATAGAAACTGGATTTGAAAATCCGGACTAGTTATAACACTGAATTTGAAAATCCTGACCGGTTATAAAAACTGGATTTGAAAATTCCGACCAGTTATAAAACTGGATTTGAAAATCCCGACCAGTTATAGAAACTGGATTTGAAAATCCTGATCAGTTATAACACTGGATTTAAAAATCCCGACCAATTATAAAACTAGATTTGAAAATCCTGACGAGTTATAGAAAATGGATTTGAAAATCCCGACCAGTTATAAAACTGGATTTGAAAATCCCGACCAGTTATAGAAACTGGATTTGAAAATCCTGACCAGTTATAGAAACTGGATTTGAAAATCCCGACCAGTTATAAAAACTGGATTTGAAAATCTCGACCAGTTATAAAATTGGATTTGAAAATCCCGACCAGTTATAGAAACTGGATTTGAAAATCCTGATCAGTTATAACACTGGATTTGAAAATCCCGATCAATTATAAAACTAGATTTGAAAATCGGGACCTGTTATAGAAACTGGATTTGAAAATCCCGACCAGTTATAAATCTGGATTTGAAAATCCCAACCAGTTATAAAACTAGATTTAAAAATCCCGACCAGTTATAGAAACTGCATTTGAAAATCCTGACCAGTTATAAAACTGGATTTGAAAATCCCGACCAGTTATAGAAATTGGATTTAAAAATCCCGACCAGTTATGACACTAGATTTTGAAATCACGACCAGTTATAGAAACTGGATTCGAAAATCCCGACCAGTTGTAAAAACTGAATTTTGAAAATCCCGACCAGTTACAAAAACTGGATTTGAAAATCCCGACCAGTTATAAAAACTAGATTTGAAAATCCCGACCAGTTATAGAAACTGGATTTGAAAATCCCGACCAGTTATAGAAACTGGATTTGAAAATCCCTACCAGTTATAGAAACTAGATTTGAAAATCCCGACTAGTTATAAAACTGGATTTGAAAATCCCGACCAGTTATAGAAATTGGATTTGAAAATCCCGACCAGTTATAAAAACTGGATTTGAAAATCCCGACCACTTATAGAAACTGGATTTCAAAATACCGACCAGTTATAGAAACTGGATTTGAAAATCCCGACCAGTTATAGAAACAGGATTTGAAAATCCCGACCAGTTATAACACTGAATTTGAAAATCCCGACCAGTTATAAAAACTGGATTTGAAAATCCCGACCAGTTATAGAAACTGGATTTGAAAATCCTGAATAGTTATAGAAACTGAATTTGAAAATCCCGACCATTTATAGAAACTGGATTTGAAAATCATGATCAGTTATAACACTAGATTTGAAAATTCCGACCAATTATAAAACTGGATTTGAAAATCCCGACCAGTTATAGAAACTGGATTTGAAAATCCCGACTAGTTATAAAACTGGATTGAAAAATCCTGACCAGTTATAGAAACTGGATTTGAAAATCCCGACCAGTTATAAAACTGGATTTGAAAATGCCGACCAGTTATAGAAACTGGATTTGAAAATCCTGACCAGTTATAAAACTGGATTTGAAAATCCCGACCAGTTATAGAAACTGGATTTAAAAATTCTCACTAGTTATGACACTAGATTTAAAAATTCCGACCAGTTATAGATACTGGATTTGAAAATCCCGACCAGTTATAAAAACTGGAGTTGAAAATCCAGACCATTTATAGAAACTGGATTTGAAAATCTCGACCAGTTATAGAAACTGTATTTGAAAATCCCGACCAGTTATAGAAACTAGATTTCAAAATCCCGACCAGTTATAGAAACTGGATTTGAAAATCAGGACCAGTTATAGAAACTGGATTTGAAAATCCCGACCAGTTATAGAAACTGGATTTAAAAATTCCGACCAGTTATGACACTAGATTTGAAAATTCCGACCAGTTATAGATACTGGATTTGAAAATCCCGACGAGTTATAAAAACTGGAGTTGCAAATCCCGACCAGTTATAGAAACTGGATTTGAAAATCTCGACCAGTTATAGAAACTGTATTTGAAAATCCCGACCAGTTATAGAAACTGGATTTGAAAATCCCTATCAGTTATAAAAACTGGATTTGAAAATCCCGACCAGTTATAAAATCTGGAATTGAAAATCCCGACCAATTATAGAAACTAGATTTCAAAATTCTGACCAGTTATAGAAACTAGATTTGAAAATCCCGACCGGTTATAAAAACTGGATTTGAAAATCCCGACCAGTTATAGAAACTTGATTTGAAAATCCTGACCAGTTATAGAAACTGGATTTGAAAATCCCGACTAGTTATAAAACTGGATTTGAAAATCCCGACCAGTTATAGAAACTGGATTTAAAAATCCCGACCAGTTATGACACTAGATTTGAAAATCCTGACCTGTTATAGATACTTGATTTGAAAATCCCGACCAGTTATAAAAACTGGAGTTGAAAATCCCGACCAGTTATAGAAACTGGATTTGAAAATCCCGATCAGTTATAGAAACTGGATTTGAAAATCTCGACCAGTTATAGAAACTGGATTTGAAAATCCCGACCAGTTATAGAAACTGGATTTGAAAATCCCGACCAGTTATAAAATCTGGAATTGAAAATCCCGACCAGTTATAGAAACTGGATTTCAAAATCCCGACCAGTTATAGAAACTGGATTTGAAAATCCCGACTAGTTATAACACTGAATTTGAAAATCCTGACCGGTTATAAAAACTGGATTTGAAAATTCCGACCAGTTATAAAACTGGATTTGAAAATCACGACCAGTTATAGAAACTGGATTTGAAAATCCTGATCAGTTATAACACTGGATTTAAAAATCCCGACCAATTATAAAACTAGATTTGAAAATCCTGACGAGTTATAGAAAATGGATTTGAAAATCCCGACCAGTTATAAAACTGGATTTGAAAATCCCGACCAGTTATAGAAACTGGATTTGAAAATCCTGACCAGTTATAGAAACTGGATTTGAAAATCCCGACCAGTTATAAAAACTGGATTTGAAAATCTCGACCAGTTATAAAATTGGATTTGAAAATCCCGACCAGTTATAGAAACTGGATTTGAAAATCCTGATCAGTTATAACACTGGATTTGAAAATCCCGATCAATTATAAAACTAGATTTGAAAATCGGGACCTGTTATAGAAACTGGATTTGAAAATCCCGACCAGTTATAAATCTGGATTTGAAAATCCCAACCAGTTATGAAACTAGATTTAAAAATCCCGACCAGTTATAGAAACTGCATTTGAAAATCCTGACCAGTTATAAAACTGGATTTGAAAATCCCGACCAGTTATAGAAATTGGATTTAAAAATCCCGACCAGTTATGACACTAGATTTTGAAATCACGACCAGTTATAGAAACTGGATTTGAAAATCCCGACCAGTTGTAAAAACTGAATTTTGAAAATCCCGACCAGTTACAAAAACTGGATTTGAAAATCCCGACCAGTTATAAAAACTAGATTTGAAAATCCCGACCAGTTATAGAAACTGGATTTGAAAATCCCGACCAGTTATAGAAACTGGATTTGAAAATCCCTACCAGTTATAGAAACTAGATTTGAAAATCCCGACTAGTTATAAAACTGGATTTGAAAATCCCGACCAGTTATAGAAATTGGATTTGAAAATCCCGACCAGTTATAAAAACTGGATTTGAAAATCCCGACCACTTATAGAAACTGGATTTCAAAATACCGACCAGTTATAGAAACTGGATTTGAAAATCCCGACCAGTTATAGAAACTGGATTTGAAAATCCCGACCAGTTATAACACTGAATTTGAAAATCCCGACCAGTTATAAAAACTGGATTTGAAAATCCCGACCAGTTATAGAAACTGGATTTGAAAATCCTGAATAGTTATAGAAACTGAATTTGAAAATCCCGACCATTTATAGAAACTGGATTTGAAAATCATGATCAGTTATAACACTAGATTTGAAAATTCCGACCAATTATAAAACTGGATTTGAAAATCCCGACCAGTTATAGAAACTGGATTTGAAAATCCCGACTAGTTATAAAACTGGATTTAAAAATCCTGACCAGTTATAGAAACTGGATTTGAAAATCCCGACCAGTTATAAAACTGGATTTGAAAATCCCGACCAGTTATAGAAACTGGATTTGAAAATCCTGACCAGTTATAAAACTGGATTTGAAAATCCCGACCAGTTATAGAAACTGGATTTAAAAATTCTCACTAGTTATGACACTAGATTTAAAAATTCCGACCAGTTATAGATACTGGATTTGAAAATCCCGACCAGTTATAAAAACTGGAGTTGAAAATCCAGACCATTTATAGAAACTGGATTTGAAAATCTCGACCAGTTATAGAAACTGTATTTGAAAATCCCGACCAGTTATAGAAACTAGATTTCAAAATCCCGACCAGTTATAGAAACTGGATTTGAAAATCAGGACCAGTTATAGAAACTGGATTTGAAAATCCCGACCAGTTATAGAAACTGGATTTAAAAATTCCGACCAGTTATGACACTAGATTTGAAAATTCCGACCAGTTATAGATACTGGATTTGAAAATCCCGACGAGTTATAAAAACTGGAGTTGCAAATCCCGACCAGTTATAGAAACTGGATTTGAAAATCTCGACCAGTTATAGAAACTGTATTTGAAAATCCCGACCAGTTATAGAAACTGGATTTGAAAATCCCTATCAGTTATAAAAACTGGATTTGAAAATCCCGACCAGTTATAAAATCTGGAATTGAAAATCCCGACCAATTATAGAAACTAGATTTCAAAATTCTGACCAGTTATAGAAACTAGATTTGAAAATCCCGACCGGTTATAAAAACTGGATTTGAAAATCCCGACCAGTTATAGAAACTTGATTTGAAAATCCTGACCAGTTATAGAAACTGGATTTGAAAATCCCGACCAGTTATAAAACTGGATTTGAAAATCCCGACCAGTTATAGAAACTGGATTTAAAAATCCCGACCAGTTATGACACTAGATTTGAAAATCCTAACCTGTTATAGATACTTGATTTGAAAATCCCGACCAGTTATAAAAACTGGAGTTGAAAATCCCGACCAGTTATAGAAACTGGATTTGAAAATCCCGATCAGTTATAGAAACTGGATTTGAAAATCTCGACCAGTTATAGAAACTGGATTTGAAAATCCCGACCAGTTATAGAAACTGGATTTGAAAATCCCGACCAGTTATAAAATCTGGAATTGAAAATCCCGACCAGTTATAGAAACTGGATTTCAAAATCCCGACCAGTTATAGAAACTGGATTTGAAAATCCCGACTAGTTATAACACTGAATTTGAAAATCCTGACCGGTTATAAAAACTGGATTTGAAAATTCCGACCAGTTATAAAACTGGATTTGAAAATCCCGACCAGTTATAGAAACTGGATTTGAAAATCCTGATCAGTTATAACACTGGATTTAAAAATCCCGACCAATTATAAAACTAGATTTGAAAATCCTGACGAGTTATAGAAAATGGATTTGAAAATCCCGACCAGTTATAAAACTGGATTTGAAAATCCCGACCAGTTATAGAAACTGGATTTGAAAATCCTGACCAGTTATAGAAACTGGATTTGAAAATCCCGACCAGTTATAAAAACTGGATTTGAAAATCTCGACCAGTTATAAAATTGGATTTGAAAATCCCGACCAGTTATAGAAACTGGATTTGAAAATCCTGATCAGTTATAACACTGGATTTGAAAATCCCGATCAATTATAAAACTAGATTTGAAAATCGGGACCTGTTATAGAAACTGGATTTGAGAATCCCGACCAGTTATAAATCTGGATTTGAAAATCCCAACCAGTTATGAAACTAGATTTAAAAATCCCGACCAGTTATAGAAACTGCATTTGAAAATCCTGACCAGTTATAAAACTGGATTTGAAAATCCCGACCAGTTATAGAAATTGGATTTAAAAATCCCGACCAGTTATGACACTAGATTTTGAAATCACGACCAGTTATAGAAACTGGATTTGAAAATCCCGACCAGTTGTAAAAACTGAATTTTGAAAATCCCGACCAGTTACAAAAACTGGATTTGAAAATCCCGACCAGTTATAAAAACTAGATTTGAAAATCCCGACCAGTTATAGAAACTGGATTTGAAAATCCCGACCAGTTATAGAAACTGGATTTGAAAATCCCTACCAGTTATAGAAACTAGATTTGAAAATCCCGACTAGTTATAAAACTGGATTTGAAAATCCCGACCAGTTATAGAAATTGGATTTGAAAATCCCGACCAGTTATAAAAACTGGATTTGAAAATCCCGACCACTTATAGAAACTGGATTTCAAAATACCGACCAGTTATAGAAACTGGATTTGAAAATCCCGACCAGTTATAGAAACTGGATTTGAAAATCCCGACCAGTTATAACACTGAATTTGAAAATCCCGACCAGTTATAAAAACTGGATTTGAAAATCCCGACCAGTTATAGAAACTGGATTTGAAAATCCTGAATAGTTATAGAAACTGAATTTGAAAATCCCGACCATTTATAGAAACTGGATTTGAAAATCATGATCAGTTATAACACTAGATTTGAAAATTCCGACCAATTATAAAACTGGATTTGAAAATCCCGACCAGTTATAGAAACTGGATTTGAAAATCCCGACTAGTTATAAAACTGGATTTAAAAATCCTGACCAGTTATAGAAACTGGATTTGAAAATCCCGACCAGTTATAAAACTGGATTTGAAAATCCCGACCAGTTATAGAAACTGGATTTGAAAATCCTGACCAGTTATAAAACTGGATTTGAAAATCCCGACCAGTTATAGAAACTGGATTTAAAAATTCTCACTAGTTATGACACTAGATTTAAAAATTCCGACCAGTTATAGATACTGGATTTGAAAATCCCGACCAGTTATAAAAACTGGAGTTGAAAATCCAGACCATTTATAGAAACTGGATTTGAAAATCTCGACCAGTTATAGAAACTGTATTTGAAAATCCCGACCAGTTATAGAAACTAGATTTCAAAATCCCGACCAGTTATAGAAACTGGATTTGAAAATCAGGACCAGTTATAGAAACTGGATTTGAAAATCCCGACCAGTTATAGAAACTGGATTTAAAAATTCCGACCAGTTATGACACTAGATTTGAAAATTCCGACCAGTTATAGATACTGGATTTGAAAATCCCGACGAGTTATAAAAACTGGAGTTGCAAATCCCGACCAGTTATAGAAACTGGATTTGAAAATCTCGACCAGTTATAGAAACTGTATTTGAAAATCCCGACCAGTTATAGAAACTGGATTTGAAAATCCCTATCAGTTATAAAAACTGGATTTGAAAATCCCGACCAGTTATAAAATCTGGAATTGAAAATCCCGACCAATTATAGAAACTAGATTTCAAAATTCTGACCAGTTATAGAAACTAGATTTGAAAATCCCGACCGGTTATAAAAACTGGATTTGAAAATCCCGACCAGTTATAGAAACTTGATTTGAAAATCCTGACCAGTTATAGAAACTGGATTTGAAAATCCCGACCAGTTATAAAACTGGATTTGAAAATCCCGACCAGTTATAGAAACTGGATTTAAAAATCCCGACCAGTTATGACACTAGATTTGAAAATCCTAACCTGTTATAGATACTTGATTTGAAAATCCCGACCAGTTATAAAAACTGGAGTTGAAAATCCCGACCAGTTATAGAAACTGGATTTGAAAATCCCGATCAGTTATAGAAACTGGATTTGAAAATCTCGACCAGTTATAGAAACTGGATTTGAAAATCCCGACCAGTTATAGAAACTGGATTTGAAAATCCCGACCAGTTATAAAATCTGGAATTGAAAATCCCGACCAGTTATAGAAACTGGATTTCAAAATCCCGACCAGTTATAGAAACTGGATTTGAAAATCCCGACTAGTTATAACACTGAATTTGAAAATCCTGACCGGTTATAAAAACTGGATTTGAAAATTCCGACCAGTTATAAAACTGGATTTGAAAATCCCGACCAGTTATAGAAACTGGATTTGAAAATCCTGATCAGTTATAACACTGGATTTAAAAATCCCGACCAATTATAAAACTAGATTTGAAAATCCTGACGAGTTATAGAAAATGGATTTGAAAATCCCGACCAGTTATAAAACTGGATTTGAAAATCCCGACCAGTTATAGAAACTGGATTTGAAAATCCTGACCAGTTATAGAAACTGGATTTGAAAATCCCGACCAGTTATAAAAACTGGATTTGAAAATCTCGACCAGTTATAAAATTGGATTTGAAAATCCCGACCAGTTATAGAAACTGGATTTGAAAATCCTGATCAGTTATAACACTGGATTTGAAAATCCCGATCAATTATAAAACTAGATTTGAAAATCGGGACCTGTTATAGAAACTGGATTTGAAAATCCCGACCAGTTATAAATCTGGATTTGAAAATCCCAACCAGTTATGAAACTAGATTTAAAAATCCCGACCAGTTATAGAAACTGCATTTGAAAATCCTGACCAGTTATAAAACTGGATTTGAAAATCCCGACCAGTTATAGAAATTGGATTTAAAAATCCCGACCAGTTATGACACTAGATTTTGAAATCACGACCAGTTATAGAAACTGGATTTGAAAATCCCGACCAGTTGTAAAAACTGAATTTTGAAAATCCCGACCAGTTACAAAAACTGGATTTGAAAATCCCGACCAGTTATAAAAACTAGATTTGAAAATCCCGACCAGTTATAGAAACTGGATTTGAAAATCCCGACCAGTTATAGAAACTGGATTTGAAAATCCCTACCAGTTATAGAAACTAGATTTGAAAATCCCGACTAGTTATAAAACTGGATTTGAAAATCCCGACCAGTTATAGAAATTGGATTTGAAAATCCCGACCAGTTATAAAAACTGGATTTGAAAATCCCGACCACTTATAGAAACTGGATTTCAAAATACCGACCAGTTATAGAAACTGGATTTGAAAATCCCGACCAGTTATAGAAACTGGATTTGAAAATCCCGACCAGTTATAACACTGAATTTGAAAATCCCGACCAGTTATAAAAACTGGATTTGAAAATCCCGACCAGTTATAGAAACTGGATTTGAAAATCCTGAATAGTTATAGAAACTGAATTTGAAAATCCCGACCATTTATAGAAACTGGATTTGAAAATCATGATCAGTTATAACACTAGATTTGAAAATTCCGACCAATTATAAAACTGGATTTGAAAATCCCGACCAGTTATAGAAACTGGATTTGAAAATCCCGACTAGTTATAAAACTGGATTTAAAAATCCTGACCAGTTATAGAAACTGGATTTGAAAATCCCGACCAGTTATAAAACTGGATTTGAAAATCCCGACCAGTTATAGAAACTGGATTTGAAAATCCTGACCAGTTATAAAACTGGATTTGAAAATCCCGACCAGTTATAGAAACTGGATTTAAAAATTCTCACTAGTTATGACACTAGATTTAAAAATTCCGACCAGTTATAGATACTGGATTTGAAAATCCCGACCAGTTATAAAAACTGGAGTTGAAAATCCAGACCATTTATAGAAACTGGATTTGAAAATCTCGACCAGTTATAGAAACTGTATTTGAAAATCCCGACCAGTTATAGAAACTAGATTTCAAAATCCCGACCAGTTATAGAAACTGGATTTGAAAATCAGGACCAGTTATAGAAACTGGATTTGAAAATCCCGACCAGTTATAGAAACTGGATTTAAAAATTCCGACCAGTTATGACACTAGATTTGAAAATTCTGACCAGTTATAGATACTGGATTTGAAAATCCCGACGAGTTATAAAAACTGGAGTTGCAAATCCCGACCAGTTATAGAAACTGGATTTGAAAATCTCGACCAGTTATAGAAACTGTATTTGAAAATCCCGACCAGTTATAGAAACTGGATTTGAAAATCCCTATCAGTTATAAAAACTGGATTTGAAAATCCCGACCAGTTATAAAATCTGGAATTAAAAATCCCGACCAATTATAGAAACTAGATTTCAAAATTCTGACCAGTTATAGAAACTAGATTTGAAAATCCCGACCGGTTATAAAAACTGGATTTGAAAATCCCGACCAGTTATAGAAACTTGATTTGAAAATCCTGACCAGTTATAGAAACTGGATTTGAAAATCCCGACCAGTTATAAAAACTGGATTTGAAAATCCCGACCAGTTATAAAACTGGATTTGAAAATCCCGATCAGTTATAGAAACTGGATTTGAAAATCCTGATCAGTTATAACACTGGATTTGAAAATCCCGACCAGTTATAGAAACTGGATTTCAAAATCCAGACCAGTTATAGAAACTGGATTTGAAAATCCCGACCAGTTATAACACTGAATTTGAAAATCCCGACCGGTTATAAAAACTGGATTTGAAAATCCCGACCAGTTATAGAAACTGGATTTGAAAATCCTGATCAGTTATAACACTGGATTTGAAAATCCCGACCAATTATAAAACTAGATTTGAAAATCCCGACCAGTTATAGAAAATGGATTTGAAAATCCCGACCAGTTATAAAACTGGATTTGAAAATCCCGACCAGTTATAGAAACTGGATTTGAAAATCCCGACCAGTTATAACACTGAATTTAAAAATCCCGACCAGTTATAAAAACTGGATTTGAAAATCCTGACTAGTTATAAAAACTGGATTTGAAAATCCTGACCAGTTATAGAAACTGAATTTGAAAATCCAGACCAGTTATAAAAACTGGATTTGAAAATCCTGACCAGTTATAGATACTGAATTTGAAAATCCCGACCAGTTATAAACACTGGATTTGAAAATCCCGACCAGTTATAAAACTGGATTTGAAAATCGCGAGGAGTTATAGAAACTGAATTTGAAAATCCTGATCAGTTATAACACTAGATTTGAAAATCCCAACTAATTACAAAACAAGATTTGAAAATCCCGACCAGTTATAGAAAATGGATTTGAAAATCCCGACCAGTTATAAAACTGGATTTGAAAATCCCGACTAGTTATAAAACTGGATTTGAAAATCCCGACGAGTTATAGAAGCTGAATTTGAAAATCCTGATCAGTTATAACACTGGATTTGAAAATCCCGACCAATTATAAAACTAGATTTGAAAATCCTGACCAGTTATAGAAAATGGATTTGAAAATCCCGACCAGTTATAAAAACTGGATTTGAAAATCCCGACCAGTTATAAAAACTGGATTTCAAAATCCCGACCAGTTATAGAAACTGGATTTGAAAATCCCGACCAGTTATAGAAACTGGATTTGAAAATCCCGATCAGTTATAACACTGAATTTGAAAATCCTGACCAGTTATAAAAACTGAATTTGAAAATCCCGACCAGTTATAAAAACTGAATTTGAAAATCCTGACCAGTTATAGAAACTGAATTTGAAAATCCTGACCAGTTATAAAAACTGGATTTGAAAATCCTGACCAGTTATAGAAACTGAATTTGAAAATCCCGACCAGTTATAAACACTGGATTTGAAAATCCTGATCAGTTATAAAACTGGATTTGAAAATCCCGACGAGTTATAGAAACTGAATTTGAAAATCATGATCAGTTATAACACTGGATTTGAAAATCCCGACCAATTATAAAACTAGATTTGAAAATCCCGACCAGTTATAGAAAATGGATTTGAAAATCCCGACCAGTTATAAAACTGGATTTGAAAATCCCGACCAGTTATAAAACTGGATTTAAAAATCCCGACCAGTTATAGAAACTGGATTTGAAAATCCCGACCAGTTATAAAACTGGATTTGAAAATCCTGACCAGTTATAGAAAATGGATTTGAAAATCCCGACCAGTTATAAAACTGGATTTGAAAATCCCGACCAGTTATAAAACTGGATTTAAAAATCCTGACTAGTTATAGAAACTGGATTTGAAAATCCTGACCACTTATAAAACTGGATTTGAAAATTCCGACCAGTTATAGAAACTGGATTTAAAAATTTCGACCAGTTATGACACTAGATTTGAAAATCCCGACCTGTTATAGATACTTGATTTGAAAATCCTGACCAGTTATAAAAACTAGAGTTGAAAATCCCGACCAGTTATAAAAACTGGAATTGAAAATCCCGACCAGTTATAGAAACTGGAATTGAAAATCTCGACCAGTTATAGAAACTGGATTTGAAAATCCCGACCAGTTATAGAAACTAGATTTGAAAATCCCGACCAGTTATAAAATCCAGAATTGAAAATCCCGACCAGTTATAGAAACTGGATTTCAAAATCCCGACCAGTTTTAGAAACTGGATTTGAAAATCCCGACCAGTTATAGAAACTGGATTTGAAAATCCCGACCAGTTATAAAAACTGGATTTGAAAATCCCGACCAGTTATAAAACTGGATTTGAAAATCCCGATCAGTTATAGAAACTGGATTTGAAAATCCTGATCAGTTATAACACTGGATTTGAAAATCCCGACCAGTTATAGAAACTGGATTTCAAAATCCAGACCAGTTATAGAAACTGGATTTGAAAATCCCAACCAGTTATAACACTGAATTTGAAAATCCCGACCGGTTATAAAAACTGGATTTGAAAATCCCGACCAGTTATAGAAACTGGATTTGAAAATCCTGATCAGTTATAACACTGGATTTGAAAATCCCGACCAATTATAAAACTAGATTTGAAAATCCCGACCAGTTATAGAAAATGGATTTGAAAATCCCGACCAGTTATAAAACTGGATTTGAAAATCCCGACCAGTTATAGAAACTGGATTTGAAAATCCCGACCAGTTATAACACTGAATTTAAAAATCCCGACCAGTTATAAAAACTGGATTTGAAAATCCTGACTAGTTATAAAAACTGGATTTGAAAATCCTGACCAGTTATAGAAACTGAATTTGAAAATCCAGACCAGTTATAAAAACTGGATTTGAAAATCCTGACCAGTTATAGATACTGAATTTGAAAATATCGACCAGTTATAAACACTGGATTTGAAAATCCCGACCAGTTATAAAACTGGATTTGAAAATCGCGAGGAGTTATAGAAACTGAATTTGAAAATCCTGATCAGTTATAACACTAGATTTGAAAATCCCAACTAATTACAAAACAAGATTTGAAAATCCCGACCAGTTATAGAAAATGGATTTGAAAATCCCGACCAGTTATAAAACTGGATTTGAAAATCCCGACTAGTTATAAAACTGGATTTGAAAATCCCGACGAGTTATAGAAGCTGAATTTGAAAATCCTGATCAGTTATAACACTGGATTTGAAAATCCCGACCAATTATAAAACTAGATTTGAAAATCCTGACCAGTTATAGAAAATGGATTTGAAAATCCCGACCAGTTATAAAAACTGGATTTGAAAATCCCGACCAGTTATAAAAACTGGATTTCAAAATCCCGACCAGTTATAGAAACTGGATTTGAAAATCCCGACCAGTTATAGAAACTGGATTTGAAAATCCCGATCAGTTATAACACTGAATTTGAAAATCCTGACCAGTTATAAAAACTGAATTTGAAAATCCCGACCAGTTATAAAAACTGAATTTGAAAATCCTGACCAGTTATAGAAACTGAATTTGAAAATCCTGACCAGTTATAAAAACTGGATTTGAAAATCCTGACCAGTTATAGAAACTGAATTTGAAAATCCCGACCAGTTATAAACACTGGATTTGAAAATCCTGATCAGTTATAAAACTGGATTTGAAAATCCCGACGAGTTATAGAAACTGAATTTGAAAATCATGATCAGTTATAACACTGGATTTGAAAATCCCGACCAATTATAAAACTAGATTTGAAAATCCCGACCAGTTATAGAAAATGGATTTAAAAATCCCGACCAGTTATAAAACTGGATTTGAAAATCCCGACCAGTTATAAAACTGGATTTAAAAATCCCGACCAGTTATAGAAACTGGATTTGAAAATCCCGACCAGTTATAAAACTGGATTTGAAAATCCTGACCAGTTATAGAAAATGGATTTGAAAATCCCGACCAGTTATAAAACTGGATTTGAAAATCCCGACCAGTTATAAAACTGGATTTAAAAATCCTGACTAGTTATAGAAACTGGATTTGAAAATCCTGACCACTTATAAAACTGGATTTGAAAATCTCGACCAGTTATAGAAACTGGATTTAAAAATTTCGACCAGTTATGACACTAGATTTGAAAATCCCGACCTGTTATAGATACTTGATTTGAAAATCCTGACCAGTTATAAAAACTAGAGTTGAAAATCCCGACCAGTTATAAAAACTGGAATTGAAAATCCCGACCAGTTATAGAAACTGGAATTGAAAATCTCGACCAGTTATAGAAACTGGATTTGAAAATCCCGACCAGTTATAGAAACTAGATTTGAAAATCCCGACCAGTTATAAAATCCAGAATTGAAAATCCCGACCAGTTATAGAAACTGGATTTCAAAATCCCGACCAGTTTTAGAAACTGGATTTGAAAATCCCGACCAGTTATAGAAACTGGATTTGAAAATCCCGACCAGTTATAACACTGAATTTGAAAATCCCGACCAGTTATAGAAACTGGATTTGAAAATCCCGACCAGTTATAACACTGAATTTGAAAATCATGACCGGTTATAAAAACTGGATTTGAAAATCCCGACCAGTTATAGAAACTTGATTTGAAAATCCTGACCAGTTATAGAAACTGGATTTGAAAATCCCGACCAGTTATAAAAACTGGATTTGAAAATCCCGACCAGTTATAAAATTGGATTTGAAAATCGCGAACAGTTATAGAAACTGGATTTGAAAATCCTGATCAGTTATAACACTGGATTTGAAAATTCCGACCAATTATAAAACTAGATTTGAAAATCGAGACCTGTTATAGAAACTGGATTTGAAAATCCCGACCAGTTATAAATCTGGATTTGAAAATCCCAACCAGTTATAAAACTAGATTTAAAAATCCCAACCAGTTATAGAAACTGCATTTAAAAATCCTGACCAGTTATAAAACTGGATTTGAAAATCCCGACCAGTTATAGAAATTGGATTTGAAAATCACGACCAGTTATGACACTAGATTTGGAAATCACGACCAGTTATAGAAACTGGATTTGAAAATCCCGACCAGTTATAGAAACTGGATTTGAAAATCCCGACCAGTTATAGAAACTGGATTTGAAAATCCCGACCAGTTGTAAAAACTGAATTTTGAAAATCCTGACCAGTTACAAAAACTGGATTTGAAAATTCCGACCAGTTATAAAAACTAGATTTGAAAATCCCGACCAGTTATAGAAACTGGATTTGAAAATCCCAACCAGTTATAGAAACTGGATTTGAAAATCCGACCAGTTATAGAAACTAGATTTGAAAATCCAGACCAGTTATAAAACTGGATTTGAAAATCCCGACCAGTTATAGAAACTGGATTTGAAAATCCAGACCAGTTATAAAATCTAGAATTGAAAATCTCGACCAGTTATAGAAACTGGATTTCAAAATCCCGACCAGTTATAGAAACTGGGTTTGAAAATTCCGACCAGTTATAGAAACTGGATTTGAAAATCCCGACCAGTTATAACACTGAATTTGAAAATCCCGACCGGTTATAAAAACTGGATTTGAAAATCCCGACCAGTTATAGAAACTTGATTTGAAAATCCTGACCAGTTATAGAAACTGGATTTGAAAATTCCGACCAGTTATAAAAACTGGATTTGAAAATCCCGACAAATTATAAAACTGGATTTGAAAATCCCGACCAGTTATAGAAACTGGATTTGAAAATCCTGATCAGTTATAACGCTGGATTTAAAAATCTCGACCAATTATAAAACTAGATTTGAAAATCGGGACCTCTTATAGAAACTGGATTTGAAAATCCCGACCAGTTATAAATCTGGATTTTAAAATCCCAACCAGTTATAAAACTAGATTTAAAAATCCCGACCAGTTATAGAAACTGCATTTGAAAATCCTAACTAGTTATAAAAGTGGATTTGAAAATCCCGACCAGTTATAGAAATTGGATTTGAAAATCCTGACCAGTTATGACACTAGATTTGGAAATCACGACTAGTTATAGAAACTGGATTTGAAAATCCCGACCAGTTATAGAAACTGGATTTGAAAATCCCGACCAGTTATAGAAACTGGATTTGAAAATCTCGACCAGTTATAGAAACTGGATTTGAAAATCCCGACCAGTTATAGAAACTGGATTTGAAAATCCCGACCAGTTATAAAAACTGAATTTGAAAATCCCAACCAGTTATAGAAACTGGATTTCAAAATCCCGACCAGTTATAGAAACTGGAGTTGAAAATTCCGACCAGTTATAAAACTGGATTTGAAAATCCCGACCAGTTATAAAACTGGATTTAAAAATCCCGACCAGTTATAGAAACTGGATTTGAAAATCCCGACCAGTTATAGAAACTGAATTTTAAAATCCTGACCAGTTATAAAACTGGATTTGAAAATCCCGACCAGTTATAGAAACTGGATTTAAAAATCCCGATCAGTTATGACACTAGATTTGAAAATCCTGACCTGTTATAGATACTTGATTTGAAAATCCCGACCAGTTATAAAAACTGGAGTTGAAAATCCCGACCAGTTATAGAAACTGGATTTGAAAATCCCGATCAGTTATAGAAACTGGATTTGAAAATCTCGACCAGTTATAGAAACTGGATTTGAAAATCCCGACCAGTTATAGAAACTGGATTTGAAAATCCCGACCAGTTATAAAATCTGGAGTTGAAAATCCAGACCAGTTATAGAAACTGGATTTCAAAATCTCGACCAGTTATAGAAACTGGATTTGAAAATCCCGACTAGTTATAACACTGAATTTGAAAATCCCGACCGGTTATAAAAACTGGATTTGAAAATTCTGACCAGTTATAAAACTGGATTTGAAAATCCCGACCAGTTATAGAAACTGGATTTGAAAATCCTGATCAGTTATAACACTGGATTTGAAAATCCCGACCAATTATAAAACTAGATTTGAAAATCCTGACCAGTTATAGAAAATGGATTTGAAAATCCCGACCAGTTATAAAACTGGATTTGAAAATCCCGACCAGTTATAGAAACTGGATTTGAAAATCCTGACCAGTTATAGAAACTGGATTTGAAAATCCCGACCAGTTATAAAAACTGGATTTGAAAATCTCGACCAGTTATAAAATTGGATTTGAAAATCCCGACCAGTTATAGAAACTGGATTTGAAAATCCTGATCAGTTATAACACTGGATTTGAAAATCCCGACCAATTATAAAACTAGATTTGAAAATCGGGACCTGTTATAGAAACTGGATTTGAAAATCCCGACCAGTTATAAATCTGGATTTGAAAATCCCAACCAGTTATAAAACTAGATTTAAAAATCCCGACCAGTTATAGAAACTGCATTTGAAAATCCTGACCAGTTATAAAACTGGATTTGAAAATCCCGACCAGTTATAGAAATTGGATTTAAAAATCCCGACCAGTTATGACACTAGATTTTGAAATCACGACCAGTTATAGAAACTGGATTTGAAAATCCCGACCAGTTGTAAAAACTGAATTTTGAAAATCCCGACCAGTTACAAAAACTGGATTTGAAAATCTCGACCAGTTATAAAAACTAGATTTGAAAATCCCGACCAGTTATAGAAACTGGATTTGAAAATCCCGACCAGTTATAGAAACTGGATTTCAAAATCCCTACCAGTTATAGAAACTAGATTTGAAAATCCCGACTAGTTATAAAACTGGATTTAAATATCCCGACCAGTTATAGAAATTGGATTTGAAAATCCCGACCAGTTATAAAAACTGGATTTGAAAATCCCGACCACTTATAGAAACTGGATTTCAAAATTCCGACCAGTTATAGATACTGGATTTGAAAATCCCGATCAGTTATAAAAACTGGAGTTGAAAATCCAGACCATTTATAGAAACTGGATTTGAAAATCTCGACCAGTTATAGAAACTGTATTTGAAAATCCCGACCAGTTATAGAAACTAGATTTCAAAATCCCGACCAGTTATAGAAACTGGATTTGAAAATCACGACCAGTTATAGAAACTGGATTTGAAAATCCCGACCAGTTATAGAAACTGGATTTAAAAATTCCGACCAGTTATGACACTAGATTTGAAAATTCCGACCAGTTATAGATACTGGATTTGAAAATCCCGACGAGTTATAAAAACTGGAGTTGCAAATCCCGACCAGTTATAGAAACTGGATTTGAAAATCTCGACCAGTTATAGAAACTGTATTTGAAAATCCCGACCAGTTATAGAAACTGGATTTCAAAATCCCGACCAGTTATAGAAACTGGATTTGAAAATCCCTATCAGTTATAAAAACTGGATTTGAAAATCCCGACCAGTTATAAAATCTGGAATTGAAAATCCCGACCAATTATAGAAACTAGATTTCAAAATACCGACCAGTTATAGAAACTATATTTGAAAATCCCGACCGGTTATAGAAACCGGATTTGAAAATCCCGACCAGTTATAGAAACTGGATTTCAAAATCCCTACCAGTTATAGAAACTAGATTTGAAAATCCCGACTAGTTATAAAACTGGATTTAAAAATCCCGACCAGTTATAGAAATTGGATTTGAAAATCCCGACCAGTTATAAAAACTGGATTTAAAAATCCCGACCACTTATAGAAACTGGATTTCAAAATACCGACCAGTTATAGAAACTGGATTTGAAAATCCCGAACAGTTATAGAAACTGGATTTGAAAATCCCGACCAGTTATAACACTGAATTTGAAAATCCCGACCAGTTATAAAAACTGGATTTGAAAATCCCGACCAGTTATAGAAACTGGATTTGAAAATCCTGACCAGTTATAGAAACTGAATTTGAAAATCCCGACCATTTATAGAAACTGGATTTGAAAATCATGATCAGTTATAACACTAGATTTGAAAATTCCGACCAATTATAAAACTGGATTTGAAAATCCCGACCAGTTATAAACACTGGATTTGAAAATCCTGACTAGTTATAAAACTGGATTTGAAAATCCCGACCAATTATAAAACTGGATTTAAAAATCCCGACCAGTTATAGAAACTGGATTTGAAAATCCCGACCAGTTATAAAACTGGATTTGAAAATCCGGACCAGTTATAGAAACTGGATTTAAAAATCCTGACCAGTTATAAAACTGGATTTGAAAATCCCGACCAGTTATAGAAACTGGATTTAAAAATCTGACTAGTTATGACACTAGATTTAAAAATTCCGACCAGTTATAGATACTGGATTTGAAAATCCCGATCAGTTATAAAAACTGGAGTTGAAAATCCAGACCATTTATAGAAACTGGATTTGAAAATCTCGACCAGTTATAGAAACTGTATTTGAAAATCCCGACCAGTTATAGAAACTAGATTTTAAAATCCCGACCAGTTATAGAAACTGGATTTGAAAATCACGACTAGTTATAAAAACTGGATTTGAAAATCCCGACCAGTTATAGAAACTGGATTTAAAAATACCGACCAGTTATGACACTAGATTTGAAAATTCCGACCAGTTATAGATACTGGATTTGAAAATCCCGACGAGTTATAAAAACTGGAGTTGCAAATCCCGACCAGTTATAGAAACTGGATTTGAAAATCTCGACCAGTTATAGAAACTGTATTTGAAAATCCCGACCAGTTATAGAAACTGGATTTCAAAATCCCGACCAGTTATAGAAACTGGATTTGAAAATCCCTATCAGTTATAAAAACTGGATTTGAAAATCCCGACCAGTTATAAAATCTGGAATTGAAAATCCCGACCAATTATAGAAACTAGATTTCAAAATACCGACTAGTTATAGAAACTAGATTTGAAAATCCCGACCGGTTATAAAAACTGGATTTGAAAATCCTGACCAGTTATAGAAACTGAATTTGAAAATCCCGACCAGTTATAAACACTGGATTTGAAAATCCTGACCAGTTATAAAACTGGATTTGAAAATCCCGACGAGTTATAGAAACTGAATTTGAAAATCCCGACCAGTTATAAAAACTGGAATTGAAAATCCCGACCAATTATAAAACTAGATTTGAAAATCCCGACCAGTTATAGAAAATGGATTTGAAAATCCCGACCAGTTATAAAACTGGATTTGAAAATCCCGACCAATTATAAAACTGGATTTAAAAATCCCGACCAGTTATAGAAACTGGATTTGAAAATCCCCACCAGTTATAAAACTGGATTTGAAAATCCTAACCAGTTATAGAAAATGGATTTGAAAATCCCGACCAGTTATAAAACTGGATTTAAAAATCCTGACCAGTTATAGAAACTGGATTTGAAAATCCTGACCACTTATAAAACTGGATTTGAAAATCCCGACCAGTTATAGAAACTGGATTTAAAAATTCCGACCAGTTATGACACTAGATTTGAAAATCCCGACCTGTTATAAATACTTGATTTGAAAATCCTGACCAGTTATAAAAATTAGAGTTGAAAATCCCGACCAGTTATAAAAACTGGATTTGAAAATCCTGACCAGTTATAGAAACTGAATTTGAAAATCCCGACCAGTTATAAACACTGGATTTGAAAATCCTGACCAGTTATAAAACTGGATTTGAAAATCCCGACGAGTTATAGAAACTGAATTTGAAAATCATGATCAGTTATAACACTGGATTTGAAAATCCCGACCAATTATAAAACTAGATTTGAAAATCCCGACCAGTTATAGAAAATGGATTTGAAAATCGCGACCAGTTATAAAACTGGATTTGAAAATCCCGACCAGTTATAAAACTGGATTTAAAAATCCCGACCAGTTATAGAAACTGGATTTGAAAATCCCCACCAGTTATAAAACTGGATTTGAAAATCCTGACCAGTTATAGAAAATGGATTTGAAAATCCCGACCAGTTATAAAACTGGATTTGAAAATCCCGACCAGTTATAAAACTGGATTTAAAAATCCTGACCAGTTATAGAAACTGGATTTGAAAATCCTGACCACTTATAAAACTGGATTTAAAAATCTCGACCAGTTATAGAAACTGGATTTAAAAATTCCGACCAGTTATGACACTAGATTTGAAAATCCCGACCTGTTATAGGTACTTGATTTGAAAATCCTGACCAGTTATAAAAACTGGATTTGAAAATCCCGACCACTTATAGAAACTGGATTTCAAAATACCGACCAGTTATAGAAACTGGATTTGAAAATCCCGAACAGTTATAGAAACTGGATTTTAAAATCCCGACCAGTTATAACACTGAATTTGAAAATCCCGACTAGTTATAAAAACTGGATTTGAAAATCCCGACCAGTTATAGAAACTGGATTTGAAAATCCTGACCAGTTATAGAAACTGAATTTGAAAATCCCGACCAGTTATAAAAACTGGATTTGAAAATCCCGACCAGTTATAAAACTGGATTTGAAAATCCCGACCAGTTATAGAAACTGGATTTAAAAATCCTGACCAGTTATAAAACTGGATTTGAAAATCCCGACCAGTTATAGAAACTGGATTTAAAAATCTGACTAGTTATGACACTAGATTTAAAAATTCCGACCAGTTATAGATACTGGATTTGAAAATCCCGATCAGTTATAAAAACTGGAGTTGAAAATCCAGACCATTTATAGAAACTGGATTTGAAAATCTCGACCAGTTATAGAAACTGTATTTGAAAATCCCGACCAGTTATAGAAACTAGATTTTAAAATCCCGACCAGTTATAGAAACTGGATTTGAAAATCACGACTAGTTATAGAAACTGGATTTGAAAATCCCGACCAGTTATAGAAACTGGATTTAAAAATACCGACCAGTTATGACACTAGATTTGAAAATTCCGACCAGTTATAGATACTGGATTTGAAAATCCCGACGAGTTATAAAAACTGGAGTTGCAAATCCCGACCAGTTATAGAAACTGGATTTGAAAATCTCGACCAGTTATAGAAACTGTATTTGAAAATCCCGACCAGTTATAGAAACTGGATTTCAAAATCCCGACCAGTTATAGAAACTGGATTTGAAAATCCCTATCAGTTATAAAAACTGGATTTGAAAATCCCGACCAGTTATAAAATCTGGAATTGAAAATCCCGACCAATTATAGAAACTAGATTTCAAAATACCGACTAGTTATAGAAACTAGATTTGAAAATCCCGACCGGTTATAAAAACTGGATTTGAAAATCCTGACCAGTTATAGAAACTGAATTTGAAAATCCCGACCAGTTATAAACACTGGATTTGAAAATCCTGACCAGTTATAAAACTGGATTTGAAAATCCCGACGAGTTATAGAAACTGAATTTGAAAATCCCGACCAGTTATAAAAACTGGAATTGAAAATCCCGACCAATTATAAAACTAGATTTGAAAATCCCGACCAGTTATAGAAAATGGATTTGAAAATCCCGACCAGTTATAAAACTGGATTTGAAAATCCCGACCAATTATAAAACTGGATTTAAAAATCCCGACCAGTTATAGAAACTGGATTTGAAAATCCCCACCAGTTATAAAACTGGATTTGAAAATCCTAACCAGTTATAGAAAATGGATTTGAAAATCCCGACCAGTTATAAAACTGGATTTAAAAATCCTGACCAGTTATAGAAACTGGATTTGAAAATCCTGACCACTTATAAAACTGGATTTGAAAATCCCGACCAGTTATAGAAACTGGATTTAAAAATTCCGACCAGTTATGACACTAGATTTGAAAATCCCGACCTGTTATAGATACTTGATTTGAAAATCCTGACCAGTTATAAAAACTAGAGTTGAAAATCCCGACCAGTTATAAAAACTGGATTTGAAAATCCTGACCAGTTATAGAAACTGAATTTGACAATCCCGACCAGTTATAAACACTGGATTTGAAAATCCTGACCAGTTATAAAACTGGATTTGAAAATCCCGACGAGTTATAGAAACTGAATTTGAAAATCATGATCAGTTATAACACTGGATTTGAAAATCCCGACCAATTATAAAACTAGATTTGAAAATCCCGACCAGTTATAGAAAATGGATTTGAAAATCGCGACCAGTTATAAAACTGGATTTGAAAATCCCGACCAGTTATAAAACTGGATTTAAAAATCCCGACCAGTTATAGAAACTGGATTTGAAAATCCCCACCAGTTATAAAACTGGATTTGAAAATCCTGACCAGTTATAGAAAATGGATTTGAAAATCCCGACCAGTTATAAAACTGGATTTGAAAATCCCGACCAGTTATAAAACTGGATTTAAAAATCCTGACCAGTTATAGAAACTGGATTTGAAAATCCTGACCACTTATAAAACTGGATTTAAAAATCCCGACCAGTTATAGAAACTGGATTTAAAAATTCCGACCAGTTATGACACTAGATTTGAAAATCCCGACCTGTTATAGGTACTTGATTTGAAAATCCTGACCAGTTATAAAAACTGGATTTGAAAATCCCGACCACTTATAGAAACTGGATTTCAAAATACCGACCAGTTATAGAAACTGGATTTGAAAATCCCGAACAGTTATAGAAACTGGATTTTAAAATCCCGACCAGTTATAACACTGAATTTGAAAATCCCGACTAGTTATAAAAACTGGATTTGAAAATCCCGACCAGTTATAGAAACTGGATTTGAAAATCCTGACCAGTTATAGAAACTGAATTTGAAAATCCCGACCATTTATAGAAACTGGATTTGAAAATCATGATCAGTTATAACACTAGATTTGAAAATTCTGACCAATTATAAAACTGGATTTGAAAATCCCGACCAGTTATAAACACTGGATTTGAAAATCCCGACTAGTTATAAAACTGGATTTGAAAATTCCGACCAGTTATAAAACTGGATTTGAAAATCCCGACCAGTTATAGAAACTGGATTTGAAAATCCTGACCAGTTATAAAACTGGATTTGAAAATCCCGACCAGTTATAGAAACTGGATTTAAAAATCTGACTAGTTATGACACTAGATTTAAAAATTCCGACCAGTTATAGATACTGGATTTGAAAATCCCGATCAGTTATAAAAACTGGAGTTGAAAATCCAGACCATTTATAGAAACTGGATTTGAAAATCTCGACCAGTTATAGAAACTGTATTTGAAAATCCCGACTAGTTATAGAAACTAGATTTCAAAATCCCGACCAGTTATAGAAACTGGATTTGAAAATCACGACCAGTTATAAAAACTGGATTTGAAAATCCCGACCAGTTATAGAAACTGGATTTAAAAATTCCGACCAGTTACGACACTAGATTTGAAAATTCCGACCAGTTATAGATACTGGATTTGAAAATCCCGACGAGTTATAAAAACTGGAGTTGCAAATCCCGACCAGTTATAGAAACTGGATTTGAAAATCTCGACCAGTTATAGAAACTGTATTTGAAAATCCCGACCAGTTATAGAAACTGGATTTCAAAATCCCGACCAGTTATAGAAACTGGATTTGAAAATCCCTATCAGTTATAAAAACTGGATTTGAAAATCCCGACCAGTTATAAAATCTGGAATTGAAAATCCCGACCAATTATAGAAACTAGATTTCAAAATACCGACTAGTTATAGAAACTAGATTTGAAAATCCCGACCGGTTATAAAAACTGGATTTGAAAATCCTGACCAGTTATAGAAACTGAATTTGAAAATCCCGACCAGTTATAAACACTGGATTTGAAAATCCTGACCAGTTATAAAACTGGATTTGAAAATCCCGACGAGTTATAGAAACTGAATTTGAAAATCCCGACCAGTTATAAAAACTGGAATTAAAAATCCCGACCAATTATAAAACTAGATTTGAAAATCCCGACCAGTTATAGAAAATGGATTTGAAAATCCCGACCAGTTATAAAACTGGATTTGAAAATCCCGACCAATTATAAAACTGGATTTAAAAATCCCGACCAGTTATAGAAACTGGATTTGAAAATCCCCACCAGTTATAAAACTGGATTTGAAAATCCTAACCAGTTATAGAAAATGGATTTGAAAATCCCGACCAGTTATAAAACTGGATTTGAAAATCCCGACCAGTTATAAAACTGGATTTAAAAATCCTGACCAGTTATAGAAACTGGATTTGAAAATCCTGACCACTTATAAAACTGGATTTGAAAATCCCGACCAGTTATAGAAACTGGATTTAAAAATTCCGACCAGTTATGACACTAGATTTGAAAATCCCGACCTGTTATAGATACTTGATTTGAAAATCCTGACCAGTTATAAAAACTAGAGTTGAAAATCCTGACCAGTTATAAAAACTGGATTTGAAAATCCTGACCAGTTATAGAAACTGAATTTGAAAATCCCGACCAGTTATAAACACTGAATTTGAAAATCCTGACCAGTTATAAAACTGGATTTGAAAATCCCGACGAGTTATAGAAACTGAATTTGAAAATCATGATCAGTTATAACACTGGATTTGAAAATCCCGACCAATTATAAAACTAGATTTGAAAATCCCGACCAGTTATAGAAAATAGATTTGAAAATCCCGACCAGTTATAAAACTGGATTTGAAAATCCCGACCAGTTATAAAACTGGATTTAAAAATCCCGACCAGTTATAGAAACTGGATTTGAAAATCCCCACCAGTTATAAAACTGGATTTGAAAATCCTGACCAGTTATAGAAAATGGATTTGAAAATCCCGACCAGTTATAAAACTGGATTTGAAAATCCCGACCAGTTATAAAACTGGATTTAAAAATCCTGACCAGTTATAGAAACTGGATTTGAAAATCCTGACCACTTATAAAACTGGATTTAAAAATCCCGACCAGTTATAGAAACTGGATTTAAAAATTCCGACCAGTTATGACACTAGATTTGAAAATCCCGACCTGTTATAGATACTTGATTTGAAAATCCTGACCAGTTATAAAAACTAGAGTTGAAAATCCCGACCAGTTATAAAAACTGGAATTGAAAATCCCGACCAGTTATAGAAACTGGAATTGAAAATCTTGACCAGTTATAGAAACTGGATTTGAAAATCCCGACCAGTTATAGAAACTGGATTTGAAAATCCCGACCAGTTATAAAATCTGTAATTGAAAATCCCGACCAGTTATAGAAACTGGATTTTAAAATCCCGACCAGTTATAGAAACTGGATTTGAAAATACCGACCAGTTATAGAAACTGGATTTGAAAATCCCGACCAGTTATAACACTGAATTTGAAAATCCCGACCAGTTATAAAACTGGATTTGAAAATCCCGACCAGTTATAAAACTGGATTTAAAAATCCTGACCAGTTATAGAAACTGGATTTGAAAATCCTGACCACTTATAAAACTGGATTTAAAAATCCCGACCAGTTATAGAAACTGGATTTAAAAATTCCGACCAGTTATGACACTAGATTTGAAAATCCCGACCTGTTATAGGTACTTGATTTGAAAATCCTGACCAGTTATAAAAACTGGATTTGAAAATCCCGACCACTTATAGAAACTGGATTTCAAAATACCGACCAGTTATAGAAACTGGATTTGAAAATCCCGAACAGTTATAGAAACTGGATTTGAAAATCCCGACCAGTTATAACACTGAATTTGAAAATCTCGACTAGTTATAAAAACTGGATTTGAAAATCCCGACCAGTTATAGAAACTGGATTTGAAAATCCTGACCAGTTATAGAAACTGAATTTGAAAATCCCGACCATTTATAGAAACTGGATTTGAAAATCATGATCAGTTATAACACTAGATTTGAAAATTCTGACCAATTATAAAACTGGATTTGAAAATCCCGACCAGTTATAAACACTGGATTTGAAAATCCCGACTAGTTATAAAACTGGATTTGAAAATTCCGACCAGTTATAAAACTGGATTTGAAAATCCCGACCAGTTATAGAAACTGGATTTGAAAATCCTGACCAGTTATAAAACTGGATTTGAAAATCCCGACCAGTTATAGAAACTGGATTTAAAAATCTGACTAGTTATGACACTAGATTTAAAAATTCCGACCAGTTATAGATACTGGATTTGAAAATCCCGATCAGTTATAAAAACTGGAGTTGAAAATCCAGACCATTTATAGAAACTGGATTTGAAAATCTCGACCAGTTATAGAAACTGTATTTGAAAATCCCGACTAGTTATAGAAACTAGATTTCAAAATCCCGACCAGTTATAGAAACTGGATTTGAAAATCACGACCAGTTATAAAAACTGGATTTGAAAATCCCGACCAGTTATAGAAACTGGATTTAAAAATTCCGACCAGTTACGACACTAGATTTGAAAATTCCGACCAGTTATAGATACTGGATTTGAAAATCCCGACGAGTTATAAAAACTGGAGTTGCAAATCCCGACCAGTTATAGAAACTGGATTTGAAAATCTCGACCAGTTATAGAAACTGTATTTGAAAATCCCGACCAGTTATAGAAACTGGATTTCAAAATCCCGACCAGTTATAGAAACTGGATTTGAAAATCCCTATCAGTTATAAAAACTAGATTTGAAAATCCCGACCAGTTATAAAATCTGGAATTGAAAATCCCGACCAATTATAGAAACTAGATTTCAAAATACCGACTAGTTATAGAAACTAGATTTGAAAATCCCGACCGGTTATAAAAACTGGATTTGAAAATCCTGACCAGTTATAGAAACTGAATTTGAAAATCCCGACCAGTTATAAACACTGGATTTGAAAATCCTGACCAGTTATAAAACTGGATTTGAAAATCCCGACGAGTTATAGAAACTGAATTTGAAAATCCCGACCAGTTATAAAAACTGGAATTAAAAATCTCGACCAATTATAAAACTAGATTTGAAAATCCCGACCAGTTATAGAAAATGGATTTGAAAATCCCGACCAGTTATAAAACTGGATTTGAAAATCCCGACCAATTATAAAACTGGATTTAAAAATCCCGACCAGTTATAGAAACTGGATTTGAAAATCCCCACCAGTTATAAAACTGGATTTGAAAATCCTAACCAGTTATAGAAAATGGATTTGAAAATCCCGACCAGTTATAAAACTGGATTTGAAAATCCCGACCAGTTATAAAACTGGATTTAAAAATCCTGACCAGTTATAGAAACTGGATTTGAAAATCCTGACCACTTATAAAACTGGATTTGAAAATCCCGACCAGTTATAGAAACTGGATTTAAAAATTCCGACCAGTTATGACACTAGATTTGAAAATCCCGACCTGTTATAGATACTTGATTTGAAAATCCTGACCAGTTATAAAAACTAGAGTTGAAAATCCTGACCAGTTATAAAAACTGGATTTGAAAATCCTGACCAGTTATAGAAACTGAATTTGAAAATCCCGACCAGTTATAAACACTGAATTTGAAAATCCTGACCAGTTATAAAACTGGATTTGAAAATCCCGACGAGTTATAGAAACTGAATTTGAAAATCATGATCAGTTATAACACTGGATTTGAAAATCCCGACCAATTATAAAACTAGATTTGAAAATCCCGACCAGTTATAGAAAATAGATTTGAAAATCCCGACCAGTTATAAAACTGGATTTGAAAATCCCGACCAGTTATAAAACTGGATTTAAAAATCCCGACCAGTTATAGAAACTGGATTTGAAAATCCCCACCAGTTATAAAACTGGATTTGAAAATCCTGACCAGTTATAGAAAATGGATTTGAAAATCCCGACCAGTTATAAAACTGGATTTGAAAATCCCGACCAGTTATAAAACTGGATTTAAAAATCCTGACCAGTTATAGAAACTGGATTTGAAAATCCTGACCACTTATAAAACTGGATTTAAAAATCCCGACCAGTTATAGAAACTGGATTTAAAAATTCCGACCAGTTATGACACTAGATTTGAAAATCCCGACCTGTTATAGATACTTGATTTGAAAATCCTGACCAGTTATAAAAACTAGAGTTGAAAATCCCGACCAGTTATAAAAACTGGAATTGAAAATCCCGACCAGTTATAGAAACTGGAATTGAAAATCTTGACCAGTTATAGAAACTGGATTTGAAAATCCCGACCAGTTATAGAAACTGGATTTGAAAATCCCGACCAGTTATAAAATCTGTAATTGAAAATCCCGACCAGTTATAGAAACTGGATTTTAAAATCCCGACCAGTTATAGAAACTGGATTTGAAAATACCGACCAGTTATAGAAACTGGATTTGAAAATCCCGACCAGTTATAACACTGAATTTGAAAATCCCGACCAGTTATAGAAACTGGTTTTGAAAATCCCGACCAGTTGTAAAAACTGAATTTTGAAAATCCCGACCAGTTACAAAAACTGGATTTGAAAATCCCGACCAGTTATAAAAACTAGATTTGAAAATCCCGACCAGTTATAGAAACTGGATTCGAAAATCCCGACGAGTTATAGAAACTGGATTTGAAAATCCCTACCAGTTATAGAAACTAGATTTGAAAATCCCGACTAGTTATAAAACTGGATTTAAAAATCCCGACCAGTTATAGAAATTGGATTTGAAAATCCCGACCAGTTATAAAAACTGGATTTGAAAATCCCGACCACTTACAGAAACTGGATTTCAAAATACCGACCAGTTATAGAAACTGGATTTGAAAATCCCGACCAGTTATAGAAACTGGATTTGAAAATCCCGACCAGTTATAAAACTGAATTTGAAAATCCCGACCAGTTATAAAAACTGGATTTGAAAATCCCGACCAGTTATAGAAACTGGATTTGAAAATCCTGACCAGTTATAGAAACTGAATTTGAAAATCCCGACCATTTATAGAAACTGGATTTGAAAATCATGATCAGTTATAACACTAGATTTGAAAATTCCGACCAATTATAAAACTGGATTTGAAAATCCCGACCAGTTATAAAAACTAGATTTGAAAATCCCGACCAGTTATAAAAACTAGATTTGAAAATCCCGACCAGTTATAGAAACTGGATTTGAAAATCCCGACCAGTTATAGAAACTGGATTTGAAAATCCCTACCAGTTATAGAAACTAGATTTGAAAATCCCGACTAGTTATAAAACTGGATTTAAAAATCCCGACCAGTTATAGAAATTGGATTTGAAAATCCCGACCAGTTATAAAAACTGGATTTGAAAATCCCGACCACTTATAGAAACTGGATTTCAAAATACCGACCAGTTATAGAAACTGGATTTGAAAATCCCGACCAGTTATAGAAACTAGATTTGAAAATCCCGACTAGTTATAAAACTGGATTTGAAAATCCTGACCAATTATAAAACTGGATTTAAAAATCCCGACCAGTTATAGAAACTGGATTTGAAAATCCCGACCAGTTATAAAACTGGATTTGAAAATCCCGACCAGTTATAGAAACTGGATTTAAAAATTCTGACTAGTTATGACACTAGATTTAAAAATTCCGACCAGTTATAGATACTGGATTTGAAAATCCCGACCAGTTATAAAAACTGGAGTTGAAAATCCAGACCATTTATAGAAACTGGATTTGAAAATCTCGACCAGTTATAGAAACTAGATTTCAAAATCCCGACCAGTTATAGAAACTGGATTTGAAAATCACGACTAGTTATAGAAACTGGATTTGAAAATCCCGACCAGTTATAGAAACTAGACTTCAAAATCCCGACCAGTTATAGAAACTAGATTTGAAAATCACGACTAGTTATAGAAACTGGATTTGAAAATCCCGACCAGTTATAGAAACTGGATTTCAAAATCCCGACCAGTTATAGAAACTGGATTTGAAAATCCCTATCAGTTATAAAAACTGGATTTGAAAATCCCGACCAGTTATAAAATCTGGAATTGAAAATCCCGACCAATTATAGAAACTAGATTTCAAAATCCCGACCAGTTATAGAAACTAGATTTGAAAATCCCGACCGGTTATAAAAACTGGATTTGAAAATCCCGACCAGTTATAGAAACTTGATTTGAAAATCCTGACCAGTTATAGAAACTAGATTTGAAAATCCCGACCAGTTATAAAAACTGGATTTGAAAATCCCGACCAGTTATAAAACTGGATTTGAAAATCCCGACCAGTTATAGAAACTGGATTTGAAAATCCTGATCAGTTATAACACTGGATTTGAAAATCCCGACCCGTTATAGAAACTGGATTTCAAAATCCCGACCAGTTATAGAAACTGGATTTGAAAATCCCGACCAGTTATAACACTGAATTTGAAAATCCCGACCGGTTATAAAAACTGGATTTGAAAATCCCGACCAGTTATAAAACTGGATTTGAAAATCCCGACCAGTTATAGAAACTGGATTTGAAAATCCTGATCAGTTATAACACTGGATTTGAAAATCTCGACCAATTATAAAACTAGATTTGAAAATCCCGACCAGTTATAGAAAATGGATTTGAAAATCCCGACCAGTTATAAAAACTGGATTTGAAAATCCCGACCAGTTATAGAAACTGGATTTGAAAATCCCGACCAGTTATAACACTGGATTTGAAAATCGCGAGGAGTTATAGAAACTGAATTTGAAAATCCTGATCAGTTATAACACTAGATTTGAAAATCCCGACTAATTACAAAACAAGATTTGAAAATCCCGACCAGTTATAGAAAATGGATTTGAAAATCCCGACCAGTTATAAAACTGGATTTGAAAATCCCGACTAGTTATAAAACTGGATTTGAAAATCCCGACGAGTTATAAAAGCTGAATTTGAAAATCCTGATCAGTTATAACACTGGATTTGAAAATCCCGACCATTTATAAAACTAGATTTGAAAATCCCGACCAGTTATAGAAAATGGATTTGAAAATCCCGATCAGTTATAAAACTGGATTTGAAAATCCCGACCAGTTATAAAACTGGATTTGAAAATCCCGACCAGTTATAACACTAGATTTAAAAATCACGACCAGTTATAGAAACTGGATTTGAAAATCCCGACCAGTTATAAAACTGGATTTGAAAATCCTGACCAGTTATAGAAAATGGATTTGAAAATCCCGACCAGTTATAAAACTGGATTTGAAAATCCCGACCAGTTATAAAACTGGATTTAAAAATCCTGACCAGTTATAGAAACTGGATTTGAAAATCCTGACCACTTATAAAACTGGATTTGAAAATCCCGACCAGTTATAGAAACTGGATTTAAAAATTCCGACCAGTTATGACACTAGATTTGAAAATCCTGACCTGTTATAGATACTTGATTTGAAAATCCTGACCAGTTATAAAAACTAGAGTTGAAAATACCGACCAGTTATAAAAACTGGAATTGAAAATCCCGACCAGTTATAGAAACTGGAATTGAAAATCTCGACCAGTTATAGAAACTGGATTTGAAAATCCCGACCAGTTATAGAAACTGGATTTGAAAATCCCGACCAGTTATAAAATCTGGAATTGAAAATCCCGACCAGTTATAGAAACTGGATTTGAAAATCCCGACCAGTTATAGAAACTGGATTTGAAAATCCCGACCAGTTATAGAAACTGGATTTGAAAATCCCGACCAGTTATAACACTGAATTTGAAAATCCTGACCAGTTATAGAAACTGGATTTGAAAATCCCGACCAGTTATAACACTGATTTTGAAAATCATGACCGGTTATAAAAACTGGATTTGAAAATCCCGACCAGTTATAGAAACTTGATTTGAAAATCCTGACCAGTTATAGAAACTGGATTTGAAAATCCCGACTAGTTATAAAAACTGGATTTGAAAATCCCTACCAGTTATAAAACTGGATTTGAAAATCGCGAACAGTTATAGAAACTGGATTTGAAAATCCTGATCAGTTATAACACTGGATTTGAAAATTCCGACCAATTATAAAACTAGATTTGAAAATCACGACCAGTTATGACACTAGATTTGGAAATCACGACCAGTTATAGAAACTGGATTTGAAAATCCCGACAAGTTATAGAAATTGGATTTGAAAATCCCGACCAGTTATAGAAACTGGATTTGAAAATCTCGACCAGTTGTAAAAACTGAATTTTGAAAATCCTGACCAGTTACAAAAACTGGATTTGAAAATTCCGACCAGTTATAAAAACTAGATTTGAAAATCCCGACCAGTTATAGAAACTCGATTTGAAAATCCCAACCAGTTATAGAAACTGGATTTGAAAATCCGACCAGTTATAGAAACTAGATTTGAAAATCCCGACCAGTTATAAAACTGGATTTGAAAATCCCGACCAGTTATAGAAACTGGATTTGAAAATCCAGACCAGTTATAAAATCTAGAATTGAAAATCCCGACCATTTATAGAAACTGGATTTCAAAATCCCGACCAGTTATAGAAACTTGTTTTGAAAATCCCGACCAGTTATAGAAACTGAATTTGAAAATCCCGACCAGTTATAAACACTGGATTTGAAAATCCCGACCAGTTATAAAACTGGATTTGAAAATCGCGAGGAGTTATAGAAACTGAATTTGAAAATCCTGATCAGTTATAACACTAGATTTGAAAATCCCGACTAATTACAAAACAAGATTTGAAAATCCCGACCAGTTATAGAAAATGGATTTGAAAATCCCGACCAGTTATAAAACTGGATTTGAAAATCCCGACTAGTTATAAAACTGGATTTGAAAATCCCGACGAGTTATAGAAGCTGAATTTGAAAATCCCGACTAGTTATAAAACTGGATTTGAAAATCCCAACGAGTTATAGAAGCTGAATTTGAAAATCCTAATCAGTTATAACACTGGATTTGAAAATCCCGACCAATTATAAAACTAGATTTGAAAATCCTGACCAGTTATAGAAAATGGATTTGAAAATCCCGACCAGTTATAAAAACTGGATTTGAAAATCCCGACCAGTTATAAAAACTGGATTTCAAAATCCCGACCAGTTATAGAAACTGGATTTGAAAATCCCGACCAGTTATAAAAACTGGATTTGAAAATCCCGACCAGTTATAACACTGAATTTGAAAATCCCGACCAGTTATAAAAACTGGATTTGAAAATCCCGACCAGTTATGAAAACTGAATTTGAAAATCCTGACCAGTTATAAAACTGGATTTGAAAATCCCGACCAGTTATAAAAACTGAATTTGAAAATCCCGACCAGTTATAAAACTGGATTTGAAAATCCCGACCAGTTATAGAAACTGGATTTGAAAATCCTGATCAGTTATAACACTGGATTTGAAAATCTCGACCAATTATAAAACTAGATTTGAAAATCCCGACCAGTTATAGAAAATGGATTTGAAAATCCCGACCAGTTATAAAACTGGATTTGAAAATCCCGACCAGTTATAGAAACTGGATTTGAAAATCCCGACCAGTTATAACACTGAATTCGAAAATCCCGACCAGTTATAAAAACTGGATTTGAAAATCCCGACTAGTTATAAAAACTGGATTTGAAAATCCTGACCAGTTATAGAAACTGAATTTGAAAATCCTGACCAGTTATAAAAACTGGATTTGAAAATCCCGACCAGTTATAAAACTGGATTTGAAAATCGCGAGGAGTTATAGAAACTGAATTTGAAAATCCTGATCAGTTATAACACTAGATTTGAAAATCCCGACTAATTACAAAACAAGATTTGAAAATCCCGACCAGTTATAGAAAATGGATTTGAAAATCCCGACCAGTTATAAAACTGGATTTGAAAATCCCGACTAGTTATAAAACTGGATTTGAAAATCCCGACGAGTTATAGAAGCTGAATTTGAAAATCCTGATCAGTTATAACACTGGATTTGAAAATCCCGACCATTTATAAAACTAGATTTGAAAATCCCGACCAGTTATAGAAAATGGATTTGAAAATCCCGACCAGTTATAAAACTGGATTTGAAAATCCCGACCAGTTATAAAACTGGATTTGAAAATCCCGACCAGTTATAAAACTAGATTTAAAAATCACGACCAGTTATAGAAACTGGATTTGAAAATCCCGACCAGTTATAAAACTGGATTTGAAAATCCTGACCAGTTATAGAAAATGGATTTGAAAATCCCGACCAGTTATAAAACTGGATTTGAAAATCCCGACCAGTTATAAAACTGGATTTAAAAATCCTGACCAGTTATAGAAACTGGATTTGAAAATCCTGACCACTTATAAAACTGGATTTGAAAATCCCGACCAGTTATAGAAACTGGATTTAAAAATTCCGACCAGTTATGACACTAGATTTGAAAATCCTGACCTGTTATAGATACTTGATTTGAAAATCCTGACCAGTTATAAAAACTAGAGTTGAAAATACCGACCAGTTATAAAAACTGGAATTGAAAATCCCGACCAGTTATAGAAACTGGAATTGAAAATCTCGACCAGTTATAGAAACTGGATTTGAAAATCCCGACCAGTTATAGAAACTGGATTTGAAAATCCCGACCAGTTATAAAATCTGGAATTGAAAATCCCGACCAGTTATAGAAACTGGATTTCAAAATCCCGACCAGTTATAGAAACTGGATTTGAAAATCCCGACCAGTTATAGAAACTGGATTTGAAAATCCCGACCAGTTATAACACTGAATTTGAAAATCCTGACCAGTTATAGAAACTGCATTTGAAAATCCCGACCAGTTATAACACTGAATTTGAAAATCATGACCGGTTATAAAAACTGGATTTGAAAATCCCGACCAGTTATAGAAACTTGATTTGAAAATCCTGACCAGTTATAGAAACTGGATTTGAAAATCCCGACTAGTTATAAAAACTGGATTTGAAAATCCCTACCAGTTATAAAACTGGATTTGAAAATCGCGAACAGTTATAGAAACTGGATTTGAAAATCCTGATCAGTTATAACACTGGATTTGAAAATTCCGACCAATTATAAAACTAGATTTGAAAATCACGACCAGTTATGACACTAGATTTGGAAATCACGACCAGTTATAGAAACTGGATTTGAAAATCCCGACCAGTTATAGAAACTGGATTTGAAAATCCCGACCAGTTATAGAAACTGGATTTGAAAATCTCGACCAGTTGTAAAAACTGAATTTTGAAAATCCTGACCAGTTACAAAAACTGGATTTGAAAATTCCGACCAGTTATAAAAACTAGATTTGAAAATCCCGACCAGTTATAGAAACTCGATTTGAAAATCCCAACCAGTTATAGAAACTGGATTTGAAAATCCGACCAGTTATAGAAACTAGATTTGAAAATCCCGACCAGTTATAAAACTGGATTTGAAAATCCCGACCAGTTATAGAAACTGAATTTGAAAATCCTGACCAGTTATAAAAACTGGATTTGAAAATCCCGACCAGTTATAAAACTGGATTTGAAAATCGCGAGGAGTTATAGAAACTGAATTTGAAAATCCTGATCAGTTATAACACTAGATTTGAAAATCCCGACTAATTACAAAACAAGATTTGAAAATCCCGACCAGTTATAGAAAATGGATTTGAAAATCCCGACCAGTTATAAAACTGGATTTGAAAATCCCGACTAGTTATAAAACTGGATTTGAAAATCCCGACGAGTTATAGAAGCTGAATTTGAAAATCCTGATCAGTTATAACACTGGATTTGAAAATCCCGACCATTTATAAAACTAGATTTGAAAATCCCGACCAGTTATAGAAAATGGATTTGAAAATCCCGACCAGTTATAAAACTGGATTTGAAAATCCCGACCAGTTATAAAACTGGATTTGAAAATCCCGACCAGTTATAAAACTAGATTTAAAAATCACGACCAGTTATAGAAACTGGATTTGAAAATCCCGACCAGTTATAAAACTGGATTTGAAAATCCTGACCAGTTATAGAAAATGGATTTGAAAATCCCGACCAGTTATAAAACTGGATTTGAAAATCCCGACCAGTTATAAAACTGGATTTAAAAATCCTGACCAGTTATAGAAACTGGATTTGAAAATCCTGACCACTTATAAAACTGGATTTGAAAATCCCGACCAGTTATAGAAACTGGATTTAAAAATTCCGACCAGTTATGACACTAAATTTGAAAATCCTGACCTGTTATAGATACTTGATTTGAAAATCCTGACCAGTTATAAAAACTAGAGTTGAAAATACCGACCAGTTATAAAAACTGGAATTGAAAATCCCGACCAGTTATAGAAACTGGAATTGAAAATCTCGACCAGTTATAGAAACTGGATTTGAAAATCCCGACCAGTTATAGAAACTGGATTTGAAAATCCCGACCAGTTATAAAATCTGGAATTGAAAATCCCGACCAGTTATAGAAACTGGATTTCAAAATCCCGACCAGTTATAGAAACTGGATTTGAAAATCCCGACCAGTTATAGAAACTGGATTTGAAAATCCCGACCAGTTATAACACTGAATTTGAAAATCCTGACCAGTTATAGAAACTGCATTTGAAAATCCCGACCAGTTATAACACTGAATTTGAAAATCATGACCGGTTATAAAAACTGGATTTGAAAATCCCGACCAGTTATAGAAACTTGATTTGAAAATCCTGACCAGTTATAGAAACTGGATTTGAAAATCCCGACTAGTTATAAAAACTGGATTTGAAAATCCCTACCAGTTATAAAACTGGATTTGAAAATCGCGAACAGTTATAGAAACTGGATTTGAAAATCCTGATCAGTTATAACACTGGATTTGAAAATTCCGACCAATTATAAAACTAGATTTGAAAATCACGACCAGTTATGACACTAGATTTGGAAATCACGACCAGTTATAGAAACTGGATTTGAAAATCCCGACCAGTTATAGAAACTGGATTTGAAAATCCCGACCAGTTATAGAAACTGGATTTGAAAATCTCGACCAGTTGTAAAAACTGAATTTTGAAAATCCTGACCAGTTACAAAAACTGGATTTGAAAATTCCGACCAGTTATAAAAACTAGATTTGAAAATCCCGACCAGTTATAGAAACTCGATTTGAAAATCCCAACCAGTTATAGAAACTGGATTTGAAAATCCGACCAGTTATAGAAACTAGATTTGAAAATCCCGACCAGTTATAAAACTGGATTTGAAAATCCCGACCAGTTATAGAAACTGGATTTGAAAATCCAGACCAGTTATAAAATCTAGAATTGAAAATCCCGACCAGTTATAGAAACTGGATTTCAAAATCCCGACCAGTTATAGAAACTTGTTTTGAAAATCCCGACCAGTTATAGAAACTGAATTTGAAAATCCCGACCAGTTATAAACACTGGATTTGAAAATCCCGACCAGTTATAAAACTGGATTTGAAAATCGCGAGGAGTTATAGAAACTGAATTTGAAAATCCTGATCAGTTATAACACTAGATTTGAAAATCCCGACTAATTACAAAACAAGATTTGAAAATCCCGACCAGTTATAGAAAATGGATTTGAAAATCCCGACCAGTTATAAAACTGGATTTGAAAATCCCGACTAGTTATAAAACTGGATTTGAAAATCCCGACGAGTTATAGAAGCTGAATTTGAAAATCCCGACTAGTTATAAAACTGGATTTGAAAATCCCGACGAGTTATAGAAGCTGAATTTGAAAATCCTAATCAGTTATAACACTGGATTTGAAAATCCCGACCAATTATAAAACTAGATTTGAAAATCCTGACCAGTTATAGAAAATGGATTTGAAAATCCCGACCAGTTATAAAAACTGGATTTGAAAATCCCGACCAGTTATAAAAACTGGATTTCAAAATCCCGACCAGTTATAGAAACTGGATTTGAAAATCCCGACCAGTTATAGAAACTGGATTTGAAAATCCCGACTAGTTATAACACTGAATTTGAAAATCCCGACCAGTTATAAAAACTGGATTTGAAAATCCCGACCAGTTATAAAAACTGAATTTGAAAATCCTGACCAGTTATAGAAACTGAATTTGAAAATCCTGACCAGTTATAAAAACTGGATTTGAAAATCCTGACCAGTTATAGAAACTGGATTTGAAAATCCCGACCAGTTATAAACACTGGATTTGAAAATCCTGACCAGTTATAAAACTGGATTTGAAAATCCCGACGAGTTATAGAAACTGAATTTGAAAATCATGATCAGTTATAACACTGGATTTGAAAATCCCGACCAATTATAAAACTAGATTTGAAAATCCCGACTAGTTATAGAAAATGGATTTGAAAATCCCGACCAGTTATAATACTGGATTTGAAAATCCCGACCAGTTATAAAACTGGATTTGAAAATCCCGACCAGTTATAGAAACTGGATTTGAAAATCCCGACCAGTTATAAAACTGGATTTGAAAATCCTGACCAGTTATAGAAAATGGATTTGAAAATCCCAACCAGTTATAAAACTGGATTTGAAAATCCCGACCAGTTATAAAACTGGATTTAAAAATCCTGACCAGTTATAGAAACTGGATTTGAAAATCCTGACCACTTATAAAACTGGATTTAAAAATCCCGACCAGTTATAGAAACTGGATTTAAAAATTCCGACCAGTTATGACACTAGATTTGAAAATCCCGACCTGTTATAGATACTTGATTTGAAAATCCTGACCAGTTATAAAAACTAGAGTTGAAAATCCCGACCAGTTATAAAAACTGTAATTGAAAATCCCGACCAGTTATAGAAACTGGAATTGAAAATTTCGACCAGTTATAGAAACTGGATTTGAAAATCCCGACCAGTTATAGAAACTGGATTTGAAAATCCCGACCAGTTATAAAATCTGGAATTGAAAATCCCGACCAGTTATAGAAACTGGATTTCAAAATCCCGACCAGTTATAGAAACTGGATTTGAAAATCCCGACCAGTTATAGAAACTGGATTTGAAAATCCCGACCAGTTATAACACTGAATTTGAAAATCCCGACCAGTTATAGAAACTGGATTTGAAAATCCCGACCAGTTATAACACTGAATTTGAAAATCATGACCGGTTATAAAAACTGGATTTAAAAATCCCGACCAGTTATAGAAACTTGATTTGAAAATCCTGACCAGTTATAGAAACTGGATTTGAAAATCCCGACAAGTTATAAAAACTGGATTTGAAAATCCCGACCAGTTATAAAACTGGATTTTGAAAATCGCGAACAGTTATAGAAACTGGATTTGAAAATCCTGATCAGTTATAACACTGGATTTGAAAATTCTGACCAATTATAAAACTAGATTTGAAAATCGGGACCTGTTATAGAAACTGCATTTGAAAATCCCGACCAGTTATAAATCTGGATTTGAAAATTCCAACCAGTTATAAAACTAGATTTAAAAATCCCGACCAGTTATAGAAACTGCATTTGAAAATCCTGACCAGTTATAAAACTGGATTTGAAAATCCCGACCAGTTATAGAAATTGAATTTGAAAATCACGACCAGTTATGACACTAGATTTGGAAATCACGACCAGTTATAGAAATTGGATTTGAAAATCCCGACCAGTTATAGAAACTGGATTTGAAAATCCCGACCAGTTATAGAAACTGGATTTGAAAATCCCGACCAGTTGTAAAAACTGGATTTGAAAATCCTGATCAGTTATAACACTGGATTTGAAAATCCCGACCAGTTATAGAAACTGGATTTCAAAATCCCGACCAGTTATAGAAACTGGATTTGAAAATCCCGACCAGTTATAACACTGAATTTGAAAATCCCGACCGGTTATAAAAACTGGATTTGAAAATCCCGACCAGTTATAAAACTGGATTTGAAAATCCCGACCAGTTATAGATACTGGATTTGAAAATCCTGATCAGTTATAACACCGGATTTGAAAATCCCGACCAATTATAAAACTGAATTTGAAAATCCCGACCAGTTATAGAAACTGGATTTAAAAATTCCGACCAGTTATGACACTAGATTTGAAAATCCCAACCTGTTATAGATACTTGATTTGAAAATCATGACCAATTATAAAACTAGATTTGAAAATCCCGACCAATTATAAAACTGGATTTGAAAATCCCGACCAGTTATAAAAACTGGATTTGAAAATCCAGACCAGTTATAAAATCTAGAATTGAAAATCCCGACCTGTTATAGAAACTGTATTTCAAAATCCCGACCAGTTATAGAAACTGGATTTGAAAATCCCGACCAGTTATAGAAACTGGATTTGAAAATCCCGACCAGTTATAACACTGAATTTGAAAATCCCGACCGGTTATAAAAACTGGATTTGAAAATCCCGACCAGTTATAGAAACTTGATTTGAAAATCCTGACCAGTTGTAGAAACTGGATTTGAAAATCCCGACCAGTTATAAAAACTGGATTTGAAAATCCCGACAAATTATAAAACTGGATTTGAAAATCCCGACCAGTTATAGAAACTGGATTTGAAAATCCAGATCAGTTATAACGCTGAATTTAAAAATCTCGACCAGTTATAAAACTAGATTTGAAAATCGGGACCTCTTATAGAAACTGGATTTGAAAATCCCGACCAGTTATAAATCTGGATTTGAAAATCCCAACCAGTTATAAAACTAGATTTAAAAATCCCGACCAGTTATAGAAATTGCATTTGAAAATCCTGACCAGTTATAAAACTGGATTTGAAAATCCCGACTAGTTATAAAACTGGATTTAAAAATCCCGACCAGTTATAGAAATTGGATTTGAAAATCCCGACCAGTTATAAAAACTGGATTTAAAAATCCCGACCACTTATAGAAACTGGATTTCAAAATACCGACCAGTTATAGAAACTGGATTTGAAAATCCCGAACAGTTATAGAAACTGGATTTGAAAATCCCGACCAGTTATAAAAACTGGATTTGAAAATCCCGACCAGTTATAGAAACTGGATTTGAAAATCCTGACCAGTTATAGAAACTGAATTTGAAAATCCCGACCATTTATAGAAACTGGATTTGAAAATCATGATCAGTTATAACACTAGATTTGAAAATTCCGACCAATTATAAAACTGGATTTGAAAATCCCGACCAGTTATAAACACTGGATTTGAAAATCCCGACTAGTTATAAAACTGGATTTGAAAATCCCGACCAATTATAAAACTGGATTTAAAAATCCCGACCAGTTATAGAAACTGGATTTGAAAATCCCGACCAGTTATAAAACTGGATTTGAAAATCCCGACCAGTTATAGAAACTGGATTTAAAAATCCTGACCAGTTATAAAACTGGATTTGAAAATCCCGACCAGTTATAGAAACTGGATTTAAAAATCTGACTAGTTATGACACTAGATTTAAAAATTCCGACCAGTTATAGATACTGGATTTGAAAATCCCGATCAGTTATAAAAACTGGAGTTGAAAATCCAGACCATTTATAGAAACTGGATTTGAAAATCTCGACCAGTTATAGAAACTGTATTTGAAAATCCCGACCAGTTATAAAAACTAGATTTTAAAATCCCGACCAGTTATAGAAACTGGATTTGAAAATCACGACTAGTTATAGAAACTGGATTTGAAAATCCCGACCAGTTATAGAAACTGGATTTAAAAATACCGACCAGTTATGACACTAGATTTGAAAATTCCGACCAGTTATAGATACTGGATTTGAAAATCCCGACGAGTTATAAAAACTGGAGTTGCAAATCCCGACCAGTTATAGAAACTGGATTTGAAAATCTCGACCAGTTATAGAAACTGTATTTGAAAATCCCGACCAGTTATAGAAACTGGATTTCAAAATCCCGACCAGTTATAGAAACTGGATTTGAAAATCCCTATCAGTTATAAAAACTGGATTTGAAAATCCCGACCAGTTATAAAATCTGGAATTGAAAATCCCGACCAATTATAGAAACTAGATTTCAAAATACCGACTAGTTATAGAAACTAGATTTGAAAATCCCGACCGGTTATAAAAACTGGATTTGAAAATCCTGACCAGTTATAGAAACTGAATTTGAAAATCCCGACCAGTTATAAACACTGGATTTGAAAATCCTGACCAGTTATAAAACTGGATTTGAAAATCCCGACGAGTTATAGAAACTGAATTTGAAAATCCCGACCAGTTATAAAAACTGGAATTGAAAATCCCGACCAATTATAAAACTAGATTTGAAAATCCCGACCAGTTATAGAAAATGGATTTGAAAATCCCGACCAGTTATAAAACTGGATTTGAAAATCCCGACCAATTATAAAACTGGATTTAAAAATCCCGACCAGTTATAGAAACTGGATTTGAAAATCCCCACCAGTTATAAAACTGGATTTGAAAATCCTAACCAGTTATAGAAAATGGATTTGAAAATCCCGACCAGTTATAAAACTGGATTTAAAAATCCTGACCAGTTATAGAAACTGGATTTGAAAATCCTGACCACTTATAAAACTGGATTTGAAAATCCCGACCAGTTATAGAAACTGGATTTAAAAATTCCGACCAGTTATGACACTAGATTTGAAAATCACGACCTGTTATAGATACTTGATTTGAAAATCCTGACCAGTTATAAAAACTATAGTTGAAAATCCCGACCAGTTATAAAAACTGGATTTGAAAATCCTGACCAGTTATAGAAACTGAATTTGAAAATCCCGACCAGTTATAAACACTGGATTTGAAAATCCTGACCAGTTATAAAACTGGATTTGAAAATCCCGACGAGTTATAGAAACTGAATTTGAAAATCATGATCAGTTATAACACTGGATTTGAAAATCCCGACCAATTATAAAACTAGATTTGAAAATCCCGACCAGTTATAGAAAATGGATTTGAAAATCGCGACCAGTTATAAAACTGGATTTGAAAATCCCGACCAGTTATAAAACTGGATTTAAAAATCCCGACCAGTTATAGAAACTGGATTTGAAAATCCCCACCAGTTATAAAACTGGATTTGAAAATCCTGACCAGTTATAGAAAATGGATTTGAAAATCCCGACCAGTTATAAAACTGGATTTGAAAATCCCGACCAGTTATAAAACTGGATTTAAAAATCCTGACCAGTTATAGAAACTGGATTTGAAAATCCTGACCACTTATAAAACTGGATTTAAAAATCCCGACCAGTTATAGAAACTGGATTTAAAAATTCCGACCAGTTATGACACTAGATTTGAAAATCCCGACCTGTTATAGGTACTTGATTTGAAAATCCTGACCAGTTATAAAAACTGGATTTGAAAATCCCGACCACTTATAGAAACTGGATTTCAAAATACCGACCAGTTATAGAAACTGGATTTGAAAATCCCGAACAGTTATAGAAACTGGATTTGAAAATCCCGACCAGTTATAACACTGAATTTGAAAATCCCGACTAGTTATAAAAACTGGATTTGAAAATCCCGACCAGTTATAGAAACTGGATTTGAAAATCCTGACCAGTTATAGAAACTGAATTTGAAAATCCCGACCATTTATAGAAACTGGATTTGAAAATCATGATCAGTTATAACACTAGATTTGAAAATTCCGACCAATTATAAAACTGGATTTGAAAATCCCGACCAGTTATAAACACTGGATTTGAAAATCCCGACTAGTTATAAAACTGGATTTGAAAATTCCGACCAATTATAAAACTGGATTTAAAAATCCCGACCAGTTATAGAAACTGGATTTGAAAATCCCGACCAGTTATAAAACTGGATTTGAAAATCCCGACCAGTTATAGAAACTGGATTTGAAAATCCTGACCAGTTATAAAACTGGATTTGAAAATCCCGACCAGTTATAGAAACTGGATTTAAAAATCTGACTAGTTATGACCCTAGATTTAAAAATTCCGACCAGTTATAGATACTGGATTTGAAAATCCCGATCAGTTATAAAAACTGGAGTTGAAAATCCAGACCATTTATAGAAACTGGATTTGAAAATCTCGACCAGTTATAGAAACTGTATTTGAAAATCCCGACTAGTTATAGAAACTAGATTTCAAAATCCCGACCAGTTATAGAAACTGGATTTGAAAATCACGACCAGTTATAAAAACTGGATTTGAAAATCCCGACCAGTTATAGAAACTGGATTTAAAAATTCCGACCAGTTACGACACTAGATTTGAAAATTCCGACCAGTTATAGATACTGGATTTGAAAATCCCGACGAGTTATAAAAACTGGAGTTGCAAATCCCGACCAGTTATAGAAACTGGATTTGAAAATCTCGACCAGTTATAGAAACTGTATTTGAAAATCCCGACTAGTTATAGAAACTGGATTTCAAAATCCCGACCAGTTATAGAAACTGGATTTGAAAATCCCTATCAGTTATAAAAACTGGATTTGAAAATCCCGACCAGTTATAAAATCTGGAATTGAAAATCCCGACCAATTATAGAAACTAGATTTCAAAATACCGACTAGTTATAGAAACTAGATTTGAAAATCCCGACCAGTTATAAAAACTGGATTTGAAAATCCTGACCAGTTATAGAAACTGAATTTGAAAATCCCGACCAGTTATAAACACTGGATTTGAAAATCCTGACCAGTTATAAAACTGGATTTGAAAATCCCGACGAGTTATAGAAACTGAATTTGAAAATCCCGACCAGTTATAAAAACTGGAATTGAAAATCCCGACCAATTATAAAACTAGATTTGAAAATCCCGACCAGTTATAGAAAATGGATTTGAAAATCCCGACCAGTTATAAAACTGGATTTGAAAATCCCGACCAATTATAAAACTGGATTTAAAAATCCCGACCAGTTATAGAAACTGGATTTGAAAATCCCCACCAGTTATAAAACTGGATTTGAAAATCCTAACCAGTTATAGAAAATGGATTTGAAAATCCCGACCAGTTATAAAACTGGATTTGAAAATCCCGACCAGTTATAAAACTGGATTTAAAAATCCTGACCAGTTATAGAAACTGGATTTGAAAATCCTGACCACTTATAAAACTGGATTTGAAAATCCCGACCAGTTATAGAAACTGGATTTAAAAATTCCGACCAGTTATGACACTAGATTTGAAAATCCCGACCTGTTATAGATACTTGATTTGAAAATCCTGACCAGTTATAAAAACTAGAGTTGAAAATCCCGACCAGTTATAAAAACTGGATTTGAAAATCCTGACCAGTTATAGAAACTGAATTTGAAAATCCCGACCAGTTATAAACACTGAATTTGAAAATCCTGACCAGTTATAAAACTGGATTTGAAAATCCCGACGAGTTATAGAAACTGAATTTGAAAATCATGATCAGTTATAACACTGGATTTGAAAATCCCGACCAATTATAAAACTAGATTTGAAAATCCCGACCAGTTATAGAAAATGGATTTGAAAATCCCGACCAGTTATAAAACTGGATTTGAAAATCCCGACCAGTTATAAAACTGGATTTAAAAATCCCGACCAGTTATAGAAACTGGATTTGAAAATCCCCACCAGTTATAAAACTGGATTTGAAAATCCTGACCAGTTATAGAAAATGGATTTGAAAATCCCGACCAGTTATAAAACTGGATTTGAAAATCCCGACCAGTTATAAAACTGGATTTAAAAATCCTGACCAGTTATAGAAACTGGATTTGAAAATCCTGACCACTTATAAAACTGGATTTAAAAATCCCGACCAGTTATAGAAACTGGATTTAAAAATTCCGACCAGTTATGACACTAGATTTGAAAATCCCGACCTGTTATAGATACTTGATTTGAAAATCCTGACCAGTTATAAAAACTAGAGTTGAAAATCCCGACCAGTTATAAAAACTGGAATTGAAAATCCCGACCAGTTATAGAAACTGAAATTGAAAATCTTGACCAGTTATAGAAACTGGATTTGAAAATCCCGACCAGTTATAGAAACTGGATTTGAAAATCCCGACCAGTTATAAAATCTGTAATTGAAAATCCCGACCAGTTATAGAAACTGGATTTTAAAATCCCGACCAGTTATAGAAACTGGATTTGAAAATACCGACCAGTTATAGAAACTGGATTTGAAAATCCCGACCAGTTATAACACTGAATTTGAAAATCCCGACCAGTTATAGAAACTGGTTTTGAAAATCCCGACCAGTTGTAAAAACTGAATTTTGAAAATCCCGACCAGTTACAAAAACTGGATTTGAAAATCCCGACCAGTTATAAAAACTAGATTTGAAAATCCCGACCAGTTATAGAAACTGGATTCGAAAATCCCGACGAGTTATAGAAACTGGATTTGAAAATCCCTACCAGTTATAGAAACTAGATTTGAAAATCCCGACTAGTTATAAAACTGGATTTAAAAATCCCGACCAGTTATAGAAATTGGATTTGAAAATCCCGACCAGTTATAAAAACTGGATTTGAAAATCCCGACCACTTATAGAAACTGGATTTCAAAATACCGACCAGTTATAGAAACTGGATTTGAAAATCCCGACCAGTTATAGAAACTGGATTTGAAAATCCCGACCAGTTATAACACTGAATTTGAAAATCCCGACCAGTTATAAAAACTGGATTTGAAAATCCCGACCAGTTATAGAAACTGGATTTGAAAATCCTGACCAGTTATAGAAACTGAATTTGAAAATCCCGACCATTTATAGAAACTGGATTTGAAAATCATGATCAGTTATAACACTAGATTTGAAAATTCCGACCAATTATAAAACTGGATTTGAAAATCCCGACCAGTTATAAAAACTAGATTTGAAAATCCCGACCAGTTATAAAAACTAGATTTGAAAATCCCGACCAGTTATAGAAACTGGATTTGAAAATCCCGACCAGTTATAGAAACTGGATTTGAAAATCCCTACCAGTTATAGAAACTAGATTTGAAAATCCCGACCAGTTATAGAAACTGGATTTGAAAATTCCGACCAGTTATAAATCTGAATTTGAAAATCCCAACCAGTTATAAAACTAGATTTAAAAATCCCGACCAGTTATAGAAACTGCATTTGAAAATCCTGACCAGTTATAAAACTGGATTTGAAAATCCTGACCGGTTATAGAAATTGGATTTGAAAATCCTGGCCAGTTATAGAAAATGGATTTGAAAATCCCGACCAGTTATAAAACTGGATTTAAAAATCCTGACCAGTTATAGAAACTGGATTTGAAAATCCTGACCACTTATAAAACTGGATTTGAAAATCCCGACCAGTTATAGAAACTGGATTTAAAAATTCCGACCAGTTATGACACTAGATTTGAAAATCCCGACCTGTTATAGATACTTGATTTGAAAATCCTGACCAGTTATAAAAACTATAGTTGAAAATCCCGACCAGTTATAAAAACTGGATTTGAAAATCCTGACCAGTTATAGAAACTGAATTTGAAAATCCCGACCAGTTATAAACACTGGATTTGAAAATCCTGACCAGTTATAAAACTGGATTTGAAAATCCCGACGAGTTATAGAAACTGAATTTGAAAATCATGATCAGTTATAACACTGGATTTGAAAATCCCGACCAATTATAAAACTAGATTTGAAAATCCCGACCAGTTATAGAAAATGGATTTGAAAATCGCGACCAGTTATAAAACTGGATTTGAAAATCCCGACCAGTTATAAAACTGGATTTAAAAATCCCGACCAGTTATAGAAACTGGATTTGAAAATCCCCACCAGTTATAAAACTGGATTTGAAAATCCTGACCAGTTATAGAAAATGGATTTGAAAATCCCGACCAGTTATAAAACTGGATTTGAAAATCCCGACCAGTTATAAAACTGGATTTAAAAATCCTGACCAGTTATAGAAACTGGATTTGAAAATCCTGACCACTTATAAAACTGGATTTAAAAATCCCGACCAGTTATAGAAACTGGATTTAAAAATTCCGACCAGTTATGACACTAGATTTGAAAATCCCGACCTGTTATAGGTACTTGATTTGAAAATCCTGACCAGTTATAAAAACTGGATTTGAAAATCCCGACCACTTATAGAAACTGGATTTCAAAATACCGACCAGTTATAGAAACTGGATTTGAAAATCCCGAACAGTTATAGAAACTGGATTTGAAAATCCCGACCAGTTATAACACTGAATTTGAAAATCCCGACTAGTTATAAAAACTGGATTTGAAAATCCCGACCAGTTATAGAAACTGGATTTGAAAATCCTGACCAGTTATAGAAACTGAATTTGAAAATCCCGACCATTTATAGAAACTGGATTTGAAAATCATGATCAGTTATAACACTAGATTTGAAAATTCCGACCAATTATAAAACTGGATTTGAAAATCCCGACCAGTTATAAACACTGGATTTGAAAATCCCGACTAGTTATAAAACTGGATTTGAAAATTCCGACCAATTATAAAACTGGATTTAAAAATCCCGACCAGTTATAGAAACTGGATTTGAAAATCCCGACCAGTTATAAAACTGGATTTGAAAATCCCGACCAGTTATAGAAACTGGATTTGAAAATCCTGACCAGTTATAAAACTGGATTTGAAAATCCCGACCAGTTATAGAAACTGGATTTAAAAATCTGACTAGTTATGACCCTAGATTTAAAAATTCCGACCAGTTATAGATACTGGATTTGAAAATCCCGATCAGTTATAAAAACTGGAGTTGAAAATCCAGACCATTTATAGAAACTGGATTTGAAAATCTCGACCAGTTATAGAAACTGTATTTGAAAATCCCGACTAGTTATAGAAACTAGATTTCAAAATCCCGACCAGTTATAGAAACTGGATTTGAAAATCACGACCAGTTATAAAAACTGGATTTGAAAATCCCGACCAGTTATAGAAACTGGATTTAAAAATTCCGACCAGTTACGACACTAGATTTGAAAATTCCGACCAGTTATAGATACTGGATTTGAAAATCCCGACGAGTTATAAAAACTGGAGTTGCAAATCCCGACCAGTTATAGAAACTGGATTTGAAAATCTCGACCAGTTATAGAAACTGTATTTGAAAATCCCGACTAGTTATAGAAACTGGATTTCAAAATCCCGACCAGTTATAGAAACTGGATTTGAAAATCCCTATCAGTTATAAAAACTGGATTTGAAAATCCCGACCAGTTATAAAATCTGGAATTGAAAATCCCGACCAATTATAGAAACTAGATTTCAAAATACCGACTAGTTATAGAAACTAGATTTGAAAATCCCGACCAGTTATAAAAACTGGATTTGAAAATCCTGACCAGTTATAGAAACTGAATTTGAAAATCCCGACCAGTTATAAACACTGGATTTGAAAATCCTGACCAGTTATAAAACTGGATTTGAAAATCCCGACGAGTTATAGAAACTGAATTTGAAAATCCCGACCAGTTATAAAAACTGGAATTGAAAATCCCGACCAATTATAAAACTAGATTTGAAAATCCCGACCAGTTATAGAAAATGGATTTGAAAATCCCGACCAGTTATAAAACTGGATTTGAAAATCCCGACCAATTATAAAACTGGATTTAAAAATCCCGACCAGTTATAGAAACTGGATTTGAAAATCCCCACCAGTTATAAAACTGGATTTGAAAATCCTAACCAGTTATAGAAAATGGATTTGAAAATCCCGACCAGTTATAAAACTGGATTTGAAAATCCCGACCAGTTATAAAACTGGATTTAAAAATCCTGACCAGTTATAGAAACTGGATTTGAAAATCCTGACCACTTATAAAACTGGATTTGAAAATCCCGACCAGTTATAGAAACTGGATTTAAAAATTCCGACCAGTTATGACACTAGATTTGAAAATCCCGACCTGTTATAGATACTTGATTTGAAAATCCTGACCAGTTATAAAAACTAGAGTTGAAAATCCCGACCAGTTATAAAAACTGGATTTGAAAATCCTGACCAGTTATAGAAACTGAATTTGAAAATCCCGACCAGTTATAAACACTGAATTTGAAAATCCTGACCAGTTATAAAACTGGATTTGAAAATCCCGACGAGTTATAGAAACTGAATTTGAAAATCATGATCAGTTATAACACTGGATTTGAAAATCCCGACCAATTATAAAACTAGATTTGAAAATCCCGACCAGTTATAGAAAATGGATTTGAAAATCCCGACCAGTTATAAAACTGGATTTGAAAATCCCGACCAGTTATAAAACTGGATTTAAAAATCCCGACCAGTTATAGAAACTGGATTTGAAAATCCCCACCAGTTATAAAACTGGATTTGAAAATACTGACCAGTTATAGAAAATGGATTTGAAAATCCCGACCAGTTATAAAACTGGATTTGAAAATCCCGACCAGTTATAAAACTGGATTTAAAAATCCTGACCAGTTATAGAAACTGGATTTGAAAATCCTGACCACTTATAAAACTGGATTTAAAAATCCCGACCAGTTATAGAAACTGGATTTAAAAATTCCGACCAGTTATGACACTAGATTTGAAAATCCCGACCTGTTATAGATACTTGATTTGAAAATCCTGACCAGTTATAAAAACTAGAGTTGAAAATCCCGACCAGTTATAAAAACTGGAATTGAAAATCCCGACCAGTTATAGAAACTGAAATTGAAAATCTTGACCAGTTATAGAAACTGGATTTGAAAATCCCGACCAGTTATAGAAACTGGATTTGAAAATCCCGACCAGTTATAAAATCTGTAATTGAAAATCCCGACCAGTTATAGAAACTGGATTTTAAAATCCCGACCAGTTATAGAAACTGGATTTGAAAATACCGACCAGTTATAGAAACTGGATTTGAAAATCCCGACCAGTTATAACACTGAATTTGAAAATCCCGACCAGTTATAGAAACTGGTTTTGAAAATCCCGACCAGTTGTAAAAACTGAATTTTGAAAATCCCGACCAGTTACAAAAACTGGATTTGAAAATCCCGACCAGTTATAAAAACTAGATTTGAAAATCCCGACCAGTTATAGAAACTGGATTCGAAAATCCCGACGAGTTATAGAAACTGGATTTGAAAATCCCTACCAGTTATAGAAACTAGATTTGAAAATCCCGACTAGTTATAAAACTGGATTTAAAAATCCCGACCAGTTATAGAAATTGGATTTGAAAATCCCGACCAGTTATAAAAACTGGATTTGAAAATCCCGACCACTTATAGAAACTGGATTTCAAAATACCGACCAGTTATAGAAACTGGATTTGAAAATCCCGACCAGTTATAGAAACTGGATTTGAAAATCCCGACCAGTTATAACACTGAATTTGAAAATCCCGACCAGTTATAAAAACTGGATTTGAAAATCCCGACCAGTTATAGAAACTGGATTTGAAAATCCTGACCAGTTATAGAAACTGAATTTGAAAATCCCGACCATTTATAGAAACTGGATTTGAAAATCATGATCAGTTATAACACTAGATTTGAAAATTCCGACCAATTATAAAACTGGATTTGAAAATCCCGACCAGTTATAAAAACTAGATTTGAAAATCCCGACCAGTTATAAAAACTAGATTTGAAAATCCCGACCAGTTATAGAAACTGGATTTGAAAATCCCGACCAGTTATAGAAACTGGATTTGAAAATCCCTACCAGTTATAGAAACTAGATTTGAAAATCCCGACTAGTTATAAAACTGGATTTAAAAATCCCGACCAGTTATAGAAATTGGATTTGAAAATCCCGACCAGTTATAAAAACTGGATTTGAAAATCCCGACCACTTATAGAAACTGGATTTCAAAATACCGACCAGTTATAGAAACTGGATTTGAAAATCCCGACCAGTTATAGAAACTGGATTTGAAAATCCCGACTAGTTATAAAACTGGATTTGAAAATCCTGACCAATTATAAAACTGGATTTAAAAATCCCGACCAGTTATAGAAACTGGATTTGAAAATCCCGACCAGTTATAAAACTGGATTTGAAAATCCCGACCAGTTATAGAAACTGGATTTAAAAATTCTGACTAGTTATGACACTAGATTTAAAAATTCCGACCAGTTATAGATACTGGATTTGAAAATCCCGACCAGTTATAAAAACTGGAGTTGAAAATCCAGACCATTTATAGAAACTGGATTTGAAAATCTCGACCAGTTATAGAAACTAGATTTCAAAATCCCGACCAGTTATAGAAACTGGATTTGAAAATCACGACTAGTTATAGAAACTGGATTTCAAAATCGCGACCAGTTATAGAAACTAGACTTCAAAATCCCGACCAGTTATAGAAACTGGATTTGAAAATCACGACTAGTTATAGAAACTGGATTTGAAAATCCCGACCAGTTATAGAAACTGGATTTCAAAATCCCGACCAGTTATAGAAACCGGATTTGAAAATCCCTATCAGTTATAAAAACTGGATTTGAAAATCCCGACCAGTTATAAAATCTGGAATTGAAAATCCCGACCAATTATAGAAACTAGATTTCAAAATCCCGACCAGTTATAGAAACTAGATTTGAAAATCCCGACCGGTTATAAAAACTGGATTTGAAAATCCCGACCAGTTATAGAAACTTGATTTGAAAATCCTGACCAGTTATAGAAACTAGATTTGAAAATCCCGACCAGTTATAAAAACTGGATTTGAAAATCCCGACCAGTTATAAAACTGGATTTGAAAATCCCGACCAGTTATAGAAACTGGATTTGAAAATCCTGATCAGTTATAACACTGGATTTGAAAATCCCGACCCGTTATAGAAACTGGATTTCAAAATCCCGACCAGTTATAGAAACTGGATTTGAAAATCCCGACCAGTTATAACACTGAATTTGAAAATCCCGACCGGTTATAAAAACTGGATTTGAAAATCCCGACCAGTTATAAAACTGGATTTGAAAATCCCGACCAGTTATAGAAACTGGATTTGAAAATCCTGATTAGTTATAACACTGGATTTGAAAATCTCGACCAATTATAAAACTAGATTTGAAAATCCCGACCAGTTATAGAAAATGGATTTGAAAATCCCGACCAGTTATAAAAACTGGATATGAAAATCCCGACCAGTTATAGAAACTGGATTTGAAAATCCCGACCAGTTATAACACTGAATTTGAAAATCCCGACCAGTTATAAAAACTGGATTTGAAAATCCCGACTAGTTATAAAAACTGGATTTGAAAATCCTGACCAGTTATAGAAACTGAATTTGAAAATCCTGACCAGTTATAAAAACTCGATTTGAAAATCCCGACCAGTTATAAAACTGGATTTGAAAATCGCGAGAAGTTATAGAAACTGAATTTGAAAATTCTGATCAGTTATAACACTAGATTTGAAAATCCCGACTAATTACAAAACAAGATTTGAAAATCCCGACCAGTTATAGAAAATGGATTTGAAAATCCCGACCAATTATAAAACTGGATTTGAAAATCCCGACTAGTTATAAAACTGGATTTGAAAATCCCGACGAGTTATAGAAGCTGAATTTGAAAATCCTGATCAGTTATAACACTGGATTTGAAAATCCCGACCATTTATAAAACTAGATTTGAAAATCCCGACCAGTTATAGAAAATGGATTTGAAAATCCCGACCAGTTATAAAACTGGATTTGAAAATCCCGACCAGTTATAAAACTGGATTTGAAAATCCCGACCAGTTATAAAACTAGATTTAAAAATCACGACCAGTTATAGAAACTGGATTTGAAAATCCCGACCAGTTATAAAACTGGATTTGAAAATCCTGACCAGTTATAGAAAATGGATTTGAAAATCCCGACCAGTTATAAAACTGGATTTGAAAATCCCGACCAGTTATAAAACTGGATTTAAAAATCCTGACCAGTTATAGAAACTGGATTTGAAAATCCTGACCACTTATAAAACTGGATTTGAAAATCCCGACCAGTTATAGAAACTGGATTTAAAAATTCCGACCAGTTATGACACTAGATTTGAAAATCCTGACCTGTTATAGATACTTGATTTGAAAATCCTGACCAGTTATAAAAACTAGAGTTGAAAATACCGACCAGTTATAAAAACTGGAATTGAAAATCCCGACCAGTTATAGAAACTGGAATTGAAAATCTCGACCAGTTATAGAAACTGGATTTGAAAATCCCGACCAGTTATAGAAACTGGATTTGAAAATCCCGACCAGTTATAAAATCTGGAATTGAAAATCCCGACCAGTTATAGAAACTGGATTTCAAAATCCCGACCAGTTATAGAAACTGGATTTGAAAATCCCTACCAGTTATAGAAACTAGATTTGAAAATCCCGACTAGTTATAAAACTGGATTTAAAAATCCCGACCAGTTATAGAAATTGGATTTGAAAATCCCGACCAGTTATAAAAACTGGATTTGAAAATCCCGACCACTTATAGAAACTGGATTTCAAAATACCGACCAGTTATAGAAACTGGATTTGAAAATCCCGACCAGTTATAGAAACTGGATTTGAAAATCCCGACCAGTTATAACACTGAATTTGAAAATCCCGACCAGTTATAAAAACTGGATTTGAAAATCCCGACCAGTTATAGAAACTGGATTTAAAAATCCTGACCAGTTATAGAAACTGAATTTGAAAATCCCGACCATTTATAGAAACTGGATTTGAAAATCATGATCAGTTATAACACTAGATTTGAAAATTCCGACCAATTATAAAACTGGATTTGAAAATCCCGACCAGTTATAAAAACTAGATTTGAAAATCCCGACCAGTTATAAAAACTAGATTTGAAAATCCCGACCAGTTATAGAAACTGGATTTGAAAATCCCGACCAGTTATAGAAACTGGATTTGAAAATCCCTACCAGTTATAGAAACTAGATTTGAAAATCCCGACTAGTTATAAAACTGGATTTAAAAATCCCGACCAGTTATAGAAATTGGATTTGAAAATCCCGACCAGTTATAAAAACTGGATTTGAAAATCCCGACCACTTATAGAAACTGGATTTCAAAATACCGACCAGTTATAGAAACTGGATTTGAAAATCCCGACCAGTTATAGAAACTGGATTTGAAAATCCCGACTAGTTATAAAACTGGATTTGAAAATCCTGACCAATTATAAAACTGGATTTAAAAATCCCGACCAGTTATAGAAACTGGATTTGAAAATCCCGACCAGTTATAAAACTGGATTTGAAAATCCCGACCAGTTATAGAAACTGGATTTAAAAATTCTGACTAGTTATGACACTAGATTTAAAAATTCCGACCAGTTATAGATACTGGATTTGAAAATCCCGACCAGTTATAAAAACTGGAGTTGAAAATCCAAACCATTTATAGAAACTGGATTTGAAAATCTCGACCAGTTATAGAAACTAGATTTCAAAATCCCGACCAGTTATAGAAACTGGATTTGAAAATCACGACTAGTTATAGAAACTGGATTTGAAAATCCCGACCAGTTATAGAAACTAGACTTCAAAATCCCGACCAGTTATAGAAACTGGATTTGAAAATCACGACTAGTTATAGAAACTGGATTTGAAAATCCCGACCAGTTATAGAAACTGGATTTCAAAATCCCGACCAGTTATAGAAACCGGATTTGAAAATCCCTATCAGTTATAAAAACTGGATTTGAAAATCCCGACCAGTTATAAAATCTGGAATTGAAAATCCCGACCAATTATAGAAACTAGATTTCAAAATCCCGACCAGTTATAGAAACTAGATTTGAAAATCCCGACCGGTTATAAAAACTGGATTTGAAAATCCCGACCAGTTATAGAAACTTGATTTGAAAATCCTGACCAGTTATAGAAACTAGATTTGAAAATCCCGACCAGTTATAAAAACTGGATTTGAAAATCCCGACCAGTTATAAAACTGGATTTGAAAATCCCGACCAGTTATAGAAACTGGATTTGAAAATCCTGATCAGTTATAACACTGGATTTGAAAATCCCGACCCGTTATAGAAACTGGATTTCAAAATCCCGACCAGTTATAGAAACTGGATTTGAAAATCCCGACCAGTTATAACACTGAATTTGAAAATCCCGACCGGTTATAAAAACTGGATTTGAAAATCCCGACCAGTTATAAAACTGGATTTGAAAATCCCGACCAGTTATAGAAACTGGATTTGAAAATCCTGATCAGTTATAACACTGGATTTGAAAATCTCGACCAATTATAAAACTAGATTTGAAAATCCCGACCAGTTATAGAAAATGGATTTGAAAATCCCGACCAGTTATAAAAACTGGATTTGAAAATCCCGACCATTTATAGAAACTGGATTTGAAAATCCCGACCAGTTATAACACTGAATTTGAAAATCCCGACCAGTTATAAAAACTGGATTTGAAAATCCCGACTAGTTATAAAAACTGGATTTGAAAATCCTGACCAGTTATAGAAACTGAATTTGAAAATCCTGACCAGTTATAAAAACTGGATTTGAAAATCCCGACCAGTTATAAAACTGGATTTGAAAATCGCGAGAAGTTATAGAAACTGAATTTGAAAATCCTGATCAGTTATAACACTAGATTTGAAAATCCCGACTAATTACAAAACAAGATTTGAAAATCCCGACCAGTTATAGAAAATGGATTTGAAAATCCCGACCAATTATAAAACTGGATTTGAAAATCCCGACTAGTTATAAAACTGGATTTGAAAATCCCGACGAGTTATAGAAGCTGAATTTGAAAATCCTGATCAGTTATAACACTGGATTTGAAAATCCCGACCATTTATAAAACTAGATTTGAAAATCCCGACCAGTTATAGAAAATGGATTTGAAAATCCCGACCAGTTATAAAACTGGATTTGAAAATCCCGACCAGTTATAAAACTGGATTTGAAAATCCCGACCAGTTATAAAACTAGATTTAAAAATCACGACCAGTTATAGAAACTGGATTTGAAAATCCCGACCAGTTATAAAACTGGATTTGAAAATCCTGACCAGTTATAGAAAATGGATTTGAAAATCCCGACTAGTTATAAAACTGGATTTGAAAATCCCGACCAGTTATAAAACTGGATTTAAAAATCCTGACCAGTTATAGAAACTATATTTGAAAATCCTGACCACTTATAAAACTGGATTTGAAAATCCCGACCAGTTATAGAAACTGGATTTAAAAATTCCGACCAGTTATGACACTAGATTTGAAAATCCTGACCTGTTATAGATACTTGATTTGAAAATCCTGACCAGTTATAAAAACTAGAGTTGAAAATACCGACCAGTTATAAAAACTGGAATTGAAAATCCCGACCAGTTATAGAAACTGGAATTGAAAATCTCGACCAGTTATAGAAACTGGATTTGAAAATCCCGACCAGTTATAGAAACTGGATTTGAAAATCCCGACCAGTTATAAAATCTGGAATTGAAAATCCCGACCAGTTATAGAAACTGGATTTCAAAATCCCGACCAGTTATAGAAACTGGATTTGAAAATCCCGACCAGTTATAGAAACTGGATTTGAAAATCCCGACCAGTTATAACACTGAATTTGAAAATCCTGACCAGTTATAGAAACTGGATTTGAAAATCCCGACCAGTTATAACACTGATTTTGAAAATCATGACCGGTTATAAAAACTGGATTTGAAAATCCCGACCAGTTATAGAAACTTGATTTGAAAATCCTGACCAGTTATAGAAACTGGATTTGAAAATCCCGACTAGTTATAAAAACTGGATTTGAAAATCCCTACCAGTTATAAAACTGGATTTGAAAATCGCGAACAGTTATAGAAACTGGATTTGAAAATCCTGATCAGTTATAACACTGGATTTGAAAATTCCGACCAATTATAAAACTAGATTTGAAAATCACGACCAGTTATGACACTAGATTTGGAAATCACGACCAGTTATAGAAACTGGATTTGAAAATCCCGACCAGTTATAGAAACTGGATTTGAAAATCCCGACCAGTTATAGAAACTGGATTTGAAAATCTCGACCAGTTGTAAAAACTGAATTTTGAAAATCCTGACCAGTTACAAAAACTGGATTTGAAAATTCCGACCAGTTATAAAAACTAGATTTGAAAATCCCGACCAGTTATAGAAACTCGATTTGAAAATCCCAACCAGTTATAGAAACTGGATTTGAAAATCCGACCAGTTATAGAAACTAGATTTGAAAATCCCGACCAGTTATAAAACTGGATTTGAAAATCCCGACCAGTTATAGAAACTGGATTTGAAAATCCAGACCAGTTATAAAATCTAGAATTGAAAATCCCGACCAGTTATAGAAACTGGATTTCAAAATCCCGACCAGTTATAGAAACTTGTTTTGAAAATCCCGACCAGTTATAGAAACTGAATTTGAAAATCCCGACCAGTTATAAACACTGGATTTGAAAATCCCGACCAGTTATAAAACTGGATTTGAAAATCGCGAGGAGTTATAGAAACTGAATTTGAAAATCCTGATCAGTTATAACACTAGATTTGAAAATCCCGACTAATTACAAAACAAGATTTGAAAATCCCGACCAGTTATAGAAAATGGATTTGAAAATCCCGACCAGTTATAAAACTGGATTTGAAAATCCCGACTAGTTATAAAACTGGATTTGAAAATCCCGACGAGTTATAGAAGCTGAATTTGAAAATCCCGACTAGTTATAAATCTGGATTTGAAAATCCCGACGAGTTATAGAAGCTGAATTTGAAAATCCTAATCAGTTATAACACTGGATTTGAAAATCCCGACCAATTATAAAACTAGATTTGAAAATCCTGACCAGTTATAGAAAATGGATTTGAAAATCCCGACCAGTTATAAAAACTGGATTTGAAAATCCCGACCAGTTATAAAAACTGGATTTCAAAATCCCGACCAGTTATAGAAACTGGATTTGAAAATCCCGACCAGTTATAGAAACTGGATTTGAAAATCCCGACCAGTTATAACACTGAATTTGAAAATCCCGACCAGTTATAAAAACTGGATTTGAAAATCCCGACCAGTTATAAAAACTGAATTTGAAAATCCTGACCAGTTATAGAAACTGAATTTGAAAATCCTGACCAGTTATAAAAACTGGATTTGAAAATCCTGACCAGTTATAGAAACTGGATTTGAAAATCCCGACCAGTTATAAACACTGGATTTGAAAATCCTGACCAGTTATAAAACTGGATTTGAAAATCCCGACGAGTTATAGAAACTGAATTTGAAAATCATGATCAGTTATAACACTGGATTTGAAAATCCCGACCAATTATAAAACTAGATTTGAAAATCCCGACTAGTTATAGAAAATGGATTTGAAAATCCCGACCAGTTATAATACTGGATTTGAAAATCCCGACCAGTTATAAAACTGGATTTAAAAATCCCGACCAGTTATAGAAACTGGATTTGAAAATCCCGACCAGTTATAAAACTGGATTTGAAAATCCTGACCAGTTATAGAAAATGGATTTGAAAATCCCAACCAGTTATAAAACTGGATTTGAAAATCCCGACCAGTTATAAAACTGGATTTAAAAATCCTGACCAGTTATAGAAACTGGATTTGAAAATCCTGACCACTTATAAAACTGGATTTAAAAATCCCGACCAGTTATGGAAACTGGATTTAAAAATTCCGACCAGTTATGACACTAGATTTGAAAATCCCGACCTGTTATAGATACTTGATTTGAAAATCCTGACCAGTTATAAAAACTAGAGTTGAAAATCCCGACCAGTTATAAAAACTGTAATTGAAAATCCCGACCAGTTATAGAAACTGGAATTGAAAATTTCGACCAGTTATAGAAACTGGATTTGAAAATCCCGACCAGTTATAGAAACTGGATTTGAAAATCCCGACCAGTTATAAAATCTGGAATTGAAAATCCCGACCAGTTATAGAAACTGGATTTCAAAATCCCGACCAGTTATAGAAACTGGATTTGAAAATCCCGACCAGTTATAGAAACTGGATTTGAAAATCCCGACCAGTTATAACACTGAATTTGAAAATCCCGACCAGTTATAGAAACTGGATTTGAAAATCCCGACCAGTTATAACACTGAATTTGAAAATCATGACCGGTTATAAAAACTGGATTTAAAAATCCCGACCAGTTATAGAAACTTGATTTGAAAATCCTGACCAGTTATAGAAACTGGATTTGAAAATCCCGACAAGTTATAAAAACTGGATTTGAAAATCCCGACCAGTTATAAAACTGGATTTTGAAAATCGCGAACAGTTATAGAAACTGGATTTGAAAATCCTGATAAGTTATAACACTGGATTTGAAAATTCTGACCAATTATAAAACTAGATTTGAAAATCGGGACCTGTTATAGAAACTGGATTTGAAAATCCCGACCAGTTATAAATCTGGATTTGAAAATTCCAACCAGTTATAAAACTAGATTTAAAAATCCCGACCAGTTATAGAAACTGCATTTGAAAATCCTGACCAGTTATAAAACTGGATTTGAAAATCCCGACCAGTTATAGAAATTGAATTTGAAAATCACGACCAGTTATGACACTAGATTTGGAAATCACGACCAGTTATAGAAACTGGATTTGAAAATCCCGACCAGTTATAGAAACAGGATTTGAAAATCCCGACCAGTTATAGAAACTGGATTTGAAAATCCCGACCAGTTGTAAAAACTGGATTTGAAAATCCTGATCAGTTATAACACTGGATTTGAAAATCCCGACCAGTTATAGAAACTGGATTTCAAAATCCCGACCAGTTATAGAAACTGGATTTGAAAATCCCGACCAGTTATAACACTGAATTTGAAAATCCCGACCGGTTATAAAAACTGGATTTGAAAATCCCGACCAGTTATAAAACTGGATTTGAAAATCCCGACCAGTTATAGATACTGGATTTGAAAATCCTGATCAGTTATAACACTGGATTTGAAAATCCCGACCAATTATAAAACTGAATTTGAAAATCCCGACCAGTTATAGAAACTGGATTTAAAAATTCCGACCAGTTATGACACTAGATTTGAAAATCCCAACCTGTTATAGATACTTGATTTGAAAATCATGACCAATTATAAAACTAGATTTGAAAATCCCGACCAATTATAAAACTGGATTTGAAAATCCCGACCAGTTATAAAAACTGGATTTGAAAATCCAGACCAGTTATAAAATCTAGAATTGAAAATCCCGACCAGTTATAGAAACTGTATTTCAAAATCCCGACCAGTTATAGAAACTGGATTTGAAAATCCCGACCAGTTATAGAAACTGGATTTGAAAATCCCGACCAGTTATAACACTGAATTTGAAAATCCCGACCGGTTATAAAAACTGGATTTGAAAATCCCGACCAGTTATAGAAACTTGATTTGAAAATCCTGACCAGTTGTAGAAACTGGATTTGAAAATCCCGACCAGTTATAAAAACTGGATTTGAAAATCCCGACAAATTATAAAACTGGATTTGAAAATCCCGACCAGTTATAGAAACTGGATTTGAAAATCCAGATCAGTTATAACGCTGAATTTAAAAATCTCGACCAGTTATAAAACTAGATTTGAAAATCGGGACCTCTTATAGAAACTGGATTTGAAAATCCCGACCAGTTATAAATCTGGATTTGAAAATCCCAACCAGTTATAAAACTAGATTTAAAAATCCCGACCAGTTATAGAAATTGCATTTGAAAATCCTGACCAGTTATAAAACTGGATTTGAAAATCCCGACCAGTTATAGAAATTGGATTTGAAAATCCTGACCAGTTATGACACTAGATTTGGAAATCACGACTAGTTATAGAAACTAGATTTGAAAATCCCGACCAGTTATAAAAACTGGATTTGAAAATCCCGACCAGTTATAGAAACTGGATTTGAAAATCCCGACCAGTTATAGAAACTGGATTTGAAAATCCCGACTAGTTATAAAAACTGGATTTGAAAATCCTGATCAGTTATAACACTGGATTTGAAAATCTCGACCAATTATAAAACTAGATTTGAAAATCCCGACTAGTTATAGAAAATGGATTTGAAAATCCCGACCAGTTATAAAATTGGATTTGAAAATCCCGACCAGTTATAAAACTGGATTTAAAAATCCCGACCAGTTATAGAAACTGGATTTGAAAATCCCGACCAGTTATAAAACTGGATTTGAAAATCCTGACCAGTTATAGAAAATGGATTTGAAAATCCCAACCAGTTATAAAACTGGATTTGAAAATCCCGACCAGTTATAAAACTGGATTTAAAAATTCTGACCAGTTATAGAAACTGGATTTGAAAATCCTGACCACTTATAAAACTGGATTTGAAAATCCCGACCAGTAATAGAAACTGGATTTAAAAATTCCGACCAGTTATGACACTAGATTTGAAAATCCCGACCTGTTATAGATACGTGATTTGAAAATCCTGACCAGTTATAAAAACTAGAGTTGAAAATCCCGACCAGTTATAAAAACTGTAATTGAAAATCCCGACCAGTTATAGAAACTGGAATTGAAAATTTCGACCAGTTATAGAAACTGGATTTGAAAATCACGACCAGTTATAGAAACTGGATTTGAAAATCCCGACCAGTTATAAAATCTGGAATTGAAAATCCCGACCAGTTATAAAAACTGGATTTCAAAATCCCGACCAGTTATAGAAACTGGATTTGAACATCCCGACCAGTTATAGAAACTGGATTTGAAAATCCCGACCAGTTATAACACTGAATTTGAAAATCCCGACCAGTTATAGAAACTGGATTTGAAAATCCCGACCAGTTATAACACTGAATTTGAAAATCATGACCGGTTATAAAAACTGGATTTGAAAATCCCGACCAGTTATAGAAACTTGATTTGAAAATCCTGACCAGTTATAGAAACTGGATTTGAAAATCCCGACAAGTTATAAAAACTGGATTTGAAAATCCCGACCAGTTATAAAACTGGATTTTGAAAATCGCGAACAGTTATAGAAACTGGATTTGAAAATCCTGATCAGTTATAACACTGGATTTGAAAATTCTGACCAATTATAAAACTAGATTTGAAAATCGGGACCTGTTATAGAAACTGGATTTGAAAATCCCGACCAGTTATAAATCTGGATTTGAAAATTCCAACCAGTTATAAAACTAGATTTAAAAATCCCGACCAGTTATAGAAACTGCATTTGAAAATCCTGACCAGTTATAAAACTGGATTTGAAAATCCCGACCAGTTATAGAAATTGAATTTGAAAATCACGACCAGTTATGACACTAGATTTGGAAATCACGACCAGTTATAGAAACTGGATTTGAAAATCCCGACCAGTTATAGAAACTGGATTTGAAAATCCCGACCAGTTATAGAAACTGGATTTGAAAATCCCGACCAGTTGTAAAAACTGGATTTGAAAATCCTGATCAGTTATAACACTGGATTTGAAAATCCCGACCAGTTATAGAAACTGGATTTCAAAATCCCGACCAGTTATAGAAACTGGATTTGAAAATCCCGACCAGTTATAACACTGAATTTGAAAATCCCGACCGGTTATAAAAACTGGATTTGAAAATCCCGACCAGTTATAAAACTGGATTTGAAAATCCCGACCAGTTATAGATACTGGATTTGAAAATCCTGATCAGTTATAACACTGGATTTGAAAATCCCGACCAATTATAAAACTGAATTTGAAAATCCTGACCAGTTATAGAAACTGGATTTAAAAATTCCGACCAGTTATGACACTAGATTTGAAAATCCCAACCTGTTATAGATACTTGATTTGAAAATCATGACCAATTATAAAACTAGATTTGAAAATCCCGACCAGTTATAAAACTGGATTTGAAAATCCCGACCAGTTATAAAAACTGGATTTGAAAATCCAGACCAGTTATAAAATCTAGAATTGAAAATCCCGACCAGTTATAGAAACTGCATTTCAAAATCCCGACCAGTTATAGAAACTGGATTTGAAAATCCCGACCAGTTATAGAAACTGGATTTGAAAATCCCGACCAGTTATAACACTGAATTTGAAAATCCCGACCGGTTATAAAAACTGGATTTGAAAATCCCGACCAGTTATAGAAACTTGATTTGAAAATCCTGACCAGTTATAGAAACTGGATTTGAAAATCCCGACCAGTTATAAAAACTGGATTTGAAAATCCCGACAAATTATAAAACTGGATTTGAAAATCCCGACCAGTTATAGAAACTGGATTTGAAAATCCTGATCAGTTATAACGCTGAATTTAAAAATCTCGACCAGTTATAAAACTAGATTTGAAAATCGGGACCTCTTATAGAAACTGGATTTGAAAATCCCGACCAGTTATAAATCTGGATTTGAAAATCCCAACCAGTTATAAAACTAGATTTAAAAATCCCGACCAGTTATAGAAACTGCATTTGAAAATCCTGACCAGTTATAAAACTGGATTTGAAAATCCCGACCAGTTATAGAAATTGAATTTGAAAATCCTGACCAGTTATGACACTAGATTTGGAAATCACGACTAGTTATAGAAACTAGATTTGAAAATCCCGACCAGTTATAGAAACTGGATTTGAAAATCCCGACCAGTTATAGAAACTGGATTTGAAAATCCCGACCAGTTATAGAAACTGGATTTGAAAATCCCGACCAGTTATAGAAACTGGATTTGAAAATCCCGACCAATTATAGAAACTAGATTTGAAAATCTCGACCAGTTATAAAACTGGATTTGAAAATCCCGACCAGTTATAGAAACTGGATTTGAAAATCCCGACCAGTTATAAAAACTAGATTTGAAAATCCCGACGAGTTATAAAAACTGGATTTGAAAATCCCGACCAGTTATAGAAACTGGATTTGAAAATCCCGACCAGTTATAACACTGAATTTGAAAATCCCGACCAGTTATAACACTGAATTTGAAAATACCGACCAGTTATAAAAACTGGATTTGAAAATCCCGACCAGTTATAGAAACTAGATTTGAAAATCCCGACCGGTTATAAAAACTGGATTTGAAAATCCCGACCAGTTATAGAAAATTGATTTGAAAATCCTGACCAGTTATAGAAACTGGATTTGAAAATCCCGACCAGTTATAAAAACTGGATTTGAAAATCCCGACCAGTTATAAAACTGGATTTGAAAATCCCGACCAGTTATAGAAACTGGATTTGAAAATCCTGATCAGTTATAACACTGGATTTGAAAATCCCGACCAGTTATAGAAACTGGATTTCAAAATCCCGACCAGTTATAGAAACTGGATTTGAAAATCCCGACCAGTTATAACACTGAATTTGAAAATCCCGACCGGTTATAAAAACTGGATTTGAAAATCCCGACCAGTTATAAAACTGGATTTGAAAATCCCGACCAGTTATAGATACTGGATTTGAAAATCCCGACCAGTTATAAAAACTGGATTTGAAAATCCCGACAAATTATAAAACTGGATTTGAAAATCCCGACCAGTTATAGAAACTGGATTTCAAAATCCTGATCGGTTATAACGCTGGATTTAAAAATCTCGACCAATTATAAAACTAGATTTGAAAATCGGGACCTCTTATAGAAACTGGATTTGAAAATCCCGACCAGTTATAAATCTGTATTTGAAAATCCCAACCAGTTATAAAACTAGATTTAAAAATCCCGACCAGTTATAGAAACTGCATTTGAAAATCCTGACCAGTTATAAAAGTGGATTTGAAAATCCCGACCAGTTATAGAAATTGGATTTGAAAATCCTGACCAGTTATGACACTAGATTTGGAAATCACGACTAGTTATAGAAACTGGATTTGAAAATCCCGACCAGTTATAGAAACTGGATTTGAAAATCCCGACCAGTTATAGAAACTGGATTTGAAAATCCCGACCAGTTATAGAAACTGGATTTGAAAATCCCGACCAGTTATAGAAACTGGATTTGAAAATCCCGACCAGTTATAAAAACTGAATTTGAAAATCCCAACCAGTTATAGAAACTGGATTTCAAAATCCCGACCAGTTATAGAAACTGGAGTTGAAAATTCCGACCAGTTATAACACTGAATTTGAAAATCCCGACCAGTTATAAAAACTGGATTTGAAAATCCCGACCAGTTATAGAGACTGGATTTGAAAATCCTGACCAGTTATAGAAACTGAATTTGAAAATCCCGACCAGTTATAAAAACTGGATTTGAAAATCCCGACCAGTTATAAAACTGGATTTGAAAATCCCGACCAGTTATAAAACTGGATTTAAAAATCCCGACCAGTTATAGAAACTGGATTTGAAAATCCCGACCAGTTATAGAAACTGAATTTTAAAATCCTGACCAGTTATAAAACTGGATTTGAAAATCCCGACCAGTTATAGAAACTGGATTTAAAAATCCCGACCAGTTATGACACTAGATTTGAAAATCCTGACCTGTTATAGATACTTGATTTGAAAATCCCGACCAGTTATAAAAACTGGAGTTGAAAATACCGACCAGTTATAGAAACTGGATTTGAAAATCCCGATCAGTTATAGAAACTGGATTTGAAAATCTCGACCAGTTATAGAAACTGGATTTGAAACTCCGACCAGTTATAGAAACTGGATTTAAAAATCCCGACCAGTTATAGAAACTGGATTTGAAAATCCCGACCAGTTATAACACTGGATTTGAAAATCCCGACCAGTTATAAAACTGGATTTGAAAATCGCGAGGAGTTATAGAAACTGAATTTGAAAATCCTGATCAGTTATAACACTAGATTTGAAAATCCCGACTAATTACAAAACAAGATTTGAAAATCCCGACCAGTTATAGAAAATGGATTTGAAAATCCCGACCAGTTATAAAACTGGATTTGAAAATCCCGACTAGTTATAAAACTGGATTTGAAAATCCCGACGAGTTATAGAAGCTGAATTTGAAAATCCTAATCAGTTATAACACTGGATTTGAAAATCCCGACCAATTATAAAACTAGATTTGAAAATCCTGACCAGTTATAGAAAATGGATTTGAAAATCCCGACCAGTTATAAAAACTGGATTTAAAAATCCCGACCAGTTATAGAAACTGGATTTGAAAATCCCGACCAGTTATAGAAACTGGATTTGAAAATCCCGACCAGTTATAGAAACTGAATTTGAAAATCCCGACCAGTTATAAAAACTGGATTTGAAAATCCCGACCAGTTATAAAAACTGAATTTGAAAATCCTGACCAGTTATAGAAACTGAATTTGAAAATCCTAACCAGTTATAAAAACTGGATTTGAAAATCCTGACCAGTTATAGAAACTGGATTTGAAAATCCCGACCAGTTATAAACACTGGATTTGAAAATCCTGACCAGTTATAAAACTGGATTTGAAAATCCCGACGAGTTATAGAAACTGAATTTGAAAATCATGATCAGTTATAACACTGGATTTGAAAATCCCGACCAATTATAAAACTAGATTTGAAAATCCCGACTAGTTATAGAAAATGGATTTGAAAATTCCGACCAGTTATAAAACTGGATTTGAAAATCCCGACCAGTTATAAAACTGGATTTAAAAATCCCGACCAGTTATAGAAACTGGATTTGAAAATCCCGACCAGTTATAAAACTGGATTTGAAAATCCTGACCAGTTATGGAAAATGGATTTGAAAATCCCAACCAGTTATAAAACTGGATTTGAAAATCCCGACCAGTTATAAAACTGGATTTAAAAATCCTGACCAGTTATAGAAACTGGATTTGAAAATCCTGACCACTTATAAAACTGGATTTGAAAATCCCGACCAGTTATAGAAACTGGATTTAAAAATTCCGACCAGTTATGACACTAGATTTGAAAATCCCGACCTGTTATAGATACTTGATTTGAAAATCCTGACCAGTTATAAAAACTAGAGTTGAAAATCCCGACCAGTTATAAAAACTGTAATTGAAAATCCCGACCAGTTATAGAAACTGGAATTGAAAATTTCGACCAGTTACAGAAACTGGATTTGAAAATCCCGACCAGTTATAGAAACTGGATTTGAAAATCCCGACCAGTTATAAAATCTGGAATTGAAAATCCCGACCAGTTATAGAAACTGGATTTTAAAATCCCGACCAGTTATAGAAACTGGATTTGAAAATCCCGACCAGTTATAAAAACTAGATTTGAAAATCCCGACCAGTTATAACACTGAATTTGAAAATCCCGACTAGTTATAGAAACTGGATTTGAAAATCCCGACCAGTTATAACACTGAATTTGAAAATCATGACCGGTTATAAAAACTGGATTTGAAAATCCCGACCAGTTATAGAAACTTGATTTGAAAATCCTGACCAGTTATAGAAACTGGATTTGAAAATCCCGACAAGTTATAAAAACTGGATTTGAAAATCCCGACCAGTTATAAAACTGGATTTTGAAAATCGCGAACAGTTATAGAAACTGGATTTGAAAATCCTGATCAGTTATAACACTGGATTTGAAAATTCCGACCAATTATAAAACTAGATTTGAAAATCGGGACCTGTTATAGAAACTGGATTTGAAAATCCCGACCAGTTATAAATCTGGATTTAAAAATTCCAACCAGTTATAAAACTAGATTTAAAAATCCCGACCAGTTATAGAAACTGCATTTGAAAATCTTGACCAGTTATAAAACTGGATTTGAAAATCCCGACCAGTTATAGAAATTGAATTTGAAAATCACGACCAGTTATGACACTAGATTTGGAAATCACGACCAGTTATAGAAACTGGATTTGAAAATCCCGACCAGTTATAAAAACTGGATTTGAAAATCCCGACCAGTTATAGAAACTGGATTTGAAAATCCCGACCAGTTGTAAAAACTGGATTTGAAAATCCTGATCAGTTATAACACTGGATTTGAAAATCCCGACCAATTATAGAAACTGGATTTCAAAATCCCGACCAGTTATAGAAACTGGATTTGAAAATCCCGACCAGTTATAACACTGAATTTGAAAATCCCGACCGGTTATAAAAACTGGATTTGAAAATCCCGACCAGTTATAAAACAGGATTTGAAAATCCCGACCAGTTATAGATACTGGATTTGAAAATCCTGACCAGTTATAACACTGGATTTGAAAATCCCGACCAATTATAAAACTGAATTTAAAAATCCCGACCAGTTATAGAAACTGGATTTAAAAATTCCGACCAGTTATGACACTAGATTTGAAAATCCCAACCTGTTATAGATACTTGATTTGAAAATCATGACCAATTATAAAACTAGATTTGAAAATCCCGACCAGTTATAAAACTGGATTTGAAAATCCCGACCAGTTATAAAAACTGGATTTGAAAATCCAGACCAGTTATAAAATCTAGAATTGAAAATCCCGACCAGTTATAGAAACTGCATTTCAAAATCCCGACCAGTTATAGAAACTGGATTTGAAAATCCCGACCAGTTATAGAAACTGGATTTGAAAATCCCGACCAGTTATAACACTGAATTTGAAAATCCCGACCGGTTATAAAAACTGGATTTGAAAATCCCGACCAGTTATAGAAACTTGATTTGAAAATCCTGACCAGTTATAGAAACTGGATTTGAAAATCCCGACCAGTTATAAAAACTGGATTTGAAAATCCCGACAAATTATAAAACTGGATTTGAAAATCCCGACCAGTTATAGAAACTTCATTTGAAAATCCTGACCAGTTATAAAACTGGATTTGAAAATCCCGACCAGTTATAGAAATTGGATTTGAAAATCCTGACCAGTTATGACACTAGATTTGGAAATCACGACTAGTTATAGAAACTAGATTTGAAAATCCCGACCAGTTATAGAAACTGGATTTGAAAATCGGGACCTCGTATAGAAACTGGATTTGAAAATCCCGACCAGTTATAAATCTGGATTTGAAAATCCCAACCAGTTATAAAACTAGATTTAAAAATCCCGACCAGTTATAGAAACTGCATTTGAAAATCCTGACCAGTTATAAAACTGGATTTGAAAATCCCGACCAGTTATAGAAATTGGATTTGAAAATCCTGACCAGTTATGACACTAGATTTGGAAATCACGACTAGTTATAGAAACTAGATTTGAAAATACCGACCAGTTATAGAAAATGGATTTGAAAATCCCGACCAGTTATAGAAACTGGATTTGAAAATTCCGACCAGTTATAGAAACTGGATTTGAAAATCCCGACCAGTTATAGAAACTGGATTTGAAAATCCCGACCAGTTATAGAAACTAGATTTGAAAATCTCGACCAGTTATAAAACTGGATTTGAAAATCCCGACCAGTTATAGAAACTGGATTTGAAAATCCCGACCAGTTATAAAAACTGGATTTGAAAATCCTGACGAGTTATAAAAACTGGATTTGAAAATCCCGACCAGTTATAGAAACTGGATTTGAAAATCCCGACCAGTTATAACACTGAATTTGAAAATCCCGACCAGTTATAACACTGAATTTGAAAATACCGACCAGTTATAAAAACTGGATTTGAAAATCCCGACCAGTTATAGAAACTAGATTTGAAAATCCCGACCGGTTATAAAAACTGGATTTGAAAATCCCGACCAGTTATAGAAACTTGATTTGAAAATCCTGACCAGTTATAGAAACTGGATTTGAAAATCCCGACCAGTTATAAAAACTGGATTTGAAAATCCCGACTAGTTATAAAACTGGATTTGAAAATCCCGACCAGTTATAGAAACTGGATTTGAAAATCCTGATCATTTATAACACTGGATTTGAAAATCCCGACCAGTTATAGAAACTGGATTTCAAAATCCCGACCAGTTATAGAAACTGGATTTGAAAATCCCGACCAGTTATAACACTGAATTTGAAAATCCCGACCGGTTATAAAAACTGGATTTGAAAATCCCGACCAGTTATAAAACTGGATTTGAAAATCCCGACCAGTTATAGATACTGGATTTGAAAATCCCGACCAGTTATAAAAACTGGATTTGAAAATCCCGACAAATTATAAAACTGGATTTGAAAATCCCGACCAGTTATAGAAACTGGATTTGAAAATCCTGATCGGTTATAACGCTGGATTTAAAAATCTCGACCAATTATAAAACTAGATTTGAAAATCGGGACCTCTTATAGAAACTGGATTTGAAAATCCCGACTAGTTATAAATCTGGATTTGAAAATCCCAACCAGTTATAAAACTAGATTTAAAAATCCCGACCAGTTATAGAAACTGCATTTGAAAATCCTGACCAGTTATAAAAGTGGATTTGAAAATCCCGACCAGTTATAGAAATTGGATTTGAAAATCCTGACCTGTTATGACACTAGATTTGGAAAACACGACCAGTTATAGAAACTGGATTTCAAAATCGCGACCAGTTATAGAAACTCGAGTTGAAAATTCCGACCAGTTATAACACTGAATTTGAAAATCCCGACCAGTTATAAAAACTGGATTTGAAAATCCCGACCAGTTATAGAGACTGGATTTGAAAATCCTGACCAGTTATAGAAACTGAATTTGAAAATCCCGACCAGTTATAAAAACTGGATTTGAAAATCCTAATCAGTTATAACACTGGATTTGAAAATCCCGACCAATTATAAAACTAGATTTGAAAATCCTGACCAGTTATAGAAAATGGATTTGAAAATCCCGACCAGTTATAAAAACTGGATTTGAAAATCCCGACCAGTTATAAAAACTGGATTTCAAAATCCCGACCAGTTATAGAAACTGGATTTGAAAATCCCGACCAGTTATAGAAACTGGATTTGAAAATCCCGACCAGTTATAACACTGAATTTGAAAATCCCGACCAGTTATAAAAACTGGATTTGAAAATCCCGACGAGTTATAGAAACTGGAGTTGAAAATTCCGACCAGTTATAACACTGAATTTGAAAATCCCGACCAGTTATAAAAACTGGATTTGAAAATCCCGACCAGTTATAGAGACTGAATTTGAAAATCCTGACCAGTTATAAAACTGAATTTGAAAATCCCGACGAGTTATAGAAGCTGAATTTGAAAATCCTAATCAGTTATAACACTGGATTTAAAAATCCCGACCAATTATAAAACTAGATTTGAAAATCCTGACCAGTTATAGAAAATGGATTTGAAAATCCCGACCAGTTATAAAAACTGGATTTGAAAATCCCGACCAGTTATAAAAACTGGATTTCAAAATCCCGACCAGTTATAGAAACTGGATTTGAAAATCCCGACCAGTTATAGAAACTGGATTTGAAAATCCCGACCAGTTATAACACTGAATTTGAAAATCCCGACCAGTTATAAAAACTGGATTTGAAAATCCCGACCAGTTATAAAAACTGAATTTGAAAATCCTGACCAGTTATAGAAACTGAATTTGAAAATCCTGACCAGTTATAAAAACTGGATTTGAAAATCCTGACCAGTTATAGAAACTGGATTTGAAAATCCCGACCAGTTATAAACACTGGATTTGAAAATCCTGACCAGTTATAAAACTGGATTTGAAAATCCCGACGAGTTATAGAAACTGAATTTGAAAATCATGATCAGTTATAACACTGGATTTGAAAATCCCGACCAATTATAAAACTAAATTTGAAAATACCGACCAGTTATAAAAACTGGATTTGAAAATCCCGACCAGTTATAGAAACTAGATTTGAAAATCCCGACCGGTTATAAAAACTGGATTTGAAAATCCCGACCAGTTATAGAAACTTGATTTGAAAATCCTGACCAGTTATAGAAACTGGATTTGAAAATCCCGACCAGTTATAAAAACTGGATTTGAAAATCCCGACTAGTTATAAAACTGGATTTGAAAATCCCGACCAGTTATAGAAACTGGATTTGAAAATCCTGATCATTTATAACACTGGATTTGAAAATCCCGACCAGTTATAGAAACTGGATTTCAAAATCCCGACCAGTTATAGAAACTGGATTTGAAAATCCCGACCAGTTATAACACTGAATTTGAAAATCCCGACCGGTTATAAAAACTGGATTTGAAAATCCCGACCAGTTATAAAACTGGATTTGAAAATCCCGACCAGTTATAGATACTGGATTTGAAAATCCCGACCAGTTATAAAAACTGGATTTGAAAATCCCGACAAATTATAAAACTGGATTTGAAAATCCCGACCAGTTATAGAAACTGGATTTGAAAATCCTGATCGGTTATAACGCTGGATTTAAAAATCTCGACCAATTATAAAACTAGATTTGAAAATCGGGACCTCTTATAGAAACTGGATTTGAAAATCCCGACTAGTTATAAATCTGGATTTGAAAATCCCAACCAGTTATAAAACTAGATTTAAAAATCCCGACCAGTTATAGAAACTGCATTTGAAAATCCTGACCAGTTATAAAAGTGGATTTGAAAATCCCGACCAGTTATAGAAATTGGATTTGAAAATCCTGACCTGTTATGACACTAGATTTGGAAAACACGACTAGTTATAGAAACTGGATTTGAAAATCCCGACCAGTTATAGAAACTGGATTTGAAAATCCCGACAAGTTATAGAAACTGGATTTGAAAATCCCGACCAGTTATAGAAACTGGATTTCAAAATCCCGACCAGTTATAGAAACTCGAGTTGAAAATTCCGACCAGTTATAACACTGAATTTGAAAATCCCGACCAGTTATAAAAACTGGATTTGAAAATCCCGACCAGTTATAGAGACTGGATTTGAAAATCCTGACCAGTTATAGAAACTGAATTTGAAAATCCCGACCAGTTATAAAAACTGGATTTGAAAATCCTAATCAGTTATAACACTGGATTTGAAAATCCCGACCAATTATAAAACTAGATTTGAAAATCCTGACCAGTTATAGAAAATGGATTTGAAAATCCCGACCAGTTATAAAAACTGGATTTGAAAATCCCGACCAGTTATAAAAACTGGATTTCAAAATCCCGACCAGTTATAGAAACTGGATTTGAAAATCCCGACCAGTTATAGAAACTGGATTTGAAAATCCCGACCAGTTATAACACTGAATTTGAAAATCCCGACCAGTTATAAAAACTGGATTTGAAAATCCCGACGAGTTATAGAAACTGGAGTTGAAAATTCCGACCAGTTATAACACTGAATTTGAAAATCCCGACCAGTTATAAAAACTGGATTTGAAAATCCCGACCAGTTATAGAGACTGAATTTGAAAATCCTGACCAGTTATAAAACTGAATTTGAAAATCCCGACGAGTTATAGAAGCTGAATTTGAAAATCCTAATCAGTTATAACACTGGATTTGAAAATCCCGACCAATTATAAAACTAGATTTGAAAATCCTGACCAGTTATAGAAAATGGATTTGAAAATCCCGACCAGTTATAAAAACTGGATTTGAAAATCCCGACCAGTTATAAAAACTGGATTTCAAAATCCCGACCAGTTATAGAAACTGGATTTGAAAATCCCGACCAGTTATAGAAACTGGATTTGAAAATCCCGACCAGTTATAACACTGAATTTGAAAATCCCGACCAGTTATAAAAACTGGATTTGAAAATCCCGACCAGTTATAAAAACTGAATTTGAAAATCCTGACTAGTTATAGAAACTGAATTTGAAAATCCTGACCAGTTATAAAAACTGGATTTGAAAATCCTGACCAGTTATAGAAACTGGATTTGAAAATTCCGACCAGTTATAAACACTGGATTTGAAAATCCTGACCAGTTATAAAACTGGATTTGAAAATCCCGACGAGTTATAGAAACTGAATTTGAAAATCATGATCAGTTATAACACTGGATTTGAAAATCCCGACCAATTATAAAACTAGATTTGAAAATCCCGACTAGTTATAGAAAATGGATTTGAAAATTCCGACCAGTTATAAAACTGGATTTGAAAATCCCGACCAGTTATAAAACTGGATTTAAAAATCCCGACCAGTTATAGAAACTGGATTTGAAAATCCCGACCAGTTATAAAACTGGATTTGAAAATCCTGACCAGTTATGGAAAATGGATTTGAAAATCCCAACCAGTTATAAAACTGGATTTGAAAATCCCGACCAGTTATAAAACTGGATTTAAAAATCCTGACCAGTTATAGAAACTGGATTTGAAAATCCTGACCACTTATAAAACTGGATTTGAAAATCCCGACCAGTTATAGAAACTGGATTTAAAAATTCCGACCAGTTATGACACTAGATTTGAAAATCCCGACCTGTTATAGATACTTGATTTGAAAATCCTGACCAGTTATAAAAACTAGAGTTGAAAATCCCGACCAGTTATAAAAACTGTAATTGAAAATCCCGACCAGTTATAGAAACTGGAATTGAAAATTTCGACCAGTTACAGAAACTGGATTTGAAAATCCCGACCAGTTATAGAAACTGGATTTGAAAATCCCGACCAGTTATAAAATCTGGAATTGAAAATCCCGACCAGTTATAGAAACTGGATTTTAAAATCCCGACCAGTTATAGAAACTGGATTTGAAAATCCCGACCAGTTATAGAAACTAGATTTGAAAATCCCGACCAGTTATAACACTGAATTTGAAAATCCCGACTAGTTATAGAAACTGGATTTGAAAATCCCGACCAGTTATAACACTGAATTTGAAAATCATGACCGGTTATAAAAACTGGATTTGAAAATCCCGACCAGTTATAGAAACTTGATTTGAAAATCCTGACCAGTTATAGAAACTGGATTTGAAAATCCCGACAAGTTATAAAAACTGGATTTGAAAATCCCGACCAGTTATAAAACTGGATTTTGAAAATCGCGAACAGTTATAGAAACTGGATTTGAAAATCCTGATCAGTTATAACACTGGATTTGAAAATTCCGACCAATTATAAAACTAGATTTGAAAATCGGGACCTGTTATAGAAACTGGATTTGAAAATCCCGACCAGTTATAAATCTGGATTTGAAAATTCCAACCAGTTATAAAACTAGATTTAAAAATCCCGACCAGTTATAGAAACTGCATTTGAAAATCTTGACCAGTTATAAAACTGGATTTGAAAATCCCGACCAGTTATAGAAATTGAATTTGAAAATCACGACCAGTTATGACACTAGATTTGGAAATCACGACCAGTTATAGAAACTGGAGTTGAAAATCCCGACCAGTTATAAAAACTGGATTTGAAAATCCCGACCAGTTATAGAAACTGGATTTGAAAATCCCGACCAGTTGTAAAAACTGGATTTGAAAATCCTGATCAGTTATAACACTGGATTTGAAAATCCCGACCAGTTATAGAAACTGGATTTCAAAATCCCGACCAGTTATAGAAACTGGATTTGAAAATCCCGACCAGTTATAACACTGAATTTGAAAATCCCGACCGGTTATAAAAACTGGATTTGAAAATCCCGACCAGTTATAAAACTGGATTTGAAAATCCCGACCAGTTATAGATACTGGATTTGAAAATCCTGACCAGTTATAACACTGGATTTGAAAATCCCGACCAATTATAAAACTGAATTTAAAAATCCCGACCAGTTATAGAAACTGGATTTAAAAATTCCGACCAGTTATGACACTAGATTTGAAAATCCCAACCTGTTATAGATACTTGATTTGAAAATCATGACCAATTATAAAACTAGATTTGAAAATCCCGACCAGTTATAAAACTGGATTTGAAAATCCCGACCAGTTATAAAAACTGGATTTGAAAATCCAGACCAGTTATAAAATCTAGAATTGAAAATCCCGACCAGTTATAGAAACTGCATTTCAAAATCCCGACCAGTTATAGAAACTGGATTTGAAAATCCCGACCAGTTATAGAAACTGGATTTGAAAATCCCGACCAGTTATAACACTGAATTTGAAAATCCCGACCGGTTATAAAAACTGGATTTGAAAATCCCGACCAGTTATAGAAACTTGATTTGAAAATCCTGACCAGTTATAGAAACTGGATTTGAAAATCCCGACCAGTTATAAAAACTGGATTTGAAAATCCCGACAAATTATAAAACTGGATTTGAAAATCCCGACCAGTTATAGAAACTGCATTTGAAAATCCTGACCAGTTATAAAACTGGATTTGAAAATCCCGACCAGTTATAGAAATTGGATTTGAAAATCCTGACCAGTTATGACACTAGATTTGGAAATCACGACTAGTTATAGAAACTAGATTTGAAAATCCCGACCAGTTATAGAAAATGGATTTGAAAATCCCGACCAGTTATAGAAACTGGATTTGAAAATTCCGACCAGTTATAGAAACTGGATTTGAAAATCCCGACCAGTTATAGAAACTGGATTTGAAAATCCCGACCAGTTATAGAAACTAGATTTGAAAATCTCGACCAGTTATAAAACTGGATTTGAAAATCCCGACCAGTTATAGAAACTGGATTTGAAAATCCCGACCAGTTATAAAAACTGGATTTGAAAATCCTGACGAGTTATAAAAACTGGATTTGAAAATCCCGACCAGTTATAGAAACTGGATTTGAAAATCCCGACCAGTTATAACACTGAATTTGAAAATCCCGACCAGTTATAACACTGAATTTGAAAATACCGACCAGTTATAAAAACTGGATTTGAAAATCCCGACCAGTTATAGAAACTAGATTTGAAAATCCCGACCGGTTATAAAAACTGGATTTGAAAATCCCGACCAGTTATAGAAACTTGATTTGAAAATCCTGACCAGTTATAGAAACTGGATTTGAAAATCCCGACCAGTTATAAAAACTGGATTTGAAAATCCCGACCAGTTATAAAACTGGATTTGAAAATCCCGACCAGTTATAGAAACTGGATTTGAAAATCCTGATCATTTATAACACTGGATTTGAAAATCCCGACCAGTTATAGAAACTGGATTTCAAAATCCCGACCAGTTATAGAAACTGGATTTGAAAATCCCGACCAGTTATAACACTGAATTTGAAAATCCCGACCGGTTATAAAAACTGGATTTGAAAATCCCGACCAGTTATAAAACTGGATTTGAAAATCCCGACCAGTTATAGATACTGGATTTGAAAATCCCGACCAGTTATAAAAACTGGATTTGAAAATCCCGACAAATTATAAAACTGGATTTGAAAATCCCGACCAGTTATAGAAACTGGATTTGAAAATCCTGATCGGTTATAACGCTGGATTTAAAAATCTCGACCAATTATAAAACTAGATTTGAAAATCGGGACCTCTTATAGAAACTGGATTTGAAAATCCCGACTAGTTATAAATCTGGATTTGAAAATCCCAACCAGTTATAAAACTAGATTTAAAAATCCCGACCAGTTATAGAAACTGCATTTGAAAATCCTGACCAGTTATAAAAGTGGATTTGAAAATCCCGACCAGTTATAGAAATTGGATTTGAAAATCCTGACCTGTTATGACACTAGATTTGGAAAACACGACTAGTTATAGAAACTGGATTTGAAAATCCCGACCACTTATAGAAACTGGATTTGAAAATCCCGACCAGTTATAGAAACTGGATTTGAAAATCCCGACCAGTTATAGAAACTGGATTTCAAAATCCCGACCAGTTATAGAAACTGGAGTTGAAAATTCCGACCAGTTATAACACTGAATTTGAAAATCCCGACCAGTTATAAAAACTGGATTTGAAAATCCCGACCAGTTATAGAGACTGGATTTGAAAATCCTGACCAGTTATAGAAACTGAATTTGAAAATCCCGACCAGTTATAAAAACTGGATTTGAAAATCCCGACCAGTTATAAAACTGGATTTGAAAATCCCGACCAGTTATAAAACTGGATTTAAAAATCCCGACCAGTTATAGAAACTGGATTTGAAAATCCCGACCAGTTATAGAAACTGAATTTTAAAATCCTGACCAGTTATAAAACTGGATTTGAAAATCCCGACCAGTTATAGAAACTGGATTTAAAAATCCCGACCAGTTATGACACTAGATTTGAAAATCCTGACCTGTTATAGATACTTGATTTGAAAATCCCGACCAGTTATAAAAACTGGAGTTGAAAATCCCGACCAGTTATAGAAACTGGATTTGAAAATCCCGATCAGTTATAGAAACTGGATTTGAAAATCTCGACCAGTTATAGAAACTGGATTTGAAAATCCCGACCATTTATAGAAACTGGATTTGAAAATCCCGACCAGTTATGACACTAGATTTTGAAATCACGACCAGTTATAGAAACTGGATTTGAAAATCCCGACCAGTTGTAAAAACTGAATTTTGAAAATCCCGACCAGTTACAAAAACTGGATTTGAAAATCTCGACCACTTATAAAAACTAGATTTGAAAATCCCGACTAGTTATAGAAACTGGATTTTAAAATCCCGACCAGTTATAGAAACTGGATTTCAAAATCCCTACCAGTTATAGAAACTAGATTTGAAAATCCCGACTAGTTATAAAACTGGATTTAAAAATCCCGACCAGTTATAAAAATTGGATTTGAAAATCTCGACCAGTTATAAAAACTGGATTTGAAAATCCCGACCACTTATAGAAACTGGATTTCAAAATACCGACCAGTTATAGAAACTGGATTTGAAAGTCCCGAACAGTTATAGAAACTGGATTTGAAAATCCCGAGCAGTTATAACACTGAATTTGAAAATCCCGACCAGTTATAAAAACTGGATTTGAAAATCCCGACCAGTTATAGAAACTGGATTTGAAAATCCTGACCAGTTATAGAAACTGAATTTGAAAATCCCGACCATTTATAGAAACTGGATTTGAAAATCATGATCAGTTATAACACTAGATTTGAAAATTCCGACCAATTATAAAACTGGATTTGAAAATCCCGACCAGTTATAAACACTGGATTTGAAAATCCCGACTAGTTATAAAACTGGATTTGAAAATCCCGACCAATTATAAAACTGGATTTAAAAATCCCGACCAGTTATAGAAACTGGATTTGAAAATCCCGACCAGTTATAAAACTGGATTTGAAAATCCCGACCAGTTATAGAAACTGGATTTGAAAATCCTGACCAGTTATAAAACTGGATTTGAAAATCCCGACCAGTTATAGAAACTGGATTTAAAAATCTGACTAGTTATGACACTAGATTTAAAAATTCCGACCAGTTATAGATACTGGATTTGAAAATCCCGATCAGTTATAAAAACTGGAATTGAAAATCCAGACCATTTATAGAAACTGGATTTGAAAATCTCGACCAGTTATAGAAACTGTATTTGAAAATCCCGACCAGTTATAGAAACTAGATTTCAAAATCCCGACCAGTTATAAAAACTGGATTTGAAAATCACGACCAGTTATAAAAACTGGATTTGAAAATCTCGACCAGTTATAAAATTGGATTTGAAAATCCTGACCAGTTATAGAAACTGAATTTGAAAATCTCGACCATTTATAGAAACTGGATTTGAAAATCATGATCAGTTATAACACTAGATTTGAAAATTCCGATCAGTTATAAAAACTGGAGTTGAAAATCTAGACCATTTATAGAAACTGGATTTGAAAATCTCGACCAGTTATAGAAACTGTATTTGAAAATCCCGACCAGTTATAGAAACTAGATTTCAAAATCCCGACCAGTTATAGAAACTGGATTTGAAAATCACGACCAGTTATAAAAACTGGATTTGAAAATCCCGACAAGTTATAGAAACTGGATTTGAAAATCCTGACCAGTTATAGAAACTGGAGTTGAAAATCCAGACCATTTATAGAAACTGGATTTGAAAATCTCGACCAGTTATAGAAACTGTATTTGAAAATCCCGACCAGTTATAGAAACTAGATTTCAAAATCCCGACCAGTTATAACACTGAATTTGAAAATCCCGACCAGTTATAAAAACTGGATTTGAAAATCCCGACCAGTTATAGAAACTGGATTTGAAAATCCTGACCAGTTATAGAAACTGAATTTGAAAATCCCGACCATTTATAGAAACTGGATTTGAAAATCATGATCAGTTATAACACTAGATTTGAAAATTCCGACCAATTATAAAACTGGATTTGAAAATCCCGACCAGTTATAAACACTGGATTTGAAAATCCCGACTAGTTATAAAACTGGATTTGAAAATCCCGACCAGTTATAGAAACTGGATTTAAAAATCTGACTAGTTATGACACTAGATTTAAAAATTCCGACCAGTTATAGATACTGGATTTGAAAATCCCGATCAGTTATAAAAACTGGAGTTGAAAATCCAGACCATTTATAGAAACTGGATTTGAAAATCTCGACCAGTTATAGAAACTGTATTTGAAAATCCCGACCAGTTATAGAAACTAGATTTCAAAATCCCGACCAGTTATAGAGACTGGATTTGAAAATCCCGACCAGTTATAAAAACTGGATTTGAAAATCTCGACCAGTTATAAAATTGGATTTGAAAATCCCGACCAGTTATAGAAACTGGATTTGAAAATCCTGATCAGTTATAACACTGGATTTGAAAATCCCGACCAATTATAAAACTAGATTTGAAAATCGGGACCTGTTATAGAAACTGGATTTGAAAATCCCGACCAGTTATAAATCTGGATTTGAAAATCTCAACCAGTTATAAAACTAGATTTAAAAATCCCGACCAGTTATAGAAACTGCATTTGAAAATCCTGACCAGTTATAAAACTGGATTTGAAAATCCCGACCAGTTATAGAAATTGGATTTAAAAATCCCGACCAGTTATGACACTAGATTTTGAAATCACGACCAGTTATAGAAACTGGATTTGAAAATCCCGACCAGTTGTAAAAACTGAATTTTGAAAATCCCGACCAGTTACAAAAACTGGATTTGAAAATCTCGACCAGTTATAAAAACTAGATTTGAAAATCCCGACTAGTTATAGAAACTGGATTTGAAAATCCCGACCAGTTATAGAAACTGGATTTCAAAATCCCTACCAGTTATAGAAACTAGATTTGAAAATCCCGACTAGTTATAAAACTGGATTTAAAAATCCCGACCAGTTATAGAAATTGGATTTGAAAATCCCGACCAGTTATAAAAACTGGATTTGAAAATCCCGACCACTTATAGTAACTGGATTTCAAAATACCGACCAGTTATAGAAACTGGATTTGAAAATCCCGAACAGTTATAGAAACTGGATTTGAAAATCCCGACCAGTTATAACACTGAATTTGAAAATCCTGACCAGTTATAAAAACTGGATTTGAAAATCCCGACTAGTTATAGAAACTGGATTTGAAAATCCTGACCAGTTATAGAAACTGAATTTGAAAATCCCGACCATTTATAGAAACTGGATTTGAAAATCATGATCAGTTATAACACTAGATCTGAAAATTCCGACCAATTATAAAACTGGATTTGAAAATCCCGACCAGTTATAAACACTGGATTTGAAAATCCCGACTAGTTATAAAACTGGATTTGAAAATCCCGACCAATTATAAAACTGGATTTAAAAATCCCGACCAGTTATAGAAACTGGATTTGAAAATCCCGACCAGTTATAAAACTGGATTTGAAAATCCCGACCAGTTATAGAAACTGGATTTGAAAATCCTGACCAGTTATAAAACTGGATTTGAAAATCCCGACCAGTTATAGAAACTGGATTTAAAAATCCCGACCAGTTATGACACTAGATTTGAAAATCCTGACCTGTTATAGATACTTGATTTGAAAATCCCGACCAGTTATAAAAACTGGAGTTGAAAATCCCGACGAGTTATAGAAACTGAATTTGAAAATCATGATCAGTTATAACACTGGATTTGAAAATCCCGACCAATTATAAAACTAGATTTGAAAATCCCGACTAGTTATAGAAAATGGATTTGAAAATCCCGACCAGTTATAAAACTGGATTTGAAAATCCCGACCAGTTATAAAACTGGATTTAAAAATCCAGACCAGTTATAGAAACTGGATTTGAAAATCCCGACCAGTTATATAACTGGATTTGAAAATCCTGACCAGTTATAGAAAATGGATTTGAAAATCCCAACCAGTTATAAAACTGGATTTGAAAATCCCGACCAGTTATAAAACTGGATTTAAAAATCCTGACCAGTTATAGAAACTGGATTTGAAAATCCTGACCACTTATAAAACTGGATTTGAAAATCCCGACCAGTTATAGAAACTGGATTTAAAAATTCCGACCAGTTATGACACTAGATTTGAAAATCCCGACCTGTTATAGATACTTGATTTGAAAATCCTGACCAGTTATAAAAACTAGAGTTGAAAATCCCGACCAGTTATAAAAACTGGAATTGAAAATCCCGACCAGTTATAGAAACTGGAATTGAAAATTTCGACCAGTTATAGAAACTGGATTTGAAAATCCCGACCAGTTATAGAAACTGGATTTGAAAATCCCGACTAGTTATAAAATCTGGAATTGAAAATCCCGACCAGTTATAGAAACTGGATTTCAAAATCCCGACCAGTTATAGAAACTGGATTTGAAAATCCCGACCAGTTATAGAAATTGGATTTGAAAATCCCGACCAGTTATAACACTGAATTTGAAAATCCCGACCAGTTATAGAAACTGGATTTGAAAATCCCGACCAGTTATAACACTGAATTTGAAAATCATGACCGGTTATAAAAACTGGATTTGAAAATCCCGACCAGTTATAGAAACTTGATTTAAAAATCCTGACCAGTTATAGAAACTGGATTTGAAAATCCCGACAAGTTATAAAAACTGGATTTGAAAATCCCGACTAGTTATAAAACTGGATTTTGAAAATCGCGAACAGTTATAGAAACTGGATTTGAAAATCCTGATCAGTTATAACACTGGATTTGAAAATCCTGATCAGTTATAACACTGGATTTGAAAATTCCGACCAATTATAAAACTAGATTTGAAAATCGGGACCTGTTATAGAATCTGGATTTGAAAATTCCAACCAGTTATAAAACTAGATTTAAAAATCCCGACCAGTTATAGAAACTGCATTTGAAAATCCTGACCAGTTATAAAACTGGATTTGAAAATCGCGACCAGTTATAGAAATTGGATTTGAAAATCACGACCAGTTATGACACTAGATTTGGAAATCACGACCAGTTATAGAAACTGGATTTGAAAATCCCGACCAGTTATAGAAACTGGATTTGAAAATCCCGACCAGTTATAGAAACTGGATTTGAAAATCCCGACCAGTTGTAAAAACTGGATTTGAAAATCCTGATCAGTTATAACACTGGATTTGAAAATCCCGACCAGTTATAGAAACTGGATTTCAAAATCCCGACCAGTTATAGAAACTGGATTTGAAAATCCCGACCAGTTATAACACTGAATTTGAAAATCCCGACCGGTTATAAAAACTGGATTTGAAAATCCCGACCAGTTATAAAACTGGATTTGAAAATCCCGACCAGTTATAGATACTGGATTTGAAAATCCTGATCAGTTATAACACTGGATTTGAAAATCCCGACCAATTATAAAACTGAATTTGAAAATCCCGACCAGTTATAGAAACTGGATTTAAAAATTCCGACCAGTTATGACACTAGATTTGAAAATCTCGACCTGTTATATAAACTTGATTTGAAAATCATGACCAATTATAAAACTAGATTTGAAAATCCCGACCAGTTATAAAACTGGATTTGAAAATCCCGACCAGTTATAAAAACTGGATTTGAAAATCCAGACCAGTTATAAAATCTAGAATTGAAAATCCCGACCAGTTATAGAAACTGGATTTCAAAATCCCGACCAGTTATAGAAACTGGATTTGAAAATCCCGACCAGTTATAACACTGAATTTGAAAATCCCGACCGGTTATAAAAACTGGATTTGAAAATCCCGACCAGTTATAGAAACTTGATTTGAAAATCCTGACCAGTTATAGAAACTGGATTTGAAAATCCCGACCAGTTATAAAAACTGGATTTGAAAATCCCGACAAATTATAAAACTGGATTTGAAAATCCCGACCAGTTATAGAAACTAGATTTGAAAATCCTGATCAGTTATAACGCTGAATTTAAAAATCTCGACCAGTTATAAAACTAGATTTGAAAATCGGGACCTCTTATAGAAACTGGATTTGAAAATCCCGACCAGTTATAAATCTGGATTTGAAAATCCCAACCAGTTATAAAACTAGATTTAAAAATCCCGACCAGTTATAGAAACTGCATTTGAAAATCCTGACCAGTTATAAAACTGGATTTGAAAATCCCGACGAGTTATAGAAACTGAATTTGAAAATCCCGACCATTTATAGAAACTGGATTTGAAAATCATGATCAGTTATAACACTAGATTTGAAAATTCCGACCAATTATAAAACTGGATTTGAAAATCCCGACCAGTTATAAACACTGGATTTGAAAATCCCGACTAGTTATAAAACTGGATTTGAAAATCCCGACCAATTATAAAACTAGATTTAAAAATCCCGACCAGTTATAGAAACTGGATTTGAAAATCCCGACCAGTTATAAAACTGGATTTGAAAATCCCGACGAGTTATAGAAACTGGATTTGAAAATCCTGACCAGTTATAAAACTGGATTTGAAAATCCCGACCAGTTATAGAAACTGGATTTAAAAATCTGACTAGTTATGACACTAGATTTAAAAATTCCGACCAGTTATAGATACTGGATTTGAAAATCCCGATCAGTTATAAAAACTGGAGTTGAAAATCCAGACCATTTATAGAAACTGAATTTGAAAATCTCAACCAGTTATAGAAACTGTATTTGAAAATCCCGACCAGTTATAGAAACTAGATTTCAAAATCTCGACCAGTTATAGAAACTGAATTTGAAAATCACGACCAGTTATAGAAACTGGATTTGAAAATCCCGACCAGTTATAGATACTGGATTTAAAAATTCCGACCAGTTATGACACTAGATTTGAAAATTCCGACCAGTTATAGATACTGGATTTGAAAATCCCGACGAGTTATAAAAACTGGAGTTGCAAATCCCGACGAGTTATAGAAACTGGATTTGAAAATCTCGACCAGTTATAGAAACTGTATTTGAAAATCCCGACCAGTTATAGAAACTGGATTTCAAAATCCCGACCAGTTATAGAAACTGGATTTGAAAATCCCTATCAGTTATAAAAACTGGATTTGAAAATCCCGACCAGTTATAAAATCTGGAATTGAAAATCCCGACCAATTATAGAAACTAGATTTCAAAATACCGACCAGTTATAGAAACTATATTTGAAAATCCCGACCGGTTATAGAAACTGGATTTGAAAATCCCGACCAGTTATAGAAACTGGATTTCAAAATCCCTACCAGTTATAGAAACTAGATTTGAAAATCCCGACTAGTTATAAAACTGGATTTAAAAATCCCGACCAGTTATAGAAATTGGATTTGAAAATCCCGACCACTTATAGAAACTGGATTTGAAAATCCCGACTAGTTATAAAATCTGGAATTGAAAATCCCGACCAGTTATAGAAACTGGATTTCAAAATCCCGACCAGTTATAGAAACTGGATTTGAAAATCCCGACCAGTTATAGAAACTGGATTTGAAAATCCCGACCAGTTATAACACTGAATTTGAAAATCCCGACCAGTTATAGAAACTGGATTTGAAAATCCCGACCAGTTATAACACTGAATTTGAAAATCATGACCGGTTATAAAAACTGGATTTGAAAATCCCGACCAGTTATAGAAACTTGATTTGAAAATCCTGACCAGTTATAGAAACTGGATTTGAAAATCCCGACAAGTTATAAAAACTGGATTTGAAAATCCCGACTAGTTATAAAACTGGATTTTGAAAATCGCGAACAGTTATAGAAACTGGATTTGAAAATCCTGATCAGTTATAACACTGGATTTGAAAATTCCGACCAATTATAAAACTAGATTTGAAAATCGGGACCTGTTATAGAAACTGGATTTGAAAATCCCGACCAGTTATAAATCTGGATTTGAAAATTCCAACCAGTTATAAAACTAGATTTAAAAATCCCGACCAGTTATAGAAACTGCATTTGAAAATCCTGACCAGTTATAAAACTGGATTTGAAAATCGCGACCAGTTATAGAAATTGGATTTGAAAATCACGACCAGTTATGACACTAGATTTGGAAATCACGACCAGTTATAGAAACTGGATTTGAAAATCCCGACCAGTTATAGAAACTGGATTTGAAAATCCCGACCAGTTATAGAAACTGGATTTGAAAATCCCGACCAGTTGTAAAAACTGGATTTGAAAATCCTGATCAGTTATAACACTGGATTTGAAAATCCCGACCAGTTATAGAAACTGGATTTCAAAATCCCGACCAGTTATAGAAACTGGATTTGAAAATCCCGACCAGTTATAACACTGAATTTGAAAATCCCGACCGGTTATAAAAACTGGATTTGAAAATCCCGACCAGTTATAAAACTGGATTTGAAAATCCCGACCAGTTATAGATACTGGATTTGAAAATCCTGATCAGTTATAACACTGGATTTGAAAATCCCGACCAATTATAAAACTGAATTTGAAAATCCCGACCAGTTATAGAAACTGGATTTAAAAATTCCGACCAGTTATGACACTAGATTTGAAAATCTCGACCTGTTATATAAACTTGATTTGAAAATCATGACCAATTATAAAACTAGATTTGAAAATCCCGACCAGTTATAAAACTGGATTTGAAAATCCCGACCAGTTATAAAAACTGGATTTGAAAATCCAGACCAGTTATAAAATCTAGAATTGAAAATCCCGACCAGTTATAGAAACTGGATTTCAAAATCCCGACCAGTTATAGAAACTGGATTTGAAAATCCCGACCAGTTATAACACTGAATTTGAAAATCCCGACCGGTTATAAAAACTGGATTTGAAAATCCCGACCAGTTATAGAAACTTGATTTGAAAATCCTGACCAGTTATAGAAACTGTATTTGAAAATCCCGACCAGTTATAAAAACTGGATTTGAAAATCCCGACAAATTATAAAACAGGATTTGAAAATCCCGACCAGTTATAGAAACTGGATTTGAAAATCCTGATCAGTTATAACGCTGAATTTAAAAATCTCGACCAGTTATAAAACTAGATTTGAAAATCGGGACCTCTTATAGAAACTGGATTTGAAAATCCCGACCAGTTATAAATCTGGATTTGAAAATCCCAACCAGTTATAAAACTAGATTTAAAAATCCCGACCAGTTATAGAAACTGCATTTGAAAATCCTGACCAGTTATAAAACTGGATTTGAAAATCCCGACGAGTTATAGAAACTGAATTTGAAAATCCCGACCATTTATAGAAACTGGATTTGAAAATCATGATCAGTTATAACACTAGATTTGAAAATTCCGACCAATTATAAAACTGGATTTGAAAATCCCGACCAGTTATAAACACTGGATTTGAAAATCCCGACTAGTTATAAAACTGGATTTGAAAATCCCGACCAATTATAAAACTAGATTTAAAAATCCCGACCAGTTATAGAAACTGGATTTGAAAATCCCGACCAGTTATAAAACTGGATTTGAAAATCCCGACCAGTTATAGAAACTGGATTTGAAAATCCTGACCAGTTATAAAACTGGATTTGAAAATCCCGACCAGTTATAGAAACTGGATTTAAAAATCTGACTAGTTATGACACTAGATTTAAAAATTCCGACCAGTTATAGATACTGGATTTGAAAATCCCGATCAGTTATAAAAACTGGAGTTGAAAATCCAGACCATTTATAGAAACTGAATTTGAAAATCTCAACCAGTTATAGAAACTGTATTTGAAAATCCCGACCAGTTATAGAAACTAGATTTCAAAATCCCGACCAGTTATAGAAACTGAATTTGAAAATCACGACCAGTTATAGAAACTGGATTTGAAAATCCCGACCAGTTATAGATACTGGATTTAAAAATTCCGACCAGTTATGACACTAGATTTGAAAATTCCGACCAGTTATAGATACTGGATTTGAAAATCCCGACGAGTTATAAAAACTGGAGTTGCAAATCCCGACGAGTTATAGAAACTGGATTTGAAAATCTCGACCAGTTATAGAAACTGTATTTGAAAATCCCGACCAGTTATAGAAACTGGATTTCAAAATCCCGACCAGTTATAGAAACTGGATTTGAAAATCCCTATCAGTTATAAAAACTGGATTTGAAAATCCCGACCAGTTATAAAATCTGGAATTGAAAATCCCGACCAATTATAGAAACTAGATTTCAAAATACCGACCAGTTATAGAAACTATATTTGAAAATCCCGACCGGTTATAGAAACTGGATTTGAAAATCCCGACCAGTTATAGAAACTGGATTTCAAAATCCCTACCAGTTATAGAAACTAGATTTGAAAATCCCGACTAGTTATAAAACTGGATTTAAAAATCCCGACCAGTTATAGAAATTGGATTTGAAAATCCCGACCACTTATAGAAACTGGATTTGAAAATCCCGACTAGTTATAAAATCTGGAATTGAAAATCCCGACCAGTTATAGAAACTGGATTTCAAAATCCCGACCAGTTATAGAAACTGGATTTGAAAATCCCGACCAGTTATAGAAACTGGATTTGAAAATCCCGACCAGTTATAACACTGAATTTGAAAATCCCGACCAGTTATAGAAACTAGATTTGAAAATCCCGACCAGTTATAACACTGAATTTGAAAATCATGACCGGTTATAAAAACTGGATTTGAAAATCCCGACCAGTTATAGAAACTTGATTTGAAAATCCTGACCAGTTATAGAAACTGGATTTGAAAATCCCGACAAGTTATAAAAACTGGATTTGAAAATCCCGACTAGTTATAAAACTGGATTTTGAAAATCGCGAACAGTTATAGAAACTGGATTTGAAAATCCTGATCAGTTATAACACTGGATTTGAAAATTCCGACCAATTATAAAACTAGATTTGAAAATCGGGACCTGTTATAGAAACTGGATTTGAAAATCCCGACCAGTTATAAATCTGGATTTGAAAATTCCAACCAGTTATAAAACTAGATTTAAAAATCCCGACCAGTTATAGAAACTGCATTTGAAAATCCTGACCAGTTATAAAACTGGATTTGAAAATCGCGACCAGTTATAGAAATTGGATTTGAAAATCACGACCAGTTATGACACTAGATTTGGAAATCACGACCAGTTATACAAACTGGATTTGAAAATCCCGACCAGTTATAGAAACTGGATTTGAAAATCCCGACCAGTTATAGAAACTGGATTTGAAAATCCCGACCAGTTGTAAAAACTGGATTTGAAAATCCTGATCAGTTATAACACTGGATTTGAAAATCCCGACCAGTTATAGAAACTGGATTTCAAAATCCCGACCAGTTATAGAAACTGGATTTGAAAATCCCGACCAGTTATAACACTGAATTTGAAAATCCCGACCGGTTATAAAAACTGGATTTGAAAATCCCGACCAGTTATAAAACTGGATTTGAAAATCCCGACCAGTTATAGATACTGGATTTGAAAATCCCGACCAGTTATAAAAACTGGATTTGAAAATCCCGACCAGTTATAAAACTGGATTTAAAAATCCTGACCAGTTATAGAAACTGGATTTGAAAATCCTGACCACTTATAAAACTGGATTTGAAAATCCCGACCAGTTATAGAAACTGGATTTAAAAATTCCGACCAGTTATGACACTAGATTTGAAAATCCCGACCTGTTATAGATACTTGATTTGAAAATCCTGACCAGTTATAAAAACTAGAGTTGAAAATCCCGACCAGTTATAAAAACTGGAATTGAAAATCCCGACCAGTTATAGAAACTGGAATTGAAAATTTCGACCAGTTATAGAAACTGGATTTGAAAATCCCGACCAGTTATAGAAACTGGATTTGAAAATCCCGACTAGTTATAAAATCTGGAATTGAAAATCCCGACCAGTTATAGAAACTGGATTTCAAAATCCCGACCAGTTATAGAAACTGGATTTGAAAATCCCGACCAGTTATAGAAATTGGATTTGAAAATCCCGACCAGTTATAACACTGAATTTGAAAATCCCGACCAGTTATAGAAACTGGATTTGAAAATCCCGACCAGTTATAACACTGAATTTGAAAATCATGACCGGTTATAAAAACTGGATTTGAAAATCCCGACCAGTTATAGAAACTTGATTTGAAAATCCTGACCAGTTATAGAAACTGGATTTGAAAATCCCGACAAGTTATAAAAACTGGATTTGAAAATCCCGACTAGTTATAAAACTGGATTTTGAAAATCGCGAACAGTTATAGAAACTGGATTTGAAAATCCTGATCAGTTATAACACTGGATTTGAAAATCCTGATCAGTTATAACACTGGATTTGAAAATTCCGACCAATTATAAAACTAGATTTGAAAATCGGGACCTGTTATAGAATCTGGATTTGAAAATTCCAACCAGTTATAAAACTAGATTTAAAAATCCCGACCAGTTATAGAAACTGCATTTGAAAATCCTGACCAGTTATAAAACTGGATTTGAAAATCGCGACCAGTTATAGAAATTGGATTTGAAAATCACGACCAGTTATGACACTAGATTTGGAAATCACGACCAGTTATAGAAACTGGATTTGAAAATCCCGACCAGTTATAGAAACTGGATTTGAAAATCCCGACCAGTTATAGAAACTGGATTTGAAAATCCCGACCAGTTGTAAAAACTGGATTTGAAAATCCTGATCAGTTATAACACTGGATTTGAAAATCCCGACCAGTTATAGAAACTGGATTTCAAAATCCCGACCAGTTATAGAAACTGGATTTGAAAATCCCGACCAGTTATAACACTGAATTTGAAAATCCCGACCGGTTATAAAAACTGGATTTGAAAATCCCGACCAGTTATAAAACTGGATTTGAAAATCCCGACCAGTTATAGATACTGGATTTGAAAATCCTGATCAGTTATAACACTGGATTTGAAAATCCCGACCAATTATAAAACTGAATTTGAAAATCCCGACCAGTTATAGAAACTGGATTTAAAAATTCCGACCAGTTATGACACTAGATTTGAAAATCTCGACCTGTTATATAAACTTGATTTGAAAATCATGACCAATTATAAAACTAGATTTGAAAATCCCGACCAGTTATAAAACTGGATTTGAAAATCCCGACCAGTTATAAAAACTGGATTTGAAAATCCAGACCAGTTATAAAATCTAGAATTGAAAATCCCGACCAGTTATAGAAACTGGATTTCAAAATCCCGACCAGTTATAGAAACTGGATTTGAAAATCCCGACCAGTTATAACACTGAATTTGAAAATCCCGACCGGTTATAAAAACTGGATTTGAAAATCCCGACCAGTTATAGAAACTTGATTTGAAAATCCTGACCAGTTATAGAAACTGGATTTGAAAATCCCGACCAGTTATAAAAACTGGATTTGAAAATCCCGACAAATTATAAAACTGGATTTGAAAATCCCGACCAGTTATAGAAACTAGATTTGAAAATCCTGATCAGTTATAACGCTGAATTTAAAAATCTCGACCAGTTATAAAACTAGATTTGAAAATCGGGACCTCTTATAGAAACTGGATTTGAAAATCCCGACCAGTTATAAATCTGGATTTGAAAATCCCAACCAGTTATAAAACTAGATTTAAAAATCCCGACCAGTTATAGAAACTGCATTTGAAAATCCTGACCAGTTATAAAACTGGATTTGAAAATCCCGACGAGTTATAGAAACTGAATTTGAAAATCCCGACCATTTATAGAAACTGGATTTGAAAATCATGATCAGTTATAACACTAGATTTGAAAATTCCGACCAATTATAAAACTGGATTTGAAAATCCCGACCAGTTATAAACACTGGATTTGAAAATCCCGACTAGTTATAAAACTGGATTTGAAAATCCCGACCAATTATAAAACTAGATTTAAAAATCCCGACCAGTTATAGAAACTGGATTTGAAAATCCCGACCAGTTATAAAACTGGATTTGAAAATCCCGACCAGTTATAGAAACTGGATTTGAAAATCCTGACCAGTTATAAAACTGGATTTGAAAATCCCGACCAGTTATAGAAACTGGATTTAAAAATCTGACTAGTTATGACACTAGATTTAAAAATTCCGACCAGTTATAGATACTGGATTTGAAAATCCCGATCAGTTATAAAAACTGGAGTTGAAAATCCAGACCATTTATAGAAACTGAATTTGAAAATCTCAACCAGTTATAGAAACTGTATTTGAAAATCCCGACCAGTTATAGAAACTAGATTTCAAAATCTCGACCAGTTATAGAAACTGAATTTGAAAATCACGACCAGTTATAGAAACTGGATTTGAAAATCCCGACCAGTTATATATACTGGATTTAAAAATTCCGACCAGTTATGACACTAGATTTGAAAATTCCGACCAGTTATAGATACTGGATTTGAAAATCCCGACGAGTTATAAAAACTGGAGTTGCAAATCCCGACGAGTTATAGAAACTGGATTTGAAAATCTCGACCAGTTATAGAAACTGTATTTGAAAATCCCGACCAGTTATAGAAACTGGATTTCAAAATCCCGACCAGTTATAGAAACTGGATTTGAAAATCCCTATCAGTTATAAAAACTGGATTTGAAAATCCCGACCAGTTATAAAATCTGGAATTGAAAATCCCGACCAATTATAGAAACTAGATTTCAAAATACCGACCAGTTATAGAAACTATATTTGAAAATCCCGACCGGTTATAGAAACTGGATTTGAAAATCCCGACCAGTTATAGAAACTGGATTTCAAAATCCCTACCAGTTATAGAAACTAGATTTGAAAATCCCGACTAGTTATAAAACTGGATTTAAAAATCCCGACCAGTTATAGAAATTGGATTTGAAAATCCCGACCACTTATAGAAACTGGATTTGAAAATCCCGACTAGTTATAAAATCTGGAATTGAAAATCCCGACCAGTTATAGAAACTGGATTTCAAAATCCCGACCAGTTATAGAAACTGGATTTGAAAATCCCGACCAGTTATAGAAACTGGATTTGAAAATCCCGACCAGTTATAACACTGAATTTGAAAATCCCGACCAGTTATAGAAACTGGATTTGAAAATCCCGACCAGTTATAACACTGAATTTGAAAATCATGACCGGTTATAAAAACTGGATTTGAAAATCCCGACCAGTTATAGAAACTTGATTTGAAAATCCTGACCAGTTATAGAAACTGGATTTGAAAATCCCGACAAGTTATAAAAACTGGATTTGAAAATCCCGACTAGTTATAAAACTGGATTTTGAAAATCGCGAACAGTTATAGAAACTGGATTTGAAAATCCTGATCAGTTATAACACTGGATTTGAAAATTCCGACCAATTATAAAACTAGATTTGAAAATCGGGACCTGTTATAGAAACTGGATTTGAAAATCCCGACCAGTTATAAATCTGGATTTGAAAATTCCAACCAGTTATAAAACTAGATTTAAAAATCCCGACCAGTTATAGAAACTGCATTTGAAAATCCTGACCAGTTATAAAACTGGATTTGAAAATCGCGACCAGTTATAGAAATTGGATTTGAAAATCACGACCAGTTATGACACTAGATTTGGAAATCACGACCAGTTATAGAAACTGGATTTGAAAATCCCGACCAGTTATAGAAACTGGATTTGAAAATCCCGACCAGTTATAGAAACTGGATTTGAAAATCCCGACCAGTTGTAAAAACTGGATTTGAAAATCCTGATCAGTTATAACACTGGATTTGAAAATCCCGACCAGTTATAGAAACTGGATTTGAAAATCCCGACCAGTTATAACACTGAATTTGAAAATCCCGACCGGTTATAAAAACTGGATTTGAAAATCCCGACCAGTTATAAAACTGGATTTGAAAATCCCGACCAGTTATAGATACTGGATTTGAAAATCCTGATCAGTTATAACACTGGATTTGAAAATCCCGACCAATTATAAAACTGAATTTGAAAATCCCGACCAGTTATAGAAACTGGATTTAAAAATTCCGACCAGTTATGACACTAGATTTGAAAATCTCGACCTGTTATATAAACTTGATTTGAAAATCATGACCAATTATAAAACTAGATTTGAAAATCCCGACCAGTTATAAAACTGGATTTGAAAATCCCGACCAGTTATAAAAACTGGATTTGAAAATCCAGACCAGTTATAAAATCTAGAATTGAAAATCCCGACCAGTTATAGAAACTGGATTTCAAAATCCCGACCAGTTATAGAAACTGGATTTGAAAATCCCGACCAGTTATAACACTGAATTTGAAAATCCCGACCGGTTATAAAAACTGGATTTGAAAATCCCGACCAGTTATAGAAACTTGATTTGAAAATCCTGACCAGTTATAGAAACTGTATTTGAAAATCCCGACCAGTTATAAAAACTGGATTTGAAAATCCCGACAAATTATAAAACAGGATTTGAAAATCCCGACCAGTTATAGAAACTGGATTTGAAAATCCTGATCAGTTATAACGCTGAATTTAAAAATCTCGACCAGTTATAAAACTAGATTTGAAAATCGGGACCTCTTATAGAAACTGGATTTGAAAATCCCGACCAGTTATAAATCTGGATTTGAAAATCCCAACCAGTTATAAAACTAGATTTAAAAATCCCGACCAGTTATAGAAACTGCATTTGAAAATCCTGACCAGTTATAAAACTGGATTTGAAAATCCCGACGAGTTATAGAAACTGAATTTGAAAATCCCGACCATTTATAGAAACTGGATTTGAAAATCATGATCAGTTATAACACTAGATTTGAAAATTCCGACCAATTATAAAACTGGATTTGAAAATCCCGACCAGTTATAAACACTGGATTTGAAAATCCCGACTAGTTATAAAACTGGATTTGAAAATCCCGACCAATTATAAAACTAGATTTAAAAATCCCGACCAGTTATAGAAACTGGATTTGAAAATCCCGACCAGTTATAAAACTGGATTTGAAAATCCCGACCAGTTATAGAAACTGGATTTGAAAATCCTGACCAGTTATAAAACTGGATTTGAAAATCCCGACCAGTTATAGAAACTGGATTTAAAAATCTGACTAGTTATGACACTAGATTTAAAAATTCCGACCAGTTATAGATACTGGATTTGAAAATCCCGATCAGTTATAAAAACTGGAGTTGAAAATCCAGACCATTTATAGAAACTGAATTTGAAAATCTCAACCAGTTATAGAAACTGTATTTGAAAATCCCGACCAGTTATAGAAACTAGATTTCAAAATCCCGACCAGTTATAGAAACTGAATTTGAAAATCACGACCAGTTATAGAAACTGGATTTGAAAATCCCGACCAGTTATAGATACTGGATTTAAAAATTCCGACCAGTTATGACACTAGATTTGAAAATTCCGACCAGTTATAGATACTGGATTTGAAAATCCCGACGAGTTATAAAAACTGGAGTTGCAAATCCCGACGAGTTATAGAAACTGGATTTGAAAATCTCGACCAGTTATAGAAACTGTATTTGAAAATCCCGACCAGTTATAGAAACTGGATTTCAAAATCCCGACCAGTTATAGAAACTGGATTTGAAAATCCCTATCAGTTATAAAAACTGGATTTGAAAATCCCGACCAGTTATAAAATCTGGAATTGAAAATCCCGACCAATTATAGAAACTAGATTTCAAAATACCGACCAGTTATAGAAACTATATTTGAAAATCCCGACCGGTTATAGAAACTGGATTTGAAAATCCCGACCAGTTATAGAAACTGGATTTCAAAATCCCTACCAGTTATAGAAACTAGATTTGAAAATCCCGACTAGTTATAAAACTGGATTTAAAAATCCCGACCAGTTATAGAAATTGGATTTGAAAATCCCGACCACTTATAGAAACTGGATTTGAAAATCCCGACTAGTTATAAAATCTGGAATTGAAAATCCCGACCAGTTATAGAAACTGGATTTCAAAATCCCGACCAGTTATAGAAACTGGATTTGAAAATCCCGACCAGTTATAGAAACTGGATTTGAAAATCCCGACCAGTTATAACACTGAATTTGAAAATCCCGACCAGTTATAGAAACTGGATTTGAAAATCCCGACCAGTTATAACACTGAATTTGAAAATCATGACCGGTTATAAAAACTGGATTTGAAAATCCCGACCAGTTATAGAAACTTGATTTGAAAATCCTGACCAGTTATAGAAACTGGATTTGAAAATCCCGACAAGTTATAAAAACTGGATTTGAAAATCCCGACTAGTTATAAAACTGGATTTTGAAAATCGCGAACAGTTATAGAAACTGGATTTGAAAATCCTGATCAGTTATAACACTGGATTTGAAAATTCCGACCAATTATAAAACTAGATTTGAAAATCGGGACCTGTTATAGAAACTGGATTTGAAAATCCCGACCAGTTATAAATCTGGATTTGAAAATTCCAACCAGTTATAAAACTAGATTTAAAAATCCCGACCAGTTATAGAAACTGCATTTGAAAATCCTGACCAGTTATAAAACTGGATTTGAAAATCGCGACCAGTTATAGAAATTGGATTTGAAAATCACGACCAGTTATGACACTAGATTTGGAAATCACGACCAGTTATACAAACTGGATTTGAAAATCCCGACCAGTTATAGAAACTGGATTTGAAAATCCCGACCAGTTATAGAAACTGGATTTGAAAATCCCGACCAGTTGTAAAAACTGGATTTGAAAATCCTGATCAGTTATAACACTGGATTTGAAAATCCCGACCAGTTATAGAAACTGGATTTCAAAATCCCGACCAGTTATAGAAACTGGATTTGAAAATCCCGACCAGTTATAACACTGAATTTGAAAATCCCGACCGGTTATAAAAACTGGATTTGAAAATCCCGACCAGTTATAAAACTGGATTTGAAAATCCCGACCAGTTATAGATACTGGATTTGAAAATCCCGACCAGTTATAAAAACTGGATTTGAAAATCCCGACCAGTTATAAAACTGGATTTAAAAATCCTGACCAGTTATAGAAACTGGATTTGAAAATCCTGACCACTTATAAAACTGGATTTGAAAATCCCGACCAGTTATAGAAACTGGATTTAAAAATTCCGACCAGTTATGACACTAGATTTGAAAATCCCGACCTGTTATAGATACTTGATTTGAAAATCCTGACCAGTTATAAAAACTAGAGTTGAAAATCCCGACCAGTTATAAAAACTGGAATTGAAAATCCCGACCAGTTATAGAAACTGGAATTGAAAATTTCGACCAGTTATAGAAACTGGATTTGAAAATCCCGACCAGTTATAGAAACTGGATTTGAAAATCCCGACTAGTTATAAAATCTGGAATTGAAAATCCCGACCAGTTATAGAAACTGGATTTCAAAATCCCGACCAGTTATAGAAACTGGATTTGAAAATCCCGACCAGTTATAGAAATTGGATTTGAAAATCCCGACCAGTTATAACACTGAATTTGAAAATCCCGACCAGTTATAGAAACTGGATTTAAAAATCCCGACCAGTTATAACACTGAATTTGAAAATCATGACCGGTTATAAAAACTGGATTTGAAAATCCCGACCAGTTATAGAAACTTGATTTGAAAATCCTGACCAGTTATAGAAACTGGATTTGAAAATCCCGACAAGTTATAAAAACTGGATTTGAAAATCCCGACTAGTTATAAAACTGGATTTTGAAAATCGCGAACAGTTATAGAAACTGGATTTGAAAATCCTGATCAGTTATAACACTGGATTTGAAAATCCTGATCAGTTATAACACTGGATTTGAAAATTCCGACCAATTATAAAACTAGATTTGAAAATCGGGACCTGTTATAGAATCTGGATTTGAAAATTCCAACCAGTTATAAAACTAGATTTAAAAATCCCGACCAGTTATAGAAACTGCATTTGAAAATCCTGACCAGTTATAAAACTGGATTTGAAAATCGCGACCAGTTATAGAAATTGGATTTGAAAATCACGACCAGTTATGACACTAGATTTGGAAATCACGACCAGTTATAGAAACTGGATTTGAAAATCCCGACCAGTTATAGAAACTGGATTTGAAAATCCCGACCAGTTATAGAAACTGGATTTGAAAATCCCGACCAGTTGTAAAAACTGGATTTGAAAATCCTGATCAGTTATAACACTGGATTTGAAAATCCCGACCAGTTATAGAAACTGGATTTCAAAATCCCGACCAGTTATAGAAACTGGATTTGAAAATCCCGACCAGTTATAACACTGAATTTGAAAATCCCGACCGGTTATAAAAACTGGATTTGAAAATCCCGACCAGTTATAAAACTGGATTTGAAAATCCCGACCAGTTATAGATACTGGATTTGAAAATCCTGATCAGTTATAACACTGGATTTGAAAATCCCGACCAATTATAAAACTGAATTTGAAAATCCCGACCAGTTATAGAAACTGGATTTAAAAATTCCGACCAGTTATGACACTAGATTTGAAAATCTCGACCTGTTATATAAACTTGATTTGAAAATCATGACCAATTATAAAACTAGATTTGAAAATCCCGACCAGTTATAAAACTGGATTTGAAAATCCCGACCAGTTATAAAAACTGGATTTGAAAATCCAGACCAGTTATAAAATCTAGAATTGAAAATCCCGACCAGTTATAGAAACTGGATTTCAAAATCCCGACCAGTTATAGAAACTGGATTTGAAAATCCCGACCAGTTATAACACTGAATTTGAAAATCCCGACCGGTTATAAAAACTGGATTTGAAAATCCCGACCAGTTATAGAAACTTGATTTGAAAATCCTGACCAGTTATAGAAACTGGATTTGAAAATCCCGACCAGTTATAAAAACTGGATTTGAAAATCCCGACAAATTATAAAACTGGATTTGAAAATCCCGACCAGTTATAGAAACTAGATTTGAAAATCCTGATCAGTTATAACGCTGAATTTAAAAATCTCGACCAGTTATAAAACTAGATTTGAAAATCGGGACCTCTTATAGAAACTGGATTTGAAAATCCCGACCAGTTATAAATCTGGATTTGAAAATCCCAACCAGTTATAAAACTAGATTTAAAAATCCCGACCAGTTATAGAAACTGCATTTGAAAATCCTGACCAGTTATAAAACTGGATTTGAAAATCCCGACGAGTTATAGAAACTGAATTTGAAAATCCCGACCATTTATAGAAACTGGATTTGAAAATCATGATCAGTTATAACACTAGATTTGAAAATTCCGACCAATTATAAAACTGGATTTGAAAATCCCGACCAGTTATAAACACTGGATTTGAAAATCCCGACTAGTTATAAAACTGGATTTGAAAATCCCGACCAATTATAAAACTAGATTTAAAAATCCCGACCAGTTATAGAAACTGGATTTGAAAATCCCGACCAGTTATAAAACTGGATTTGAAAATCCCGACCAGTTATAGAAACTGGATTTGAAAATCCTGACCAGTTATAAAACTGGATTTGAAAATCCCGACCAGTTATAGAAACTGGATTTAAAAATCTGACTAGTTATGACACTAGATTTAAAAATTCCGACCAGTTATAGATACTGGATTTGAAAATCCCGATCAGTTATAAAAACTGGAGTTGAAAATCCAGACCATTTATAGAAACTGAATTTGAAAATCTCAACCAGTTATAGAAACTGTATTTGAAAATCCCGACCAGTTATAGAAACTAGATTTCAAAATCTCGACCAGTTATAGAAACTGAATTTGAAAATCACGACCAGTTATAGAAACTGGATTTGAAAATCCCGACCAGTTATATATACTGGATTTAAAAATTCCGACCAGTTATGACACTAGATTTGAAAATTCCGACCAGTTATAGATACTGGATTTGAAAATCCCGACGAGTTATAAAAACTGGAGTTGCAAATCCCGACGAGTTATAGAAACTGGATTTGAAAATCTCGACCAGTTATAGAAACTGTATTTGAAAATCCCGACCAGTTATAGAAACTGGATTTCAAAATCCCGACCAGTTATAGAAACTGGATTTGAAAATCCCTATCAGTTATAAAAACTGGATTTGAAAATCCCGACCAGTTATAAAATCTGGAATTGAAAATCCCGACCAATTATAGAAACTAGATTTCAAAATACCGACCAGTTATAGAAACTATATTTGAAAATCCCGACCGGTTATAGAAACTGGATTTGAAAATCCCGACCAGTTATAGAAACTGGATTTCAAAATCCCTACCAGTTATAGAAACTAGATTTGAAAATCCCGACTAGTTATAAAACTGGATTTAAAAATCCCGACCAGTTATAGAAATTGGATTTGAAAATCCCGACCACTTATAGAAACTGGATTTGAAAATCCCGACTAGTTATAAAATCTGGAATTGAAAATCCCGACCAGTTATAGAAACTGGATTTCAAAATCCCGACCAGTTATAGAAACTGGATTTGAAAATCCCGACCAGTTATAGAAACTGGATTTGAAAATCCCGACCAGTTATAACACTGAATTTGAAAATCCCGACCAGTTATAGAAACTGGATTTGAAAATCCCGACCAGTTATAACACTGAATTTGAAAATCATGACCGGTTATAAAAACTGGATTTGAAAATCCCGACCAGTTATAGAAACTTGATTTGAAAATCCTGACCAGTTATAGAAACTGGATTTGAAAATCCCGACAAGTTATAAAAACTGGATTTGAAAATCCCGACTAGTTATAAAACTGGATTTTGAAAATCGCGAACAGTTATAGAAACTGGATTTGAAAATCCTGATCAGTTATAACACTGGATTTGAAAATTCCGACCAATTATAAAACTAGATTTGAAAATCGGGACCTGTTATAGAAACTGGATTTGAAAATCCCGACCAGTTATAAATCTGGATTTGAAAATTCCAACCAGTTATAAAACTAGATTTAAAAATCCCGACCAGTTATAGAAACTGCATTTGAAAATCCTGACCAGTTATAAAACTGGATTTGAAAATCGCGACCAGTTATAGAAATTGGATTTGAAAATCACGACCAGTTATGACACTAGATTTGGAAATCACGACCAGTTATAGAAACTGGATTTGAAAATCCCGACCAGTTATAGAAACTGGATTTGAAAATCCCGACCAGTTATAGAAACTGGATTTGAAAATCCCGACCAGTTGTAAAAACTGGATTTGAAAATCCTGATCAGTTATAACACTGGATTTGAAAATCCCGACCAGTTATAGAAACTGGATTTGAAAATCCCGACCAGTTATAACACTGAATTTGAAAATCCCGACCGGTTATAAAAACTGGATTTGAAAATCCCGACCAGTTATAAAACTGGATTTGAAAATCCCGACCAGTTATAGATACTGGATTTGAAAATCCTGATCAGTTATAACACTGGATTTGAAAATCCCGACCAATTATAAAACTGAATTTGAAAATCCCGACCAGTTATAGAAACTGGATTTAAAAATTCCGACCAGTTATGACACTAGATTTGAAAATCTCGACCTGTTATATAAACTTGATTTGAAAATCATGACCAATTATAAAACTAGATTTGAAAATCCCGACCAGTTATAAAACTGGATTTGAAAATCCCGACCAGTTATAAAAACTGGATTTGAAAATCCAGACCAGTTATAAAATCTAGAATTGAAAATCCCGACCAGTTATAGAAACTGGATTTCAAAATCCCGACCAGTTATAGAAACTGGATTTGAAAATCCCGACCAGTTATAACACTGAATTTGAAAATCCCGACCGGTTATAAAAACTGGATTTGAAAATCCCGACCAGTTATAAAAACTTGATTTGAAAATCCTGACCAGTTATAGAAACTGTATTTGAAAATCCCGACCAGTTATAAAAACTGGATTTGAAAATCCCGACAAATTATAAAACAGGATTTGAAAATCCCGACCAGTTATAGAAACTGGATTTGAAAATCCTGATCAGTTATAACGCTGAATTTAAAAATCTCGACCAGTTATAAAACTAGATTTGAAAATCGGGACCTCTTATAGAAACTGGATTTGAAAATCCCGACCAGTTATAAATCTGGATTTGAAAATCCCAACCAGTTATAAAACTAGATTTAAAAATCCCGACCAGTTATAGAAACTGCATTTGAAAATCCTGACCAGTTATAAAACTGGATTTGAAAATCCCGACGAGTTATAGAAACTGAATTTGAAAATCCCGACCATTTATAGAAACTGGATTTGAAAATCATGATCAGTTATAACACTAGATTTGAAAATTCCGACCAATTATAAAACTGGATTTGAAAATCCCGACCAGTTATAAACACTGGATTTGAAAATCCCGACTAGTTATAAAACTGGATTTGAAAATCCCGACCAATTATAAAACTAGATTTAAAAATCCCGACCAGTTATAGAAACTGGATTTGAAAATCCCGACCAGTTATAAAACTGGATTTGAAAATCCCGACCAGTTATAGAAACTGGATTTGAAAATCCTGACCAGTTATAAAACTGGATTTGAAAATCCCGACCAGTTATAGAAACTGGATTTAAAAATCTGACTAGTTATGACACTAGATTTAAAAATTCCGACCAGTTATAGATACTGGATTTGAAAATCCCGATCAGTTATAAAAACTGGAGTTGAAAATCCAGACCATTTATAGAAACTGAATTTGAAAATCTCAACCAGTTATAGAAACTGTATTTGAAAATCCCGACCAGTTATAGAAACTAGATTTCAAAATCCCGACCAGTTATAGAAACTGAATTTGAAAATCACGACCAGTTATAGAAACTGGATTTGAAAATCCCGACCAGTTATAGATACTGGATTTAAAAATTCCGACCAGTTATGACACTAGATTTGAAAATTCCGACCAGTTATAGATACTGGATTTGAAAATCCCGACGAGTTATAAAAACTGGAGTTGCAAATCCCGACGAGTTATAGAAACTGGATTTGAAAATCTCGACCAGTTATAGAAACTGTATTTGAAAATCCCGACCAGTTATAGAAACTGGATTTCAAAATCCCGACCAGTTATAGAAACTGGATTTGAAAATCCCTATCAGTTATAAAAACTGGATTTGAAAATCCCGACCAGTTATAAAATCTGGAATTGAAAATCCCGACCAATTATAGAAACTAGATTTCAAAATACCGACCAGTTATAGAAACTATATTTGAAAATCCCGACCGGTTATAGAAACTGGATTTGAAAATCCCGACCAGTTATAGAAACTGGATTTCAAAATCCCTACCAGTTATAGAAACTAGATTTGAAAATCCCGACTAGTTATAAAACTGGATTTAAAAATCCCGACCAGTTATAGAAATTGGATTTGAAAATCCCGACCACTTATAGAAACTGGATTTGAAAATCCCGACTAGTTATAAAATCTGGAATTGAAAATCCCGACCAGTTATAGAAACTGGATTTCAAAATCCCGACCAGTTATAGAAACTGGATTTGAAAATCCCGACCAGTTATAGAAACTGGATTTGAAAATCCCGACCAGTTATAACACTGAATTTGAAAATCCCGACCAGTTATAGAAACTGGATTTGAAAATCCCGACCAGTTATAACACTGAATTTGAAAATCATGACCGGTTATAAAAACTGGATTTGAAAATCCCGACCAGTTATAGAAACTTGATTTGAAAATCCTGACCAGTTATAGAAACTGGATTTGAAAATCCCGACAAGTTATAAAAACTGGATTTGAAAATCCCGACTAGTTATAAAACTGGATTTTGAAAATCGCGAACAGTTATAGAAACTGGATTTGAAAATCCTGATCAGTTATAACACTGGATTTGAAAATTCCGACCAATTATAAAACTAGATTTGAAAATCGGGACCTGTTATAGAAACTGGATTTGAAAATCCCGACCAGTTATAAATCTGGATTTGAAAATTCCAACCAGTTATAAAACTAGATTTAAAAATCCCGACCAGTTATAGAAACTGCATTTGAAAATCCTGACCAGTTATAAAACTGGATTTGAAAATCGCGACCAGTTATAGAAATTGGATTTGAAAATCACGACCAGTTATGACACTAGATTTGGAAATCACGACCAGTTATAGAAACTGGATTTGAAAATCCCGACCAGTTATAGAAACTGGATTTGAAAATCCCGACCAGTTATAGAAACTGGATTTGAAAATCCCGACCAGTTGTAAAAACTGGATTTGAAAATCCTGATCAGTTATAACACTGGATTTGAAAATCCCGACCAGTTATAGAAACTGGATTTCAAAATCCCGACCAGTTATAGAAACTGGATTTGAAAATCCCGACCAGTTATAACACTGAATTTGAAAATCCCGACCGGTTATAAAAACTGGATTTGAAAATCCCGACCAGTTATAAAACTGGATTTGAAAATCCCGACCAGTTATAGATACTGGATTTGAAAATCCTGATCAGTTATAACACTGGATTTGAAAATCCCGACCAATTATAAAACTGAATTTGAAAATCCCGACCAGTTATAGAAACTGGATTTAAAAATTCCGACCAGTTATGACACTAGATTTGAAAATCTCGACCTGTTATATAAACTTGATTTGAAAATCATAACCAATTATAAAACTAGATTTGAAAATCCCGACCAGTTATAAAACTGGATTTGAAAATCCCGACCAGTTATAAAAACTGGATTTGAAAATCCAGACCAGTTATAAAATCTAGAATTGAAAATCCCGACCAGTTATAGAAACTGGATTTCAAAATCCCGACCAGTTATAGAAACTGGATTTGAAAATCCCGACCAGTTATAACACTGAATTTGAAAATCCCGACCGGTTATAAAAACTGGATTTGAAAATCCCGACCAGTTATAGAAACTTGATTTGAAAATCCTGACCAGTTATAGAAACTGGATTTGAAAATCCCGACCAGTTATAAAAACTGGATTTGAAAATCCCGACAAATTATAAAACTGGATTTGAAAATCCCGACCAGTTATAGAAACTGGATTTGAAAATCCTGATCAGTTATAACGCTGAATTTAAAAATCTCGACCAGTTATAAAACTAGATTTGAAAATCGGGACCTCTTATAGAAACTGGATTTGAAAATCCCGACCAGTTATAAATCTGGATTTGAAAATCCCAACCAGTTATAAAACTAGATTTAAAAATCCCGACCAGTTATAGAAACTGCATTTGAAAATCCTGACCAGTTATAAAACTGGATTTGAAAATCCCGACGAGTTATAGAAACTGAATTTGAAAATCCCGACCATTTATAGAAACTGGATTTGAAAATCATGATCAGTTATAACACTAGATTTGAAAATTCCGACCAATTATAAAACTGGATTTGAAAATCCCGACCAGTTATAAACACTGGATTTGAAAATCCCGACTAGTTATAAAACTGGATTTGAAAATCCCGACCAATTATAAAACTAGATTTAAAAATCCCGACCAGTTATAAAAACTGGATTTGAAAATCCCGACCAGTTATAAAACTGGATTTGAAAATCCCGACCAGTTATAGAAACTGGATTTGAAAATCCTGACCAGTTATAAAACTGGATTTGAAAATCCCGACCAGTTATAGAAACTGGATTTAAAAATCTGACTAGTTATGACACTAGATTTAAAAATTCCGACCAGTTATAGATACTGGATTTGAAAATCCCGATCAGTTATAAAAACTGGAGTTGAAAATCCAGACCATTTATATAAACTGAATTTGAAAATCTCAACCAGTTATAGAAACTGTATTTGAAAATCCCGACCAGTTATAGAAACTAGATTTCAAAATCCCGACCAGTTATAGAAACTGAATTTGAAAATCACGACCAGTTATAGAAACTGGATTTGAAAATCCCGACCAGTTATAGATACTGGATTTAAAAATTCCGACCAGTTATGACACTAGATTTGAAAATTCCGACCAGTTATAGATACTGGATTTGAAAATCCCGACGAGTTATAAAAACTGGAGTTGCAAATCCCGACGAGTTATAGAAACTGGATTTGAAAATCTCGACCAGTTATAGAAACTGTATTTGAAAATCCCGACCAGTTATAGAAACTGGATTTCAAAATCCCGACCAGTTATAGAAACTGGATTTGAAAATCCCTATCAGTTATAAAAACTGGATTTGAAAATCCCGACCAGTTATAAAATCTGGAATTGAAAATCCCGACCAATTATAGAAACTAGATTTCAAAATACCGACCAGTTATAGAAACTATATTTGAAAATCCCGACCGGTTATAGAAACTGGATTTGAAAATCCCGACCAGTTATAGAAACTGGATTTCAAAATCCCTACCAGTTATAGAAACTAGATTTGAAAATCCCGACTAGTTATAAAACTGGATTTAAAAATCCCGACCAGTTATAGAAATTGGATTTGAAAATCCCGACCACTTATAGAAACTGGATTTCAAAATACCGACCAGTTATAGAAACTGGATTTGAAAATCCCGAACAGTTATAGAAACTGTATTTGAAAATCCCGACCAGTTATAACACTGAATTTGAAAATCCCGACCAGTTATAAAAACTGGATTTGAAAATCCCGACCAGTTATAGAAACTGGATTTGAAAATCCTGACCAGTTATAGAAACTGAATTTGAAAATCCCGACCATTTATAGAAACTGGATTTGAAAATCATGATCAGTTATAACACTAGATTTGAAAATTCTGACCAATTATAAAACTGGATTTGAAAATCCCGACCAGTTATAAACACTGGATTTGAAAATCCCGACTAGTTATAAAACTGGATTTGAAAATCCCGACCAATTATAAAACTGGATTTAAAAATCCCGACCAGTTATAGAAACTGGATTTGAAAATCCCGACCAGTTATAAAACTGGATTTGAAAATCCCGACCAGTTATAGAAACTGGATTTGAAAATCCTGACCAGTTATAAAACTGGATTTGAAAATCCCGACCAGTTATAGAAACTGGATTTAAAAATCTGACTAGTTATGACACTAGATTTAAAAATTCCGACCAGTTATAGATACTGAATTTGAAAATCCCGATCAGTTATAAAAACTGGAGTTGAAAATTCAGACCATTTATAGAAACTGGATTTGAAAATCTCGACCAGTTATAGAAACTGTATTTGAAAATCCCGACCAGTTATAGAAACTAGATTTCAAAATCCCGACCAGTTATAGAAACTGGATTTGAAAATCACGACCAGTTATAGAAACTAGATTTGAAAATCCCGACCAGTTATAGAAACTGGATTTAAAAATTCCGACCAGTTATGACACTAGATTTGAAAATTCCGACCAGTTATAGATACTGGATTTGAAAATCCCGACGAGTTATAAAAACTGGAGTTGCAAATCCCGACCAGTTATAGAAACTGGATTTGAAAATCTCGACCAGTTATAGAAACTGTATTTGAAAATCCCGACCAGTTATAGAAACTGGATTTCAAAATCCCGACCAGTTATAGAAACTGGATTTGAAAATCCCTATCAGTTATAAAAACTGGATTTGAAAATCCCGACCAGTTATAAAATCTGGAATTGAAAATCCGGACCAATTATAGAAACTAGATTTCAAAATACCGACCAGTTATAGAAACTAGATTTGAAAATCCCGACCGGTTATAAAAACTGGATTTGAAAATCCTGACCAGTTATAGAAACTGAATTTGAAAATCCCGACCAGTTATAAACACTGGATTTGAAAATCCTGACCAGTTATAAAACTGGATTTGAAAATCCCGACGAGTTATAGAAACTGAATTTGAAAATCCCGACCAGTTATAAAAACTGGAATTGAAAATCCCGACCAATTATAAAACTAGATTTGAAAATCCCGACCAGTTATAGAAAATGGATTTGAAAATCCCGACCAGTTATAAAACTGGATTTGAAAATCCCGACCAATTATAAAACTGGATTTAAAAATCCCGACCAGTTATAGAAACTGGATTTGAAAATCCCCACCAGTTATAAAACTGGATTTGAAAATCCTAACCAGTTATAGAAAATAGATTTGAAAATCCCGACCAGTTATAAAACTGGATTTGAAAATCCCGACCAGTTATAAAACTGGATTTAAAAATCCTGACCAGTTATAGAAACTGGATTTGAAAATCCTGACCACTTATAAAACTGGATTTGAAAATCCCGACCAGTTATAGAAACTGGATTTAAAAATTCCGACCAGTTATGACACTAGATTTGAAAATCCCGACCTGTTATAGATACTTGATTTGAAAATCCTGACCAGTTATAAAAACTAGAGTTGAAAATCCCGACCAGTTATAAAAACTGGATTTGAAAATCCTGACCAGTTATAGAAACTGAATTTGAAAATCCCGACCAGTTATAAACACTGGATTTGAAAATCCTGACCAGTTATAAAACTGGATTTGAAAATCCCGACGAGTTATAGAAACTGAATTTGAAAATCATGATCAGTTATAACACAGGATTTGAAAATCCCGACCGGTTATAGAAACTGGATTTAAAAATCCCGACCAGTTATAGAAACTGGATTTCAAAATCCCTACCAGTTATAGAAACTAGATTTGAAAATCCCGACTAGTTATAAAACTGGATTTAAAAATCCCGACCAGTTATAGAAATTGGATTTGAAAATCCCGACCACTTATAGAAACTGGATTTCAAAATACCGACCAGTTATAGAAACTGGATTTGAAAATCCCGAACAGTTATAGAAACTGTATTTGAAAATCCCGACCAGTTATAACACTGAATTTGAAAATCCCGACCAGTTATAAAAACTGGATTTGAAAATCCCGACCAGTTATAGAAACTGGATTTGAAAATCCTGACCAGTTATAGAAACTGAATTTGAAAATCCCGACCATTTATAGAAACTGGATTTGAAAATCATGATCAGTTATAACACTAGATTTGAAAATTCTGACCAATTATAAAACTGGATTTGAAAATCCCGACCAGTTATAAACACTGGATTTGAAAATCCCGACTAGTTATAAAACTGGATTTGAAAATCCCGACCAATTATAAAACTGGATTTAAAAATCCCGACCAGTTATAGAAACTGGATTTGAAAATCCCGACCAGTTATAAAACTGGATTTGAAAATCCCGACCAGTTATAGAAACTGGATTTGAAAATCCTGACCAGTTATAAAACTGGATTTGAAAATCCCGACCAGTTATAGAAACTGGATTTAAAAATCTGACTAGTTATGACACTAGATTTAAAAATTCCGACCAGTTATAGATACTGAATTTGAAAATCCCGATCAGTTATAAAAACTGGAGTTGAAAATCCAGAGCATTTATAGAAACTGGATTTGAAAATCTCGACCAGTTATAGAAACTGTATTTGAAAATCACGACCAGTTATAGAAACTAGATTTCAAAATCCCGACCAGTTATAGAAACTGGATTTGAAAATCACGACCAGTTATAGAAACTAGATTTGAAAATCCCGACCGGTTATAGAAACTGGATTTAAAAATTCCGACCAGTTATGACACTAGATTTGAAAATTCCGACCAGTTATAGATACTGGATTTGAAAATCCCGACGAGTTATAAAAACTGGAGTTGCAAATCCCGACCAGTTATAGAAACTGGATTTGAAAATCTCGACCAGTTATAGAAACTGTATTTGAAAATCCCGACCAGTTATAGAAACTGGATTTCAAAATCCCGACCAGTTATAGAAACTGGATTTGAAAATCCCTATCAGTTATAAAAACTGGATTTGAAAATCCCGACCAGTTATAAAATCTGGAATTGAAAATCCGGACCAATTATAGAAACTAGATTTCAAAATACCGACCAGTTATAGAAACTAGATTTGAAAATCCCGACCGGTTATAAAAACTGGATTTGAAAATCCTGACCAGTTATAGAAACTGAATTTGAAAATCCCGACCAGTTATAAACACTGGATTTGAAAATCCTGACTAGTTATAAAACTGGATTTGAAAATCCCGACGAGTTATAGAAACTGAATTTGAAAATCCCGACCAGTTATAAAAACTGGAATTGAAAATCCCGACCAATTATAAAACTAGATTTGAAAATCCCGACCAGTTATAGAAAATGGATTTGAAAATCCCGACCAGTTATAAAACTGGATTTGAAAATCCCGACCAATTATAAAACTGGATTTAAAAATCCCGACCAGTTATAGAAACTGGATTTGAAAATCCCCACCAGTTATAAAACTGGATTTGAAAATCCTAACCAGTTATAGAAAATGGATTTGAAAATCCCGACCAGTTATAAAACTGGATTTGAAAATCCCGACCAGTTATAAAACTGGATTTAAAAATCCTGACCAGTTATAGAAACTGGATTTGAAAATCCTGACCACTTATAAAACTGGATTTGAAAATCCCGACCAGTTATAGAAACTGGATTTAAAAATTCCGACCAGTTATGACACTAGATTTGAAAATCCCGACCTGTTATAGATACTTGATTTGAAAATCCTGACCAGTTATAAAAACTAGAGTTGAAAATCCCGACCAGTTATAAAAACTGGATTTGAAAATCCTGACCAGTTATAGAAACTGAATTTGAAAATCCCGACCAGTTATAAACACTGGATTTGAAAATCCTGACCAGTTATAAAACTGGATTTGAAAATCCCGACGAGTTATAGAAACTGAATTTGAAAATCATGATCAGTTATAACACAGGATTTGAAAATCCCGACCGGTTATAGAAACTGGATTTAAAAATCCCGACCAGTTATAGAAACTGGATTTCAAAATCCCTACCAGTTATAGAAACTAGATTTGAAAATCCCGACTAGTTATAAAACTGGATTTAAAAATCCCGACCAGTTATAGAAATTGGATTTGAAAATCCCGACCACTTATAGAAACTGGATTTCAAAATACCGACCAGTTATAGAAACTGGATTTGAAAATCCCGAACAGTTATAGAAACTGTATTTGAAAATCCCGACCAGTTATAACACTGAATTTGAAAATCCCGACCAGTTATAAAAACTGGATTTGAAAATCCCGACCAGTTATAGAAACTGGATTTGAAAATCCTGACCAGTTATAGAAACTGAATTTGAAAATCCCGACCATTTATAGAAACTGGATTTGAAAATCATGATCAGTTATAACACTAGATTTGAAAATTCTGACCAATTATAAAACTGGATTTGAAAATCCCGACCAGTTATAAACACTGGATTTGAAAATCCCGACTAGTTATAAAACTGGATTTGAAAATCCCGACCAATTATAAAACTGGATTTAAAAATCCCGACCAGTTATAGAAACTGGATTTGAAAATCCCGACCAGTTATAAAACTGGATTTGAAAATCCCGACCAGTTATAGAAACTGGATTTGAAAATCCTGACCAGTTATAAAACTGGATTTGAAAATCCCGACCAGTTATAGAAACTGGATTTAAAAATCTGACTAGTTATGACACTAGATTTAAAAATTCCGACCAGTTATAGATACTGAATTTGAAAATCCCGATCAGTTATAAAAACTGGAGTTGAAAATCCAGAGCATTTATAGAAACTGGATTTGAAAATCTCGACCAGTTATAGAAACTGTATTTGAAAATCACGACCAGTTATAGAAACTAGATTTCAAAATCCCGACCAGTTATAGAAACTGGATTTGAAAATCACGACCAGTTATAGAAACTAGATTTGAAAATCCCGACCGGTTATAGAAACTGGATTTAAAAATTCCGACCAGTTATGACACTAGATTTGAAAATTCCGACCAGTTATAGATACTGGATTTGAAAATCCCGACGAGTTATAAAAACTGGAGTTGCAAATCCCGACCAGTTATAGAAACTGGATTTGAAAATCTCGACCAGTTATAGAAACTGTATTTGAAAATCCCGACCAGTTATAGAAACTGGATTTCAAAATCCCGACCAGTTATAGAAACTGGATTTGAAAATCCCTATCAGTTATAAAAACTGGATTTGAAAATCCCGACCAGTTATAAAATCTGGAATTGAAAATCCGGACCAATTATAGAAACTAGATTTCAAAATACCGACCAGTTATAGAAACTAGATTTGAAAATCCCGACCGGTTATAAAAACTGGATTTGAAAATCCTGACCAGTTATAGAAACTGAATTTGAAAATCCCGACCAGTTATAAACACTGGATTTGAAAATCCTGACTAGTTATAAAACTGGATTTGAAAATCCCGACGAGTTATAGAAACTGAATTTGAAAATCCCGACCAGTTATAAAAACTGGAATTGAAAATCCCGACCAATTATAAAACTAGATTTGAAAATCCCGACCAGTTATAGAAAATGGATTTGAAAATCCCGACCAGTTATAAAACTGGATTTGAAAATCCCGACCAATTATAAAACTGGATTTAAAAATCCCGACCAGTTATAGAAACTGGATTTGAAAATCCCCACCAGTTATAAAACTGGATTTGAAAATCCTAACCAGTTATAGAAAATGGATTTGAAAATCCCGACCAGTTATAAAACTGGATTTGAAAATCCCGACCAGTTATAAAACTGGATTTAAAAATCCTGACCAGTTATAGAAACTGGATTTGAAAATCCTGACCACTTATAAAACTGGATTTGAAAATCCCGACCAGTTATAGAAACTGGATTTAAAAATTCCGACCAGTTATGACACTAGATTTGAAAATCCCGACCTGTTATAGATACTTGATTTGAAAATCCTGACCAGTTATAAAAACTAGAGTTGAAAATCCCGACCAGTTATAAAAACTGGATTTGAAAATCCTGACCAGTTATAGAAACTGAATTTGAAAATCCCGACCAGTTATAAACACTGGATTTGAAAATCCTGACCAGTTATAAAACTGGATTTGAAAATCCCGACGAGTTATAGAAACTGAATTTGAAAATCATGATCAGTTATAACACTGGATTTGAAAATCCCGACCAATTATAAAACTAGATTTGAAAATCACGACCAGTTATAGAAAATGGATTTGAAAATCCCGACCAGTTATAAAATTGGATTTGAAAATCCCGACCAGTTATAAAACTGGATTTAAAAATCCCGACCAGTTATAGAAACTGGATTTGAAAATCCCCACCAGTTATAAAACTGGATTTGAAAATCCTGACCAGTTATAGAAAATGGATTTGAAAATCCCGACCAGTTATAAAACTGGATTTGAAAATCCCGACCAGTTATAAAACTGGATTTAAAAATCCTGACCAATTATAGAAACTGGATTTGAAAATCCTGACCACTTATAAAACTGGATTTAAAAATCCCGACCAGTTATAGAAACTGGATTTAAAAATTCCGACCAGTTATGACACTAGATTTGAAAATCCCGACCTGTTATAGATACTTGATTTGAAAATCCTGACCAGTTATAAAAACTAGAGTTGAAAATCCCGACCAGTTATAAAAACTGGAATTGAAAATCCCGACCAGTTATAGAAACTGGAATTGAAAATGTTGACCAGTTATAGAAACTGGATTTGAAAATCCCGACCAGTTATAGAAACTGGATTTGAAAATCCCGACCAGTTATAAAATCTGGAATTGAAAATCCCGACCAGTTATAGAAACTGGATTTCAAAATCCCGACCAGTTATAGAAACTGGATTTGAAAATCCCGACCAGTTATAGAAACTGGTTTTGAAAATCCCGACCAGTTGTAAAAACTGAATTTTGAAAATCCCGACCAGTTACAAAAACTGGATTTGAAAATCCCGACCAGTTATAAAAACTAGATTTGAAAATCCCGACCAGTTATAGAAACTGGATTTGAAAATCCCGACCAGTTATAGAAACTGGATTTGAAAATCCCTACCAGTTATAGAAACTAGATTTGAAAATCCCGACTAGTTATAAAACTGGATTTAAAAATCCCGACCAGTTATAGAAATTGGATTTGAAAATCCCGACCAGTTATAAAAACTGGATTTGAAAATCCCGACCACTTATAGAAACTGGATTTCAAAATACCGACCAGTTATAGAAACTGGATTTGAAAATCCCGACCAGTTATAGAAACTGGATTTGAAAATCCCGACCAGTTATAACACTGAATTTGAAAATCCCGACCAGTTATAAAAACTGGATTTGAAAATCCCGACCAGTTATAGAAACTGGATTTGAAAATCCTGACCAGTTATAGAAACTGAATTTGAAAATCCCGACCATTTATAGAAACTGGATTTGAAAATCATGATCAGTTATAACACTAGATTTGAAAATTCCGACCAATTATAAAACTGGATTTGAAAATCCCGACCAGTTATAAAAACTAGATTTGAAAATCCCGACCAGTTATAAAAACTAGATTTGAAAATCCCGACCAGTTATAGAAACTGGATTTGAAAATCCCGACCAGTTATAGAAACTGGATTTGAAAATCCCTACCAGTTATAGAAACTAGATTTGAAAATCCCGACTAGTTATAAAACTGGATTTAAAAATCCCGACCAGTTATAGAAATTGGATTTGAAAATCCCGACCAGTTATAAAAACTGGATTTGAAAATCCCGACCACTTATAGAAACTGGATTTCAAAATACCGACCAGTTATAGAAACTGGATTTGAAAATCCCGACCAGTTATAGAAACTGGATTTGAAAATCCCGACTAGTTATAAAACTGGATTTGAAAATCCCGACCAATTATAAAACTGGATTTAAAAATCCCGACCAGTTATAGAAACTGGATTTGAAAATCCCGACCAGTTATAAAACTGAATTTGAAAATCCCGACCAGTTATAGAAACTGGATTTGAAAATCCTGACCAGTTATAAAACTGGATTTGAAAATCCCGACCAGTTATAGAAACTGGATTTAAAAATTCTGACTAGTTATGACACTAGATTTAAAAATTCCGACCAGTTATAGATACTGGATTTGAAAATCCCGACCAGTTATAAAAACTGGAGTTGAAAATCCAGACCATTTATAGAAACTGGATTTGAAAATCTCGACCAGTTATAGAAACTGTATTTGAAAATCCCGACCAGTTATAGAAACTAGATTTCAAAATCCCGACCAGTTATAGAAACTGGATTTGAAAATCACGACTAGTTATAGAAACTGGATTTGAAAATCCCGACCAGTTATAGAAACTGGATTTAAAAATTCCGACCAGTTATGACACTAGATTTGAAAATTCCGACCAGTTATAGATACTGGATTTGAAAATCCCGACGAGTTATAAAAACTGGAGTTGCAAATCCCGACCAGTTATAGAAACTGGATTTGAAAATCTCGACCAGTTATAGAAACTGTATTTGAAAATCCTAACCAGTTATAGAAACTGGATTTCAAAATCCCGACCAGTTATAGAAACTGGATTTGAAAATCCCTATCAGTTATAAAAACTGGATTTGAAAATCCCGACCAGTTATAAAATCTGGAATTGAAAATCCCGACCAATTATAGAAACTAGATTTCAAAATCCCGACCAGTTATAGAAACTAGATTTGAAAATCCCGACCGGTTATAAAAACTGGATTTGAAAATCCCGACCAGTTATAGAAACTTGATTTGAAAATCCTGACCAGTTATAGAAACTTGATTTGAAAATCCCGACCAGTTATAAAAACTGGATTTGAAAATCCCGACCAGTTATAAAACTGGATTTGAAAATCCCGACCAGTTATAGAAACTAGATTTGAAAATCCTGATCAGTTATAACACTGGATTTGAAAATCACGACCAGTTATAGAAACTGGATTTCAAAATCCCGACCAGTTATAGAAACTGGATTTGAAAATCCCGACCAGTTATAACACTGAATTTGAAAATCCCGACCGGTTATAAAAACTGGATTTGAAAATCCCGACCAGTTATAAAACTGGATTTGAAAATCCCGACCAGTTATAGAAACTGGATTTGAAAATCCTGATCAGTTATAACACTGGATTTGAAAATCCCGACCAATTATAAAACTAGATTTGAAAATCCCGACCAGTTATAGAAAATGGATTTAAAAATCCCGACCAGTTATAAAACTGGATTTGAAAATCCCGACCAGTTATAGAAACTGGATTTGAAAATCCCGACCAGTTATAACACTGAATTTGAAAATCCCGACCAGTTATAAAAACTGGATTTGAAAATCCCGACTAGTTATAAAAACTGGATTTGAAAATCCTGACCAGTTATAGAAACTGAATTTGAAAATCCTGACCAGTTATAAAAACTGGATTTGAAAATCCTGACCAGTTATAGAAACTGAATTTGAAAATCCCGACCAGTTATAAAACTGGATTTGAAAATCGCGAGGAGTTATAAAACTGAATTTGAAAATCCTGATCAGTTATAACACTAGATTTGAAAATCCCGACTAATTACAAAACAAGATTTGAAAATCCCGACCAGTTATAGAAAATGGATTTGAAAATCCCGACCAGTTATAAAACTGGATTTGAAAATCCCGACTAGTTATAAAACTGGATTTGAAAATCCCGACGAGTTATAGAAGCTGAATTTGAAAATCCTGATCAGTTATAACACTGGATTTGAAAATCCCGACCAATTATAAAACTAGATTTGAAAATCCTGACCAGTTATAGAAAATGGATTTGAAAATCCCGACCAGTTATAAAACTGGATTTGAAAATCCCGACCAGTTATAAAACTGGATTTAAAAATCCCGACCAGTTATAGAAACTGGATTTGAAAATCCCGACCAGTTAGAAAACTGGATTTGAAAATCCTGACCAGTTATAGAAAATGGATTTGAAAATCCCGACCAGTTATAAAACTGGATTTGAAAATCCCGACCAGTTATAAAACTGGATTTGAAAATCCCGACCAGTTATAGAAACTGGATTTAAAAATTCCGACCAGTTATGACACTAGATTTGAAAATCCCGACCTGTTATAGATACTTGATTTGAAAATCCTGACCAGTTATAAAAACTAGAGTTGAAAATCCCGACCAGTTATAAAAACTGGAATTGAAAATCCCGACCAGTTATAGAAACTGGAATTGAAAATCTCGACCAGTTATAGAAACTGGATTTGAAAATCCCGACCAGTTATAGAAACTGGATTTGAAAATCCCGACCAGTTATAAAATCTGGAATTGAAAATCCCGACCAGTTATAGAAACTGGATTTCAAAATCCCGACCAGTTATAGAAACTGGATTTGAAAATCCCGACCAGTTATAGAAACTGGATTTGAAAATCCCGACCAGTTATAACACTGAATTTGAAAATCATGACCGGTTATAAAAACTGGATTTGAAAATCCCGACCAGTTATAGAAACTTGATTTGAAAATCCTGACCAGTTATAGAAACTGGATTTGAAAATCCCGACCAGTTATAAAAACTGGATTTGAAAATCCCTACCAGTTATAAAACTGGATTTGAAAATCGCGAACAGTTATAGAAACTGGATTTGAAAATCCTGATCAGTTATAACACTGGATTTGAAAATTCCGACCAATTATAAAACTAGATTTAAAAATCGGGACCTGTTATAGAAACTGGATTTGAAAATCCCGACCAGTTATAAATCTTGATTTGAAAATTCCAACCAGTTATAAAACTAGATTTAAAAATCCCGACCAGTTATAGAAACTGCATTTGAAAATCCTGACCAGTTATAAAACTAGATTTGAAAATCCCGACCAGTTATAGAAATTGGATTTGAAAATCACGACCAGTTATGACACTAGATTTGGAAATCACGACCAGTTATAGAAACTGGATTTGAAAATCCCGACCAGTTATAGAAACTGGATTTGAAAATCCCGACCAGTTATAGAAACTGGATTTGAAAATCCCGACCAGTTGTAAAAACTGAATTTTGAAAATCCTGACCAGTTACAAAAACTGGATTTGAAAATTCCGACCAGTTATAAAAACTAGATTTGAAAATCCCGACCAGTTATAGAAACTGGATTTGAAAATCCCAACCAGTTATAGAAACTGGATTTGAAAATCCGACCAGTTATAGAAACTAGATTTGAAAATCCCGACCAGTTATAAAACTGTATTTGAAAATCCCGACCAGTTATAGAAACTGGATTTGAAAATCCAGACCAGTTATAAAATCTAGAATTGAAAATCCCGATCAGTTATAGAAACTGGATTTCAAAATCCCGACCAGTTATAGAAACTGGTTTTGAAAATCCCGACCAGTTATAGAAACTGAATTTGAAAATCCCGACCAGTTATAAAACTGGATTTGAAAATCGCGAGGAGTTATAGAAACTGAATTTGAAAATCCTGATCAGTTATAACACTAGATTTGAAAATCCCGACTAATTACAAAACAAGATTTGAAAATCCCGACCAGTTATAGAAAATGGATTTGAAAATCCCGACCAGTTATAAAACTGGATTTGAAAATCCCGACTAGTTATCAAACTGGATTTGAAAATCCCGACGAGTTATAGAAGCTGAATTTGAAAATCCTAATCAGTTATAACACTGGATTTGAAAATCCCGACCAATTATAAAACTAGATTTGAAAATCCTGACCAGTTATAGAAAATGGATTTGAAAATCCCGACCAGTTACAAAAACTGGATTTGAAAATCCCGACCAGTTATAGAAACTGGATTTGAAAATCCCGACCAGTTATAGAAACTGGATTTGAAAATCCCGACCAGTTATAACACTGAATTTGAAAATCCCGACCAGTTATAAAAACTGAATTTGAAAATTCCGACCAGTTATAAAAACTGAATTTGAAAATCCTGACCAGTTATAGAAACTGAATTTGAAAATCCTGACCAGTTATAAAAACTGGATTTGAAAATCCTGACCAGTTATAGAAACTGGATTTGAAAATCCCGACCAGTTATAAACACTGGATTTGAAAATCCTGACCAGTTATAAAACTGGATTTGAAAATCCCGACGAGTTATAGAAACTGAATTTCAAAATCATGATCAGTTATAACACTGGATTTGAAAATCCCGACCAATTATAAAACTAGATTTGAAAATCCCGACTAGTTATAGAAAATGGATTTGAAAATCCCGACCAGTTATAAAACTGGATTTGAAAATCCCGACCAGTTATAAAACTGGATTTAAAAATCCCGACCAGTTATAGAAACTGGATTTGAAAATCCCGACCAGTTATAAAACTGGATTTGAAAATCCTGACCAGTTATAGAAAATGGATTTGAAAATCCCAACCAGTTATAAAACTGGATTTGAAAATCTCGACCAGTTATAAAACTGGATTTAAAAATCCTGACCAGTTATAGAAACTGGATTTGAAAATCCTGACCACTTATAAAACTGGATTTGAAAATCCCGACCAGTTATAGAAACTGGATTTAAAAATTCCGACCAGTTATGACACTAGATTTGAAAATCCCGACCTGTTATAGATACTTGATTTGAAAATCCTGACCAGTTATAAAAACTAGAGTTGAAAATCCCGACCAGTTATAAAACTGGATTTGAAAATCCCGACCAGTTATAGAAACTGGATTTGAAAATCCTGATCAGTTATAACACTGGATTTGAAAATCCCGACCAGTTATAGAAACTGGATTTCAAAATCCCGACCAGTTATAGAAACTGGATTTGAAAATCCCGACCAGTTATAACACTGAATTTGAAAATCCCGACCGGTTATAAAAACTGGATTTGAAAATCCCGACCAGTTATAAAACTGGATTTGAAAATCTCGACCAGTTATAGAAACTGGATTTGAAAATCCTGATCAGTTATAACACTGGATTTGAAAATCCCGACCAATTATAAAACTAGATTTGAAAATCCCGACCAGTTATAGAAAATGGATTTAAAAATCCCGACCAGTTATAAAACTGGATTTGAAAATCCCGACCAGTTATAGAAACTGGATTTGAAAATCCCGACCAGTTATAACACTGAATTTGAAAATCCCGACCAGTTATAAAAACTGGATTTGAAAATCCCGACTAGTTATAAAAACTGGATTTGAAAATCCTGACCAGTTATAGAAACTGAATTTGAAAATCCTGACCAGTTATAAAAACTGGATTTGAAAATCCTGACCAGTTATAGAAACTGAATTTGAAAATCCCGACCAGTTATAAAACTGGATTTGAAAATCGCGAGGAGTTATAAAACTGAATTTGAAAATCCTGATCAGTTATAACACTAGATTTGAAAATCCCGACTAATTACAAAACAAGATTTGAAAATCCCGACCAGTTATAGAAAATGGATTTGAAAATCCCGACCAGTTATAAAACTGGATTTGAAAATCCCGACTAGTTATAAAACTGGATTTGAAAATCCCGACGAGTTATAGAAGCTGAATTTGAAAATCCTGATCAGTTATAACACTGGATTTGAAAATCCCGACCAATTATAAAACTAGATTTGAAAATCCCGACCAGTTATAGAAAATGGATTTGAAAATCCCGACCAGTTATAAAACTGGATTTGAAAATCCCGACCAGTTATAAAACTGGATTTAAAAATCCCGACCAGTTATAGAAACTGGATTTGAAAATCCCGACCAGTTAGAAAACTGGATTTGAAAATCCTGATCAGTTATAGAAAATGGATTTGAAAATCCCGACCAGTTATAAAACTGGATTTGAAAATCCCGACCAGTTATAAAATTGGATTTGAAAATCCCGACCAGTTATAGAAACTGGATTTAAAAATTCCGACCAGTTATGACACTAGATTTGAAAATCCCGACCTGTTATAGATACTTGATTTGAAAATCCTGACCAGTTATAAAAACTAGAGTTGAAAATCCCGACCAGTTATAAAAACTGGAATTGAAAATCCCGACCAGTTATAGAAACTGGAATTGAAAATCTCGACCAGTTATAGAAACTGGATTTGAAAATCCCGACCAGTTATAGAAACTGGATTTGAAAATCCCGACCAGTTATAAAATCTGGAATTGAAAATCCCGACCAGTTATAGAAACTGGATTTCAAAATCCCGACCAGTTATAGAAACTGGATTTGAAAATCCCGACCAGTTATAGAAACTGGATTTGAAAATCCCGACCAGTTATAACACTGAATTTGAAAATCATGACCGGTTATAAAAACTGGATTTGAAAATCCCGACCAGTTATAGAAACTTGATTTGAAAATCCTGACCAGTTATAGAAACTGGATATGAAAATCCCGACCAGTTATAAAAACTGGATTTGAAAATCCCTACCAGTTATAAAACTGGATTTGAAAATCGCGAACAGTTATAGAAACTGGATTTGAAAATCCTGATCAGTTATAACACTGGATTTGAAAATTCCGACCAATTATAAAACTAGATTTAAAAATCGGGACCTGTTATAGAAACTGGATTTGAAAATCCCGACCAGTTGTAAATCTGGATTTGAAAATTCCAACCAGTTATAAAACTAGATTTAAAAATCCCGACCAGTTATAGAAACTGCATTTGAAAATCCTGACCAGTTATAAAACTGGATTTGAAAATCCCGACCAGTTATAGAAATTGGATTTGAAAATCACGACCAGTTATGACACTAGATTTGGAAATCACGACCAGTTATAGAAACTGGATTTGAAAATCCCGACCAGTTATAGAAACAGGATTTGAAAATCCCGACCAGTTATAGAAACTGGATTTGAAAATCCCGACCAGTTGTAAAAACTGAATTTTGAAAATCCTGACCAGTTACAAAAACTGGATTTGAAAATTCCGACCAGTTATAAAAACTAGATTTGAAAATCCCGACCTGTTATAGAAACTGGATTTGAAAATCCCAACCAGTTATAGAAACTGGATTTGAAAATCCGACCAGTTATAGAAACTAGATTTGAAAATCCCGACCAGTTATAAAACTGGATTTGAAAATCCCGACCAGTTATAGAAACTGGATTTGAAAATCCAGACCAGTTATAAAATCTAGAATTGAAAATCCCGATCAGTTATAGAAACTGGATTTCAAAATCCCGACCAGTTATAGAAACTGGTTTTGAAAATCCCGACCAGTTATAGAAACTGAATTTGAAAATCCCGACCAGTTATAAAACTGGATTTGAAAATCCCGACCAGTTATAGAAACTGGATTTGAAAATCCCGACCAGTTATAAAACTGGATTTGAAAATCCTGACCAGTTATAGAAAATGGATTTGAAAATCCCAACCAGTTATAAAACTGGATTTGAAAATCCCGACCAGTTATAAAACTGGATTTAAAAATCCTGACCAGTTATAGAAACTGGATTTGAAAATCCTGACCACTTATAAAACTGGATTTGAAAATCCCGACCAGTTATAGAAACTGGATTTAAAAATTCCGATCAGTTATGACACTAGATTTGAAAATCCCGACCTGTTATAGATACTTGATTTGAAAATCCTGACCAGTTATAAAAACTAGAGTTGAAAATCCCGACCAGTTATAAAACTGGATTTGAAAATCCCGACCAGTTATAGAAACTGGATTTGAAAATCCTGATCAGTTATAACACTGGATTTGAAAATCCCGACCAGTTATAGAAACTGGATTTCAAAATCCCGACCAGTTATAGAAACTGGATTTGAAAATCCCGACCAGTTATAACACTGAATTTGAAAATCCCGACCGGTTATAAAAACTGGATTTGAAAATCCCGACTAGTTATAAAACTGGATTTGAAAATCCCGACCAGTTATAGAAACTGGATTTGAAAATCCTGATCAGTTATAACACTGGATTTGAAAATCCCGACCAGTTATAAAACAAGATTTGAAAATCCCGACCAGTTATAGAAAATGGATTTGAAAATCCCGACCAGTTATAGAAAATGGATTTGAAAATCCCGACCAGTTATAAAACTGGATTTGAAAATCCCGACTAGTTATAAAACTGGATTTGAAAATCCCGACGAGTTATAGAAGCTGAATTTGAAAATCCTGATCAGTTATAACACTGGATTTGAAAATCCCGACCAATTATAAAACTAGATTTGAAAATCCTGACAAGTTATAGAAAATGGATTTGAAAATCCCGACCAGTTATAAAAACTGGATTTGAAAATCCCGACCAGTTATAAAAACTGGATTTGAAAATCCCGACCAGTTATAGAAACTGGATTTGAAAATTCCGACCAGTTATAGAAACTGGATTTGAAAATCCCGACCAGTTATAACACTGAATTTGAAAATCCCGACCAGTTATAAAAACTGAATTTGAAAATCCCGACCAGTTATAAAAACTGAATTTGAAAATCCTGACCAGTTATAGAAACTGAATTTGAAAATCCTGACCAGTTATAAAAACTGGATTTGAAAATCCTGACCAGTTATAGAAACTGGATTTGAAAATCCCGAACAGTTATAAACACTGGATTTGAAAATCCTGACCAGTTATAAAACTGGATTTGAAAATCCCGACGAGTTATAGAAACTGAATTTGAAAATCATGATCAGTTATAACACTGGATTTGAAAATCCCGACCAATTATAAAACTAGATTTGAAAATCCCGACTAGTTATAGAAAATGGATTTGAAAATCCCGACCAGTTATAAAACTGGATTTGAAAATCCCGACCAGTTATAAAACTGGATTTAAAAATCCCGACCAGTTATAGAAACTGGATTTGAAAATCCCGACCAGTTATAAAACTGGATTTGAAAATCCTGACCAGTTATAGAAAATGGATTTGAAAATCCCAACCAGTTATAAAACTGGATTTGAAAATCCCGACCAGTTATAAAACTGGATTTAAAAATCCTGACCAGTTATAGAAACTGGATTTGAAAATCCTGACCACTTATAAAACTGGATTTGAAAATCCCGACCAGTTATAGAAACTGGATTTAAAAATTCCGACCAGTTATGACACTAGATTTGAAAATCCCAACATGTTATAGATACTTGATTTGAAAATCCTGACCAGTTATAAAAACTAGAGTTGAAAATCCCGACTAGTTATAAAAACTGAAACTGAAAATCCCGTCCAGTTATAGAAACTGGAATTGAAAAGTTCGACCAGTTATAGAAACTGGATTTGAAAATCCCGACCAGTTATAGAAACTGGATTTGAAAATCCCGACCAGTTATAAAATCTGGAATTGAAAATCCCGACCAGTTATAGAAACTGGATTTTAAAATCCCGACCAGTTATAGAAACTGGATTTGAAAATCCCGACCAGTTATAGAAACTGGATTTGAAAATCCCGACCAGTTATAACACAGAATTTGAAAATCCCGACCAGTTATAGAAACTGGATTTGAAAATCCCGACCAGTTATAACACTGAATTTGAAAATCATGACCGGTTATAAAAACTGGATTTGAAAATCCCGACCAGTTATAGAAACTTGATTTGAAAATCCTGACCAGTTATAGAAACTGGATTTGAAAATCCCGACAAGTTATAAAAACTGGATTTGAAAATCCCGACCAGTTATAAAACTGGATTTTGAAAATCGCGAACAGTTATAGAAACTGGATTTGAAAATCCTGATCAGTTATAACACTGGATTTGAAAATTCCGACCAATTATAAAACTAGATTTGAAAATCGGGACCTGTTATAGAAACTGGATTTGAAAATCCCGACCAGTTATAAATCTGGATTTGAAAATTCCAACCAGTTATAAAACTAGATTTAAAAATCCCGACCAGTTATAGAAACTGCATTTGAAAATCCTGACCAGTTATAAAACTGGATTTGAAAATCCCGACCAGTTATAGAAATTTGATTTGAAAATCACGATCAGTTATGACACTAGATTTGGAAATCACGACCAGTTATAGAAACTGGATTTGAAAATCCCGACCAGTTATAGAAACTGGATTTGAAAATCCCGACCAGTTATAGAAACTGGATTTGAAAATCCCGACCAGTTGTAAAAACTGGATTTGAAAATCCTGATCAGTTATAACACTGGATTTGAAAATCCCGACCAGTTATAGAAACTGGATTTCAAAATCCCGACCAGTTATAGAAACTGGATTTGAAAATCCCGACCAGTTATAACACTGAATTTGAAAATCCCGACCGGTTATAAAAACTGGATTTGAAAATCCCGACTAGTTATAAAACTGGATTTGAAAATCCCGACCAGTTATAGATACTGGATTTGAAAATCGTGATCAGTTATAACACTGGATTTGAAAATCCCGACCAACTATAAAACTGAATTTGAAAATCCCGACCAGTTATAGAAACTGGATTTAAAAATTCCGACCAGTTATGAAACTAGATTTGAAAATCCCGACCAGTTATAAAACTGGATTTGAAAATCCCGACCAGTTATAAAAACTGGATTTGAAAATCCAGACCAGTTATAAAATCTAGAATTGAAACTCCCGACCATTTATAGAAACTGGATTTGAAAATCCCGACCAGTTATAGAAACTGGATTTGAAAATCCCGACCAGTTATAGAAACTGGATTTGAAAATCCCGACCAGTTATAACACTGAATTTGAAAATCCCGACCGGTTATAAAAACTGGATTTGAGAATCCCGACCAGTTATAGAAACTTGATTTGAAAATCCTGACCAGTTATAGAAACTGGATTTGAAAATCCCGACCAGTTATAAAAACTGGATTTGAAAATCCCGACAAATTATAAAACTGGATTTGAAAATCCCGACCAGTTATAGAACCTGGATTTGAAAATCCTGATCAGTTATAACGCTGAATTTAAAAATCTCGATCAGTTATAAAACTAGATTTGAAAATCGGGACCTCTTATAAAAACTGGATTTGAAAATCCTGACCAGTTATAAATCTGGATTTGAAAATCCCAACCAGTTATAAAACTAGATTTAAAAATCCCGACCAGTTATAGAAACTGCATTTGAAAATCCTGACCAGTTATAAAACTGGATTTGAAAATCCCGACCAGTTATAGAAATTGGATTTGAAAATCCTGACCAGTTATGACACTAGATTTGGAAATCACGACTAGTTATAGAAACTAGATTTGAAAATCCCGACCAGTTATAGAAACTGGATTTGAAAATCCCAACCAGTTATAGAAACTGGATTTGAAAATCCCGACCAGTTATAGAAACTGGATTTGAAAATCCCGACCAGTTATAGAAACTGGATTTGAAAATCCCGACCAGTTATAGAAACTAGATTTGAAAATCTCGACCAGTTATAAAACTGGATTTGAAAATCCCGACCAGTTATAGAAACTGGATTTGAAAATCCCGACTAGTTATAAAAACTGGATTTGAAAATCCCGACCAGTTATAAAAACTGGATTTGAAAATCCCGACCAGTTATAGAAACTGGATTTGAAAATTCCGACCAGTTATAACACTGAATTTGAAAATCCCGACCAGTTATAACACTGAATTTGAAAATACCGACCAGTTATAAAAATTGGATTTGAAAATCCCGACCAGTTATAGAAACTAGATTTGAAAATCCCGACCAGTTATAAAAACTGGATTTAAAAATCCCGACCAGTTATAGAAACTTGATTTGAAAATCCTGACCAGTTATAGAAACTGGATTTGAAAATCCCGACCAGTTATAAAAACTGGATTTGAAAATCCCGACCAGTTATAAAACTGGATTTGAAAATTCCGACCAGTTATAGAAACTGGATTTGAAAATCCTGATCAGTTATAACACTGGATTTGAAAATCCCGACCAGTTATAGAAACTGGATTTCAAAATCCCGACCAGTTATAGAAACTGGATTTGAAAATCCCGACCAGTTATAACACTGAATTTGAAAATCCCGACCGGTTATAAAAACTGGATTTGAAAATCCCGACCAGTTATAAAACTGGATTTGAAAATCCCGACCAGTTATAGATACTGGATTTGAAAATCCTGATCAGTTATAACACTGGATTTGAAAATCCCGACCAATTATAAAACTAGATTTGAAAATCCCGACCAGTTATAGAAAATGGATTTGAAAATCCCGACCAGTTATAAAACTGGATTTGAAAATCCCGACCAGTTATAGAAACTGGATTTGAAAATCCCGACCAGTTATAACACTGAATTTGAAAATCCCGACCAGTTATAAAAACTAGATTTGAAAATCCCGACTAGTTATAAAAACTGGATTTGAAAATCCTGACCAGTTATAGAAACTGAATTTGAAATTCCTGACCAGTTATAAAAACTGGATTTGAAAATCCTGACCAGTTATAGAAACTGAATTTGAAAATTTCGACCAGTTAAAAACACTGGATTTGAAAATCCCGACCAGTTATAAAACTGGATTTGAAAATCGCGAGGAGTTATAGAAACTGAATTTGAAAATCCTGATCAGTTATAACACTGGATTTGAAAATCCCGACCAATTATAAAACAAGATTTGAAAATCCGGACCTGTTATAGAAACTGGATTTGAAAATCCCGACCAGTTATAAATCTGGATTTAAAAATCCCGACCAGTTATAGAAACTGCATTTGAAAATCCTGACTAGTTATAAAACTGGATTTGAAAATCCCGACCAGTTATAGAAATTGGATTTGAAAATCCCGACCAGTTATGACACTAGATTTGAAAATCACGACCAGTTATAGAAACTGGATTTGAAAATCCCGACCAGTTATAGAAACTGGATTTGAAAATCCCGACCAGTTATAGAAACTGGATTTGAAAATCCCGACCAGTTGTAAAAACTGAATTTTGAAAATCACGACCAGTTACAAAAACTGGATTTGAAAATCCCGACCAGTTATAAAAACTAGATTTGAAAATCCCGACCATTTATAGAAACTGGAAATGAAAATCCCGACCAGTTATAGAAACTTGATTTGAAAACCCTGACCAGTTATAAAACTAGATTTGAAAATCCCGACCAGTTATAAAACTAGATTTGAAAATCCCGACCAGTTATAGAAAATGGATTTGAAAATCCCGACCAGTTATAAAACTGGATTTGAAAATCCCGACCAGTTATAAAACTGGTTTTGAAAATCCCGACGAGTTATAGAAGCTGAATTTGAAAATCCTGATCAGTTATAACACTGGATTTGAAAATCCCGACAAATTATAAAACTAGATTTGAAAATCCCGACCAGTTATAGAAAATGGATTTGAAAATCCCGACCAGTTATAAAAACTGGATTTGAAAATCCCAACCAGTTATAAAAACTGGATTTGAAAATCCCGACCAGTTATAGAAACTGGATTTGAAAATCCCGACCAGTTATAGAAACTGGATTTGAAAATCCTGACCAGTTATAACACTGAATTTGAAAATCCCGACCAGTTATAAAAACTGGATTTGAAAATCCCGACCAGTTATAAAAACTGGATTTGAAAATCCTGACCAGTTATAGAAACTGAATTTGAAAATCCTAACCAGTTATAAAAACTGGATTTGAAAATCCTGACCAGTTATAGAAACTGAATTTGAAAATCCCGACCAGTTATAAACACTGGATTTGAAAATCCCGACCAGTTATAAAACTGGATTTGAAAATCCCGACGAGTTATATAAACTGAATTTGAAAATCATGATCAGTTATAACACAGGATTTGAAAATCGCGACCAATTATAAAACTAGATTTGAAAATCCCGACCAGTTATAGAAAATGGATTTGAAAATCCCGACCAGTTATAAAACTGGATTTGAAAATCCCGACCAGTTATAAAACTGGATTTAAAAATCCCGACCAGTTATAGAAACTTGATTTGAAAATCCCGACCAGTTATAAAAACTGGATTTGAAAATCCTGACCAGTTATAGAAACTGAATTTGAAAATTTCGACCAGTTAAAAACACTGGATTTGAAAATCCCGACCAGTTATAAAACTGGATTTGAAAATCGCAAGGAGTTATAGAAACTGAATTTGAAAATCCTGATCAGTTATAACACAGGATTTGAAAATCCCGACCAATTATAAAACAAGATTTGAAAATCCGGACCTGTTATAGAAACTGGATTTGAAAATCCCGACCAGTTATAAATCTGGATTTAAAAATCCCGACCAGTTATAGAAACTGCATTTGAAAATCCTGACTAGTTATAAAATTGGATTTGAAAATCCCGACCAGTTATAGAAATTGGATTTGAAAATCCCGACCAGTTATGACACGAGATTTGAAAATCACGACCAGTTATAGAAACTGGATTTGAAAATCCCGACCAGTTATAAAAACTGGATTTGAAAATCCCGACCAGTTATAGAAACTGGATTTGAAAATCCCGACCAGTTATAAAACTGGATTTGAAAATCCCGACCAGTTATAAAACTGGTTTTGAAAATCCCGACGAGTTATAGAAGCTGAATTTGAAAATCCTGATCAGTTATAACACTGGATTTGAAAATCCCGACAAATTATAAAACTAGATTTGAAAATCCCGACCAGTTATAGAAAATGGATTTGAAAATCCCGACCAGTTATAAAAACTGGATTTGAAAATCCCAACCAGTTATAAAAACTGGATTTGAAAATCCCGACCAGTTATAGAAACTGGATTTGAAAATCCCGACCAGTTATAGAAACTGGATTTGAAAATCCTGACCAGTTATAACACTGAATTTGAAAATCCCGACCAGTTATAAAAACTGGATTTGAAAATCCCGACCAGTTATAAAAACTGGATTTGAAAATCCTGACCAGTTATAGAAACTGAATTTGAAAATCCTAACCAGTTATAAAAACTGGATTTGAAAATCCTGACCAGTTATAGAAACTGAATTTGAAAATCCCGACCAGTTATAAACACTGGATTTGAAAATCCCGACCAGTTATAAAACTGGATTTGAAAATCCCGACGAGTTATATAAACTGAATTTGAAAATCATGATCAGTTATAACACAGGATTTGAAAATCGCGACCAATTATAAAACTAGATTTGAAAATCCCGACCAGTTATAGAAAATGGATTTGAAAATCCCGACCAGTTATAAAACTGGATTTGAAAATCCCGACCAGTTATAAAACTGGATTTAAAAATCCCGACCAGTTATAGAAACTTGATTTGAAAATCCCGACCAGTTATAAAAACTGGATTTGAAAATCCTGACCAGTTATAGAAACTGAATTTGAAAATTTCGACCAGTTAAAAACACTGGATTTGAAAATCCCGACCAGTTATAAAACTGGATTTGAAAATCGCAAGGAGTTATAGAAACTGAATTTGAAAATCCTGATCAGTTATAACACAGGATTTGAAAATCCCGACCAATTATAAAACAAGATTTGAAAATCCGGACCTGTTATAGAAACTGGATTTGAAAATCCCGACCAGTTATAAATCTGGATTTAAAAATCCCGACCAGTTATAGAAACTGCATTTGAAAATCCTGACTAGTTATAAAATTGGATTTGAAAATCCCGACCAGTTATAGAAATTGGATTTGAAAATCCCGACCAGTTATGACACGAGATTTGAAAATCACGACCAGTTATAGAAACTGGATTTGAAAATCCCGACCAGTTATAGAAACTGGATTTGAAAATCCCGACCAGTTATAGAAACTGGATTTGAAAATCCCGACCAGTTGTAAAAACTGAATTTTGAAAATCCCGACCAGTTACAAAAACTGGATTTGAAAATCCCGACCAGTTATAAAAACTAGATTTGAAAATCCCGACCAGTTATAGAAACTGGAATTGAAAATCCCGACCAGTTATAGAAACTTGATTTGAAAACCCTGACCAGTTATAAAACTAGATTTGAAAATCCCGACCAGTTATAAAACTAGTTTTGAAAATCCCGACCAGTTATAGAAAATGGATTTGAAAATCCCGACCAGTTATAAAACTGGATTTGAAAATCCCGACCAGTTATAAAACTGGTTTTGAAAATCCCGACGAGTTATAGAAGCTGAATTTGAAAATCCTGATCAGTTATAACACTGGATTTGAAAATCCCGACAAATTATAAAACTAGATTTGAAAATCCCGACCAGTTATAGAAAATGAATTTGAAAATCCCGACCAGTTATAAAAACTGGATTTGAAAATCCCGACCAGTTATAAAAACTGGATTTCAAAATCCCGACCAGTTATAAATCTGGATTTAAAAATCCCGACCAGTTATAGAAACTGCATTTGAAAATCCTGACTAGTTATAAAATTGGATTTGAAAATCCCGACCAGTTATAGAAATTGGATTTGAAAATCCCGACCAGTTATGACACGAGATTTGAAAATCACGACCAGTTATAGAAACTGGATTTGAAAATCCCGACCAGTTATAAAAACTGGATTTGAAAATCCCGACCAGTTATAGAAACTGGATTTGAAAATCCCGACCAGTTATAAAACTGGATTTGAAAATCCCGACCAGTTATAAAACTGGTTTTGAAAATCCCGACGAGTTATAGAAGCTGAATTTGAAAATCCTGATCAGTTATAACACTGGATTTGAAAATCCCGACAAATTATAAAACTAGATTTGAAAATCCCGACCAGTTATAGAAAATGGATTTGAAAATCCCGACCAGTTATAAAAACTGGATTTGAAAATCCCAACCAGTTATAAAAACTGGATTTGAAAATCCCGACCAGTTATAGAAACTGGATTTGAAAATCCCGACCAGTTATAGAAACTGGATTTGAAAATCCTGACCAGTTATAACACTGAATTTGAAAATCCCGACCAGTTATAAAAACTGGATTTGAAAATCCCGACCAGTTATAAAAACTGGATTTGAAAATCCTGACCAGTTATAGAAACTGAATTTGAAAATCCTAACCAGTTATAAAAACTGGATTTGAAAATCCTGACCAGTTATAGAAACTGAATTTGAAAATCCCGACCAGTTATAAACACTGGATTTGAAAATCCCGACCAGTTATAAAACTGGATTTGAAAATCCCGACGAGTTATATAAACTGAATTTGAAAATCATGATCAGTTATAACACAGGATTTGAAAATCGCGACCAATTATAAAACTAGATTTGAAAATCCCGACCAGTTATAGAAAATGGATTTGAAAATCCCGACCAGTTATAAAACTGGATTTGAAAATCCCGACCAGTTATAAAACTGGATTTAAAAATCCCGACCAGTTATAGAAACTTGATTTGAAAATCCCGACCAGTTATAAAAACTGGATTTGAAAATCCTGACCAGTTATAGAAACTGAATTTGAAAATTTCGACCAGTTAAAAACACTGGATTTGAAAATCCCGACCAGTTATAAAACTGGATTTGAAAATCGCAAGGAGTTATAGAAACTGAATTTGAAAATCCTGATCAGTTATAACACAGGATTTGAAAATCCCGACCAATTATAAAACAAGATTTGAAAATCCGGACCTGTTATAGAAACTGGATTTGAAAATCCCGACCAGTTATAAATCTGGATTTAAAAATCCCGACCAGTTATAGAAACTGCATTTGAAAATCCTGACTAGTTATAAAATTGGATTTGAAAATCCCGACCAGTTATAGAAATTGGATTTGAAAATCCCGACCAGTTATGACACGAGATTTGAAAATCACGACCAGTTATAGAAACTGGATTTGAAAATCCCGACCAGTTATAGAAACTGGATTTGAAAATCCCGACCAGTTATAGAAACTGGATTTGAAAATCCCGACCAGTTGTAAAAACTGAATTTTGAAAATCCCGACCAGTTACAAAAACTGGATTTGAAAATCCCGACCAGTTATAAAAACTAGATTTGAAAATCCCGACCAGTTATAGAAACTGGAATTGAAAATCCCGACCAGTTATAGAAACTTGATTTGAAAACCCTGACCAGTTATAAAACTAGATTTGAAAATCCCGACCAGTTATAAAACTAGTTTTGAAAATCCCGACCAGTTATAGAAAATGGATTTGAAAATCCCGACCAGTTATAAAACTGGATTTGAAAATCCCGACCAGTTATAAAACTGGTTTTGAAAATCCCGACGAGTTATAGAAGCTGAATTTGAAAATCCTGATCAGTTATAACACTGGATTTGAAAATCCCGACAAATTATAAAACTAGATTTGAAAATCCCGACCAGTTATAGAAAATGAATTTGAAAATCCCGACCAGTTATAAAAACTGGATTTGAAAATCCCGACCAGTTATAAAAACTGGATTTCAAAATCCCGACCAGTTATAGAAACTGGATTTGAAAATCCCGACCAGTTATAGAAACTGGATTTGAAAATCCCGACCAGTTATAACCCTGAATTTGAAAATCCCGACCAGTTATAAAAACTGGATTTGAAAATCCCGACCAGTTATAAAAACTGGATTTGAAAATCCTGACCAGTTATAGAAACTGAATTTGAAAATCCTAACCAGTTATAAAAACTGGATTTGAAAATCCTGACCAGTTATAGAAACTGAATTTGAAAATCCCGACCAGTTATAAACACTGGATTTGAAAATCCCGACCAGTTATAAAACTGGATTTGAAAATCCCGACGAGTTATAGAAACTGAATTTGAAAATCCTGATCAGTTATAACACTGGATTTGAAAATCGCGACCAATTATAAAACTAGATTTGAAAATCCCGACCAGTTATAGAAAATAGATTTGAAAATCCCGACCAGTTATAAAACTGGATTTGAAAATCCCGACCAGTTATAAAACTGGATTTCAAAATCCCGACCAGTTATAGAAACTGGATTTGAAAATCCTGACCCCTTATAAAACTGAATTCGAAAATCCCGACCAGTTATAGAAACTGGATTTAAAAATTCCGACCAGTTATGACACTAGATTTGAAAATCCCGACCTGTTATAGATACTTGATTTGAAAATCATGACCAGTTATAAAAACTAGAGTTGAAAATCCCGACCAGTTATAAAAACTGGATTTGAAAATCCCGACCAGTTATAGAAACTGAATTTGAAAATCTCGACTAGTTATAGAAACTGGATTTGAAAATCCCGACCAGTTATAGAAACTGGATTTGAAAATCCCGACCAGTTATAAAATCTGGAATTGAAAATCCCGACCAGTTATAGAAACTGGATTTCAAAATCCCGACCAGTTGTAAAAACTGGATTTGAAAATCCCGACCAGTTATAGAAACTGGATTTGAAAATCCCGACCAGTTATAACACTGAATTTGAAAATCCCGACCAGTTATAAAAACTGGATTTGAAAATCCCGACCAGTTATAACACTGAATTTGAAAATCATGACCGGTTATAAAAATTGGATTTGAAAATCCCGACCAGTTATAGAAACTTGATTTGAAAATCCTGACCAGTTATAGAAACTGGATTTGAAAATCCCGACCAGTTATAAAAACTGGATTTGAAAATCCCGACCAGTTATAAAACTGGATTTGAAAATCCCGAACAGTTATAGAAACTGGATTTGAAAATCCTGATCAGTTATAACACTGGATTTGAAAATTCCGACCAATTATAAAACTAGATTTGAAAAGCGGGACCTGTTATAGAAACTGGATTTGAAAATCCCGACCAGTTATAAATCTGGATTTGAAAATCCCAACCAGTTATAAAACTAGATTTAAAAATCCCGACCAGTTATAGAAACTGCATTTGAAAATCCTGACCAGTTATAAAACTGGATTTGAAAATCCCGATCAGTTATAGAAATTGGATTTGAAAATCACGACCAGTTATGACACTAGATTTGGAAATCACGACCAGTTATAGAAACTGGATTTGAAAATCCCGACCAGTTATAGAAACTGGATTTGAAAATCCCGACCAGTTATAGAAACTGGATTTGAAAATCCCGACCAGTTGTAAAAACTGAATTTTGAAAATCCTGACCAGTTACAAAAACTGGATTTATAAATCCCGACTAGTTATAAAAACTAGATTTGAAAATCCCGACCAGTTATAGAAACTGGATTTGAAAATCCCGACCAGTTATAGAAACTGGATTTGAAAATCCCGACCAGTTATAGAAACTAGATTTGAAAATCCCGACCAGTTATAAAACTGGATTTGAAAATCCCGACCAGTTATAGAAACTGGATTTGAAAATCCCGACCAGTTATAAAATCTGGATTTCAAAATCCCGACCAGTTATAGAAAATGGATTTGAAAATCCCGACCAGTTATAGAAACTGGATTTGAAAATCCCGACCAGTTATAGAAACTGGATTTGAAAATCCCGACCAGTTATAACACTGAATTTGAAAATCCCAACCGGTTATAAAAACTGGATTTGAAAATCCCAACCAGTTATAGAAACTTGATTTGAAAATCCTGACCAGTTATAGAAACTGGATTTGAAAATCCCGACCAGTTATAAAAACCGGATTTGAAAATCCCGACCAATTATAAAACTGGATTTGAAAATCCCGACCAGTTATAGAAACTGGATTTGAAAATCCTAATCAGTTATAACACTGGATTTGAAAATCCCGACCAATTATAAAACTAGATCTGAAAATCGGGACCTCTTATAGAAACAGCATTTGAAAATCCCGACCAGTTATAAATCTGAATTTGAAAATCCCAACCAGTTATAAAACTAGATTTAAAAATCCCGACCAGTTATAGAAACTGCATTTGAAAATCCTGACGAGTTATAAAACTGGATTTGAAAATCCTGACCAGTTATAGAAATTGGATTTGAAAATCCTGACCAGTTATGACACTAGATTTGGAAATCACGACCAGTTATAGAAACTGAATTTGAAAATCCCGACCAGTTATAGAAACTGGATTTGAAAATCCCGACCAGTTATAGAAACTGGATTTGAAAATCCCGACCAGTTATAGAAACTGGATTTGAAAATCCCGACCAGCTATAGAAACTAGATTTGAAAATCCCGACCAGTTATAAAACTGGATTTGAAAATCCCGACCAGTTATAGAAACTGGATTTGAAAATCCTGACCAGTTATAAAACTGGATTTGAAAATTCCGACCAGTTATAAAAACTGGATTTGAAAATCCCGACCAGTTATAGAAACTGGATTTCAAAATACCGACCAGTTATCGAAACTGGATTTGAAAATCCCGACCAGTTATAGAAACTGGATTTGAAAATCCCGACCAGTTATAACACTGAATTTGAAAATCCCGACCAGTTATAAAAACTGGATTTGAAAATCCTGACCAGTTATAGAAACTGGATTTGAAAATCCTGACCAGTTATAGAAACTGAATTTGAAAATCCTGACCAGTTATGAAAACTGGATTTAAAAATCCCGACCAGTTATAAAACTGGATTTGAAAATCCCGACGAGTTATAAAAACTAAATCCTGATCAGTTATAACACTGGATTTGAAAATCCCGACCAATTAGAAAACTGGATTTGAAAATCCCGACCAGTTATAAAACTGGATTTGAAAATCCCGACCAGTTATGACACTAGATTTGAAAATCCCGACCAGTTATAGAAACTGGATTTGAAAATCCCGACTAGTTATAAAAACTGGATTTGAAATCCCAACCAGTTATGGAAACTGGATTTGAAAATCCCAACCAGTTATAGAAACTGGATTTTAAAATCCCGACCAATTATAGAAACTGGATTTGAAAATCCTGACCAGTTATAGAAACTGGATTTGAAAATCACGACAAGTTATAAAAACTAGATGTGAAAATCCAGACCAGTTATAACACTGAATTTGAAAATCCCGACCGTTTATAAAAACTGGAATTGAAAATCCCGACCAGTTATAGAAACTTGATTTGAAAACCCTGACCAGTTATAAAACTAGATTTGAAAATCCCGACCAGTTATAAAACTAGATTTGAAAATCCCGACCAGTTATAGAAACTGGATTTGAAAATCCTGATCAGTTATAACACTGGATTTGAAAATCTCGACCAATTATAAAACTAGATTTGAAAATCCTCACCTGTTATAGAAACTGGATTTGAAAATCCCGACCAATTATAAATCTGGATTTGAAAATCCCAACCAGTTAAAAAACTAGATTTAAAAATCCCGACCAGTTATAGAAACTGGATTTCAAAATCCTGACCAGTTATAAAACTGGATTTGAAAATCCCGATTAGTTATAAAACTGGATTTGAAAATCCCGACCAGTTATAGAAACTGGATTTCAAAATCCTGACCAGTTATAAAACTGGATTTGAAAATCCCGACCAGTTATAGAAATTGGATTTGAAAATCCCGACCAGTTATGACACTAGATTTAAAAATCCCGACCAGTTATAGAAACTGGATTTGAAAATCCCGACCAGTTATAGAAACTGGATTTGAAAATCCCAACCAGTTATAGAAACTGGATTTGAAAATCCCGACCAGTTGTAAAAACTGAATTTTGAAAATCTCGACCAGTTACAAAAACTAGATTTGAAAATCCTGACCAGTTATAAAACTGGATTTGAAAATCCTGACCAGTTATAGAAACTAGATTTGAAAATCCTGATCAGTTATAACACTAGATTTGAAAATCCCGACCAATTATAAATCTGGATTTGAAAATCTCGACCAGTTATAGAAACTGGATTTGAAAATCCCGACCAGTTATAAAACTGGATTTGAAAATCCCAACCAGTTATAAAACTAGATTTAAAAATCCCGACCAGTTATAAAAACTGGATTTGAAAATCCCGACCAGTTATAAAACTGGATTTGAAAATCCCGACCAGTTATAGAAACAGGATTTGAAAATTCTGACCAGTTATAAAACTGGATTTGAAAATCCCAACCAGTTATAGAAACTGGATTTGAAAATCCCGACCAGTTATGACACTAGATTTGAAAATCCCGACCAGTTATAGAAACTGGATTTGAAAATCCCGTCCTGTTATAAAAACTTAATTTGAAAATCCCTACCAGATATAGAAACTGGATTTGAAAATCCCGACCAGTTATAGAAACTGGATTTTAAAATCCCGACCAGTTATAGAAACTAGATTTGAAAATCCTGACCAGTTATAGAAACTGGATTTGAAAATCCCGACCAGTTATAAAAACTAGATTTGAAAATCCCGACCAGTTATAGAAACTGGATTTGAAAATCCCGACCAGTTATATAAACTGGATTTGAAAATATCGACCAGTTATAGAAACTATATTTGAAAATCCCGACCAGTTATAAAACTGGATTTGAAAATCTCGACCAGTTATAGAAACTGGATTTGAAAATCCCGACCAGTTATAAAAACTTAATTTGAAAATCCCAACCAGTTATAGAAACTGGATTTCAAAATCCCGACCAGTTATAGAAACTGGAGTTGAAAATCCCGACCAGTTATAACACTGAATTTGAAAATCCCGACCAGTTATAAAAACTGGATTTGAAAATCCCTACCAGTTATAGAAACTGGATTTGAAAATCCTGACCAGTTATAGAAACTGAATTTGAAAATCCCGACCAGTTATAAAAACTGGATTTGAAAATCCCGACTAGTTATAAAACTGGATTTGAAAATCCCGACGAGTTATAGAAACTGAATTTGAAAATCCTGATCAGCTATAACACTGGATTTGAAAATCCCGACCAATTATAAAACTAGATTTGAAAATCCCGACCAGTTATAGAAAATGGATTTGAAAATGCTGACCAGTTATAAAACTGGATTTAAAAATCCCGACCAGTTATAGAAACTGGATTTGAAAATCCCGACCAGTTATAGAAACTGAATTTTAAAATCCTGACCAGTTATAAAACTGGATTTGAAAATCCCGACCAGTTATAGAAACTGGATTTCAAAATACCGACCAGTTATCGAAACTGGATTTGAAAATCCCGACCAGTTATAGAAACTGGATTTGAAAATCCCGACCAGTTATAACACTGAATTTGAAAATCCCGACCAGTTATAAAAACTGGATTTGAAAATCCCGACCAGTTATAGAAACTGGATTTGAAAATCCTGACCAGTTATAGAAACTGAATTTGAAAATCCTGACCAGTTATGAAAACTGGATTTGAAAATCCCGACCAGTTATAAAACTGGATTTGAAAATCCCGACGAGTTATAGAAACTAAATTTGAAAATCCTGATCAGTTATAACACTGGATTTGAAAATCCCGACCAATTAGAAAACTGGATTTGAAAATCCCGACCAGTTATAAAACTGGATTTGAAAATCTTGACCAGTTATGACACTAGATTTGAAAATCCCGACCAGTTATAGAAACTGGATTTGAAAATCCCGACTAGTTATAAAAACTGGATTTGAAATCCCAACCAGTTATGGAAACTGGATTTGAAAATCCTGACCAGTTATAGAAACTGGATTTTAAAATCCCGACCAATTATAGAAACTGGATTTGAAAATCCTGACCAGTTATAGAAACTGGATTTGAAAATCACGACAAGTTATAAAAACTAGATGTGAAAATCCCGACCAGTTATAACACTGAATTTGAAAATCCCGACCGGTTATAAAAACTGGAATTGAAAATCCCGACCAGTTATAGAAACTTGATTTGAAAACCCTGACCAGTTATAAAACTAGATTTGAAAATCCCGACCAGTTATAAAACTAGATTTAAAAATCCCTACCAGATATAGAAACTGGATTTGAAAATCCCGACCAGTTATAGAAACTGGATTTTAAAATCCCGACCAGTTATAGAAACTAGATTTGAAAATCCTGACCAGTTATAGAAACTGGATTTGAAAATCCCGACCAGTTATAAAAACTAGATTTGAAAATCCCGACCAGTTATAGAAACTGGATTTGAAAATCCCGACCAGTTATAAAAACTGGATTTGAAAATATCGACTAGTTATAGAAACTAGATTTGAAAATCCCGACCAGTTATAAAACTGGATTTGAAAATCTCGACCAGTTATAGAAATTGGATTTGAAAATCCCGACCAGTTATAAAAACTGAATTTGAAAATCCCGACCAGTTATAGAAACTGGATTTCAAAATCCCGACCAGTTATAGAAACTGGAGTTGAAAATCCCGACCAGTTATAACACTGAATTTGAAAATCCCGATCAGTTATAAAAACTGGATTTGAAAATCCCTACCAGTTATAGAAACTGGATTTGAAAATCCTGACCAGTTATAGAAACTGAATTTGAAAATCCCGAGCAGTTATAAAAACTGGATTTGAAAATCCCGACTAGTTATAAAACTGGATTTGAAAATCCCGACGAGTTATAGAAACTGAATTTGAAAATCCTGATCAGCTATAACACTGGATTTGAAAATCCCGACCAATTATAAAACTAGATTTGAAAATCCCGACCAGTTATAGAAAATGGATTTGAAAATCCCGACCAGTTATAAAACTGGATTTGAAAATCCCGACCAGTTATAAAACTGGATTTAAAAATCCCGACCAGTTATAGAAACTGGATTTGAAAATCCCGACCAGTTATAGAAACTGAATTTTAAAATCCTGACCAGTTATAAAACTGGATTTGAAAATGCCGACCAGTTATAGAAACTGGATTTAAAAATCCCGACCAGTTATGACACTAGATTTGAAAATCCTGACCTGTTATAGATACTTGATTTGAAAATCCCGACCAGTTATAAAAACTGGAGTTGAAAATCCCGACCAGTTATAGAAACTGGATTTGAAAATCCCGACCAGTTATAGAAACTGGATTTGAAAATCTTGACCAATTATAGAAACTGGATTTGAAACTTCGACCAGTTATAGAAACTGGATTTGAAAATCCCGACCAGTTATAAAATCTAGAATTGAAAATCCCGACCAGTTATAGAAACTGGATTTCAAAATCCCGACCACTTATAGAAACTGGATTTGAAAATTCCGACCAGTTATAACACTGAATTTGAAAATCCCGACCGGTTATAAAAATTGGATTTGAAAATCCCGACCAGTTACAGAAACTTGATTTGAAAATCCTGACCAGTTATAGAAACTGGATTTGAAAATCCCGACCAGTTATAAAAACTGGATTTGAAAATCCCGACCAGTTATAAAACTGGATTTGAAAATCCCGACGAGTTATAGAAACTGGATTTGAAAATCCTGATCAGTTATAACACTGGATTTGAAAATCCCGACCAATTATAAAACTAGATTTGAAAATCCGAACCTGTTATAGAAACTGGATTTGAAAATCCCGACCAGTTATAAATCTGGATTTGAAAATCCCAACCAGTTATAAAACTAGATTTAAAAATCCTGACCAGTTATAGAAACTGCATTTGAAAATCCTGACCAGTTATAAAACTGGATTTGAAAATCCCGACCAGTTATAGAAATTGGATTTGAAAATCCCGATCAGTTATGACACTAGATTTGAAAATCACGACCAGTTATAGAAACTGGATTTGAAAATCCTGACCAGTTATAAAAATTGGATTTGAAAATCCCGACCAGTTATAAAACTAGATTTGAAAATCCCGATCAGTTATAGAAACTGGATTTGAAAATCCTGATCAGTTATAACACTGGATTTGAAAATCCCGACCAATTATAAAACTAAATTTGAAAATCCTGACCTGTTATAGAAACTGGATTTGAAAATCCCGACCAATTGTGAATCTGGATTTGAAAATCCCAACCAGTTAAAAAACTAGATTTAAAAATCCCGACCAGTTATAGAAATTGGATTTGAAAATCCCGACCAGTTATAAAACTGGATTTGAAAATCCTGATCAGTTATAGAAACTGGATTTCAAAATCCTGACCAGTTATAAAACTGGATTTGAAAATCCTGACTAGTTATAGAAATTGGATTTGAAAATCCCGACCAGTTATGACACTAGATTTAAAAATCCCGACCAGTTATAGAAACTAGATTTGAAAATCCCGACCAGTTATAGAAACTGGATTTGAAAATCCCAACCAGTTATAGAAACTGGATTTGAAAATCCCGACCAGTTGTAAAAACTGAATTTTGAAAATCTCGACCAGTTACAAAAACTAGATTTGAAAATCCCGACCAGTTATAAAACTGGATTTAAAAATCCAGACCAGTTATAGAAACTAGATTTGAAACTCCTGATCAGTTATAACACTAGATTTGAAAATCCCGACCAATTATAAAACTGGATTTGAAAATCTCGACCAGTTATAGAAACTGGATTTGAAAATCCCGACCAGTTATAAAACTGGATTTGAAAATCCCAACCAGTTATAAAACTGGATTTAAAAATCCCGACCAGTTATATAAACTGGATTTGAAAATCCCAACCAGTTATAAAATTGGATTTGAAAATCCCGACCAGTTATAGAAACTGGATTTCAAATTCTGACTAGTTATAAAACTGGATTTGAAAATCCCAACCAGTTATAGAAACTGGATTTGAAAATCCCGACCAGTTATGACACTAGATTTGAAAATCCCGACCAGTTATAGAAACTGGATTTGAAAATCCCGTCCTGTTATAAAAACTGGATTTGAAAATCCCTACCAGATATAGAAACTGGATTTGAAAATCCCGACCAGTTATAGAAACTGGATTTTAAAATCCCGACCAGTTATAGAAACTAGATTTGAAAATCCTGACCAGTTATAGAAACTGGATTTGAAAATCCCGACCAGTTATAAAAACTAGATTTGAAAATCCCGACCAGTTATAGAAACTGGATTTGAAAATCCCGACCAGTTATATAAACTGGATTTGAAAATATCGACCAGTTATAGAAACTAGATTTGAAAATCCCGACCAGTTATAAAACTGGATTTGAAAATCCCGACCAGTTATAGAAACTGGATTTGAAAATCCCGACCAGTTATAAAAACTGGATTTGAAAATCCCGACCAGTTATAAAAACTGGATTTGAAAATCCCGACGAGTTATAGAAACTAAATTTGAAAATCATGATCAGTTATAACACTGGATTTGAAAATCCCGACCAATTATAAAACTAGATTTGAAAATCCCGACAGGTTATAGCAAATGGATTAGAAAATCCCGACCAGTTATAAAACTGGATTTGAAAATCCCGACCAGTTATGACACTAGATTTGAAAATCCCGACCAGTTATAGAAACTGGATTTGAAAATCCCGACCAGTTATAAAAACTGGATTTGAAAATCTCGACCAGTTATAGAAACTGGATTTGAAAATCCCGACCAGTTATAGAAACTGGATTTTAAAATCCCGACCAATTATAGAAACTGGATTTGAAAATCCTGACCAGTTATAGAAACTAGATTTGAAAATCCCGACCAGTTATAAAAACTAGATTTGAAAATCCCGACCAGTTATAGAAACTGGATTTGAAAATCCCGACCAGTTATAGAAACTGGATTTGAAAATCCCAACCAGTTATAGAAACTCGATTTGAAAATCCCGACCAGTTATAGAAACTAGATTTGAAAATCCCGACCAGTTATAAAACTAGATTTGAAAATCCCGACCAGTTATAGAAACTGGATTTGAAAATCCTGATCAGTTATAACACTGGATTTGAAAATCTCGACCAATTATAAAACTAGATTTGAAAATCCTCACCTGTTATAGAAACTGGATTTGAAAATCCCGACCAATTATAAATCTGGATTTGAAAATCCCAACCAGTTAAAAAACTAGATTTAAAAATCCCGACCAGTTATAGAAATTGGATTTGAAAATCCCGCCTAGTTATAAAACTGGATTTGAAAATCCCGACCAGTTATAGAAACTGGATTTCAAAATCCTGACCAGTTATAAAACTGGATTTGAAAATCCCGACCAGTTATAGAAATTGGATTTGAAAATCCCGACCAGTTATGACACTAGATTTAAAAATCCCGACCAGTTATAGAAACTGGATTTGAAAATCCCGACCAGTTATAGAAACTGGATTTGAAAATCCCAACCAGTTATAGAAACTGGATTTGAAAATCCCGACCAGTTGTAAAAACTGAATTTTGAAAATCTCGACCAGTTACAAAAACTAGATTTGAAAATCCTGACCAGTTATAAAACTGGATTTGAAAATCCTGACCAGTTATAGAAACTAGATTTGAAAATCCTGATCAGTTATAACACTAGATTTGAAAATCCAGACCAATTATAAATCTGGATTTGAAAATCTCGACAAGTTATAGAAACTGGATTTGAAAATCCCGACTAGTTATAAAACTGGATTTGAAAATCCCAACCAGATTTAAAAATCCCGACCAGTTATAGAAACTGGATTTGAAAATCCCGACCAGTTATAAAACTGGATTTGAAAATCCCGACCAGTTATAGAAACTGGATTTGAAAATTCTGACCAGTTATAAAACTGGATTTGAAAATCCCAACCAGTTATAGAAACTGGATTTGAAAATCCCGACCAGTTATGACACTAGATTTGAAAATCCCGACCAGATATAGAAACTGGATTTGAAAATCCCGACTAGTTATAGAAACTGGATTTTAAAATCCCGACCAGTTATAGAAACTATATTTGAAAATCCTGACCAGTTATAGAAACTGGATTTGAAAATCCCGACCAGTTATAAAAACTAGATTTGAAAATCCCGACCAGTTATAGAAACTGGATTTGAAAATCCCGACCAGTTATATAAACTGGATTTGAAAATATCGACCAGTTATAGAAACTAGATTTGAAAATCCCGACCAGTTATAAAACTGGATTTGAAAATCTCGACCAGTTATAGAAACTGGATTTGAAAATCCCGACCAGTTATAAAAACTGAATTTGAAAATCCCAACCAGTTATAGAAACTGGATTTCAAAATCCCGACCAGTTATAGAAACTGGAGTTGAAAATCCCGACCAGTTATAACACTGAATTTGAAAATCCCGACCAGTTATAAAAACTGGACTTGAAAATCCCTACCAGTTATAGAAACTGGATTTGAAAATCCTGACCAGTTATAGAAACTGAATTTGAAAATCCCGACCAGTTATAAAAACTGGATTTGAAAATCCCGACCAGTTATAAAACTGGATTTGAAAATCCCGACGAGTTATAAAAACTGAATTTGAAAATCCTGATCAGCTATAACACTGGATTTGAAAATCCCGACCAATTATAAAACTAGATTTGAAAATCCCGACCAGTTATAGAAAATGGATTTGAAAATCCCGACCAGTTATAACACTGGATTTGAAAATCCCGACCAGTTATAAAACTGGATTTAAAAATCCCGACCAGTTATAGAAACTGGATTTGAAAATCCCGACCAGTTATAGAAACTGAATTTTAAAATCCTGACCAGTTATAAAACTGGATTTGAAAATCCCGACCAGTTATAGAAACTGGATTTAAAAATCCCGACCAGTTATGACACTAGATTTGAAAATCCTGACCTGTTATAGATACTTGATTTGAAAATCCCGACCAGTTATAAAAACTGGAGTTGAAAATCCCGACCAGTTATAGAAACTGGATTTGAAAATCCCGATCAGTTATAGAAACTGGATTTGAAAATCTCGACCAGTTATAGAAACTGGATTTGAAAATCCCGACCAGTTCTAGAAACTGGATTTGAAAATCCCGACCAGTTATAAAATCTGGAATTGAAAATCCCGACCAGTTATAGAAACTGGATTTTAAAATCCCGACCAGTTATAGAAACTGGATTTGAAAATTCCGACCAATTATAACACTGAATTTGAAAATCCCGACCGGTTATAAAAATTGGATTTGAAAATCCCGACCAGTTATAGAAACTTGATTTGAAAATCCTGACCAGTTATAGAAACTGGATTTGAAAATCCCGACCAGTTATAAAAACTGGATTTGAAAATCCCGACCAGTTATAAAACTGGATTTGAAAATCCCGACGAGTTATAGAAACTGGATTTGAAAATCCTGATCAGTTATAACACTGGATTTGAAAATCCCGACCAATTATAAAACTAGATTTGAAAATCCGGACCTGTTATAGAAACTAGATTTGAAAATCCCGACCAGTTATAAATCTGGATTTGAAAATCCCAACCAGTTATAAAACTAGATTTAAAAATCCTGACCAGTTATAGAAACTGCATTTGAAAATCCTGACCAGTTATAAAACTGGATTTGAAAATCCCGACCAGTTATAGAAATTGGATTTGAAAATCCCGATCAGTTATGACACTAGATTTGAAAATCACGACCAGTTATAGAAACTGGATTTGAAAATCCCGACCAGTTATAAAAACTGGATTTGAAAATTCCGACCAGTTATAAAACTGGATTTGAAAATCCCGACGAGTTATAGAAACTGGATTTGAAAATTCTGATTAGTTATAACACTGGATTTGAAAATCCCGACCAATTATAAAACTAGATTTGAAAATCCGGACCTGTTATAGAAACTGGATTTGAAAATCCCGACTAGTTATAAATCTGGATTTGAAAATCCCAACCAGTTATAAAACTAGATTTAAAAATCCTGACCAGTTATAGAAACTGCATTTGAAAATCCTGACCAGTTATAAAACTGGATTTGAAAATCCCGACCAGTTATGGAAATTGGATTTGAAAATCCCGATCAGTTATGACACTAGATTTGAAAATCACGACCAGTTATAGAAACTGGATTTGAAAATCCTGATCAGTTATAACACTGGATTTGAAAATCCCGACCAATTATAAAACTAGATTTGAAAATCCTGACCTGTTATAGAAACTGGATTTGAAAATCCCGACCAATTGTGAATCTGGATTTGAAAATCCCAACCAGTTAAAAAACCAGATTTAAAAATCCCGACCAGTTATAGAAATTGGATTTGAAAATCCCGACCAGTTATAAAACTGGATTTGAAAATCCTGATCAGTTATAGAAACTGGATTTCAAAATCCTGACCAGTTATAAAACTGGATTTGAAAATCCTGACTAGTTATAGAAATTGGATTTGAAAATCCCGACCAGTTATGACACTAGATTTAAAAATCCCGACCAGTTATAGAAACTAGATTTGAAAATCCCGACCAGTTATAGAAACTGGATTTGAAAATCCCAACCAGTTATAGAAACTGGATTTGAAAATCCCAACCAGTTGTAAAAACTGAATTTTGAAAATCTCGACCAGTTACAAAAACTAGATTTGAAAATCCCGACCAGTTATAAAACTGGATTTAAAAATCCTGACCAGTTATAGAAACTAGATTTGAAACTCCTGATCAGTTATAACACTAGATTTGAAAATCCCGACCAATTATAAAACTGGATTTGAAAATCTCGACCAGTTATAGAAACTGGATTTGAAAATCCTGACCAGTTATAAAACTGGATTTGAAAATCCCAACCAGTTATAAAACTGGATTTAAAAATCCCGACCAGTTATAGAAACTGGATTTGAAAATCCCCACCAGTTATAAAATTGGATTTGAAAATCCCGACCAGTTATAAAAACTGGATTTGAAAATTCTGACTAGTTATAAAACTGGATTTGAAAATCCCAACCAGTTATAGAAACTGGATTTGAAAATCTCGACCAGTTATGACACTAGATTTGAAAATCCCGACCAGTTATAGAAACTGGATTTGAAAATCCCGTCCTGTTATAAAAACTGGATTTGAAAATCCCTACCAGATATAGAAACTGGATTTGAAAATCCCGACCAGTTATAGAAACTGGATTTTAAAATCCCGACCAGTTATAGAAACTAGATTTGAAAATCCTGACCAGTTATAGAAACTGGATTTGAAAATCCCGACCAGTTATAAAAACTAGATTTGAAAATTCCGACCAGTTATAGAAACTGGATTTCAAAATCCCGACCAGTTATATAAACTGGATTTGAAAATATCGACCAGTTATAGAAACTAGATTTGAAAATCCCGACCAGTTATAAAACTGGAATTGAAAATCCCGACCAGTTATAGAAACTGGATTTGAAAATCCCGACCAGTTATAAAAACTGGATTTGAAAATCCCGACCAGTTATAAAAACTGGATTTGAAAATCCCAACCAGTTATAGAAACTGGATTTGAAAATCCCGACCAGTTATGACACTAGATTTGAAAATCCCGACCAGTTATAGAAACTGGATTTGAAAATCCCGTCCTGTTATAAAAACTTAATTTGAAAATCCCTACCAGATATAGAAACTGGATTTGAAAATCCCGACTAGTTATAGAAACTGGATTTTAAAATCCCGACCAGTTATAGAAACTAGATTTGAAAATCCTGACCAGTTATAGAAACTGGATTTGAAAATCCCGACCAGTTATAAAAACTAGATTTGAAAATCCCGACCAGTTATAGAAACTGGCTTTGAAAATCCCGACCAGTTATATAAACTGGATTTGAAAATATCGACCAGTTATAGAAAATAGATTTGAAAATCCCGACCAGTTATAAAACTGGATTTGAAAATCTCGACCAGTTATAGAAACTGGATTTGAAAATCCCGACCAGTTATAAAAACTGAATTTGAAAATCCCAACCAGTTATAGAAACTGGATTTCAAAATCCCGACCAGTTATAGAAACTGGAGTTGAAAATCCCGACCAGTTATAACACTGAATTTGAAAATCCCGACCAGTTATAAAAACTGGATTTGAAAATCCCTACCAGTTATAGAAACTGGATTTGAAAATCCTGACCAGTTATAGAAACTGAATTTGAAAATCCCGACCAGTTATAAAAACTGGATTTGAAAATCCCGACCAGTTATAAAACTGGATTTGAAAATCCCGACGAGTTATAAAAACTGAATTTGAAAATCCTGATCAGCTATAACACTGGATTTGAAAATCCCGACCAATTATAAAACTAGATTTGAAAATCCCGACCAGTTATAGAAAATGGATTTGAAAATCCCGACCAGTTATAACACTGGATTTGAAAATCCCGACCAGTTATAAAACTGGATTTAAAAATCCCGACCAGTTATAGAAACTGGATTTGAAAATCCCGACCAGTTATAGAAATTGAATTTTAAAATCCTGACCAGTTATAAAACTGGATTTGAAAATCCCGACCAGTTATAGAAACTGGATTTAAAAATCCCGACCAGTTATGACACTAGATTTGAAAATCCTGACCTGTTATAGATACTTGATTTGAAAATCCCGACCAGTTATAAAAACTGGTGTTGAAAATCCCGACCAGTTATAGAAACTGGATTTGAAAATCCCGATCAGTTATAGAAACTGGATTTGAAAATCTCGACCAGTTATAGAAACTGGATTTGAAAATCCCGACCAGTTCTAGAAACTGGATTTGAAAATCCCGACCAGTTATAAAATCTGGAATTGAAAATCCCGACCAGTTATAGAAACTGGATTTTAAAATCCCGACCAGTTATAGAAACTGGATTTGAAAATTCCGACCAGTTATAACACTGAATTTGAAAATCCCGACCGGTTATAAAAATTGGATTTGAAAATCCCGACCAGTTATAGAAACTTGATTTGAAAATCCTGACCAGTTATAGAAACTGGATTTGAAAATCCCGACCAGTTATAAAAACTGGATTTGAAAATCCCGACCAGTTATAAAACTGGATTTGAAAATCCCGACGAGTTATAGAAACTGGATTTGAAAATCCTGATCAGTTATAACACTGGATTTGAAAATCCCGACCAATTATAAAACTAGATTTGAAAATCCGGACCTGTTATAGAAACTAGATTTGAAAATCCCGACCAGTTATAAATCTGGATTTGAAAATCCCAACCAGTTATAAAACTAGATTTAAAAATCCTGACCAGTTATAGAAACTGCATTTGAAAATCCTGACCAGTTATAAAACTGGATTTGAAAATCCCGACCAGTTATAGAAATTGGATTTGAAAATCCCGATCAGTTATGACACTAGATTTGAAAATCACGACCAGTTATAGAAACTGGATTTGAAAATCCCGACCAGTTATAAAAACTAGATTTGAAAATCCCGACCAGTTATAAAACTGGATTTGAAAATCCCGACGAGTTATAGAAACTGGATTTGAAAATTCTGCTCAGTTATAACACTGGATTTGAAAATCCCGACCAATTATAAAACTAGATTTGAAAATCCGGACCTGTTATAGAAACTGGATTTGAAAATCCCGACCAGTTATAAATCTGGATTTGAAAATCCCAACCAGTTATAAAACTAGATTTAAAAATCCTGACCAGTTATAGAAACTGCATTTGAAAATCCTGACCAGTTATAAAACTGGATTTGAAAATCCCGACCAGTTATAGAAATTGGATTTGAAAATCCCGATCAGTTATGACACTAGATTTGAAAATCACGACCAGTTATAGAAACTGGATTTGAAAATCCTGATCAGTTATAACACTGGATTTGAAAATCCCGACCAATTATAAAACTAGATTTGAAAATCCTGACCTGTTATAGAAACTGGATTTGAAAATCCCGACCAATTGTGAATCTGGATTTGAAAATCCCAACCAGTTAAAAAACTAGATTTAAAAATCCCGACCAGTTATAGAAATTGGATTTGAAAATCCCGACCAGTTATAAAACTGGATTTGAAAATCCTGATCAGTTATAGAAACTGGATTTCAAAATCCTGACCAGTTATAAAACTGGATTTGAAAATCCTGACTAGTTATAGAAATTGGATTTGAAAATCCCGACCAGTTATGACACTAGATTTAAAAATCCCGACCAGTTATAGAAACTAGATTTGAAAATCCCGACCAGTTATAGAAACTGGATTTGAAAATCCCAACCAGTTATAGAAACTGGATTTGAAAATCCCAACCAGTTGTAAAAACTGAATTTTGAAAATCTCGACCAGTTACAAAAACTAGATTTGAAAATCCCGACCAGTTATAAAACTGGATTTAAAAATCCTGACCAGTTATAGAAACTAGATTTGAAACTCCTGATCAGTTATAACACTAGATTTGAAAATCCCGACCAATTATAAAACTGGATTTGAAAATCTCGACCAGTTATAGAAACTGGATTTGAAAATCCCGACCAGTTATAAAACTGGATTTGAAAATCCCAACCAGTTATAAAACTGGATTTAAAAATCTCGACCAGTTATAGAAACTGGATTTGAAAATCCCAACCAGTTATAAAATTGGATTTGAAAATCCCGACCAGTTATAGAAACTGGATTTGAAAATTCTGACTAGTTATAAAACTGGATTTGAAAATCCCAACCAGTTATAGAAACTGGATTTGAAAATCTCGACCAGTTATGACACTAGATTTGAAAATCCCGACCAGTTATGGAAACTGGATTTGAAAATCCCGTCCTGTTATAAAAACTGGATTTGAAAATCCCTACCAGATATAGAAACTGGATTTGAAAATCCCGACCAGTTGTAGAAACTGGATTTTAAAATCCCGACCAGTTATAGAAACTAGATTTGAAAATCCTGACCAGTTATAGAAACTGGATTTGAAAATCCCGACCAGTTATAAAAACTAGATTTGAAAATTCCGACCAGTTATAGAAACTGGATTTCAAAATCCCGACCAGTTATATAAACTGGATTTGAAAATATCGACCAGTTATAGAAACTAGATTTGAAAATCCCGACCAGTTATAAAACTGGATTTGAAAATCCCGACGAGTTATAGAAACTGGATTTGAAAATCCTGATCAGTTATAACACTGGATTTGAAAATCCCGACCAATTATAAAACTAGATTTGAAAATCCGGACCTGTTATAGAAACTAGATTTGAAAATCCCGACCAGTTATAAATCTGGATTTGAAAATCCCAACCAGTTATAAAACTAGATTTAAAAATCCTGACCAGTTATAGAAACTGCATTTGAAAATCCTGACCAGTTATAAAACTGGATTTGAAAATCCCGACCAGTTATAGAAATTGGATTTGAAAATCCCGATCAGTTATGACACTAGATTTGAAAATCACGACCAGTTATAGAAACTGGATTTGAAAATCCCGACCAGTTATAAAAACTAGATTTGAAAATCCCGACCAGTTATAAAACTGGATTTGAAAATCCCGACGAGTTATAGAAACTGGATTTGAAAATTCTGCTCAGTTATAACACTGGATTTGAAAATCCCGACCAATTATAAAACTAGATTTGAAAATCCGGACCTGTTATAGAAACTGGATTTGAAAATCCCGACCAGTTATAAATCTGGATTTGAAAATCCCAACCAGTTATAAAACTAGATTTAAAAATCCTGACCAGTTATAGAAACTGCATTTGAAAATCCTGACCAGTTATAAAACTGGATTTGAAAATCCCGACCAGTTATAGAAATTGGATTTGAAAATCCCGATCAGTTATGACACTAGATTTGAAAATCACGACCAGTTATAGAAACTGGATTTGAAAATCCTGATCAGTTATAACACTGGATTTGAAAATCCCGACCAATTATAAAACTAGATTTGAAAATCCTGACCTGTTATAGAAACTGGATTTGAAAATCCCGACCAATTGTGAATCTGGATTTGAAAATCCCAACCAGTTAAAAAACTAGATTTAAAAATCCCGACCAGTTATAGAAATTGGATTTGAAAATCCCGACCAGTTATAAAACTGGATTTGAAAATCCTGATCAGTTATAGAAACTGGATTTCAAAATCCTGACCAGTTATAAAACTGGATTTGAAAATCCTGACTAGTTATAGAAATTGGATTTGAAAATCCCGACCAGTTATGACACTAGATTTAAAAATCCCGACCAGTTATAGAAACTAGATTTGAAAATCCCGACCAGTTATAGAAACTGGATTTGAAAATCCCAACCAGTTATAGAAACTGGATTTGAAAATCCCAACCAGTTGTAAAAACTGAATTTTGAAAATCTCGACCAGTTACAAAAACTAGATTTGAAAATCCCGACCAGTTATAAAACTGGATTTAAAAATCCTGACCAGTTATAGAAACTAGATTTGAAACTCCTGATCAGTTATAACACTAGATTTGAAAATCCCGACCAATTATAAAACTGGATTTGAAAATCTCGACCAGTTATAGAAACTGGATTTGAAAATCCCGACCAGTTATAAAACTGGATTTGAAAATCCCAACCAGTTATAAAACTGGATTTAAAAATCTCGACCAGTTATAGAAACTGGATTTGAAAATCCCAACCAGTTATAAAATTGGATTTGAAAATCCCGACCAGTTATAGAAACTGGATTTGAAAATTCTGACTAGTTATAAAACTGGATTTGAAAATCCCAACCAGTTATAGAAACTGGATTTGAAAATCTCGACCAGTTATGACACTAGATTTGAAAATCCCGACCAGTTATGGAAACTGGATTTGAAAATCCCGTCCTGTTATAAAAACTGGATTTGAAAATCCCTACCAGATATAGAAACTGGATTTGAAAATCCCGACCAGTTGTAGAAACTGGATTTTAAAATCCCGACCAGTTATAGAAACTAGATTTGAAAATCCTGACCAGTTATAGAAACTGGATTTGAAAATCCCGACCAGTTATAAAAACTAGATTTGAAAATTCCGACCAGTTATAGAAATTGGATTTCAAAATCCCGACCAGTTATATAAACTGGATTTGAAAATATCGACCAGTTATAGAAACTAGATTTGAAAATCCCGACCAGTTATAAAACTGGAATTGAAAATCCCGACCAGTTATAGAAACTGGATTTGAAAATCCCGACCAGTTATAAAAACTGGATTTGAAAATCCCGACCAGTTATAAAAACTGGATTTGAAAATCCCAACCAGTTATAGAAACTGGATTTGAAAATCCCGACCAGTTATGACACTAGATTTGAAAATCCCGACCAGTTATAGAAACTGGATTTGAAAATCCCGTCCTGTTATAAAAACTTAATTTGAAAATCCCTACCAGATATAGAAACTGGATTTGAAAATCCCGACTAGTTATAGAAACTGGATTTTAAAATCCCGACCAGTTATAGAAACTAGATTTGAAAATCCTGACCAGTTATAGAAACTGGATTTGAAAATCCCGACCAGTTATAAAAACTAGATTTGAAAATCCCGACCAGTTATAGAAACTGGATTTGAAAATCCCGACCAGTTATATAAACTGGATTTGAAAATATCGACCAGTTATAGAAACTAGATTTGAAAATCCCGACCAGTTATAAAACTGGATTTGAAAATCTCGACCAGTTATAGAAACTGGATTTGAAAATCCCGACCAGTTATAAAAACTGAATTTGAAAATCCCAACCAGTTATAGAAACTGGATTTCAAAATCCCGACCAGTTATAGAAACTGGAGTTGAAAATCCCGACCAGTTATAACACTGAATTTGAAAATCCCGACCAGTTATAAAAACTGGATTTGAAAATCCCTACCAGTTATAGAAACTGGATTTGAAAATCCTGACCAGTTATAGAAACTGAATTTGAAAATCCCGACCAGTTATAAAAACTGGATTTGAAAATCCCGACCAGTTATAAAACTGGATTTGAAAATCCCGACGAGTTATAAAAACTGAATTTGAAAATCCTGATCAGCTATAACACTGGATTTGAAAATCCCGACCAATTATAAAACTAGATTTGAAAATCCCGACCAGTTATAGAAAATGGATTTGAAAATCCCGACCAGTTATAACACTGGATTTGAAAATCCCGACCAGTTATAAAACTGGATTTAAAAATCCCGACCAGTTATAGAAACTGGATTTGAAAATCCCGACCAGTTATAGAAACTGAATTTTAAAATCCTGACCAGTTATAAAACTGGATTTGAAAATCCCGACCAGTTATAGAAACTGGATTTAAAAATCCCGACCAGTTATGACACTAGATTTGAAAATCCTGACCTGTTATAGATACTTGATTTGAAAATCCCGACCAGTTATAAAAACTGGAGTTGAAAATCCCGACCAGTTATAGAAACTGGATTTGAAAATCCCGATCAGTTATAGAAACTGGATTTGAAAATCTCGACCAGTTATAGAAACTGGATTTGAAAATCCCGACCAGTTCTAGAAACTGGATTTGAAAATCCCGACCAGTTATAAAATCTGGAATTGAAAATCCCGACCAGTTATAGAAACTGGATTTTAAAATCCCGACCAGTTATAGAAACTGGATTTGAAAATTCCGACCAGTTATAACACTGAATTTGAAAATCCCGACCGGTTTTAAAAATTGGATTTGAAAATCCCGACCAGTTATAGAAACTTGATTTGAAAATCCTGACCAGTTATAGAAACTGGATTTGAAAATCCTACAGTTATAAAAACTGGATTTGAAAATCCCGACCAGTTATAAAACTCGATTTGAAAATCCCGACGAGTTATAGAAACTGGATTTGAAAATCCTGATCAGTTATAACACTGGATTTGAAAATCCCGACCAATTATAAAACTAGATTTGAAAATCCGGACCTGTTATAGAAACTAGATTTGAAAATCCCGACCAGTTATAAATCTGGATTTGAAAATCCCAACCAGTTATAAAACTAGATTTAAAAATCCTGACCAGTTATAGAAACTGCATTTGAAAATCCTGACCAGTTATAAAACTGGATTTGAAAATCCCGACCAGTTATAGAAATTGGATTTGAAAATCCCGATCAGTTATGACACTAGATTTGAAAATCACGACCAGTTATAGAAACTGGATTTGAAAATCCCGACCAGTTATAAAAACTGGATTTGAAAATCTCGACCAGTTATAAAACTGGATTTGAAAATCCCGACGAGTTATAGAAACTGGATTTGAAAATTCTGATCAGTTATAACACTGGATTTGAAAATCCCGACCAATTATAAAACTAGATTTGAAAATCCGGACCTGTTATAGAAACTGGATTTGAAAATCCCGACCAGTTATAAATCTGGATTTGAAAATCCCAACCAGTTATAAAACTAGATTTAAAAATCCTGACCAGTTATAGAAACTGCATTTGAAAATCCTGACCAGTTATAAAACTGGATTTGAAAATCCCGACCAGTTATAGAAATTGGATTTGAAAATCCCGATCAGTTATGACACTAGATTTGAAAATCACGACCAGTTATAGAAACTGGATTTGAAAATCCTGATCAGTTATAACACTGGATTTGAAAATCCCGACCAATTATAAAACTAGATTTGAAAATCCTGACGTGTTTTAGAAACTGGATTTGAAAATCCCGACCAATTGTGAATCTGGATTTGAAAATCCCAACCAGTTAAAAAACTAGATTTAAAAATCCCGACCAGTTATAGAAATTGGATTTGAAAATCCCGACCAGTTATAAAACTGGATTTGAAAATCCTGATCAGTTATAGAAACTGGATTTCAAAATCCTGACCAGTTATAAAACTGGATTTGAAAATCCTGACTAGTTATAGAAATTGGATTTGAAAATCCCGACCAGTTATGACACTAGATTTAAAAATCCCGACCAGTTATAGAAACTAGATTTGAAAATCCCGACCAGTTATAGAAACTGGATTTGAAAATCCCAACCAGTTATAGAAACTAGATTTGAAAATCCCAACCAGTTGTAAAAACTGAATTTTGAAAATCTCGACCAGTTACAAAAACTAGATTTGAAAATCCCGACCAGTTATAAAACTGGATTTAAAAATCCTCACCAGTTATAGAAACTAGATTTGAAACTCCTGATCAGTTATAACACTAGATTTGAAAATCCCGACCAATTATAAAACTGGATTTGAAAATCTCGACCAGTTATAGAAACTGGATTTGAAAATCCCGACCAGTTATAAAACTGGATTTGAAAATCCCAACCAGTTATAAAACTGGATTTAAAAATCCCGACCAGTTATAGAAACTGGATTTGAAAATCCCAACCAGTTATAAAATTGGATTTGAAAATCCCGACCAGTTATAGAAACTGGATTTGAAAATTCTGACTAGTTATAAAACTGGATTTGAAAATCCCAACCAGTTATAGAAACTGGATTTGAAAATCTCGACCAGTTATGACACTAGATTTGAAAATCCCGACCAGTTATAGAAACTGGATTTGAAAATCCCGTCCTGTTATAAAAACTGGATTTGAAAATCCCTACCAGATATAGAAACTGGATTTGAAAATCCCGACCAGTTATAGAAACTGGATTTTAAAATCCCGACCAGTTATAGAAACTAGATTTGAAAATCCTGACCAGTTATAGAAACTGGATTTGAAAATCCCGACCAGTTATAAAAACTAGATTTGAAAATTCCGACCAGTTATAGAAACTGGATTTCAAAATCCCGACCAGTTATATAAACTGGATTTGAAAATATCGACCAGTTATAGAAACTAGATTTGAAAATCCCGACCAGTTATAAAACTGGAATTGAAAATCCCGACCAGTTATAGAAACTGGATTTGAAAATCCCGACCAGTTATAAAAACTGGATTTGAAAATCCCGAACAGTTATAAAAACTGGATTTGAAAATCCCGACGAGTTATAGAAACTAAATTTGAAAATCCTGATCAGTTATAACACTGGATTTGAAAATCCCGACCAATTATAAAACTAGATTTGAAAATCCCGACAGGTTATAGCAAATGGATTAGAAAATCCCGACCAGTTATAAAACTGGATTTGAAAATCCCGACCAGTTATGACACTAGATTTGAAAATCCCGACCAGTTATAGAAACTGGATTTGAAAATCCCGACCAGTTATAAAAACTGGATTTGAAAATCCCGACCAGTTATAGAAACTGGATTTGAAAATCCCGACCAGTTATAGAAACTGGATTTTAAAATCCCGACCAATTATAGAAACTGGATTTGAAAATCCTGACCAGTTATAGAAACTAGATTTGAAAATCCCGACCAGTTATAAAAACTATATTTGAAAATCCCGACCAGTTATAGAAAATGGATTTGAAAATCCCGACCAGTTATAGAAACTCGATTTAAAAATCCCAACCAGTTATAGAAACTCGATTTGAAAATCCCGACGAGTTATAGAAACTAGATTTGAAAATCCCGACCAGTTATAAAACTAGATTTGAAAATCCCGACCAGTTATAGAAACTGGATTTGAAAATCTCGACCAGTTATAAAATCTGGAATTGAAAATCCCGACCAGTTATAGAAACTCGATTTCAAAATCCCGACCAGTTATAGAAACTGAATTTGAAAATCCCGACCAGTTATAGAAACTGGATTTGAAAATCCCGACCAGTTATAACACTGAATTTCAAAATCCCGACCGGTTATAAAAACTGGATTTGAAAATCCTGACCAGTTATAGAAACTTGATTTGAAAATCCTGACCAGTTATAGAAACTGGATTTGAAAATCCCGACCAGTTATAAAAACTGGATTTGAAAATCCCGACAAATTATAAAACTGGATTTGAAAATCCCGACCAGTTATAGAAACTGGATTTGAAAATCCTGATCAGTTATAACACTGGATTTAAAACTCCCGACCAATTATAAAACTAGATTTGAAAATCCGGACCTGTTATAGAAACTGGATTTGAAAATCCCGACCAGTTATAAATCTGGATTTGAAAATCCCAATCAGTTATAAAACTAGATTTAAAAATCCCGACAAGTTATAGAAACTGCATTTGAAAATCCTGACCAGTTATAAAACTGGATTTGAAAATCCCGACCAGTTATGACACTAGATTTGAAAATCACGACCAGTTATAGAAACTGGATTTGAAAATCCCGACCAGTTATAGAAATTGGATTTGAAAATCCCGACCAGTTATAAAACTAGATTTGAAAATCCCGACCAGTTATAGAAACTGGATTTGAAAATCCTGATCAGTTATAACACTGGATTTGAAAATCCCGACCAATTATAAAACTAGATTTGAAAATTCTGACCTGTTATAGAAACTGGATTTGAAAATCCCGACCAATTGTAAATCTGGATTTGAAAATCCCAACCAGTTAAAAAACTAGATTTAAAAATCCCGACCAGTTATAGAAATTGGATTTGAAAATCCCGACCAGTTATAAAACTCGATTTGAAAATCCTGATCAGTTATAGAAACTGGATTTCAAAATCTTGACCAGTTATAAAACTGGATTTGAAAATCCTGACCAGTTATAGAAATTGGATTTGAAAATCCCGACTAGTTATGACACTAGATTTAAAAATTCCGACCAGTTATAGAAACTGGATTTGAAAATCCCGACCAGTTATAGAAACTGGATTTGAAAATCCCAACCAGTTATAGAAACTGGATTTGAAAATCCCGACCAGTTGTAAAAACTGAATTTTGAAAATCTCGATCAGTTACAAAAACTAGATTTGAAAATCCCGACCAGTTATAAAACTGGATTTCAAAATCCTGACCAGTTATAGAAACTAGATTTGAAACTCCTGATCAGTTATAACACTAGATTTGAAAATCCCGACCAATTATAAAACTGGATTTGAAAATCTCGACCAGTTATAGAAACTGGATTTGAAAATCCCGACCAGTTATAAAACTGGATTTGAAAATCCCAACCAGTTATAAAACTGGATTTAAAAATCCCGACCAGTTATAGAAACTGGATTTGAAAATCCCAACCAGTTATAAAACTGGATTTGAAAATCCCGACCTGTTATAGAAACTGGATTTGAAAATTCTGACCAGTTATAAAACTGGATTTGAAAATCCCAACCAGTTATAGAAACTGGATTTGAAAATCCCGACCAGATATGACACTAGATTTGAAAATCCCGACCAGTTATAGAAACTGGATTTGAAAATCCCGTCCTGTTATAAAAACTGGATTTGAAAATCCTATCAGATATAGAAACTGGATTTGAAAATCCCGACCAGTTATAGAAACTGGATTTTAAAATCCCGACCAGTTATAGAAACTAGATTTGAAAATCCTGACCAGTTATAAAAACTGGATTTGAAAATCCCGACCAGTTATAGAAACTGGATTTGAAAATCCCGACCAGTTATAGAAACTGGATTTGAAAATCCCGACCAGTTATATAAACTGGATTTGAAAATATCGACCAGTTATAGAAACTAGATTTGAAAATCCCGACCAGTTATAAAACTGGATTTGAAAATCCCGACCAATTATAGAAACTGGATTTGAAAATCCCGACCAGTTATAAAAACTGGATTTGAAAATCCCGACCAGTTATAAAAACTGGATTTGAAAATCCCGACGAGTTATAGAAACTAAATTTGAAAATCCTGATCAGTTATAACACTGGATTTGAAAATCCCGACCAATTATAAAACTAGATTTGAAAATCCCGACCAGTTATAGCAAATGGATTTGAAAATCCCGACCAGTTATAAAACTGGATTTGAAAATCCCGACCAGTTCTGACACTAGATTTGAAAATCCCGACCAGTTATAGAAACTGGATTTAAAAATCCCGACCAGTTATAAAAACTGGATTTGAAAATCCCGACCAGTTATAGAAACTGTATTTGAAAATCCCGACTAGTTATAGAAACTGGATTTGAAAATCCCGACCAATTATAGAAACTGGATTTGAAAATCCTGACCAGTTATAGAAACTAGATTTGAAAATCCCGACCAGTTATAAAACTAGATTTGAAAATCCCGACAGGTTATAGCAAATGGATTAGAAAATCCCGACCAGTTATAAAACTGGATTTGAAAATCCCGACCAGTTATGACACTAGATTTGAAAATCCCGACCAGTTATAGAAACTGGATTTGAAAATCCCGACCAGTTATAAAAACTGGATTTGAAAATCCCGACCAGTTATAGAAACTGGATTTGAAAATCCCGACGAGTTATAGAAACTGGATTTTAAAATCCCGACCAATTATAGAAACTGGATTTGAAAATCCTGACCAGTTATAGAAACTAGATTTGAAAATCCCGACCAGTTATAAAAACTAGATTTGAAAATCCCGACCAGTTATAGAAACTGGATTTGAAAATCCCGACCAGTTATAGAAACTCGATTTGAAAATCCCAACCAGTTATAGAAACTCGATTTGAAAATCCCAACGAGTTATAGAAACTAGATTTGAAAATCCCGACCAGTTATAAAACAAGATTTGAAAATCCCGACCAGTTATAGAAACTGGATTTGAAAATCTCGACCAGTTATAAAATCTGGAATTGAAAATCCCGACCAGTTATAGAAACTCGATTTCAAAATCCCGACCAGTTATAGAAACTGAATTTGAAAATCCCGACCAGTTATAGAAACTGGATTTGAAAATCCCGACCAGTTATAACACTAAATTTCAAAATCCCGACCGGTTATAAAAACTGGATTTGAAAATCCCGACCAGTTATAGAAACTTGATTTGAAAATCCTGACCAGTTATAGAAACTGGATTTGAAAATCCCGACCAGTTATAAAAACTGGATTTGAAAATCCCGACAAATTATAAAACTGGATTTGAAAATCCCGACCAGTTATAGAAACTGGATTTGAAAATCCTCATCAGTTATAACACTGGATTTAAAAATCCCGACCAATTATAAAACTAGATTTGAAAATCCGGACCTGTTATAGAAACTGGATTTGAAAATCCCGACCAGTTATAAATCTGGATTTGAAAATCCCAATCAGTTATAAAACTAGATTTAAAAATCCCGACCAGTTATAGAAACTGCATTTGAAAATCCTGACCAGTTATAAAACTGGATTTGAAAATCCCGACCAGTTATAGAAATTGGATTTGAAAATCCCGACCAGTTATGACACTAGATTTGAAAATCACGACCAGTTATAGAAACTGGATTTGAAAATCCCGACCAGTTATAGAAATTGGATTTGAAAATCCCGACCAGTTATAAAACTAGATTTGAAAATCCCGACCAGTTATAGAAACTGGATTTGAAAATCCTGATCAGTTAAACACTGGATTTGAAAATCCCGACCAATTATAAAACTAGATTTGAAAATCCTGACCTGTTATAGAAACTGGATTTGAAAATCCCGACCAATTGTAAATCTGGATTTGAAAATCCCAACCAGTTAAAAAACTAGATTTAAAAATCCCGACCAGTTATAGAAATTGGATTTGAAAATCCCGACCAGTTATAAAACTCGATTTGAAAATCCTGATCAGTTATAGAAACTGGATTTCAAAATCTTGACCAGTTATAAAACTGGATTTGAAAATCCTGACCAGTTATAGAAATTGGATTTGAAAATCCCGACCAGTTATGACACTAGATTTAAAAATCCCGACTAGTTATAGAAACTGGATTTGAAAATCCCGACCAGTTATAGAAACTGGATTTAAAAATCCCAACCAGTTATAGAAACTGGATTTGAAAATCCCGACCAGTTGTAAAAACTGAATTTTGAAAATCTCGATCAGTTACAAAAACTAGATTTGAAAATCCCGACCAGTTATAAAACTGGATTTAAAAATCCTGACCAGTTATAGAAACTAGATTTGAAACTCCTGATCAGTTATAACACTAGATTTGAAAATCCCGACCAATTATAAAACTGGATTTGAAAATCTCGACCAGTTATAGAAACTGGATTTGAAAATCCCGACCAGTTATAAAACTGGATTTGAAAATCCCAACCAGTTATAAAACTGGATTTAAAAATCCCGACCAGTTATAGAAACTGGATTTGAAAATCCCAACCAGTTATAAAACTGGATTTGAAAATCCCGACTTGTTATAGAAACTGGATTTGAAAATTCTGACCAGTTATAAAACTGGATTTGAAAATCCCAACCAGTTATAGAAACTGGATTTGAAAATCCCGACCAGATATGACACTAGATTTGAAAATCCCGACCAGTTATAGAAACTGGATTTGAAAATCCCGTCCTGTTATAAAAACTGGATTTGAAAATCCTATCAGATATAGAAATTGGATTTGAAAATCCCGACCAGTTATAGAAACTGGATTTTAAAATCCCGACCAGTTATAGAAACTAGATTTGAAAATCCTGACCAGTTATAAAAACAGGATTTGAAAATCCCGACCAGTTATAGAAACTGGATTTGAAAATCCCGACCAGTTATAGAAACTGGATTTGAAAATCCCGACCAGTTATATAAACTGGATTTGAAAATATCGACCAGTTATAGAAACTAGATTTGAAAATCCCGACCAGTTATAAAACTGGATTTGAAAATCCCGACCAGTTATAGAAACTGGATTTGAAAATCCCGACCAGTTATAAAAACTGGATTTGAAAATCCCGACCAGTTATAAAAACTGGATTTGAAAATCCCGACGAGTTATAGAAACTAAATTTGAAAATCCTGATCAGTTATAACACTGGATTTGAAAATCCCGACCAATTATAAAACTAGATTTGAAAATCCCGACCAGTTATATCAAATGGATTTGAAAATCCCGACCAGTTATAAAACTGGATTTGAAAATCCCGACCAGTTATGACACTAGATTTGAAAATCCCGACCAGTTATAGAAACTGGATTTAAAAATCCCGACCAGTTATAAAAACTGGATTTGAAAATCCCGACCAGTTATAGAAACTGTATTTGAAAATCCCGACCAGTTATAGAAACTGGATTTGAAAATCCCGACCAATTATAGAAACTGGATTTGAAAATCCTGACCAGTTATAGAAACTAGATTTGAAAATCCCGACCAGTTATAAAAACTAGATTTGAAAATCCCGACCAGTTATAGAAACTGGATTTGAAAATCCCGACCAGTTATAGAAACTAGATTTGAAAATATCGACCAGTTATAGAAACTAGATTTGAAAATCCCGACCAGTTATAAAACTGGATTTGAAAATCTCAACCAGTTATAGAAACTGGATTTTAAAATCCCGACCAGTTATAAAAACTGGATTTGAAAATCCCAACCAGTTATAGAAACTGGATTTCAAAATCCCGACCAGTTATAGAAACTGGAGTTGAAAATCCCGACCAGTTATAACACTGAATTTGAAAATCCCGACCAGTTATAAAAACTGGATTTGAAAATCCCGACCAGTTATAGAAACTGGATTTGAAAATCCAGACCAGTTATAGAAACTGAATTTGAAAATCCCGACCAGTTATTAAAACTGGATTTCAAAATCCCGACCAGTTATAAAACTGGATTTGAAAATCCCGACGATTTATAGAAACTGAATTTGAAAATCCTGATCAGTTATAACACTGGATTTGAAAATCCCGACCAATTATAAAACTAGATTTGAAAATCCCGACCAGTTATAGAAAATGGATTTGAAAATCCCGACCAGTTATAAAACTGGATTTGAAAATCCCGACCAGTTATAAAAACTAGAGTTGAAAATCCCGACCAGTTATAGAAACTGGATTTGAAAATCACGACCAGTTATAGAAACTGGATTTGAAAATCTCGACCAGTTATAGAAACTGGATTTGAAAATCCCGACCAGTTATAAAATCTGGAATTGAAAATCCCGACCAGTTATAGAAACTGGATTTCAAAATCCCGACCAGTTATAGAAATTGGATTTGAAAATCCCGACCAGTTATAGAAACTGGATTTGAAAATCCCGACCAGTTATAACACTGAATTTGAAAATCCCGACCGGTTATAAAAACTGGATTTGAAAATCCCGACCAGTTATAGAAACTTGATTTGAAAATCCTGACCAGTTATAGAAACTGGATTTGAAAATCCCGACCAGTTATAAAAACTGGATTTGAAAATCTCGACCAGTTAAAAAATTGGATTTGAAAATCCCGACCAGTTATAGAAACTGGATTTGAAAATCCTGATCAGTTATAACACTGGATTTGAAAATCGCGACCAATTATAAAACTAGATTTGAAAATCGGGACCTGTTATAGAAACTGGATTTAAAAATCCCGACCAGTTATAAATCTGGATTTGAAAATCCCAACCAGTTATAAAACTAGATTTAAAAATCCCGACCAGTTATAGAAACTGCATTTGAAAATCCTGACCAGTTATAAAACTGGATTTGAAAATCCCGACCAGTTATACAAATTAGATTTAAAAATCCCGACCAGTTATGACACTAGATTTTGAAATCACGACCAGTTATAGAAACTGGATTTGAAAATCCCGACCAGTTGTAAAAACTGAATTTTGAAAATCCCGATCAGTTACAAAAACTGGATTTGAAAATCCCGACCAGTTATAAAAACTAGATTTGAAAATCCCGACCAGTTATAGAAACTGGATTTGAAAATCCCGACCAGTTATAGAAACTGGATTTGAAAATCCCGACCAGTTATAGAAACTGGATTTGAAAATCCCTACCAGTTATAGAAACTAGATTTGAAAATCCCGACTAGTTATAAAACTGGATTTGAAAATCCCGACCAGTTATAGAAACTGGATTTGAAAATCCCGACCAGTTATAAAAACTGGATTTGAAAATCCCGACCACTTATAGAAACTGGATTTCAAAATACCGACCAGTTATAGAAACTGGATTTGAAAATCCCGACCAGTTATAGAAACTGGATTTGAAAATCCCGACCAGTTATAACACTGAATTTGAAAATCGCGACCAGTTATAAAAACTGGATTTGAAAATCCCGACCAGTTATAGAAACTGGATTTGAAAGTCCTGACCAGTTATAGAAACTGAATTTGAAAATCCCGACCATTTATAGAAACTGGATTTGAAAACCATGATCTATAACACTAGATTTGAAAATTCCGACCAATTATAAAACTGGATTTGAAAATCCCGACCAGTTATAGAAACTGGAATTGAAATTCCCGACTACTTATAAAACTGGATTTGAAAATCCCAACCAATTATAAAACTGGATTTAAAAATCCCGACCAGTTATAGAAGCTGGATTTGAAAATCCCTACCAGTTATAAAACTGGATTTAAAAATCCCGATCAGTTATAGAAACTGGATTTGAAAATCCTGACCAGTTATAAAACTGGATTTGAAAATCCCGACCAGTTATAGAAACTGGATTTAAAAATTCTGACTAGTTATGACACTAGATTTAAAAATTCCGACCAGTTATAGATACTGGATTTGAAAATCCCGACCAGTTATAACACTGAATTTGAAAATCGCGACCAGTTATAAAAACTGGATTTGAAAATCCCGACGAGTTATAGAAACTAAATTTGAAAATCCTGATCAGTTATAACACTGGATTTGAAAATCCCGACCAATTATAAAACTAGATTTGAAAAATCCCGACCAGTTATAGCAAATGGATTTGAAAATCCCGACCAGTTATAAAACTGGATTTGAAAATCCCGACCAGTTATGACACTAGATTTGAAAATCCCGACCAGTTATAGAAACTGGATTTGAAAATCCCGACCAGTTATAGAAACTGGATTTGAAAATCCCGACCAGTTATAGAAACTGGATTTTAATATCCCGACCAATTATAGAAACTGGATTTGAAAATCCTGACCAGTTATAGAAACTAGATTTGAAAATCTCGACCAGTTATAAAAACTAGATTTGAAAATCCCGACCATTTATAGAAACTGGATTTGAAAATCCCGACCAGTTATAAAATCTGGAATTGAAAATCCCGACCAGTTATAGAAACTAGATTTCAAAATCCCGACCAGTTATAGAAACTAGATTTGAAAATCCCGACCGGTTATAAAAACTGGATTTGAAAATCCCGACCAGTTATAGAAACTGGATTTGAAAATCCTGATCAGTTATAACACTGGATTTGAAAATCCCGACCAATTATAAAACTAGATTTGAAAATCGAGACCTGTTATAGAAACTGGATTTGAAAATCCCGACCAGTTATAAATCTGGATTTGAAAATCCCAACCAGTTATAAAACTAGATTTAAAAATACCGACCAGTTATAGAAACTGCATTTGAAAATCCTGACCAGTTATAAAACTGGATTTGAAAATCCCAACCAGTTATAGAAACTGGATTTGAAAATCCTGACCAGTTATAAAACTGGATTTGAAAATCCCGACCCGTTATAGAAACTGGATTTAAAAATTCTGACTAGTTATGACACTAGATTTAAAAATTCCGACCAGTTATAGATACTGGATTTGAAAATCCCGACCAGTTATAACACTGAATTTGAAAATCGCGACCAGTTATAAAAACTGGATTTGAAAATCCCGACGAGTTATAGAAACTAAATTTGAAAATCCTGATCAGTTATAACACTGGATTTGAAAATCCCGACCAATTATAAAACTAGATTTGAAAATCCCGACCAGTTATAGCAAATGGATTTAAAAATCCCGACCAGTTATAAAACTGGATTTGAAAATCCCGACCAGTTATGACACTAGATTTGAAAATCCCGACCAGTTATAGAAACTGGATTTGAAAATCCCGACCAGTTATAGAAACTGGATTTGAAAATCCCGACCAGTTATAGAAACTGGATTTTAAAATCCCGACCAATTATAGAAACTGGATTTGAAAATCCTGACCAGTTATAGAAACTAGATTTGAAAATCTCGACCAGTTATAAAAACTAGATTTGAAAATCCCGACCATTTATAGAAACTGGATTTGAAAATCCCGACCAGTTATAAAATCTGGAATTGAAAATCCCGACCAGTTATAGAAACTAGATTTGAAAATCCCGACCGGTTATAAAAACTGGATTTGAAAATCCCGACCCGTTATAAAAACTGGATTTGAAAATCCCGACTAGTTATAAAACTGGATTTGAAAATCCCGACCAGTTATAGAAACTGGATTTGAAAATCCTGATCAGTTATAACACTGGATTTGAAAATCCCGACCAGTTATAGAAACTGGATTTCAAAATCCCGACCAGTTATAGAAACTGGATTTGAAAATCCCGACCAGTTATAACACTGAATTTGAAAATCCCGACCGGTTATAAAAACTGGATTTGAAAATCCCGACCAGTTATAAAACTGGATTTGAAAATCCCGACCAGTTATAGAAACTGGATTTGAAAATCCTGATCAGTTATAACACTGGATTTGAAAATCCCGACCAATTATAAAACTAGATTTGAAAATCCCGACCAGTTATAGAAAATGGATTTGAAAATCCCGACCAGTTATAAAACTGGATTTGAAAATCCCGACCAGTTATAGAAACTGGATTTGAAAATCCCGACCAGTTATAGAAACTGGATTTGAAAATCCCGACTAGTTATAAAAACTGGATTTGAAAATCCTGACCAGTTATAGAAACTTAATTTGAAAATCCTGACCAGTTATAAAAACTGGATTTGAAAATCCTGACCAGTTATAGAAACTGAATTTGAAAATCCCGACCAGTTATAAACACTGGATTTGAAAATCCCGACCAGTTATAAAACTGGATTTGAAAATCGCGAGGAGTTATAGAAACTGAATTTGAAAATCCTGATCAGTTATAACACTGGATTTGAAAATCCCGACTAATTACAAAACAAGATTTGAAAATCCCGACCAGTTATAGAAAATGGATTTGAAAATCCCGACCAGTTATAAAACTGGATTTGAAAATCCCGACCAGTTATAAAACTGGATTTGAAAATCCCGACGAGTTATAGAAGCTGAATTTGAAAATCCTGATCAGTTATAACACTGGATTTTAAAATCCCGACCAATTATAAAACTAGATTTGAAAATCCTGACCAGTTATAGAAAATGGATTTGAAAATCCCGATCAGTTATAAAAACTGGATTTGAAAATCCCGACCAGTTATAGAAACTGGATTTGAAAATCCCGACTAGTTATAAAAACTGGATTTGAAAATCCTGACCAGTTATAAAAACTGAATTTGAAAATCCTGACTAGTTATAAAAACTGGATTTGAAAATCCTGACCAGTTATAGAAACTGAATTTGAAAATCCTGACCAGTTATAAACACTGGATTTGAAAATCCCGACCAGTTATAAAACTGGATTTGAAAATCGCGAGGAGTTATAGAAACTGAATTTGAAAATCCTGATCAGTTATAACACTGGATTTGAAAATCCCGACTAATTACAAAACAAGATTTGAAAATCCCGACCAGTTATAGAAAATGGATTTGAAAATCCCGACCAGTTATAAAACTGGATTTGAAAATCCCGACCAGTTATAAAACTGGATTTGAAAATCCCGACGAGTTATAGAAGCTGAATTTGAAAATCCTGATCAGTTATAACACTGGATTTTAAAATCCCGACCAATTATAAAACTAGATTTGAAAATCCTGACCAGTTATAGAAAATGGATTTGAAAATCCCGATCAGTTATAAAAACTGGATTTGAAAATCCCGACCAGTTATAGAAACTGGATTTGAAAATCCCGACTAGTTATAAAAACTGGATTTGAAAATCCTGACCAGTTATAAAAACTGAATTTGAAAATCCTGACTAGTTATAAAAACTGGATTTGAAAATCCTGACCAGTTATAGAAACTGAATTTGAAAATCCTGACCAGTTATAAACACTGGATTTGAAAATCCCGACCAGTTATAAAACTGGATTTGAAAATCGCGAGGAGTTATAGAAACTGAATTTGAAAATCCTGATCAGTTATAACACTGGATTTGAAAATCCCGACTAATTACAAAACAAGATTTGAAAATCCCGACCAGTTATAGAAAATGGATTTGAAAATCCCGACCAGTTATAAAACTGGATTTGAAAATCCCGACCAGTTATAAAACTGGATTTGAAAATCCCGACGAGTTATAGAAGCTGAATTTGAAAATCCTGATCAGTTATAACACTGGATTTTAAAATCCCGACCAATTATAAAACTAGATTTGAAAATCCTGACCAGTTATAGAAAATGGATTTGAAAATCCCGATCAGTTATAAAAACTGGATTTGAAAATCCCGACCAGTTATAGAAACTGGATTTGAAAATCCCGACCAGTTATAGAAACTGGATTTGAAAATCCCGATCAGTTATAGAAACTGGATTTGAAAATCCCGACCAGTTATAACACTGAATTTGAAAATCCCGACCAGTTATAAAAACTGGATTTGAAAATCCCGACCAGTTATAAAAACTGAATTTGAAAATCCTGACCAGTTATAGAAACTGAATTTGAAAATCCTGACCAGTTATAAAAACTGGATTTGAAAATCCTGACCAGTTATAGAAACTGAATTTGAAAATCCCGACCAGTTATAAACACTGGATTTGAAAATCCTGACCAGTTATAAAACTGGATTTGAAAATCCCGACGAGTTATATAAACTGAATTTGAAAATCATGATCAGTTATAACACTGGATTTGAAAATCCCGACCAATTATAAAACTAGATTTGAAAATCCCGACCAGTTATAGAAAATGGATTTGAAAATCCCAACCAGTTATAAAACTGGATTTGAAAATCCCGACCAGTTATAAAACTGGATTTGAAAATCCCGACCAGTTATAAAACTAGATTTGAAAATCCCGACCAGTTATAGAAACTGGATTTGAAAATCCTGATCAGTTATAACACTGGATTTGAAAATCCCGACCAATTATAAAACTAGATTTGAAAATCCTGACCTGTTATAGAAACTGGATTTGAAAATCCCGACCAATTGTAAATCTGGATTTGAAAATCCCAACCAGTTAAAAAACTAGATTTAAAAATCCCGACCAGTTATAGAAATTGGATTTGAAAATCCCGACCAGTTATAAAACTGGATTTGAAAATCCTGATCAGTTTTAGAAACTGGATTTCAAAATCCTGATCAGTTATAAAACTGGATTTGAAAATCCTGAACAGTTATAGAAATTGGATTTGAAAATCCCGACCAGTTATGACACTAGATTTAAAAATCCCGACCAGTTATAGAAACTGGATTTGAAAATCTCGACCAGTTATAGAAACTGGATTTGAAAATCCCAACCAGTTATAGAAACTGGATTTGAAAATCCCGACTAGTTATAAAAACTGAATTTTGAAAATCTCGACCAGTTACAAAAACTAGATTTGAAAATCCCGACCAGTTATAAAACTGGATTTAAAAATCCTGACCAGTTATAGAAACTAGATTTGAAACTCCTGATCAGTTATAACACTAGATTTGAAAATCCCGACCAATTAGAAAACTGGATTTGAAAATCTCGACCAGTTATAGAAACTGGATTTGAAAATCCCGACCAGTTATAAAACTGGATTTGAAAATCCCAACCAGTTATAAAACTGGATTTAAAAATCCCGACCAGTTATAAAACTGGATTTGAAAATCCCGACCAGTTATAGAAACTGGATTTGAAAATTCTGACCAGTTATAAAACTGGATTTGAAAATCCCAACCAGTTATAGAAACTGGATTTGAAAATCCCGACCAGTTATGACACTAGATTTGAAAATCCCGACCAGTTATAGAAACTGGATTTGAAAATCCCGTCCTGTTATAAAAACTGGATTTGAAAATCCCTACCAGATATAGAAACTGGATTTGAAAATCCCGACCAGTTATAGAAACTGGATTTTAAAATCCCGACCAGTTATAGAAACTAGATTTGAAAATCCTGACCAGTTATAGAAACTGGATTTGAAAATCCCGACCAGTTATAAAAACTAGATTTGAAAATCCCGACCAGTTATAGAAACTGGATTTGAAAATCCCGACCAGTTATATAAACTGGATTTGAAAATATCGACCAGTTATAGAAATTAGATTTGAAAATCCCGACCAGTTATAAAACTGGATTTGAAAATCCCGACCAGTTATAGAAACTGGATTTGAAAATCCCGACCAGTTATAAAAACTGGATTTGAAAATCCCGACCAGTTATAAAAATTGGATTTGAAAATCCCGACGAGTTATAGAAACTAAATTTGAAAATCCTGATCAGTTATAACACTGGATTTGAAAATCCCGACCAATTATAAAACTAGATTTGAAAATCCCGACCAGTTATAGCAAATGGATTTGAAAATCCCGACCAGTTATAAAACTGGATATGAAAATCCCGACCAGTTATGACACTAGATTTGAAAATCCCGACCAGTTATAGAAACTGGATTTAAAAATCCCGACCAGTTATAAAAACTGGATTTGAAAATCCCGACCAGTTATAGAAACTGGATTTGAAAATCCCGACCAGTTATAGAAACTGGATTTGAAAATCCCGACCAATTATAGAAACTGGATTTGAAAATCCTGACCAGTTATAGAAACTAGAATTGAAAATCCCGACCAGTTATAAAAACTAGATTTGAAAATCCCGACCAGTTATAGAAACTGGATTTGAAAATCCCGACCAGTTATAGAAATTAGATTTGAAAATATCGACCAGTTATAGAAACTAGATTTGAAAATCCCGACCAGTTATAAAACTGGATTTGAAAATCTCAACCAGTTATAGAAACAGGATTTGAAAATCCCGACCAGTTATAAAAACTGGATTTGAAAATCCCAACCAGTTATAGAAACTGGATTTCAAAATCCCGACCAGTTATAGAAACTGGAGTTGAAAATCCCGACCAGTTATAACACTGAATTTGAAAATCCCGACCAGTTATAAAAACTGGATTTGAAAATCCCGACCAGTTATAGAAACTGGATTTGAAAATCCAGACCAGTTATAGAAACTGAATTTGAAAATCCCGACCAGTTATTAAAATTGGATTTGAAAATCCCGACCAGTTATAAAACTGGATTTGAAAATCCCGACGATTTATAGAAACTGAATTTGAAAATCCTGATTAGTTATAACACTGGATTTGAAAATCCCGACCAATTATAAAACTAGATTTGAAAATCCCGACCAGTTATAGAAAATGGATTTGAAAATCCCGACCAGTTATAAAACTGGATTTGAAAATCCCGACCAGTTATAAAAACTAGAGTTGAAAATCCCGACCAGTTATAGAAACTGGATTTGAAAATCACGACCAGTTATAGAAACTGGATTTGAAAATCTCGACCAGTTATAGAAACTCGATTTGAAAATCCCGACCAGTTATAAAATCTGGAATTGAAAATCCCGACCAGTTATAGAAACTGGATTTCAAAATCCTGACCAGTTATAGAAACTGGATTTGAAAATCCCGACCAGTTATAGAAACTGGATTTGAAAATCCCGACCAGTTATAACATTGAATTTGAAAATCCCGATCGATTATAAAAACTGGATTTGAAAATCCCGACCAGTTATAGAAACTTGATTTGAAAATCCTGACCAGTTATAGAAACTGGATTTGAAAATTCCGACAAGTTATAAAAACTGGATTTGAAAATCTCGACCAGTTATAAAATTGGATTTGAAAATCCCGACCAGTTATAGAAACTGGATTTGAAAATCCTGATCAGTTATAACACTGGATTTGAAAATTCCGACCAATTATAAAACTAGATTTGAAAATCGGGACCTGTTATAGAAACTGGATTTGAAAATCCCGGCCAGTTATAAATCTGGATTTGAAAATCCCAACCAGTTATAAAACTAGATTTAAAAATCCCGACCAGTTATAGAAACTGCATTTGAAAATCCTGACCAGTTATAAAACTGGATTTGAAAATCCCGACCAGTTATAGAAATTGGATTTGAAAATCACGACCAGTTATGACACTAGATTTGGAAATCACGACCAGTTATAGAAACTGGATTTGAAAATCCCGACCAGTTATAGAAACTGGATTTGAAAATCCCGACCAGTTATAGAAACTGGATTTGAAAATCCCGACCAGTTGTAAAAACTGAATTTTGAAAATCCTGACCAGTTACAAAAACTGGATTTGAAAATCCCGACCAGTTATAAAAACTAGATTTGAAAATCCCGACCAGTTATAGAAACTGGATTTGAAAATCCCAACCTGTTATAGAAACTGGATTTGAAAATCCCGACCAGTTATAGAAACTAGATTTGAAAATCCCGACCAGTTATAAAACTGGATTTGAAAATCCCGACCAGTTATAGAAACTGGATTTGAAAATCCCGAGCATTTATAAAATCTGGAATTGAAAATCCCGACCAGTTATAGAAACTGGATTTGAAAATCCCGACCAGTTATAGAAACTGGATTTGAAAATCCCGACCAGTTATAGAAACTGGATTTGAAAATCCCGACCAGTTATAACACTGAATTTGAAAATCCCGACCGGTTATAAAAACTGGATTTGAAAATCCCGACCAGTTATAGAAACTTGATTTGAAAATCCTGACCAGTTATAGAAACTGGATTTGAAAATCCCGACCAGTTATAAAAACTGGATTTGAAAATCCTAACAAATTATAAAACTGGATTTGAAAATCCCGACCAGTTATAGAAACTGGATTTGAAAATCCTGATCAGTTATAACACTGGATTTAAAAATCCCGACCAATTATAAAACTAGATTTGAAAATCGGGACCTCTTATAGAAACTGGATTTGAAAATCCCGACTAGTTATAAATCTGGATTTGAAAATCCCAACCAGTTATAAAACTAGATTTAAAAATCCCGACCAGTTATAGAAACTGCATTTGAAAATCCTGACCAGTTATAAAACTGGATTTGAAAATCCCGACCAGTTATAGAAATTGGATTTGAAAATCACGACCAGTTATGACACTAGATTTGGAAATCACGACCAGTTATAGAAACTGGATTTGAAAATCCCGACCAGTTATAGAAACTGGATTTGAAAATCCCGACCAGTTATAGAAACTGGATTTGAAAATCCCGACCAGTTGTAAAAACTGAATTTTGAAAATCCTGACCAGTTACAAAAACTGGATTTGAAAATCCCGACCAGTTATAAAAACTAGATTTGAAAATCCCGACCAGTTATAGAAACTGGATTTGAAAATCCCAACCAGTTATAGAAACTGGATTTGAAAATCCTGACCAGTTATAGAAACTAGATTTGAAAATCCCGACCAGTTATAGAAACTGGATTTGAAAATCCCGACCAGTCATAAAAACTGGATTTGAAAATCCCGACCAGTTATATAAACTGGATTTGAAAATATCGACCAGTTATAGAAACTAGATTTGAAAATCCCGACCAGTTATAAAACTGGATTTGAAAATCCCGACCAATTATAGAAACTGGATTTGAAAATCCCGACCAGTTATAAAAACTGAATTTGAAAATCCCAACCAGTTATAGAAACTGGATTTCAAAATCCCGACCAGTTATAGAAACTGGAGTTGAAAATTCCGACCAGTTATAACAATGAATTTGAAAATCCCGACCAGTTATAAAAACTGGATTTGAAAATCCCTACCAGTTATAGAAACTGGATTTGAAAATCCTGACCAGTTATAGAAACTGAATTTGAAAATCCCGACCAGTTATAAAAACTAGATTTGAAAATCCCGACCAGTTATAAAACTGGATTTGAAAATCCCGACGAGTTATAGAAACTGAATTTGAAAATCCTGATCAGCTATAACACTGGATTTGAAAATCTCGACCAATTATAAAACTAGATTTGAAAATCCCGACCAGATATAGAAAATGGATTTGAAAATCCCGACCAGTTATAAAACTGGATTTGAAAATCCCGACCAGTTATAAAACTGGATTTAAAAATCCCGACCAGTTATAGAAACTGGATTTGAAAATCCCGACCAGTTATAGAAACTGAATTTTAAAATCCTGACCAGTTATAAAACTGGATTTGAAAATCCCGACCAGTTATAGAAACTGGATTTAAAAATCCCGACCAGTTATGACACTAGATTTGAAAATCCTGACCTGTTATAGATACTTGATTTGAAAATCCCGACCAGTTATAAAAACTGGAGTTGAAAATCCCGACCAGTTATAGAAACTGGATTTGAAAATCCCGATCAGTTATAGAAACTAGATTTGAAAATCTCGACCAGTTATAGAAACTGGATTTGAAAATCCCGACCAGTTATAGAAACTGGATTTGAAAATCCCGACCAGTTATAAAATCTGGAATTGAAAATCCCGACCAGTTATAGAAACTGGATTTCAAAATCCTGACCAGTTATAGAAACTGGATTTGAAAATTCCGACCAGTTATAACACTGAATTTGAAAATCCCGACCGGTTATAAAAATTGGATTTAAAAATCCCGACCAGTTATAGAAACTTGATTTGAAAATCCTGACCAGTTATAGAAACTGGATTTGAAAATCCCGACCAGTTATAAAAACTGGATTTGAAAATCCTGACCAGTTATAAAACTGGATTTGAAAATCCCGACGAGTTATAGAAACTAGATTTGAAAATCCCGACCAGTTATAAATCTGGATTTGAAAATCCGGACCTGTTATAGAAACTAGATTTAAAAATCCCGACCAGTTATAAATCTGGATTTGAAAATCCCAACCAGTTATAAAACTAGATTTAAAAATCCTGACCAGTTATAGAAACTGCATTTGAAAATCCTGACCAGTTATAAAACTGGATTTGAAAATCCCGACCAGTTATAGAAATTGGATTTGAAAATCCCGACCAGTTATGACACTAGATTTGAAAATCACGACCAGTTATAGAAACTGGATTTGAAAATCCCGACCAGTTATAGAAATTGGATTTGAAAATCCCGACCAGTTATAAAACTAGATTTGAAAATCCCGACCAGTTATAGAAACTGGATTTGAAAATCCTGATCAGTTATAACACTGGATTTGAAAATCCCGACCAATTATAAAACTAGAATTGAAAATCCTGACCTGTTATAGAAACTGGATTTCAAAATCCTGACCAGTTATAAAACTGGATTTGAAAATCCTGACCAGTTATAGAAATTGGATTTGAAAATCCCGACCAGTTATGACACTAGATTTAAAAATCCCGACCAGTTATAGAAACTAGATATGAAAATCCCGACCAGTTATATAAACTGGATTTGAAAATCCCAACCAGTTATAGAAACTGGATTTGAAAATCCCGACCAGTTGTAAAAACTGAATTTTGAAAATCTCAACCAGTTACAAAAACTAGATTTGAAAATTCCGACCAGTTATAAAACTGGATTTAAAAATCCTGAACAGTTATAGAAACTAGATTTGAAACTCCTGATCAGTTATAACACTAGATTTGAAAATCCCGACCAATTATAAAACTGGATTTGAAAATCTCGACCAGTTATAGAAACTGGATTTGAAAATCCCGACCAATTATAAAACTGGATTTGAAAATCCCAACCAGTTATAAAACTGGATTTAAAAATCCCGACCAGTTATAGAAACTGGATTTGAAAATCCCAACCAATTATAAAATTGGATTTAAAAATCCCGACCAGTTATAGAAACTGGATTTGAAAATTCTGACCAGTTATAAAACTGGATTTGAAAATCCCAACCAGTTATAGAAACTGGATTTGAAAATCCCGACCAGTTATGACACTAGATTTGAAAATCCCGACCAGTTATAGAAACTGGATTTGAAAATCCCGTCCTGTTATAAAAACTGGATTTGAAAATCCCTACCAGATATAGAAACTGGATTTGAAAATCCCGACCAGTTATAGAAACTGGATTTTAAAATCCCTACCAGTTATAGAAACTAGATTTGAAAATCTTGACCAGTTATAGAAACTAGATTTGAAAATCCCGACCAGTTATAAAAACTAGATTTGAAAATCCCGACCAGTTATAGAAACTGGATTTGAAAATCCCGACCAGTTATATAAACTGGATTTGAAAATATCGACCATTTATAGAAACTAGATTTGAAAATCCCGACCAGTTATAAAACTGGATTTGAAAATCCCGACCAGTTATAAAAACTGGATTTGAAAATCCCGACCAGTTATAAAAACTGGATTTGAAAATCCCGACCAGTTATAAAAACTGGATTTGAAAATCCCGACGAGTTATAGAAACTAAATTTGAAAATCGTGATTAGTTATAACACTGGATTTGAAAATCCTGACCAATTATAAAACTAGATTTGAAAATCCCGACCAGTTATAGCAAATGGATTTGAAAATCCCGACCAGTTATAAAACTGGATTTGAAAATCCCGACCAGTTATGACACTAGATTTGAAAATCCCGACCAGTTATAGAAACTGGATTTGAAAATCCCGACCAGTTATAAAAACTGGATTTGAAAATCTCGACCAGTTATAGAAACTGGATTTGAAAATCCCGACCAGTTATAGAAACTGGATTTTAAAATCCCGACCAATTATAGAAACTGGATTTGATAATCCTGACCAGTTATAGAAACTAGATTTGAAAATCCCGACCAGTTATAAAAACTAGATTTGAAAATCCCGACCAGTTATAGAAACTGGATTTGAAAATCCCGACCAGTTATAGAAACTGGATTTGAAAATCCCAACCAGTTATAGAAACTCGAATTGAAAATCCCGACCAGTTATAGAAACTAGATTTGAAAATCCCGACCAGTTATAAAACTGGATTTGAAAATCCCGACCAGTTATAGAAACTGGATTTGAAAATCCCGACCAGTTATAAAATCTGGAATTGAAAATCCCGACCAGTTATAGAAACTCGATTTCAAAATCCCGACCAGTTATAGAAACTGGATTTGAAAATCCCGACCAGTTATAGAAACTGGATTTGAAAATCCCGACCAGTTATAACACTGAATTTGAAAATCCCGACCGGTTATAAAAACTGGATTTGAAAATCCCAACCAGTTATAGAAACTTGATTTGAAAATCCTGACCAGTTATAGAAACTGGAGTTGAAAATCCCGACCAGTTATAAAAACTGGATTTGAAAATCCCGACAAATTATAAAACTGGATTTGAAAATCCCGACCAGTTATAGAAACTGGATTTGAAAATCCTGATCAGTTATAACACTGGATTTAAAAATCCCGACCAATTATAAAACTAGATTTGAAAATCCGGACCTGTTATAGAAACTGGATTTGAAAATCCCGACCAGTTATAAATCTGGATTTGAAAATCCCAACCAGTTATAAAACTAGATTTAAAAATCCCGACCAGTCTTAGAAACTGCATTTGAAAATCCTGACCAGTTATAAAACTGGATTTGAAAATCCCGACCAGTTATAGAAATTGGATTTGAAAATCCCGACCAGTTATGACACTAGATTTGAAAATCACGACCAGTTATAGAAACTGGATTTGAATATCCCGACCAGTTATAGAAATTGGATTTGAAAATCCCGACCAGTTATAAAACTAGATTTGAAAATCCCGACCAGTTATAGAAACTGGATTTGAAAATCCTGATCAGTTATAACACTGGATTTGAAAATCCCGACCAATTATAAAACTAGATTTGAAAATCCTGACCTATTATAGAAACTGGATTTGAAAATCCCGACCAATTGTAAATCTGGATTTGAAAATCCCAACCAGTTAAAAAACTAATTTAAAAATCCCGACCAGTTATAGAAATTGGATTTGAAAATCCCGACCAGTTATAAAACTGGATTTGAAAATCCTGATCAGTTATAGAAACTGGATTTCAAAATCCTGACCAGTTATAAAACTGGATTTGAAAATCCTGACCAGTTATAGAAATTGGATTTGAAAATCCCGACCAGTTATGACACTAGATTTAAAAATCCCGACCAGTTATAGAAACTGGATTTGAAAATCCCGACAGTTATAGAAACTGGATTTGAAAATTCCAACCAGTTATAGAAACTGGATTTGAAAATCCCGACCAGTTGTAAAAACTGAATTTTGAAAATCTCGACCAGTTACAAAAACTAGATTTGAAAATCCCGACCAGTTATAAAACTGGATTTAAAAATCCTTACCAGTTATAGAAACTAGATTTGAAACTCTTGATCAGTTATAACACTAGATTTGAAAATCCCGACCAATTATAAAACTGGATTTGAAAATCTCGACCAGTTATAGAAACTGGATTTGAAAATCCCGACCAGTTATAAAACTGGATTTGAAAATCCCAACCAGTTATAAAACTGGATTTAAAAATCCCGACCAGTTATAGAAACTGGATTTGAAAATCCCAACCAGTTATAAAACTGGATTTGAAAATCCCGACCAGTTATAGAAACTGGATTTGAAAATTCTGACCAGTTATAAAACTGGATTTGAAAATCCCAACCAGTTATAGAAACTGGATTTGAAAATCCTGACCAGTTATGACACTAGATTTGAAAATCCCGACCAGTTATAGAAACTGGATTTGAAAATCCCGTCCTGTTATAAAAACTGGATTTGAAAATCCCTACCAGATATAGAAACTGGATTTGAAAATCCCGACCTGTTATAGAAACTGGATTTTAAAATCCCGACCAGTTATAGAAACTAGATTTGAAAATCCTGACCAGTTATAGAAACTGGATTTGAAAATCCCGACCAGTTATAAAAACTAGATTTGAAAATCCCGACCAGTTATAGAAACTGGATTTGAAAATCCCGACCAGTTATATAAACTGGATGTGAAAATATCGACCAGTTATAGAAACTAGATTTGAAAATCCCGACCAGTTATAAAACTGGATTTGAAAATCCCGACCAGTTATAGAAACTGGATTTGAAAATCCCGACCAGTTATAAAAACTGGATTTGAAAATCCCGACCAGTTATAAAAACTGGATTTGAAAATCCCGACGAGTTATAGAAACTAAATTTGAAAATCCTGATTAGTTATAACACTGGATTTGAAAATCCCGACCAGTTATAGAAACTGGATTTCAAAATCCCGACCAGTTATAGAAACTGGATTTGAAAATCCCGACCAGTTATAGAAACTGGAATTGAAAATCCCGACCGGTTATAAAAACTGATTTGAAAATCCCGACCAGTTATAAAACTGGATTTGAAAATCCCGACCAGTTATAGAAACTGGATTTGAAAATCCTGATCAGTTATAACACTGGATTTGAAAATCCCGACCAATTATAAAACTAGATTTGAAAATCCCGACCAGTTATAGAAAATGGATTTGAAAATCCCGACCAGTTATAAAACTGGATTTGAAAATCCCGACCAGTTATAGAAACTGGATTTGAAAATCCCGACCAGTTATAACACTGAATTTGAAAATCCCGACCAGTTATAAAAACTGGATTTGAAAATCCCGACTAGTTATAAAAACTGGATTTGAAAATCCTGACCAGTTATAGAAACTGAATTTGAAAATCCTGACAAGTTATAAAAACTGGATTTGAAAATCCTGACCAGTTATAGAAACTGAATTTGAAAATCCCGACCACTTATAAACACTGGATTTGAAAATCCCGACCAGTTATAAAACTGGATTTGAAAATCGCGAGGAGTTATAGAAACTGAATTTGAAAATCCTGATCAGTTATAACACTGGATTTGAAAATCTCGACTAATTACAAAACAAGATTTGAAAATCCCGACCAGTTATAGAAAATGGATTTGAAAATCCCGACCAGTTATAAAACTGGATTTGAAAATCCCGACCAGTTATAAAACTGGATTTGAAAATCCCGACGAGTTATAGAAGCTGAATTTGAAAATCCTGATCAGTTATAACACTGGATTTGAAAATCCCGACCAATTATAAAACTAGATTTGAAAATCCTGACCAGTTATAGAAAATGGATTTGAAAATCCCGATCAGTTATAAAAACTGGATTTGAAAATCCCGACCAGTTATAGAAACTGGATTTGAAAATCCCGACCAGTTATAGAAACTGGATTTGAAAATCCCGACCAGTTATAGAAACTGGATTTGAAAATCCCGACCAGTTATAACACTGAATTTGAAATTCCCGACCAATTATAAAAACTGGATTTGAAAATCCCGACCAGTTATAAAAACTAAATTTGAAAATCCTGACCAGTTATAGAAACTGAATTTGAAAATCCTGACCAGTTATAAAAACTGGATTTGAAAATCCTGACCAGTTATAGAAACTGAATTTGAAAATCCCGACCAGTTATAAACACTAGATTTGAAAATCCTGACCAGTTATAAAACTGGATTTGAAAATCCCGACGAGTTATAGAAACTGAATTTGAAAATCATGATCAGTTATAACACTGGATTTGAAAATCCCGACCAATTATAAAACTAGATTTGAAAATCCCGACCAGTTATAGAAAATGGATTTGAAATTCCCGACGAGTTATAAAACTGGATTTGAAAATCCCGACCAGTTATAAAACTGGATTTAAAAATCCCGACCAGTTATAGAAACTGGATTTGAAAATCCCGACCAGTTATAAAACTGGATTTGAAAATCCTGACCAGTTATAGAAAATGGATTTAAAAATCCCGACCAGTTATAAAACTGGATTTGAAAATCCCGACCAGTTATAAAACTGGATTTAAAAATCCTGACCAGTTATAGAAACTGGATTTGAAAATCCTGACCACTTATAAAACTGGATTTGAAAATCCCGACCAGTTATAGAAACTGGATTTAAAAATTCCGACCAGTTATGACACTAGATTTGAAAATCCCGACCTGTTATAGATACTTGATTTGAAAATCCTGACCAGTTATAAAAACTAGAGTTGAAAATCCCGACCAGTTATAAAAACTGGATTTGAAAATCCCGACCAGTTATAGAAACTGGAATTGAAAATCTCGACCAGTTATAGAAACTGGATTTTAAAATCCCGACCAGTTATAGAAACTGGATTTCAAAATCCCGACCAGTTATAAAATCTGGAATTGAAAATCCCGACCAGTTATAGAAACTGGATTTCAAAATCCCGACCAGTTATAGAAACTGGTTTTGAAAATCCCGACCAGTTATAACACTGAATTTGAAAATCCCGACCAGTTATAGAAACTGGATTTGAAAATCCCGACCGGTTTTAAAAACTGGATTTGAAAATCCCGACCAGTTATAGAAACTTGATTTGAAAATCCTGACCAGTTATAGAAACTGGATTTGAAAATCCCGACCAGTTATAAAAACTGGATTTGAAAATCCTGAGAAATTATAAAACTGGATTTGAAAATCCCGACCAGTTATAGAAACTGGATTTGAAAATCCTGATCAGTTATAACACTGGATTTAAAAATCCCGACCAATTATAAAACTAGATTTGAAAATCGGGACCTGTTATAGAAACTGGATTTGAAAATCCCGACCAGTTATAAATCTGGATTTGAAAATCCCAACCAGTTATAAAACTAGATTTAAAAATCCCGACCAGTTATAGAAACTGCATTTGAAAATCCTGACCAGTTATAAAACTGGATTTGAAAATCCCGACCAGTTATAGAAATTGGATTTGAAAATCACGACCAGTTATGACACTAGATTTGGAAATCACGACCAGTTATAGAAACTGGATTTGAAAATCCCGACCAGTTATAGAAACTGGATTTGAAAATCCCGACCAGTTATAGAAACTGGATTTGAAAATCCCGACCAGTTGTAAAAACTGAATTTTGAAAATCCTGACCAGTTACAAAAACTGGATTTGAAAATCCCGACCAGTTATAAAAACTAGATTTGAAAATCCTGACCAGTTATAGAAACTGGATTTGAAAATCCCAACCAGTTATAGAAACTGGATTTGAAAATCCCGACCAGTTATAGAAACTAGATTTGAAAATCCCGACCAGTTATAAAACTGGATTTGAAAATCCCGACGAGTTATAGAAACTGAATTTGAAAATCCTGATCAGTTATAACACTGAATTTGAAAATCCCGACCGGTTATAAAAATTGGATTTAAAAATCCCGACCAGTTATAGAAACTTGATTTGAAAATCCTGACCAGTTATAGAAACTGGATTTGAAAATCCCGACCAGTTATAAAAACTGGATTTGAAAATCCTGACCAGTTATAAAACTGGATTTGAAAATCCCGACGAGTTATAGAAACTGGATTTGAAAATCCTGATCAGTTATAACACTGGATTTGAAAATCCCGACCAATTATAAAACTAGATTTGAAAATCCGGACCTGTTATAGAAACTGGATTTGAAAATCCCGACCAGTTATAAATCTGGATTTGAAAATCCCAACCAGTTATAAAACTAGATTTAAAAATCCCGACCAGTCTTAGAAACTGCATTTGAAAATCCTGACCAGTTATAAAACTGGATTTGAAAATCCCGACCAGTTATAGAAATTGGATTTGAAAATCCCGACCAGTTATGACACTAGATTTGAAAATCACGACCAGTTATAGAAACTGGATTTGAATATCCCGACCAGTTATAGAAATTGGATTTGAAAATCCCGACCAGTTATAAAACTAGATTTGAAAATCCCGACCAGTTATAGAAACTGGATTTGAAAATCCTGATCAGTTATAACACTGGATTTGAAAATCCCGACCAATTATAAAACTAGATTTGAAAATCCTGACCTGTTATAGAAACTGGATTTGAAAATCCCGACCAATTGTAAATCTGGATTTGAAAATCCCAACCAGTTAAAAAACTAATTTAAAAATCCCGACCAGTTATAGAAATTGGATTTGAAAATCCCGACCAGTTATAAAACTGGATTTGAAAATCCTGATCAGTTATAGAAACTGGATTTCAAAATCCTGACCAGTTATAAAACTGGATTTGAAAATCCTGACCAGTTATAGAAATTGGATTTGAAAATCCCGACCAGTTATGACACTAGATTTAAAAATCCCGACCAGTTATAGAAACTGGATTTGAAAATCCCGACAGTTATAGAAACTGGATTTGAAAATTCCAACCAGTTATAGAAACTGGATTTGAAAATCCCGACCAGTTGTAAAAACTGAATTTTGAAAATCTCGACCAGTTACAAAAACTAGATTTGAAAATCCCGACCAGTTATAAAACTGGATTTAAAAATCCTTACCAGTTATAGAAACTAGATTTGAAACTCCTGATCAGTTATAACACTAGATTTGAAAATCCCGACCAATTATAAAACTGGATTTGAAAATCTCGACCAGTTATAGAAACTGGATTTGAAAATCCCGACCAGTTATAAAACTGGATTTGAAAATCCCAACCAGTTATAAAACTGGATTTAAAAATCCCGACCAGTTATAGAAACTGGATTTGAAAATCCCAACCAGTTATAAAACTGGATTTGAAAATCCCGACCAGTTATAGAAACTGGATTTGAAAATTCTGACCAGTTATAAAACTGGATTTGAAAATCCCAACCAGTTATAGAAACTGGATTTGAAAATCCTGACCAGTTATGACACTAGATTTGAAAATCCCGACCAGTTATAGAAACTGGATTTGAAAATCCCGTCCTGTTATAAAAACTGGATTTGAAAATCCCTACCAGATATAGAAACTGGATTTGAAAATCCCGACCTGTTATAGAAACTGGATTTTAAAATCCCGACCAGTTATAGAAACTAGATTTGAAAATCCTGACCAGTTATAGAAACTGGATTTGAAAATCCCGACCAGTTATAAAAACTAGATTTGAAAATCCCGACCAGTTATAGAAACTGGATTTGAAAATCCCGACCAGTTATATAAACTGGATGTGAAAATATCGACCAGTTATAGAAACTAGATTTGAAAATCCCGACCAGTTATAAAACTGGATTTGAAAATCCCGACCAGTTATAGAAACTGGATTTGAAAATCCCGACCAGTTATAAAAACTGGATTTGAAAATCCCGACCAGTTATAAAAACTGGATTTGAAAATCCCGACGAGTTATAGAAACTAAATTTGAAAATCCTGATTAGTTATAACACTGGATTTGAAAATCCCGACCAGTTATAGAAACTGGATTTCAAAATCCCGACCAGTTATAGAAACTGGATTTGAAAATCCCGACCAGTTATAGAAACTGAAATTGAAAATCCCGATCGGTTATAAAAACTGATTTGAAAATCCCGACCAGTTATAAAACTGGATTTGAAAATCCCGACCAGTTATAGAAACTGGATTTGAAAATCCTGATCAGTTATAACACTGGATTTGAAAATCCCGACCAATTATAAAACTAGATTTGAAAATCCCGACCAGTTATAGAAAATGGATTTGAAAATCCCGACCAGTTATAAAACTGGATTTGAAAATCCCGACCAGTTATAGAAACTGGATTTGAAAATCCCGACCAGTTATAACACTGAATTTGAAAATCCCGACCAGTTATAAAAACTGGATTTGAAAATCCCGACTAGTTATAAAAACTGGATTTGAAAATCCTGACCAGTTATAGAAACTGAATTTGAAAATCCTGACCAGTTATAAAAACTGGATTTGAAAATCCTGACCAGTTATAGAAACTGAATTTGAAAATCCCGACCACTTATAAACACTGGATTTGAAAATCCCGACCAGTTATAAAACTGGATTTGAAAATCGCGAGGAGTTATAGAAACTGAATTTGAAAATCCTGATCAGTTATAACACTGGAAGTGAAAATCTCGACTAATTACAAAACAAGATTTGAAAATCCCGACCAGTTATAGAAAATGGATTTGAAAATCCCGACCAGTTATAAAACTGGATTTGAAAATCCCGACCAGTTATAAAACTGGATTTGAAAATCCCGACGAGTTATAGAAGCTGAATTTGAAAATCCTGATCAGTTATAACACTGGATTTGAAAATCCCGACCAATTATAAAACTAGATTTGAAAATCCTGACCAGTTATAGAAAATGGATTTGAAAATCCCGATCAGTTATAAAAACTGGATTTGAAAATCCCGACCAGTTATAGAAACTGGATTTGAAAATCCCGACCAGTTATAGAAACTGGATTTGAAAATCCCGACCAGTTATAGAAACTGGATTTGAAAATCCCGACCAGTTATAACACTGAATTTGAAAATCCCGAGCAGTTATAAAAACTGGATTTGAAAATCCCGACCAGTTATAAAAACTAAATTTGAAAATCCTGACCAGTTATAGAAACTGAATTTGAAAATCCTGACCAGTTATAAAAACTGGATTTGAAAATCCTGACCAGTTATAGAAACTGAATTTGAAAATCCCGACCAGTTATAAACACTAGATTTGAAAATCCTGACCAGTTATAAAACTGGATTTGAAAATCCCGACGAGTTATAGAAACTGAATTTGAAAATCATGATCAGTTATAACACTGGATTTGAAAATCCCGACCAATTATAAAACTAGATTTGAAAATCCCGACCAGTTATAGAAAATGGATTTGAAATTCCCGACGAGTTATAAAACTGGATTTGAAAATCCCGACCAGTTATAAAACTGGATTTAAAAATCCCGACCAGTTATAGAAACTGGATTTGAAAATCCCGACCAGTTATAAAACTGGATTTGAAAATCCTGACCAGTTATAGAAAATGGATTTAAAAATCCCGACCAGTTATAAAACTGGATTTGAAAATCCCGACCAGTTATAAAACTGGATTTAAAAATCCTGACCAGTTATAGAAACTGGATTTGAAAATCCTGACCACTTATAAAACTGGATTTGAAAATCCCGACCAGTTATAGAAACTGGATTTAAAAATTCCGACCAGTTATGACACTAGATTTGAAAATCCCGACCTGTTATAGATACTTGATTTGAAAATCCTGACCAGTTATAAAAACTAGAGTTGAAAATCCCGACCAGTTATAAAAACTGGATTTGAAAATCCCGACCAGTTATAGAAACTGGAATTGAAAATCTCGACCAGTTATAGAAACTGGATTTTAAAATCCCGACCAGTTATAGAAACTGGATTTCAAAATCCCGACCAGTTATAAAATCTGGAATTGAAAATCCCGACCAGTTATAGAAACTGGATTTCAAAATCCCGACCAGTTATAGAAACTGGTTTTGAAAATCCCGACCAGTTATAACACTGAATTTGAAAATCCCGACCAGTTATAGAAACTGGATTTGAAAATCCCGACCGGTTTTAAAAACTGGATTTGAAAATCCCGACCAGTTATAGAAACTTGATTTGAAAATCCTGACCAGTTATAGAAACTGGATTTGAAAATCCCGACCAGTTATAAAAACTGGATTTGAAAATCCTGAGAAATTATAAAACTGGATTTGAAAATCCCGACCAGTTATAGAAACTGGATTTGAAAATCCTGATCAGTTATAACACTGGATTTAAAAATCCCGACCAATTATAAAACTAGATTTGAAAATCGGGACCTGTTATAGAAACTGGATTTGAAAATCCCGACCAGTTATAAATCTGGATTTGAAAATCCCAACCAGTTATAAAACTAGATTTAAAAATCCCGACCAGTTATAGAAACTGCATTTGAAAATCCTGACCAGTTATAAAACTGGATTTGAAAATCCCGACCAGTTATAGAAATTGGATTTGAAAATCACGACCAGTTATGACACTAGATTTGGAAATCACGACCAGTTATAGAAACTGGATTTGAAAATCCCGACCAGTTATAGAAACTGGATTTGAAAATCCCGACCAGTTATAGAAACTGGATTTGAAAATCCCGACCAGTTGTAAAAACTGAATTTTGAAAATCCTGACCAGTTACAAAAACTGGATTTGAAAATCCCGACCAGTTATAAAAACTAGATTTGAAAATCCCGACCAGTTATAGAAACTGGATTTGAAAATCCCAACCAGTTATAGAAACTGGATTTGAAAATCCCGACCAGTTATAGAAACTAGATTTGAAAATCCCGACCAGTTATAAAACTGGATTTGAAAATCCCGACGAGTTATAGAAACTGAATTTGAAAATCCTGATCAGTTATAACACTGAATTTGAAAATCCCGACCGGTTATAAAAATTGGATTTAAAAATCCCGACCAGTTATAGAAACTTGATTTGAAAATCCTGACCAGTTATAGAAACTGGATTTGAAAATCCCGACCAGTTATAAAAACTGGATTTGAAAATCCTGACCAGTTATAAAACTGGATTTGAAAATCCCGACGAGTTATAGAAACTGGATTTGAAAATCCTGATCAGTTATAACACTGGATTTGAAAATCCCGACCAATTATAAAACTAGATTTGAAAATCCGGACCTGTTATAGAAACTGGATTTGAAAATCCCGACCAGTTATAAATCTGGATTTGAAAATCCCAACCAGTTATAAAACTAGATTTAAAAATCCCGACCAGTCTTAGAAATTGCATTTGAAAATCCTGACCAGTTATAAAACTGGATTTGAAAATCCCGACCAATTATAGAAATTGGATTTGAAAATCCCGACCAGTTATGACACTAGATTTGAAAATCACGACCAGTTATAGAAACTGGATTTGAATATCCCGACCAGTTATAGAAATTGGATTTGAAAATCCCGACCAGTTATAAAACTAGATTTGAAAATCCCGACCAGTTATAGAAACTGGATTTGAAAATCCTGATCAGTTATAACACTGGATTTGAAAATCCCGACCAATTATAAAACTAGATTTGAAAATCCTGACCTGTTATAGAAACTGGATTTGAAAATCCCGACCAATTGTAAATCTGGATTTGAAAATCCCAACCAGTTAAAAAACTAATTTAAAAATCCCGACCAGTTATAGAAATTGGATTTGAAAATCCCGACCAGTTATAAAACTGGATTTGAAAATCCTGATCAGTTATAGAAACTGGATTTCAAAATCCTGACCAGTTATAAAACTGGATTTGAAAATCCTGACCAGTTATAGAAATTGGATTTGAAAATCCCGACCAGTTATGACACTAGATTTAAAAATCCCGACCAGTTATAGAAACTGGATTTGAAAATCCCGACAGTTATAGAAACTGGATTTGAAAATTCCAACCAGTTATAGAAACTGGATTTGAAAATCCCGACCAGTTGTAAAAACTGAATTTTGAAAATCTCGACCAGTTACAAAAACTAGATTTGAAAATCCCGACCAGTTATAAAACTGGATTTAAAAATCCTTACCAGTTATAGAAACTAGATTTGAAACTCCTGATCAGTTATAACACTAGATTTGAAAATCCCGACCAATTATAAAACTGGATTTGAAAATCTCGACCAGTTATAGAAACTGGATTTGAAAATCCCGACCAGTTATAAAACTGGATTTGAAAATCCCAACCAGTTATAAAACTGGATTTAAAAATCCCGACCAGTTATAGAAACTGGATTTGAAAATCCCAACCAGTTATAAAACTGGATTTGAAAATCCCGACCAGTTATAGAAACTGGATTTGAAAATTCTGACCAGTTATAAAACTGGATTTGAAAATCCCAACCAGTTATAGAAACTGGATTTGAAAATCCTGACCAGTTATGACACTAGATTTGAAAATCCCGACCAGTTATAGAAACTGGATTTGAAAATCCCGTCCTGTTATAAAAACTGGATTTGAAAATCCCTACCAGATATAGAAACTGGATTTGAAAATCCCGACCTGTTATAGAAACTGGATTTTAAAATCCCGACCAGTTATAGAAACTAGATTTGAAAATCCTGACCAGTTATAGAAACTGGATTTGAAAATCCCGACCAGTTATAAAAACTAGATTTGAAAATCCCGACCAGTTATAGAAACTGGATTTGAAAATCCCGACCAGTTATATAAACTGGATGTGAAAATATCGACCAGTTATAGAAACTAGATTTGAAAATCCCGACCAGTTATAAAACTGGATTTGAAAATCCCGACCAGTTATAGAAACTGGATTTGAAAATCCCGACCAGTTATAAAAACTGGATTTGAAAATCCCGACCAGTTATAAAAACTGGATTTGAAAATCCCGACGAGTTATAGAAACTAAATTTGAAAATCCTGATTAGTTATAACACTGGATTTGAAAATCCCGACCAGTTATAGAAACTGGATTTCAAAATCCCGACCAGTTATAGAAACTGGATTTGAAAATCCCGACCAGTTATAGAAACTGGAATTGAAAATCCCGACCGGTTATAAAAACTGATTTGAAAATCCCGACCAGTTATAAAACTGGATTTGAAAATCCCGACCAGTTATAGAAACTGGATTTGAAAATCCTGATCAGTTATAACACTGGATTTGAAAATCCCGATAAATTATAAAACTAGATTTGAAAATCCCGACCAGTTATAGAAAATGGATTTGAAAATCCCGACCAGTTATAAAACTGGATTTGAAAATCCCGACCAGTTATAGAAACTGGATTTGAAAATCCCGACCAGTTATAGAAACTGGATTTGAAAATCCCGACCAGTTATAAAAACTGGATTTGAAAATCCCGACTAGTTATAAAAACTGGATTTGAAAATCCTGACCAGTTATAGAAACTGAATTTGAAAATCCTGACCAGTTATAAAAACTGGATTTGAAAATCCTGACCAGTTATAGAAACTGAATTTGAAAATCCCGACCACTTATAAACACTGGATTTGAAAATCCCGACCAGTTATAAAACTGGATTTGAAAATCGCGAGGAGTTATAGAAACTGAATTTGAAAATCCTGATCAGTTATAACACTGGATTTGAAAATCTCGACTAATTACAAAACAAGATTTGAAAATCCCGACCAGTTATAGAAAATGGATTTGAAAATCCCGACCAGTTATAAAACTGGATTTGAAAATCCCGACCAGTTATAAAACTGGATTTGAAAATCCCGACGAGTTATAGAAGCTGAATTTGAAAATCCTGATCAGTTATAACACTGGATTTGAAAATCCCGACCAATTATAAAACTAGATTTGAAAATCCTGACCAGTTATAGAAAATGGATTTGAAAATCCCGATCAGTTATAAAAACTGGATTTGAAAATCCCGACCAGTTATAGAAACTGGATTTGAAAATCCCGACCAGTTATAGAAACTGGATTTGAAAATCCCGACCAGTTATAGAAACTGGATTTGAAAATCCCGACCAGTTATAACACTGAATTTGAAAATCCCGAGCAGTTATAAAAACTGGATTTGAAAATCCCGACCAGTTATAAAAACTAAATTTGAAAATCCTGACCAGTTATAGAAACTGAATTTGAAAATCCTGACCAGTTATAAAAACTGGATTTGAAAATCCTGACCAGTTATAGAAACTGAATTTGAAAATCCCGACCAGTTATAAACACTAGATTTGAAAATCCTGACCAGTTATAAAACTGGATTTGAAAATCCCGACGAGTTATAGAAACTGAATTTGAAAATCATGATCAGTTATAACACTGGATTTGAAAATCCCGACCAATTATAAAACTAGATTTGAAAATCCCGACCAGTTATAGAAAATGGATTTGAAATTCCCGACGAGTTATAAAACTGGATTTGAAAATCCCGACCAGTTGTAAAACTGGATTTAAAAATCCCGACCAGTTATAGAAACTGGATTTGAAAATCCCGACCAGTTATAAAACTGGATTTGAAAATCCTGACCAGTTATAGAAAATGGATTTAAAAATCCCGACCAGTTATAAAACTGGATTTGAAAATCCCGACCAGTTATAAAACTGGATTTAAAAATCCTGACCAGTTATAGAAACTGGATTTGAAAATCCTGACCACTTATAAAACTGGATTTGAAAATCCCGACCAGTTATAGAAACTGGATTTAAAAATTCCGACCAGTTATGACACTAGATTTGAAAATCCCGACCTGTTATAGATACTTGATTTGAAAATCTTGACCAGTTATAAAAACTAGAGTTGAAAATCCCGACCAGTTATAAAAACTGGATTTGAAAATCCCGACCAGTTATAGAAACTGGAATTGAAAATCTCGACCAGTTATAGAAACTGGATTTTAAAATCCCGACCAGTTATAGAAACTGGATTTGAAAATCCCGACCAGTTATAAAACTGGATTTGAAAATCCCGACGAGTTATAGAAGCTGAATTTGAAAATCCTGATCAGTTATAACGCTGGATTTGAAAATCCCGACCTATTATAAAACTAGATTTGAAAATCCCGACCAGTTATAGAAAATGGATTTGAAAATCTCGACCAGTTATAAAACTGGATTTGAAAATCCCGACCAGTTATAAAAACTAGAGTTGAAAATCCCGACCAGTTATAGAAACTGGATTTAAAAATCACGACCAGTTATAGAAACTGGATTTGAAAATCTCGACCAGTTATAGAAACTGGATTTGAAAATCCCGACCAGTTACAAAATCTGGAATTGAAAATCCCGACCAGTTATAGAAACTGGATTTCAAAATCCCGACCAGTTATAGAAACTGGATTTGAAAATCCCGACCAGTTATAGAAATTGGATTTGAAAATCCCGACCAGTTATAACACTGAATTTGAAAATCCCGACCGGTTATAAAAACTGGATTTGAAAATCCCGACCAGTTATAGAAACTTGATTTGAAAATCCTGACCAGTTATAGAAACTGGATTTTAAAATCCCGACTAGTTATAAAAACTGGATTTGAAAATCTCGACCAGTTATAAAATTGGATTTGAAAATCCCGACCAGTTATAGAAACTGGATTTGAAAATCCTGATTAGTTATAACACTGGATTTGAAAATCCCGACCAATTATAAAACTAGATTTGAAAATCCGGACCTGTTATAGAAACTGGATTTGAAAATCCCGACCAGTTATAAATCTGGATTTGAAAATCCCAACCAGTTATAAAACTAGATTTAAAAATCCCGACCAGTTATAGAAACTGCATTTGAAAATCCTGACCAGTTATAAAACTAGATTTGAAAATCCCGACCAGTTATAGAAATTGGATTTGAAAATCTCGACCTGTTATGACACTAAATTTGAAAATCACGACCAGTTATATAAACTGGATTTGAAAATCCCGACCAGTTATAGAAATTGGATTTGAAAAGCCCGACCAGTTATAAAACTAGATTTGAAAATCCCGACCAGTTATAGAAACTGCATTTGAAAATCCTGACCAGTTATAAAACTGGATTTGAAAATCCCGACCAGTTATACAAATTGGATTTAAAAATCCCGACCAGTTATGACACTAGATTTTGAAATCACGACCAGTTATAGAAACTGGATTTGAAAATCCCGACCAGTTGTAAAAACTGAATTTTGAAAATCCCGACCAGTTACAAAAACTGGATTTGAAAATCCCGACCAGTTATAAAAACTAGATTTGAAAATCCCGACTAGTTATAGAAACTGGATTTAAAAATCCCGACCAGTTATAGAAACTGGATTTGAAAATCCCGACCAGTTATAGAAACTGGATTTGAAAATCCCTACCAGTTATAGAAACTAGATTTGAAAATCCCGACTAGTTATAAAACTGGATTTGAAAATCCCGACCAGTTATAGAAACTGGATTTGAAAATCCCGACCAGTTATAAAAACTGGATTTGAAAATCCCGACCACTTATAGAAACTAGATTTCAAAATACCGACCAGTTATAGAAACTGGATTTTAAAATCCCGACCAGTTATAGAAACTGGATTTGAAAATCTCGACCAGTTATAACACTGAATTTGAAAATCCCGACCAGTTATAAAAACTGGATTTGAAAATCCCGACCAGTTATAGAAACTGGATTTGAAAATCCTGACCAGTTATAGAAACTGAATTTGAAAATCCTGACCATTTATAGAAACTGGATTTGAAAACCATGATCAGTTATACCACTAGATTTGAAAATTCCGACCAATTATAAAACTGGATTTGAAAATCCCGACCAGTTATAGAAACTGGATTTGAAAATCCCGACTAGTTATAAAACTGGATTTGAAAATCCCGACCAATTATAAAACTGGATTTAAAAATCCCGACCAGTTATAGAAACTGGATTTGAAAATCCCTACCAGTTATAAAACTGGATTTGAAAATCCCGACCAGTTATAGAAACTGGATTTGAAAATCCTGACCAGTTATAAAACTGGATTTGAAAATCCCGACCAGTTATAGAAACTGGATTTAAAAATTCTGACTAGTTATGACACTAGATTTAAAAATTCCGACCAGTTATAGATACTGGATTTGAAAATCCCGACCAGTTATAACACTGAATTTGAAAATCCCGATCAGTTATAAAAACTGGATTTGAAAATCCCGACTAGTTATAGAAACTAAATTTGAAAATCCTGATCAGTTATAACACTGGATTTGAAAATCCCGACCAATTATAAAACTAGATTTGAAAATCCCGACCAGTTATAGCAAATGGATTTGAAAATCCCGACCAGTTATAAAACTGGATTTGAAAATCCCGACCAGTTATGACACTAGATTTCAAAATCCCGACCAGTTATAGAAACTGGATTTGAAAATCCCGACCAGTTATAGAAACTGGATTTGAAAATCCCGACCAGTTATAGAAACTGGATTTTAAAATCCCGACCAATTATAGAAACTGGATTTGAAAATCCTGACCAGTTATAGAAATTACATTTGAAAATCCCGACCAGTTATAAAAACTAGATTTGAAAATCCCGACCATTTATAGAAACTGGATTTGAAAATCCCGACCAGTTATAAAATCTGGAATTGAAAATCCCGACCAGTTATAGAAACTAGATTTCAAAATCCCGACCAGTTATAGAAACTAGATTTGAAAATCCCGACCGGTTATAAAAACTGGATTTGAAAATCCCGACCAGTTATAGAAACTTGATTTGAAAATCATGACCAGTTATAGAAACTGGATTTGAAAATCCCGACCAGTTATAAAAACTGGATTTGAAAATCCCGACCAGTTATAAAACTGGATTTGAAAATCCCGACCAGTTATAGAAACTGGATTTGAAAATCCTGATCAGTTATAACACTGGATTTGAAAATCCCGACCAGTTATAGAAACTGGATTTCAAAATCCCGACCAGTTATAGAAACGGGATTTGAAAATCCCGACCAGTTATAACACTGAATTTGAAAATCCCGACCGGTTATAAAAACTGGATTTGAAAATCCCGACCAGTTATAAAACTGGATTTGAAAATCCCGACCAGTTATAGAAACTGGATTTGAAAATCCTGATCAGTTATAACACTGGATTTGAAAATCCCGACCAATTATAAAACTAGATTTGAAAAATCCCGACCAGTTATAGAAAATGGATTTGAAAATCCCGACCAGTTATAAAACTGGATTTGAAAATCCCGACCAGTTATAGAAACTGGATTTGAAAATCCCGACCAGTTATAACACTGAATTTGAAAATCCCGACCAGTTATAAAAACTGGATTTGAAAATCCCGACTAGTTATAAAAATTGGATTTGAAAATCCTGACCAGTTATAGAAACTGAATTTGAAATTCCTGACCAGTTATAAAAACTGGATTTGAAAATCCTGACCAGTTTTAGAAACTGAATTTGAAAATCCCGACCACTTATAAACACTGGATTTGAAAATCCCGACCAGTTATAAAACTGGATTTGAAAATCGCGTGGAGTTATAGAAACTGAATTTGAAAATCCTGATCAGTTATAACACTGGATTTGAAAATCCCGACTAATTACAAAACAAGATTTGAAAATCCCGACCAGTTATAGAAAATGGATTTGAAAATCCCGACCAGTTATAAAACTGGATTTGAAAATCCCGACCAGTTATAAAACTGGATTTGAAAATCCCGACGAGTTATAGAAGCTGAATTTGAAAATCCTGATCACTTATAACACTAGATTTGAAAATCCCGACCAATTATAAAACTAGATTTGAAAATCCTGACCAGTTATAGAAAATGGATTTGAAAATCCCGATCAGTTATAAAAACTGGATTTGAAAATCCCGACCAATTATAAAACTGGAATTGAAAATCCCGACCAGTTATAGAAAATGGATTTGAAAATCCCGACCAGTTATAAAACTGGATTTGAAAATCCCGACCTGTTATAAAACTGGATTTAAAAATCCCGACCAGTTATAGAAACTGGATTTGAAAATCCCGACCAGTTATAAAACTGGATTTGAAAATCCTGACCAGTTATAGAAAATGGATTTGAAAATCCCGACCAGTTATAAAACTGGATTTGAAAATCCCGACCAGTTATAAAACTGGATTTAAAAATCCTGACCAGTTATAGAAACTGGATTTGAAAATCCTGACCACTTATAAAACTGAATTTGAATATCCCGACCAGTTATAGAAACTGGATTTAAAAATTCCGACCAGTTATGACACTAGATTTGAAAATCCCGACCTGTTATAGATACTTGATTTGAAAATCCTGACCAGTTATAAAAACTAGAGTTGAAAATCCCGACCAGTTATAAAAACTGGATTTGAAAATCCCGACCAGTTATAGAAACTGGAATTGAAAATCTCGACCAGTTATAGAAACTGGATTTGAAAATCCCGACCAGTTATAGAAACTGGATTTCAAAATCCCGACCAGTTATAAAATCTGGAATTGAAAATCCCGACCAGTTATAGAAACTGGATTTCAAAATCCCGACCAGTTATAGAAACTGGATTTGAAAATCCCGACCAGTTATAGAAACTGGATTTGAAAATCTCGACCAGTTATAACACTGAATTTGAAAATCCCGACCAGTTATAGAAACTGGATTTGAAAATCCCGACCAGTTATAACACTGAATTTGAAAATCCCGACCGGTTTTAAAAAGTGGATTTGAAAATCCCGACCAGTTATAGAAACTTGATTTGAAAATCCTGACCAGTTATAGAAACTGGATTTGAAAATCCCGACCAGTTATAAAAACTGGATTTGAAAATCCTGACAAATTATAAAACTGGATTTGAAAATCCCGACCAGTTATAGAAACTGGATTTGAAAATCCTGATCAGTTATAAGACTGGATTTAAAAATCCCGACCAATTATAAAACTAGATTTGAAAATCGGGACCTGTTATAGAAACTGGATTTGAAAATCCCGACCAGTAATAAATCTGGATTTGAAAATCCCAACCAGTTATAAAACTAGATTTAAAAATCCCGACCAGTTATAGAAACTGCATTTGAAATCCTGACCAGTTATAAAACTGGATTTGAAAATCCCGACCAGTTATAGAAATTGGATTTGAAAATCACGACCAGTTATGACACTAGATTTGGAAATCAGGACCAGTTATAGAAACTGGATTTGAAAATCCCGACCAGTTATAGAAACTGGATTTGAAAATCCCGACCAGTTATAGAAACTGGATTTGAAAATCCCGACCAGTTGTAAAAACTGAATTTTGAAAATCCTGACCAGTTACAAAAACTGGATTTGAAAATCCCCACCAGTTATAAAAACTAGATTTGAAAATCCCGACCAGTTATAGAAACTGGATTTGAAAATCCCGACCAGTTATAGAAACTGGATTTGAAAATCCCGACCAGTTATAGAAACTAGATTTGAAAATCCCGACCAGTTATAAAACTGGATTTGAAAATCCCGACCAGTTATAGAAACTGGATTTGAAAATCCCGACCAGTTATAAAATCTGGAATTGAAAATCCCGACCAGTTATAGAAACTGGATTTCAAAATCCCGACCAGTTATAGAAACTGGATTTGAAAATCCCGACCAGTTATAGAAACTGGATTTTAAAATCCCGACCAGTTATAACACTGAATTTGAAAATCCCGACCGGTTATAAAAACTGGATTTGAAAATCCCGACCAGTTATAGAAACTTGATTTGAAAATCCTGACCAGTTATAGAAACTGGATTTGAAAATCCCGACCAGTTATAAAAACTGGATTTGAAAATCCTGACAAATTATAAAACTGGATTTGAAAATCCCGACCAGTTATAGAAACTGGATTTGAAAATCCTGATCAGTTATAACACTGGATTTAAAAATCCGTACAATTATAAAACTGGATTTGAAAATCGGGACCTCTTATAGAAACTGGATTTGAAAATCCTGACCAGTTATAAATCTGGATTTGAAAATCCTAACCAGTTATAAAACTAGATTTAAAAATCCCGACCAGTTATAGAAACTGCATTTGAAAATCCTGACCAGTTATAAAACTGGATTTGAAAACCCCGACCAGTTATAGAAATTGGATTTGAAAATCACGACCAGTTATGACACTAGATTTGGAAATCACGACCAGTTATAGAAACTGGATTTGAAAATCCCGACCAGTTATAGAAAGTGGATTTGGAAATCCGACCAGTTATAGAAACTGGATTTGAAAATCCCGACCAGTTGCAAAAACTGGATTTGAAAATCCCGACCAGTTGTAAAAACTGAATTTTGAAAATCCTGACCAGTTACAAAAACTGGATTTGAAAATCCCGACCAGTTATAAAAACTAGATTTGAAAATCCCGACCAGTTATAGAAACTGGATTTGAAAATCCCAACCAGTTATAGAAACTGGATTTGAAAATCCCGACCAGTTATAGAAACTAGATTTGAAAATCCCGACCAGTTATAAAATTGGATTTGAAAATCCCGACCAGTTATAGAAACTGGATTTGAAAATCCCGACTAGTTATAAAATCTGGAATTGAAAATCCCGACCAGATATAGAAACTGGATTTCAAAATCCCGACCAGTTATAGAAACTGGATTTGAAAATCCCGACCAGTTATAGAAACTGGATTTGAAAATCCCGACCAGTTATAACACTGAATTTGAAAAACCCGACCGGTTATAAAAACTGGATTTGAAAATCCCGACCAGTTATAGAAACTTGATTTGAAAATCCTGACCAGTTATAGAAATTGGATTTGAAAATCCCGACGAGTTATAAAAACTGGATTTGAAAATCCCGACAAATTATAAAACTGGATTTGAAAATCCCGACCAGTTATAGAAACTGGATTTGAAAATCCTGATCAGTTATAACACTGGATTTAAAAATCCCGACCAATTATAAAACTAGATTTGAAAATCGGGACCTCTTATAGAAACTGGATTTGAAAATCCCGACCAGTTATAAATCTGGATTTGAAAATCCCAACCAGTTATAAAACTAGATTTAAAAATCCCGACCAGTTATAGAAACTGCATTTGAAAATCCTGACCAGTTATAAAACTGGATTTGAAAATCCCGACAAGTTATAGAAATTGGATTTGAAAATCCTGACCAGTTCTGACACTAGATTTGGAAATCACGACCAGTTCTAGAAACTGGATTTGAAAATCCCGACCAGTTATAGAAACTGGATTTGAAAATCCCGACCAGTTATAGAAACTGGATTTGAAAATCCCGACCAGTTATAGAAACTGGATTTGAAAATCTCGACCAGTTATAGAAACTGGATTTGAAAATCCCGACCAGTTATAGAAACTAGATTTGAAAATCCCGACCAGTTACAAAACTGGATTTGAAAATCCCGACCAGTTATAGAAACTGGATTTGAAAATCCCGACCAGTTATAGAAACTGGATTTGAAAATCCCGACCAGTTATAGAAACTAGATTTGAAAATCCCGACCAGTTACAAAACTAGATTTGAAAATCCCGACCAGTTATAGAAACTGGATTTGAAAATCCCGACCAGTTATAAAAACTGGATTTGAAAATCCCGACCAGTTATAGAAACTGGATTTGAAAATCCCGACCAGTTATAGAAACTGGATTTGAAAATCCCGACCAGTTATAACACTGAATTTGAAAATCCCGACCAGTTATAACTAGATTTGAAAATCCCGACTGGTTATAAAAACTGGATTTGAAAATCCCGACCAGTTATAGAAACTTGATTTGAAAATCCTGACCAGTTATAGAAACTGGATTTGAAAATCCCGACCAGTTATAAAAACTGGATTTGAAAATCCCGACCAGTTATAAAACTGGATTTGAAAATCCCGACCAGTTATAGAAACTGGATTTCAAAATCCCGACCAGTTATAGAAACTGGATTTGAAAATCCCAACCAGTTATAACACTGAATTTGAAAATCCCGACCGGTTATAAAAACTGGATTTGAAAATCCCGACCAGTTATAAAACTGGATTTGAAAATCCCGACCAGTTATAGAAACTGGATTTGAAAATCCTGATCAGTTATAACACCGGATTTGAAAATCCCGACCAATTATAAAACTAGATTTGAAAATCCCGACCAGTTATAGAAAATGGATTTGAAAATCCCGACCAGTTAAAAAACTGGATTTGAAAATCCCGACCAGTTATAGAAACTGGATTTGAAAATCCCGATCAGTTATAACACTGAATTTGAAAATCCCGACCAGTTATAAAAACTGGATTTGAAAATCCCGACTAGTTATAAAAACTGGATTTGAAAATCCTGACCAGTTATAGAAACTGAATTTGAAAATCCTGACCAGTTATAAAAACTGGATTTGAAAATCCTGACCAGTTATAGAAACTGAATTTGAAAATCCAGACCAGTTATAAACACTGGATTTGAAAATCCCGACCAGTTATAAAACTGGATTTGAAAATCGCGAGGAGTTATAGAAACTGAATTTGAAAATCCTGATCAGTTATAACACTGGATTTGAAAATCCCGACCAATTATAAAACAAGATTTGAAAATCCCGACGAGTTATAGAAAATGGATTTGAAAATCCCGACCAGTTATAAAACTGGATTTGAAAATCCCGACCAGTTATAAAACTGGTTTTGAAAATCCCGACGAGTTATAGAAGCTGAATTTGAAAATCCTGATCAGTTATAACACTGGATTTGAAAATCCCGACCAATTATAAAACTAGATTTGAAAATCCCGACCAGTTATAGAAAATGGATTTGAAAATCCCGACCAGTTATAAAAACTGGATTTGAAAAGCCCGACCAGTTATAAAAACTGGATTTGAAAATCCCGACCAGTTATAGAAACTGGATTTGAAAATCCCGACCAGTTATAGAAACTGGATTTGAAAATCCCGACCAGTTATAGAAACTGGATTTGAAAATCCCGACCAGTTATAGAAACTGGATTTTGAAAATCCCGACCAGTTATAAGACTGAATTTGAAAATCCCGACCAGTTATAAAAACTGGATTTGAAAATCCCGACCAGTTATAAAAACTGGATTTGAAAATCCTGACCAGTTATAGAAACTGGATTTGAAAATCCCGACCAGTTATAACACTGAATTTGAAAATCCCGACCAGTTATAACTAGATTTGAAAATCCCGACTGGTTATAAAAACTGGATTTGAAAATCCCGACCAGTTATAGAAACTTGATTTGAAAATCCTGACCAGTTATAGAAACTGGATTTGAAAATCCCGACCAGTTATAAAAACTGGATTTGAAAATCCCGACCAGTTATAAAACTGGATTTGAAAATCCCGACCAGTTATAGAAACTGGATTTCAAAATCCCGACCAGTTATAGAAACTGGATTTGAAAATCCCAACCAGTTATAACACTGAATTTGAAAATCCCGACCGGTTATAAAAACTGGATTTGAAAATCCCGACCAGTTATAAAACTGGATTTGAAAATCCCGACCAGTTATAGAAACTGGATTTGAAAATCCTGATCAGTTATAACACCGGATTTGAAAATCCCGACCAATTATAAAACTAGATTTGAAAATCCCGACCAGTTATAGAAAATGGATTTGAAAATCCCGACCAGTTAAAAAACTGGATTTGAAAATCCCGACCAGTTATAGAAACTGGATTTGAAAATCCCGATCAGTTATAACACTGAATTTGAAAATCCCGACCAGTTATAAAAACTGGATTTGAAAATCCCGACTAGTTATAAAAACTGGATTTGAAAATCCTGACCAGTTATAGAAACTGAATTTGAAAATCCTGACCAGTTATAAAAACTGGATTTGAAAATCCTGACCAGTTATAGAAACTGAATTTGAAAATCCAGACCAGTTATAAACACTGGATTTGAAAATCCCGACCAGTTATAAAACTGGATTTGAAAATCGCGAGGAGTTATAGAAACTGAATTTGAAAATCCTGATCAGTTATAACACTGGATTTGAAAATCCCGACCAATTATAAAACAAGATTTGAAAATCCCGACGAGTTATAGAAAATGGATTTGAAAATCCCGACCAGTTATAAAACTGGATTTGAAAATCCCGACCAGTTATAAAACTGGTTTTGAAAATCCCGACGAGTTATAGAAGCTGAATTTGAAAATCCTGATCAGTTATAACACTGGATTTGAAAATCCCGACCAATTATAAAACTAGATTTGAAAATCCCGACCAGTTATAGAAAATGGATTTGAAAATCCCGACCAGTTATAAAAACTGGATTTGAAAAGCCCGACCAGTTATAAAAACTGGATTTGAAAATCCCGACCAGTTATAGAAACTGGATTTGAAAATCCCGACCAGTTATAGAAACTGGATTTGAAAATCCCGACCAGTTATAGAAACTGGATTTGAAAATCCCGACCAGTTATAGAAACTGGATTTTGAAAATCCCGACCAGTTATAAGACTGAATTTGAAAATCCCGACCAGTTATAAAAACTGGATTTGAAAATCCCGACCAGTTATAAAAACTGGATTTGAAAATCCTGACCAGTTATAGAAACTGGATTTGAAAATCCCGACCAGTTATAAAACTGGATTTGAAAATCCTGACCAGTTATAGAAAATGGATTTAAAAATCCCGACCAGTTATAAAACTGGATTTGAAAATCCCGACCAGTTATAAAACTGGATTTAAAAATCCTGACCAGTTATAGAAACTGGATTTGAAAATCCTGACCACTTATAAAACTGGATTTGAAAATCCCGACCAGTTATAGAAACTGGATTTAAAAATTCCGACCAGTTATGACACTAGATTTGAAAATCCCGACCTGTTATAGATACTTGATTTGAAAATCCTGACCAGTTATAAAAACTAGAGTTGAAAATCCCGACCAGTTATAAAAACTGGATTTGAAAATCCCGACCAGTTATAGAAACTGGAATTGAAAATCTCGACCAGTTATAGAAACTGGATTTGAAAATCCCGACCAGTTATAGAAACTGGATTTCAAAATCTCGACCAGTTATAAAATCTGGAATTGAAAATCCCGACCAGTTATAGAAACTGGATTTCAAAATCCCGACCAGTTATAGAAACTGGATTTGAAAATCCCGACCAGTTATAGAAACTGGATTTCAAAATCCCGACCAGTTATAGAAACTGGATTTGAAAATCCCGACCAGTTATAGAAACTGGATTTGAAAATCTCGACCAGTTATAACACTGAATTTGAAAATCCCGACCAGTTATAGAAACTGGATTTGAAAATCCCGACCAGTTATAACACTGAATTTGAAAATCCCGACCGGTTTTAAAAACTGGATTTGAAAATCCCGACCAGTTATAGAAACTTGATTTGAAAATCCTGACCAGTTATAGAAACTGGATTTGAAAATCCCGACCAGTTATAAAAACTGGATTTGAAAATCCTGACAAATTATAAAACTGGATTTGAAAATCCCGACCAGTTATAGAAACTGGATTTGAAAATCCTGATCAGTTATAAGACTGGATTTAAAAATCCCGACCAATTATAAAAGTAGATTTGAAAATCGGGACCTGTTATAGAAACTGGATTTGAAAATCCAGACCAGTAATAAATCTGGATTTGAAAATCCCAACCAGTTATAAAACTAGATTTAAAAATCCCGACCAGTTATAGAAACTGCATTTGAAAATCCTGACCAGTTATAAAACTGGATTTGAAAATCCTGACCAGTTGTAGAAATTGGATTTGAAAATCACGACCAGTTATGACACTAGATTTGGAAATCACGACCAGTTATAGAAACTGGATTTGAAAATCCCGACCAGTTATAGAAACTGGATTTGAAAATCCCGACCAGTTATAGAAACTGGATTTGAAAATCCCGACCAGTTGTAAAAACTGAATTTTGAAAATCCTGACCAGTTACAAAAACTGGATTTGAAAATCCCGACCAGTTATAAAAACTAGATTTGAAAATCCCGACCAGTTATAGAAACTGGATTTGAAAATCCCGACCAGTTATAGAAACTGGATTTGAAAATCCCGACCAGTTATAGAAACTAGATTTGAAAATCCCGACCAGTTATAAAACTGGATTTGAAAATCCCGACCAGTTATAGAAACTGGATTTGAAAATCCCGACCAGTTATAAAATCTGGGATTGAAAATCCCGACCAGTTATAGAAACTGGATTTCAAAATCCCGACCAGTTATAGAAACTGGATTTGAAAATCCCGACCAGTTATAGAAACTGGATTTGAAAATCCCGACCAGTTATAACACTGAATTTGAAAATCCCGACCGGTTATAAAAACTAGATTTGAAAATCCCGACCAGTTATAGAAACTTGATTTGAAAATCCTGACCAGTTATAGAAACTGGATTTGAAAATCCCGACCAGTTATAAAAACTGGATTTGAAAATCCTGACAAATTATAAAACTGGATTTGAAAATCCCGACCAGTTATAGAAACTGGATTTGAAAATCCTGATCAGTTATAACACTGGATTTAAAAATCCCGACCAATTATAAAACTGGATTTGAAAATCGGGACCTCTTATAGAAACTGGATTTGAAAATCCTGACCAGTTATAAATCTGGATTTGAAAATCCTAACCAGTTATGAAACTAGATTTAAAAATCCCGACCAGTTATAGAAACTGCATTTGAAAATCCTGACCAGTTATAAAACTGGATTTGAAAATCCCGACCAGTTATAGAAATTGGATTTGAAAATCACGACCAGTTATAACACTAGATTTGGAAATCACGACCAGTTATAGAAACTGGATTTGAAAATCCCGACCAGTTATAGAAAGTGGATTTGAAAATCCGACCAGTTATAGAAACTGGATTTGAAAATCCCGACCAGTTGCAAAAACTGGATTTGAAAATCCCGACCAGTTGTAAAAACTGAATTTTGAAAATCTTGACCAGTTACAAAAACTGGATTTGAAAATCCCGACCAGTTATAAAAACTAGATTTGAAAATCCCGACCAGTTATATAAACTGGATTTGAAAATCCCAACCAGTTATAAAAACTGGATTTGAAAATCCCGACCAGTTATAGAAACTAGATTTGAAAATCCCGACCAGTTATAAAATTGGATTTGAAAATCCCGACCAGTTATAGAAACTGGATTTGAAAATCCCGACCAGTTATAAAATCTGGAATTGAAAATCCCGACCAGATATAGAAACTGGATTTCAAAATCTCGACCAGTTATAGAAACTGGATTTGAAAATCCCGACCAGTTATAGAAACTGGATTTGAAAATCCCGACCAGTTATAACACTGAATTTGAAAATCCCGACCGGTTATAAAAACTGGATTTGAAAATCCCGACCAGTTATAGAAACTTGATTTGAAAATCCTGACCAGTTATAGAAATTGGATTTGAAAATCCCGACGAGTTATAAAAACTGGATTTGAAAATCCCGACAAATTATAAAACTGGATTTGAAAATCCCGACCAGTTATAGAAACTGGATTTGAAAATCCTGATCAGTTATAACACTGGATTTAAAAATCCCGACCAATTATAAAACTAGATTTGAAAATCGGGACCTCTTATAGAAACTGGATTTGAAAATCCCGACCAGTTATAAATCTGGATTTGAAAATCCCAACCAGTTATAAAACTAGATTTAAAAATCCCGACCAGTTATAGAAACTGCATTTGAAAATCCTGACCAGTTATAAAACTGGATTTGAAAATCCCGACAAGTTATAGAAATTGGATTTGAAAATCCTGACCAGTTCTGACACTAGATTTGGAAATCACGACCAGTTATAGAAACTGGATTTGAAAATCCCGACCAGTTGTAGAAACTGGATTTGAAAATCCCGACCAGTTATAGAAACTGGATTTGAAAATCCCGACCAGTTATAGAAACTGGATTTGAAAATCCCGACCAGTTATAGAAACTAGATTTGAAAATCCCGACCAGTTACAAAACTGGATTTGAAAATCCCGACCAGTTATAGAAACTGGATTTGAAAATCCCGACCAGTTATAGAAACTGGATTTGAAAATCCCGACCAGTTATAGAAACTAGATTTGAAAATCCCGATCAGTTACAAAACTGGATTTGAAAATCCCGACCAGTTATAGAAACTGGATTTGAAAATCCCGACCAGTTATAAAAACTGGATTTGAAAATCCCGACTAGTTATAGAAACTGGATTTGAAAATCCCGACCAGTTATAGAAACTGGATTTGAAAATCCCGACCAGTTATAACACTGAATTTGAAAATCCCGACCAGTTATAAAAACTGGATTTGAAAATTCCGACCAGTTATAGAAACTAGATTTGAAAATCCCGACCGGTTATAAAAACTGGATTTGAAAATCCCGACAAATTATAAAACTGGATTTGAAAATCCCGACGAGTTATAGAAACTGGATTTGAAAATCCTGATCAGTTATAAGACTGGATTTAAAAATCCCGACCAATTATAAAACTAGATTTGAAAATCGGGACCTGTTATAGAAACTGGATTTGAAAATCCCGACCAGTAATAAATCTGGATTTGAAAATCCCAACCAGTTATAAAACTAGATTTAAAAATCCCGACCAGTTATAGAAACTGCATTTGAAAATCCTGACCAGTTATAAAACTGGATTTGAAAATCCTGACCAGTTGTAGAAATTGGATTTGAAAATCACGACCAGTTATGACACTAGATTTGGAAATCACGACCAGTTATAGAAACTGGATTTGAAAATCCCGACCAGTTATAGAAACTGGATTTGAAAATCCCGACCAGTTATAGAAACTGGATTTGAAAATCCCGACCAGTTGTAAAAACTGAATTTTGAAAATCCTGACCAGTTACAAAAACTGGATTTGAAAATCCCGACCAGTTATAAAAACTAGATTTGAAAATCCCGACCAGTTATAGAAACTGGATTTGAAAATCCCGACCAGTTATAGAAACTGGATTTGAAAATCCCGACCAGTTATAGAAACTAGATTTGAAAATCCCGACCAGTTATAAAACTGGATTTGAAAAACCCGACCAGTTATAGAAACTGGATTTGAAAATCCCGACCAGTTATAAAATCTGGGATTGAAAATCCCGACCAGTTATAGAAACTGGATTTCAAAATCCCGACCAGTTATAGAAACTGGATTTGAAAATCCCGACCAGTTATAGAAACTGGATTTGAAAATCCCTACCAGTTATAACACTGAATTTGAAAATCCCGACCGGTTATAAAAACTAGATTTGAAAATCCCGACCAGTTATAGAAACTTGATTTGAAAATCCTGACCAGTTATAGAAACTGGATTTGAAAATCCCGACCAGTTATAAAAACTGGATTTGAAAATCCTGACAAATTATAAAACTGGATTTGAAAATCCCGACCAGTTATAGAAACTGGATTTGAAAATCCTGATCAGTTATAACACTGGATTTAAAAATCCCGACCAATTATAAAACTGGATTTGAAAATCGGGACCTCTTATAGAAACTGGATTTGAAAATCCTGACCAGTTATAAATCTGGATTTGAAAATCCTAACCACTTATGAAACTAGATTTAAAAATCCCGACCAGTTATAGAAACTGCATTTGAAAATCCTGACCAGTTATAAAACTGGATTTGAAAATCCCGACCAGTTATAGAAATTGGATTTGAAAATCACGACCAGTTATAACACTAGATTTGGAAATCACGACCAGTTATAGAAACTGGATTTGAAAATCCCGACCAGTTATAGAAAGTGGATTTGAAAATCCGACCAGTTATAGAAACTGGATTTGAAAATCCCGACCAGTTGCAAAAACTGGATTTGAAAATCCCGACCAGTTGTAAAAACTGAATTTTGAAAATCTTGACCAGTTACAAAAACTGGATTTGAAAATCCCGACCAGTTATAAAAACTAGATTTGAAAATCCCGACCAGTTATATAAACTGGATTTGAAAATCCCAACCAGTTATAAAAACTGGATTTGAAAATCCCGACCAGTTATAGAAACTAGATTTGAAAATCCCGACCAGTTATAAAATTGGATTTGAAAATCCCGACCAGTTATAGAAACTGGATTTGAAAATCCCGACCAGTTATAAAATCTGGAATTGAAAATCCCGACCAGATATAGAAACTGGATTTCAAAATCTCGACCAGTTATAGAAACTGGATTTGAAAATCCCGACCAGTTATAGAAACTGGATTTGAAAATCCCGACCAGTTATAACACTGAATTTGAAAATCCCGACCGGTTATAAAAACTGGATTTGAAAATCCCGACCAGTTATAGAAACTTGATTTGAAAATCCTGACCAGTTATAGAAATTGGATTTGAAAATCCCGACGAGTTATAAAAACTGGATTTGAAAATCCCGACAAATTATAAAACTGGATTTGAAAATCCCGACCAGTTATAGAAACTGGATTTGAAAATCCTGATCAGTTATAACACTGGATTTAAAAATCCCGACCAATTATAAAACTAGATTTGAAAATCGGGACCTCTTATAGAAACTGGATTTGAAAATCCCGACCAGTTATAAATCTGGATTTGAAAATCCCAACCAGTTATAAAACTAGATTTAAAAATCCCGACCAGTTATAGAAACTGCATTTGAAAATCCTGACCAGTTATAAAACTGGATTTGAAAATCCCGACAAGTTATAGAAATTGGATTTGAAAATCCTGACCAGTTCTGACACTAGATTTGGAAATCACGACCAGTTATAGAAACTGGATTTGAAAATCCCGACCAGTTGTAGAAACTGGATTTGAAAATCCCGACCAGTTATAGAAACTGGATTTGAAAATCCCGACCAGTTATAGAAACTGGATTTGAAAATCCCGACCAGTTATAGAAACTAGATTTGAAAATCCCGACCAGTTACAAAACTGGATTTGAAAATCCCGACCAGTTATAGAAACTGGATTTGAAAATCCCGACCAGTTATAGAAACTGGATTTGAAAATCCCGACCAGTTATAGAAACTAGATTTGAAAATCCCGACCAGTTACAAAACTGGATTTGAAAATCCCGACCAGTTATAGAAACTGGATTTGAAAATCCCGACCAGTTATAAAAACTGGATTTGAAAATCCCGACTAGTTATAGAAACTGGATTTGAAAATCCCGACCAGTTATAGAAACTGGATTTGAAAATCCCGACCAGTTATAACACTGAATTTGAAAATCCCGACCAGTTATAAAAACTGGATTTGAAAATTCCGACCAGTTATAGAAACTAGATTTGAAAATCCCGACCGGTTATAAAAACTGGATTTGAAAATCCCGACAAATTATAAAACTGGATTTGAAAATCCCGACGAGTTATAGAAACTGGATTTGAAAATCCTGATCAGTTATAAGACTGGATTTAAAAATCCCGACCAATTATAAAACTAGATTTGAAAATCGGGACCTGTTATAGAAACTGGATTTGAAAATCCCGACCAGTAATAAATCTGGATTTGAAAATCCCAACCAGTTATAAAACTAGATTTAAAAATCCCGACCAGTTATAGAAACTGCATTTGAAAATCCTGACCAGTTATAAAACTGGATTTGAAAATCCTGACCAGTTGTAGAAATTGGATTTGAAAATCACGACCAGTTATGACACTAGATTTGGAAATCACGACCAGTTATAGAAACTGGATTTGAAAATCCCGACCAGTTATAGAAACTGGATTTGAAAATCCCGACCAGTTATAGAAACTGGATTTGAAAATCCCGACCAGTTGTAAAAACTGAATTTTGAAAATCCTGACCAGTTACAAAAACTGGATTTGAAAATCCCGACCAGTTATAAAAACTAGATTTGAAAATCCCGACCAGTTATAGAAACTGGATTTGAAAATCCCGACCAGTTATAGAAACTGGATTTGAAAATCCCGACCAGTTATAGAAACTAGATTTGAAAATCCCGACCAGTTATAAAACTGGATTTGAAAATCCCGACCAGTTATAGAAACTGGATTTGAAAATCCCGACCAGTTATAAAATCTGGGATTGAAAATCCCGACCAGTTATAGAAACTGGATTTCAAAATCTCGACCAATTATAGAAACTGGATTTGAAAATCCCGACCAGTTATAGAAACTGGATTTGAAAATCCCGACCAGTTATAACACTGAATTTGAAAATCCCGACCGGTTATAAAAACTAGATTTGAAAATCCCGACCAGTTATAGAAACTTGATTTGAAAATCCTGACCAGTTATAGAAACTGGATTTGAAAATCCCGACCAGTTATAAAAACTGGATTTGAAAATCCTGACAAATTATAAAACTGGATTTGAAAATCCCGACCAGTTATAGAAACTGGATTTGAAAATCCTGATCAGTTATAACACTGGATTTAAAAATCCCGACCAATTATAAAACTGGATTTGAAAATCGGGACCTCTTATAGAAACTGGATTTGAAAATCCTGACCAGTTATAAATCTGGATTTGAAAATCCTAACCAGTTATGAAACTAGATTTAAAAATCCCGACCAGTTATAGAAACTGCATTTGAAAATCCTGACCAGTTATAAAACTGGATTTGAAAATCCCGACCAGTTATAGAAATTGGATTTGAAAATCACGACCAGTTATAACACTAGATTTGGAAATCACGACCAGTTATAGAAACTGGATTTGAAAATCCCGACCAGTTATAGAAAGTGGATTTGAAAATCCGACCAGTTATAGAAACTGGATTTGAAAATCCCGACCAGTTGCAAAAACTGGATTTGAAAATCCCGACCAGTTGTAAAAACTGAATTTTGAAAACTTTGACCAGTTACAAAAACTGGATTTGAAAATCCCGACCAGTTATAAAAACTAGATTTGAAAATCCCGACCAGTTATATAAACTGGATTTGAAAATCCCAACCAGTTATAAAAACTGGATTTGAAAATCCCGACCAGTTATAGAAACTAGATTTGAAAATCCCGACCAGTTATAAAATTGGATTTGAAAATCCCGACCAGTTATAGAAACTGGATTTGAAAATCCCGACCAGTTATAAAATCTGGAATTGAAAATCCCGACCAGATATAGAAACTGGATTTCAAAATCTCGACCAGTTATAGAAACTGGATTTGAAAATCCCGACCAGTTATAGAAACTGGATTTGAAAATCCCGACCAGTTATAACACTGAATTTGAAAATCCCGACCGGTTATAAAAACTGGATTTGAAAATCCCGACCAGTTATAGAAACTTGATTTGAAAATCCTGACCAGTTATAGAAATTGGATTTGAAAATCCCGACGAGTTATAAAAACTGGATTTGAAAATCCCGACAAATTATAAAACTGGATTTGAAAATCCCGACCAGTTATAGAAACTGGATTTGAAAATCCTGATCAGTTATAACACTGGATTTAAAAATCCCGACCAATTATAAAACTAGATTTGAAAATCGGGACCTCTTATAGAAACTGGATTTGAAAATCCCGACCAGTTATAAATCTGGATTTGAAAATCCCAACCAGTTATAAAACTAGATTTAAAAATCCCGACCAGTTATAGAAACTGCATTTGAAAATCCTGACCAGTTATAAAACTGGATTTGAAAATCCCGACAAGTTATAGAAATTGGATTTGAAAATCCTGACCAGTTCTGACACTAGATTTGGAAATCACGACCAGTTATAGAAACTGGATTTGAAAATCCCGACCAGTTATAGAAACTGGATTTGAAAATCCCGACCAGTTATAGAAACTGGATTTGAAAATCCCGACCAGTTATAGAAACTGGATTTGAAAATCCCGACCAGTTATAGAAACTAGATTTGAAAATCCCGACCAGTTACAAAACTGGATTTGAAAATCCCGACCAGTTATAGAAACTGGATTTGAAAATCCCGACCAGTTATAGAAACTGGATTTGAAAATCCCGACCAGTTATAGAAACTAGATTTGAAAATCCCGACCAGTTACAAAACTGGATTTGAAAATCCCGACCAGTTATAGAAACTGGATTTGAAAATCCCGACCAGTTATAAAAACTGGATTTGAAAATCCTGAGTAGTTATAGAAACTGGATTTGAAAATCCCGACTAGTTATAGAAACTGGATTTGAAAATCCCGACCAGTTATAACACTGAATTTGAAAATCCCGACCAGTTATAAAAACTGGATTTGAAAATTCCGACCAGTTATAGAAACTAGATTTGACTATCCCGACCGGTTATAAAAACTGGATTTGAAAATCCCGACAAATTATAAAACTGGATTTGAAAATCCCGACGAGTTATAGAAACTGGATTTGAAAATCCTGATCAGTTATAAGACTGGATTTAAAAATCCCGACCAATTATAAAACTAGATTTGAAAATCGGGACCTGTTATAGAAACTGGATTTGAAAATCCCGACCAGTAATAAATCTGGATTTGAAAATCCCAACCAGTTATAAAACTAGATTTAAAAATCCCGACCAGTTATAGAAACTGCATTTGAAAATCCTGACCAGTTATAGAAACTGCATTTGAAAATCCTGACCAGTTATAAAACTGGATTTGAAAATCCTGACCAGTTGTAGAAATTGGATTTGAAAATCACGACCAGTTATGACACTAGATTTGGAAATCACGACCAGTTATAGAAACTGGATTTGAAAATCCCGACCAGTTATAGAAACTGGATTTGAAAATCCCGACCAGTTATAGAAACTGGATTTGAAAATCCCGACCAGTTGTAAAAACTGAATTTTGAAAATCCTGACCAGTTACAAAAACTGGATTTGAAAATCCCGACCAGTTATAAAAACTAGATTTGAAAATCCCGACCAGTTATAGAAACTGGATTTTGAAAATCCCGACCAGTTATAGAAACTGGATTTGAAAATCCCGACCAGTTATAGAAACTAGATTTGAAAATCCCGACCAGTTATAAAACTGGATTTGAAAATCCCGACCAGTTATAGAAACTGGATTTGAAAATCCCGACCAGTTATAGAAACTGGATTTGAAAATCCCGACCAGTTATAAAATCTGGGATTGAAAATCCCGACCAGTTATAGAAACTGGATTTCAAAATCCCGACCAGTTATAGAAACTGGATTTGAAAATCCCGACCAGTTATAGAAACTGGATTTGAAAATCCCGACCAGTTATAACACTGAATTTGAAAATCCCGACCGGTTATAAAAACTAGATTTGAAAATCCCGACCAGTTATAGAAACTTGATTTGAAAATCCTGACCAGTTATAGAAACTGGATTTGAAAATCCCGACCAGTTATAAAAACTGGATTTGAAAATCCTGACAAATTATAAAACTGGATTTGAAAATCCCGACCAGTTATAGAAACTGGATTTGAAAATCCTGATCAGTTATAACACTGGATTTAAAAATCCCGACCAATTATAAAACTGGATTTGAAAATCGGGACCTCTTATAGAAACTGGATTTGAAAATCCTGACCAGTTATAAATCTGGATTTGAAAATCCTAACCACTTATGAAACTAGATTTAAAAATCCCGACCAGTTATAGAAACTGCATTTGAAAATCCTGACCAGTTATAAAACTGGATTTGAAAATCCCGACCAGTTATAGAAATTGGATTTGAAAATCACGACCAGTTATAACACTAGATTTGGAAATCACGACCAGTTATAGAAACTGGATTTGAAAATCCCGACCAGTTATAGAAAGTGGATTTGAAAATCCGACCAGTTATAGAAACTGGATTTGAAAATCCCGACCAGTTGCAAAAACTGGATTTGAAAATCCCGACCCGTTGTAAAAACTGAATTTTAAAAATCTTGACCAGTTACAAAAACTGGATTTGAAAATCCCGACCAGTTATAAAAACTAGATTTGAAAATCCCGACCAGTTATATAAACTGGATTTGAAAATCCCAACCAGTTATAAAAACTGGATTTGAAAATCCCGACCAGTTATAGAAACTAGATTTGAAAATCCCGACCAGTTATAAAATTGGATTTGAAAATCCCGACCAGTTATAGAAACTGGATTTGAAAATCCCGACCAGTTATAAAATCTGGAATCGAAAATCCCGACCAGATATAGAAACTGGATTTCAAAATCTCGACCAGTTATAGAAACTGGATTTGAAAATCCCGACCAGTTATAGAAACTGGATTTGAAAATCCCGACCAGTTATAAAAACTGGATTTGAAAATCCCGACCAGTTATAAAAACTGGATTTGAAAAGCCCGACCAGTTATAAAAACTGGATTTGAAAATCCCGACCAGTTATAGAAACTGGATTTGAAAATCCCGACCAGTTATAGAAACTGGATTTGAAAATCCCGACCAGTTATAGAAACTGGATTTGAAAATCCCGACCAGTTATAGAAACTGGATTTTGAAAATCCCGACCAGTTATAAGACTGAATTTGAAAATCCCGACCAGTTATAAAAACTGGATTTGAAAATCCCGACCAGTTATAAAAACTGGATTTGAAAATCCTGACCAGTTATAGAAACTGGATTTGAAAATCCCGACCAGTTATAAAACTGGATTTGAAAATCCTGACCAGTTATAGAAAATGGATTTAAAAATCCCGACCAGTTATAAAACTGGATTTGAAAATCCCGACCAGTTATAAAACTGGATTTAAAAATCCTGACCAGTTATAGAAACTGGATTTGAAAATCCTGACCACTTATAAAACTGGATTTGAAAATCCCGACCAGTTATAGAAACTGGATTTAAAAATTCCGACCAGTTATGACACTAGATTTGAAAATCCCGACCTGTTATAGATACTTGATTTGAAAATCCTGACCAGTTATAAAAACTAGAGTTGAAAATCCCGACCAGTTATAAAAACTGGATTTGAAAATCCCGACCAGTTATAGAAACTGGAATTGAAAATCTCGACCAGTTATAGAAACTGGATTTGAAAATCCCGACCAGTTATAGAAACTGGATTTCAAAATCTCGACCAGTTATAAAATCTGGAATTGAAAATCCCGACCAGTTATAGAAACTGGATTTCAAAATCCCGACCAGTTATAGAAACTGGATTTGAAAATCCCGACCAGTTATAGAAACTGGATTTGAAAATCTCGACCAGTTATAACACTGAATTTGAAAATCCCGACCAGTTATAGAAACTGGATTTGAAAATCCCGACCAGTTATAACACTGAATTTGAAAATCCCGACCGGTTTTAAAAACTGGATTTGAAAATCCCGACCAGTTATAGAAACTTGATTTGAAAATCCTGACCAGTTATAGAAACTGGATTTGAAAATCCCGACCAGTTATAAAAACTGGATTTGAAAATCCTGACAAATTATAAAACTGGATTTGAAAATCCCGACCAGTTATAGAAACTGGATTTGAAAATCCTAATCAGTTATAAGACTGGATTTAAAAATCCCGACCAATTATAAAAGTAGATTTGAAAATCGGGACCTGTTATAGAAACTGGATTTGAAAATCCCGACCAGTAATAAATCTGGATTTGAAAATCCCAACCAGTTATAAAACTAGATTTAAAAATCCCGACCAGTTATAGAAACTGCATTTGAAAATCCTGACCAGTTATAAAACTGGATTTGAAAATCCTGACCAGTTGTAGAAATTGGATTTGAAAATCACGACCAGTTATGACACTAGATTTAGAAATCACGACCAGTTATAGAAACTGGATTTGAAAATCCCGACCAGTTATAGAAACTGGATTTGAAAATCCCGACCAGTTATAGAAACTGGATTTGAAAATCCCGACCAGTTGTAAAAACTGAATTTTGAAAATCCTGACCAGTTACAAAAACTGGATTTGAAAATCCCGACCAGTTATAAAAACTAGATTTGAAAATCCCGACCAGTTATAGAAACTGGATTTGAAAATCCCGACCAGTTATAGAAACTGGATTTGAAAATCCCGACCAGTTATAGAAACTAGATTTGAAAATCCCGACCAGTTATAAAACTGGATTTGAAAATCCCGACCAGTTATAGAAACTGGATTTGAAAATCCCGACCAGTTACAAAACTGGATTTGAAAATCCCGACCAGTTATAGAAACTGGATTTGAAAATCCCGACCAGTTATAAAAACTGGATTTGAAAATCCCGACTAGTTATAGAAACTGGATTTGAAAATCCCGACTAGTTATAGAAACTGGATTTGAAAATCCCGACCAGTTATAACACTGAATTTGAAAATCCCGACCAGTTATAAAAACTGGATTTGAAAATTCCGACCAGTTATAGAAACTAGATTTGAAAATCCCGACCGGTTATAAAAACTGGATTTGAAAATCCCGACAAATTATAAAACTGGATTTGAAAATCCCGACGAGTTATAGAAACTGGATTTGAAAATCCTGATCAGTTATAAGACTGGATTTAAAAATCCCGACCAATTATAAAACTAGATTTGAAAATCGGGACCTGTTATAGAAACTGGATTTGAAAATCCCGACCAGTAATAAATCTAGATTTGAAAATCCCAACCAGTTATAAAACTAGATTTAAAAATCCCGACCAGTTATAGAAACTGCATTTGAAAATCCTGACCAGTTATAGAAACTGCATTTGAAAATCCTGACCAGTTATAAAACTGGATTTGAAAATCCTGACCAGTTGTAGAAATTGGATTTGAAAATCACGACCAGTTATGACACTAGATTTGGAAATCACGACCAGTTATAGAAACTGGATTTGAAAATCCCGACCAGTTATAGAAACTGGATTTGAAAATCCCGACCAGTTATAGAAACTGGATTTGAAAATCCCGACCAGTTGTAAAAACTGAATTTTGAAAATCCTGACCAGTTACAAAAACTGGATTTGAAAATCCCGACCAGTTATAAAAACTAGATTTGAAAATCTCGACCAGTTATAGAAACTGGATTTTGAAAATCCCGACCAGTTATAGAAACTGGATTTGAAAATCCCGACCAGTTATAGAAACTAGATTTGAAAATCCCGACCAGTTATAAAACTGGATTTGAAAATCCCGACCAGTTATAGAAACTGGATTTGAAAATCCCGACCAGTTATAGAAACTGGATTTGAAAATCCCGACCAGTTATAAAATCTGGGATTTAAATCCCGACCAGTTATAGAAACTGGATTTCAAAATCCCGACCAGTTATAGAAACTGGATTTGAAAATCCCGACCAGTTATAGAAACTGCATTTGAAAATCCCGACCAGTTATAACACTGAATTTGAAAATCCCGACCGGTTATAAAAACTAGATTTGAAAATCCCGACCAGTTATAGAAACTTGATTTGAAAATCCTGACCAGTTATAGAAACTGGATTTGAAAATCCCGACCAGTTATAAAAACTGGATTTGAAAATCCTGACAAATTATAAAACTGGATTTGAAAATCCCGACCAGTTATAGAAACTGGATTTGAAAATCCTGATCAGTTATAACACTGGATTTAAAAATCCCGACCAATTATAAAACTGGATTTGAAAATCGGGACCTCTTATAGAAACTGGATTTGAAAATCCTGACCAGTTATAAATCTGGATTTGAAAATCCTAACCACTTATGAAACTAGATTTAAAAATCCCGACCAGTTATAGAAACTGCATTTGAAAATCCTGACCAGTTATAAAACTGGATTTGAAAATCCCGACCAGTTATAGAAATTGGATTTGAAAATCACGACCAGTTATAACACTAGATTTGGAAATCACGACCAGTTATAGAAACTGGATTTGAAAATCCCGACCAGTTATAGAAAGTGGATTTGAAAATCCGACCAGTTATAGAAACTGGATTTGAAAATCCCGACCAGTTGCAAAAACTGGATTTGAAAATCCCGACCAGTTGTAAAAACTGAATTTTGAAAATCTTGACCAGTTACAAAAACTGGATTTGAAAATCCCGACCAGTTATAAAAACTAGATTTGAAAATCCCGACCAGTTATATAAACTGGATTTGAAAATCCCAACCAGTTATAAAAACTGGATTTGAAAATCCCGACCAGTTATAGAAACTAGATTTGAAAATCCCGACCAGTTATAAAATTGGATTTGAAAATCCCGACCAGTTATAGAAACTGGATTTGAAAATCCCGACCAGTTATAAAATCTGGAATTGAAAATCCCGACCAGATATAGAAATTGGATTTCAAAATCTCGACCAGTTATAGAAACTGGATTTGAAAATCCCGACCAGTTATAGAAACTGGATTTGAAAATCCCGACCAGTTATAAAAACTGGATTTGAAAATCCCGACCAGTTATAAAAACTGGATTTGAAAAGCCCGACCAGTTATAAAAACTGGATTTGAAAATCCCGACCAGTTATAGAAACTGGATTTGAAAATCCCGACCAGTTATAGAAACTGGATTTGAAAATCCCGACCAGTTATAGAAACTGGATTTGAAAATCCCGACCAGTTATAGAAACTGGATTTTGAAAATCCCGACCAGTTATAAGACTGAATTTGAAAATCCCGACCAGTTATAAAAACTGGATTTGAAAATCCCGACCAGTTATAAAAACTGGATTTGAAAATCCTGACCAGTTATAGAAACTGGATTTGAAAATCCCGACCAGTTATAAAACTGGATTTGAAAATCCTGACCAGTTATAGAAAATGGATTTAAAAATCCCGACCAGTTATAAAACTGGATTTGAAAATCCCGACCAGTTATAAAACTGGATTTAAAAATCCTGACCAGTTATAGAAACTGGATTTGAAAATCCTGACCACTTATAAAACTGGATTTGAAAATCCCGACCAGTTATAGAAACTGGATTTAAAAATTCCGACCAGTTATGACACTAGATTTGAAAATCCCGACCTGTTATAGATACTTGATTTGAAAATCCTGACCAGTTATAAAAACTAGAGTTGAAAATCCCGACCAGTTATAAAAACTGGATTTGAAAATCCCGACCAGTTATAGAAACTGGAATTGAAAATCTCGACCAGTTATAGAAACTGGATTTGAAAATCCCGACCAGTTATAGAAACTGGATTTCAAAATCTCGACCAGTTATAAAATCTGGAATTGAAAATCCCGACCAGTTATAGAAACTGGATTTCAAAATCCCGACCAGTTATAGAAACTGGATTTGAAAATCCCGACCAGTTATAGAAACTGGATTTGAAAATCTCGACCAGTTATAACACTGAATTTGAAAATCCCGACCAGTTATAGAAACTGGATTTGAAAATCCCGACCAGTTATAACACTGAATTTGAAAATCCCGACCGGTTTTAAAAACTGGATTTGAAAATCCCGACCAGTTATAGAAACTTGATTTGAAAATCCTGACCAGTTATAGAAACTGGATTTGAAAATCCCGACCAGTTATAAAAACTGGATTTGAAAATCCTGACAAATTATAAAACTGGATTTGAAAATCCCGACCAGTTATAGAAACTGGATTTGAAAATCCTAATCAGTTATAAGACTGGATTTAAAAATCCCGACCAATTATAAAAGTAGATTTGAAAATCGGGACCTGTTATAGAAACTGGATTTGAAAATCCCGACCAGTAATAAATCTGGATTTGAAAATCCCAACCAGTTATAAAACTAGATTTAAAAATCCCGACCAGTTATAGAAACTGCATTTGAAAATCCTGACCAGTTATAAAACTGGATTTGAAAATCCTGACCAGTTGTAGAAATTGGATTTGAAAATCACGACCAGTTATGACACTAGATTTGGAAATCACGACCAGTTATAGAAACTGGATTTGAAAATCCCGACCAGTTATAGAAACTGGATTTGAAAATCCCGACCAGTTATAGAAACTGGATTTGAAAATCCCGACCAGTTGTAAAAACTGAATTTTGAAAATCCTGACCAGTTACAAAAACTGGATTTGAAAATCCCGACCAGTTATAAAAACTAGATTTGAAAATCCCGACCAGTTATAGAAACTGGATTTGAAAATCCCGACCAGTTATAGAAACTGGATTTGAAAATCCCGACCAGTTATAGAAACTAGATTTGAAAATCCCGACCAGTTATAAAACTGGATTTGAAAATCCCGACCAGTTATAGAAACTGGATTTGAAAATCCCGACCAGTTATAAAATCTGGGATTGAAAATCCCGACCAGTTATAGAAACTGGATTTCAAAATCCCGACCAGTTATAGAAACTGGATTTGAAAATCCCGACCAGTTATAGAAACTGGATTTGAAAATCCCGACCAGTTATAACACTGAATTTGAATATCCCGACCGGTTATAAAAACTAGATTTGAAAATCCCGACCAGTTATAGAAACTTGATTTGAAAATCCTGGCCAGTTATAGAAACTGGATTTGAAAATCCTGATCAGTTATAACACTGGATTTAAAAATCCCGACCAATTATAAAACTGGATTTGAAAATCGGGACCTCTTATAGAAACTGGATTTGAAAATCCTGACCAGTTAAAAATCTGGATTTGAAAATCCTAACCAGTTATGAAACTAGATTTAAAAATCCCGACCAGTTATAGAAACTGCATTTGAAAATCCTGACCAGTTATAAAACTGGATTTGAAAATCCCGACCAGTTATAGAAATTGGATTTGAAAATCACGATCAGTTATAACACTAGATTTGGAAATCACGACCAGTTATAGAAACTGGATTTGAAAATCCCGACCAGTTATAGAAAGTGGATTTGAAAATCCGACCAGTTATAGAAACTGGATTTGAAAATCCCGACCAGTTGCAAAAACTGGATTTGAAAATCCCGACCAGTTGTAAAAACTGAATTTTGAAAATCTTGACCAGTTACAAAAACTGGATTTGAAAATCCCGACCAGTTATAAAAACTAGATTTGAAAATCCCGACCAGTTATATAAACTGGATTTGAAAATCCCAACCAGTTATAAAAACTGGATTTGAAAATCCCGACCAGTTATAGAAACTAGATTTGAAAATCCCGACCAGTTATAAAATTGAATTTGAAAATCCCGACCAGTTATAGAAACTGGATTTGAAAATCCCGACCAGTTATAAAATCTGGAATTGAAAATCCCGACCAGATATAGAAACTGGATTTCAAAATCTCGACCAGTTATAGAAACTGGATTTGAAAATCCCGACCAGTTATAGAAACTAGATTTGAAAATCCCGACCAGTTATAACACTGAATTTGAAAATCCCGACCGGTTATAAAAACTGGATTTGAAAATCCCGACCAGTTATAGAAACTTGATTTGAAAATCCTGACCAGTTATAGAAATTGGATTTGAAAATCCCGACGAGTTATAAAAACTGGATTTGAAAATCCCGACAAATTATAAAACTGGATTTGAAAATCCCGACCAGTTATAGAAACTGGATTTGAAAATCCTGATCAGTTATAACACTGGATTTAAAAATCCCGACCAATTATAAAACTAGATTTGAAAATCGGGACCTCTTATAGAAACTGGATTTGAAAATCCCGACCAGTTATAAATCTGGATTTGAAAATCCCAACCAGTTATAAAACTAGATTTAAAAATCCCGACCAGTTATAGAAACTGCATTTGAAAATCCTGACCAGTTATAAAACTGGATTTGAAAATCCCGACAAGTTATAGAAATTGGATTTGAAAATCCTGACCAGTTTTGACACTAGATTTGGAAATCACGACCAGTTATAGAAACTGGATTTGAAAATCCCGACCAGTTATAGAAACTGGATTTGAAAATCCCGACCAGTTATAGAAACTGGATTTGAAAATCCCGACCAGTCATAGAAACTGGATTTGAAAATCCCGACCAGTTATAGAAACTAGATTTGAAAATCCCGACCAGTTACAAAACTGGATTTGAAAATGCCGACCAGTTATAGAAACTGGATTTGAAAATCCCGACCAGTTATAGAAACTGGATTTGAAAATCCCGACCAGTTATAGAAACTAGATTTGAAAATCCCGACCAGTTACAAAACTGGATTTGAAAATCCCGACCAGTTATAGAAACTGGATTTGAAAATCCCGACCAGTTATAAAAACTGGATTTGAAAATCCCGACTAGTTATAGAAACTGGATTTGAAAATCCCGACCAGTTATAGAAACTGGATTTGAAAATCCCGACCAGTTATAACACTGAATTTGAAAATCCCGACCAGTTATAAAAACTGGATTTGAAAATTCCGACCAGTTATAGAAACTAGATTTGAAAATCCCGACCGGTTATAAAAACTGGATTTGAAAATCCCGACAAATTATAAAACTGGATTTGAAAATCCCGACGAGTTATAGAAACTGGATTTGAAAATCCTGATCAGTTATAAGACTGGATTTAAAAATCCCGACCAATTATAAAACTAGATTTGAAAATCGGGACCTGTTATAGAAACTGGATTTGAAAATCCCGACCAGTAATAAATCTGGATTTGAAAATCCCAACCAGTTATAAAACTAGATTTAAAAATCCCGACCAGTTATAGAAACTGCATTTGAAAATCCTGACCAGTTATAAAACTGGATTTGAAAATCCCGACCAGTTATAGAAATTGGATTTGAAAATCACGACCAGTTATGACACTAGATTTGGAAATCACGACCAGTTATAGAAACTGGATTTGAAAATCCCGACCAGTTATAGAAACTGGATTTGAAAATCCCGACCAGTTATAAAAACTGGATTTGAAAATCCCGACCAGTTGTAAAAACTGAATTTTGAAAATCCTGACCAGTTACAAAAACTGGATTTGAAAATCCCGACCAGTTATAAAAACTAGATTTGAAAATCCCGACCAGTTATAGAAACTGGATTTGAAAATCCCGACCAGTTATAGAAACTGGATTTGAAAATCCCGACCAGTTATAGAAACTAGATTTGAAAATCCCGACCAGTTATAAAACTGGATTTGAAAATCCCGACCAGTTATAGAATCTGGATTTGAAAATCCCGACCAGTTATAAAATCTGGGATTGAAAATCCCGACCAGTTATAGAAACTGGATTTCAAAATCCCGACCAGTTATAGAAACAGGATTTGAAAATCCCGACCAGTTATAGAAACTGGATTTGAAAATCCCGACCAGTTATAACACTGAATTTGAAAATCTCGATCGGTTATAAAAACTGGATTTGAAAATCCCGACCAGTTATAGAAACTTGATTTGAAAATCCTGACCAGTTATAGAAACTGGATTTGAAAATCCCGACCAGTTATAAAAACTGGATTTGAAAATCCTGACAAATTATAAAACTGGATTTGAAAATCCCGACCAGTTATAGAAACTGGATTTGAAAATCCTGATCAGTTATAACACTGGATTTAAAAATCCCGACCAATTATAAAACTGGATTTGAAAATCGGGACCTCTTATAGAAACTGGATTTGAAAATCCTGACCAGTTATAAATCTGGATTTGAAAATCCTAACCAGTTATAAAACTAGATTTAAAAATCCCGACCAGTTATAGAAACTGCATTTGAAAATCCTGACCAGTTATAAAACTGGATTTGAAAATCCCGACCAGTTATAGAAATTGGATTTGAAAATCACGACCAGTTATGACACTAGATTTGGAAATCACGACCAGTTATAGAAACTGGATTTGAAAATCCCGACCAGTTATAGAAAGTGGATTTGGAAATCCGACCAGTTATAGAAACTGGATTTGAAAATCCCGACCAGTTGCAAAAACTGGATTTGAAAATCCCGACCAGTTGTAAAAACTGAATTTTGAAAATCCTGACCAGTTACAAAAACTGGATTTGAAAATCCCGACCAGTTATAAAAACTAGATTTGAAAATCCCGACCAGTTATAGAAACTGGATTTGAAAATCCCAACCAGTTATAGAAACTGGATTTGAAAATCCCGACCAGTTATAGAAACTAGATTTGAAAATCCCGACCAGTTATAAAATTGGATTTGAAAATCCCGACCAGTTATAGAAACTGGATTTGAAAATCCCGACCAGTTATAAAATCTGGAATTGAAAATCCCGACCCGATATAGAAACTGGATTTCAAAATCCCGACCAGTTATAGAAACTGGATTTAAAAATCCCGTCCAGTTATAGAAACTGGATTTGAAAATCCCGACCAGTTATAAAAATGAATTTGAAAATCCCGACCGGTTATAAAAACTGGATTTGAAAATCCCGACCAGTTATAGAAACTTGATTTGAAAATCCTGACCAGTTATAGAAATTGGATTTGAAAATCCCGACGAGTTATAAAAACTGGATTTGAAAATCCCGACAAATTATAAAACTGGATATGAAAATCCCGACCAGTATAGAAACTGGATTTGAAAATCCTGATCAGTTATAACACTGGATTTAAAAATCCCGACCAATTATAAAACTAGATTTGAAAATCGGGACCTCTTATAGAAACTGGATTTGAAAATCCCGACCAGTTATAAATCTGGATTTGAAAATCCCAACCAGTTATAAAACTAGATTTAAAAATCCCGACCAGTTATAAAAACTGGATTTGAAAATCCCGACCAGTTATAGAAACTGGATTTGAAAATCCCGACCAGTTATAGAAACTGGATTTGAAAATCCCGACCAGTTATAACACTGAATTTGAAAATCCCGACCAGTTATAAAAACTGGATTTGAAAATTCCGTCCAGTTATAGAAACTAGATTTGAAAATCCCGACCGGTTATAAAAACTGGATTTGAAAATCCCGACCAGTTATAGAAACTGGATTTGAAAATCCCGACCAGTTATAAAAACTGGATTTGAAAATCCCGACCAGTTATAGAAACTGGATTTGAAAATCCCGACCAGTTATAGAAACTGGATTTGAAAATCCCGATCAGTTATAACACTGATTTTGAAAATCCCGACCAGTTATAAAAACTGGATTTGAAAATTCCGTCCAGTTATAGAAACTAGATTTGAAAATCCCGACCGGTTATAAAAACTGGATTTGAAAATCCCGACCAGTTATAGAAACTGGATTTGAAAATCCCGACCAGTTATAAAAACTGGATTTGAAAATCCCGACCAGTTATAAAAACTGGATTTGAAAATTCCGACCAGTTATAGAAACTAGATTTGAAAATCCCGACCGGTTATAAAAACTGGATTTGAAAATCCCGACCAGTTATAGAAACTTGATTTGAAAATCCCGACCAGTTATAGAAACTGGATTTCAAAATCTCGACCAGTTATAAAAACTGGATTTGAAAATCCCGACCAGTTATAAAACTGGATTTGAAAATCCCGACCAGTTATAGAAACTGGATTTCAAAATCCCGACCAGTTATAGAAACTGGATTTGAAAATCCCAACCAGTTATAACACTGAATTTGAAAATCCCGACCGGTTATAAAAACTGGATTTGAAAATCCCGACCAGTTATAAAACTGGATTTGAAAATCCCGACCAGTTATAGAAACTGGATTTGAAAATCCTGATCAGTTATAACACTGGATTTGAAAATTCCGACCAATTATAAAACTAGATTTGAAAATCCCGACCAGTTATAGAAACTGGATTTGAAAATCCCGACCAGTTATAAAAACTGGATTTGAAAATCCCGACCAGTTATAGAAACTGGATTTGAAAATCCCGACCAGTTATAACACTGAATTTGAAAATCCCGACCAGTTATAAAAACTGGATTTGAAAATCCCGACTAGTTATAAAAACTGGATTTGAAAATCCTGACCAGTTATAGAAACTGAATTTGAAAATCCTGACCAGTTATAAAAACTGGATTTGAAAATCCTGACCAGTTATAGAAACTGAATTTGAAAATCCAGACCAGTTATAAACACTGGATTTGAAAATCCCGACCAGTTATAAAACTGGATTTGAAAATCGCGAGGAGTTATAGAAACTGAATTTGAAAATCCTGATCAGTTATAACACTGGATTTGAAAATCCCGACCAATTATAAAACAAGATTTGAAAATCCCGACGAGTTATAGAAAATGGATTTGAAAATCCCGACCAGTTATAAAACTGGATTTGAAAATCCCGACCAGTTATAAAACTGGTTTTGAAAATCCCGACGAGTTATAGAAGCTGAATTTGAAAATCTTGATCAGTTATAACACTGGATTTGAAAATCCCGACCAATTATAAAACTAGATTTGAAAATCCCGACAAGTTATAGAAAATGGATTTGAAAATCCCGACCAGTTATAAAAACTGGATTTGAAAAGCCCGACCAGTTATAAAAACTAGATCTGAAAATCCCGACCAGTTATAGAAACTGGATTTGAAAATCCCGACCAGTTATAGAAACTGGATTTTGAAAATCCCGACCAGTTATAACACTGAATTTGAAAATCCCGACCAGTTATAAAAACTGGATTTGAAAATCCCGACCAGTTATAAAAACTGGATTTGAAAATCCTGACCAGTTATAGAAACTGAATTTGAAAATCCTGACCATTTATAAAAACTGGATTTGAAAATCCTGACCAGTTATAGAAACTGAATTTGAAAATCCCGACCAGTTATAAACACTGGATTTGAAAATCCTGACCAGTTATAAAACTGGATTTGAAAATCCTGACGAGTTATAGAAACTGAATTTGAAAATCCTGATCAGTTATAACACTGGATTTGAAAATCCCGACCAATTATAAAACTAGATTTGAAAATTCCGACCAGTTATAGAAAATGAATTTGAAAATCCCGACCAGTTATAAAACTGGATTTGAAAATCCCGACCAGTTATAAAACTGGATTTAAAAATCCCGACCAGTTATAAAAACTGGATTTGAAAATCCCGACCAGTTATAAAACTGGATTTGAAAATCTCGACCAGTTATAGAAAATGGATTTGAAAATCCCGACCAGTTATAAAACTGGATTTGAAAATCCCGACCAGTTATAAAACTGGATTTAAAAATCCCGACCAGTTATAGAAACTGGATTTGAAAATCCTGACCACTTATAAAACTGGATTTGAAAATCCCGACCAGTTATAGAAACTGAATTTAAAAATTCCGACTAGTTATGACACTAGATTTGAAAATCCCGACCTGTTATAGATACTTGATTTGAAAATCATGACCAGTTATAAAAACTAGAGTTGAAAATCCCGACCAGTTATAAAAACTAGATTTGAAAATCCCGACCAGTTATAGAAACTGGATTTGAAAATCTCGACCAGTTATAGAAACTGGATTTGAAAATCCCGACCAGTTATAGAAACTGGATTTGAAAATCCCGACCAGTTATAAAATCTGGAATTGAAAATCCCGACCAGTTATAGAAACTGGATTTGAAAATCCCGACCAGTTATAGAAACTGGATTTGAAAATCCCGACCAGTTATAGAAACTGGATTTGAAAATCCCGACCAGTTATAACACTGAATTTGAAAATTCCGACCAGTTATAGAAACTGGATTTGAAAATCCCGACCAGTTATAACACTAAATTTGAAAATCATGACCGGTTATAAAAACTGGATTTGAAAATCCCGAACAGTTATAGAAACTGGATTTGAAAATCCTGATCAGTTATAACACTGGATTTGAAAATTCCGACCAATTATAAAACTAGATTTGAAAATCGGGACCTGTTATAGAAACTGGATTTGAAAATCCCGACCAGTTATAAATCTGGATTTGAAAATCCCAACCAGTTATAAAACTAGATTTAAAAATCCCGACCAGTTATAGAAACTGCATTTGAAAATCCTGACCTGTTATAAAACTGGATTTGAAAATCCCGACCAGTTATAGAAATTGGATTTGAAAATCACGACCAGTTATGACACTAGATTTGGAAATCACGACCAGTTATAGAAACTGGATTTGAAAATCCCGACCAGTTATAGAAACTGGATTTGAAAATCCCGACCAGTTATAGAAACTGGATTTGAAAATCCCGACCAGTTGTAAAAACTGAATTTTGAAAATCCTGACCAGTTACAAAAACTGGATTTATAAATCCCGACCAGTTATAAAAACTAGATTTGAAAATCCCGACCAGTTATAGAAACTGGATTTGAAAATCCCGACCAGTTATAGAAACTGGATTTGAAAATCCCGACCAGTTATAGAAACTAGATTTGAAAATCCCGACCAGTTATAAAACTGGATTTGAAAATCCCGACCAGTTATAGAAACTGGATTTGAAAATCCCGACCAGTTATAAAATCTGGAATTGAAAATCCCGACCAGTTATAGAAACTGGATTTCAAAATCCCGACCAGTTATAGAAACTGGATTTGAAAATCCCGACCAGTTATAAAAACTGGATTTGAAAATCCCGACCAGTTATAACACTGAATTTGAAAATCCCAACCGGTTATAAAAACTGGATTTGAAAATGGGGACCTCTTATAGAAACTGGATTTGAAAATCCCGACCAGTTATAAATCTGAATTTGAAAATCCCAAACAGTTATAAAACTAGATTTAAAAATCCCGACCAGTTATAGAAACTGCATTTGAAAATCCTGACCAGTTATAAAACTGGATTTGAAAATCCTGACCAGTTATAGAAATTGGATTTGAAAATCCTGACCAGTTATGACACTAGATTTGCAAATCACGACCAGTTATAGAAACTGGATTTGAAAATCCCGACCAGTTATAAAAACTGGATTTGAAAATCCTGACCAGTTATAGAAACTGGATTTGAAAATCCCGACCAGTTATAGAAACTGGATTTGAAAATCCCGACCAGTTATAGAAACTCGATTTGAAAATCCCGACCAGTTATAAAACTGGATTTGAAAATCCCGACCAGTTATAGAAACTGGATTTGAAAATCCCGACCAGTTATAAAACTGGATTTGAAAATCCCGACCAGTTATAAAAACTGGATTTGAAAATCCCGACCAGTTATAGAAACTGGATTTCAAAATACCGACCAGTTATCGAAACTGGATTTGAAAATCCCGACCAGTTATAGAAACTGGATTTGAAAATCCCGACCAGTTATAACACTAAATTTAAAAATCCCGACCAGTTATAAAAACTGGATTTGAAAATCCCGACCAGTTATAGAAACTGGATTTGAAAATCCTGACCAGTTATAGAAACTGAATTTGAAAATCCTGACCAGTTATGAAAACTGGATTTGAAAATCCCGACCAGTTATAAAACTGGATTTGAAAATCCCGACGAGTTATAGAAACTAAATTTGAAAATCCTGATCAGTTATAACACTGGATTTGAAAATCCCGACCAATTATAAAACTAGATTTGAAAATCCCGACCAGTTATAGCAAATGGATTTGAAAATCCCGACCAGTTATAAAACTGGATTTGAAAATACCGACCAGTTATGACACTAGATTTGAAAATCCCGACCAGTTATAGAAACTGGATTTGAAAATCCCGACCAATTGTAAAAACTGAATTTTGAAAATCCTGACCAGTTACAAAAACTGGATTTATAAATCCCGACCAGTTATAAAAACTAGATTTGAAAATCCCGACCAGTTATAGAAACTGGATTTGAAAATCCCGACCAGTTATAGAAACTGGATTTGAAAATCCCGACCAGTTATAGAAACTAGATTTGAAAATCCCGACCAGTTATAAAACTGGATTTGAAAATCCCGACCAGTTATAGAAACTGGATTTGAAAATCCCGACCAGTTATAAAATCTGGAATTGAAAATCCCGACCAGTTATAGAAACTGGATTTCAAAATCCCGACCAGTTATAGAAACTGGATTTGAAAATCCCGACCAGTTATAAAAACTGGATTTGAAAATCCCGACCAGTTATAACACTGAATTTGAAAATCCGAACCGGTTATAAAAACTGGATTTGAAAATCGGGACCTCTTATAGAAACTGGATTTGAAAATCCCGACCAGTTATAAATCTGAATTTGAAAATCCCAAACAGTTATAAAACTAGATTTAAAAATCCCGACCAGTTATAGAAACTGCATTTGAAAATCCTGACCAGTTATAAAACTGGATTTGAAAATCCTGACCAGTTATAGAAATTGGATTTGAAAATCCTGACCAGTTATGACACTAGATTTGCAAATCACGACCAGTTATAGAAACTGGATTTGAAAATCCCGACCAGTTATAGAAACTGGATTTGAAAATCCCGACCAGTTATAGAAACTGGATTTGAAAATCCCGACCAGTTATAGAAACTCGATTTGAAAATCCCGACCAGTTATAAAACTGGATTTGAAAATCCCGACCAGTTATAGAAACTGGATTTGAAAATCCCGACCAGTTATAAAACTGGATTTGAAAATCCCGACCAGTTATAAAAACTGGATTTGAAAATCCCGACCAGTTATAGAAACTGGATTTCAAAATACCGACCAGTTATCGAAACTGGATTTGAAAATCCCGACCAGTTATAGAAACTGGATTTGAAAATCCTGACCAGTTATAACACTGAATTTAAAAATCCCGACCAGTTATAAAAACTGGATTTGAAAATCCCGACCAGTTATAGAAACTGGATTTGAAAATCCTGACCAGTTATAGAAACTGAATTTGAAAATCCTGACCAGTTATGAAAACTGGATTTGAAAATCCCGACCAGTTATAAAACTGGATTTGAAAATCCCGACGAGTTATAGAAACTAAATTTGAAAATCCTGATCAGTTATAACACTGGATTTGAAAATCCCGACCAATTATAAAACTAGATTTGAAAATCCCGACCAGTTATAGCAAATGGATTTGAAAATCCCGACCAGTTATAAAACTGGATTTGAAAATACCGACCAGTTATGACACTAGATTTGAAAATCCCGACCAGTTATAGAAACTGGATTTGAAAATCCCGACCAGTTGTAAAAACTGAATTTTGAAAATCCTGACCAGTTACAAAAACTGGATTTATAAATCCCGACCAGTTATAAAAACTAGATTTGAAAATCCCGACCAGTTATAGAAACTGGATTTGAAAATCCCGACCAGTTATAGAAACTGGATTTGAAAATCCCGACCAGTTATAGAAACTAGATTTGAAAATCCCGACCAGTTATAAAACTGGATTTGAAAATCCCGACCAGTTATAGAAACTGGATTTGAAAATCCCGACCAGTTATAAAATCTGGAATTGAAAATCCCGACCAGTTATAGAAACTGGATTTCAAAATCCCGACCAGTTATAGAAACTGGATTTGAAAATCCCGACCAGTTATAAAAACTGGATTTGAAAATCCCGACCAGTTATAACACTGAATTTGAAAATCCCAACCGGTTATAAAAACTGGATTTGAAAATCGGGACCTCTTATAGAAACTGGATTTGAAAATCCCGACCAGTTATAAATCTGAATTTGAAAATCCCAAACAGTTATAAAACTAGATTTAAAAATCCCGACCAGTTATAGAAACTGCATTTGAAAATCCTGACCAGTTATAAAACTGGATTTGAAAATCCTGACCAGTTATAGAAATTGGATTTGAAAATCCTGACCAGTTATGACACTAGATTTGCAAATCACGACCAGTTATAGAAACTGGATTTGAAAATCCCGACCAGTTATAGAAACTGGATTTGAAAATCCTGACCAGTTATAGAAACTGGATTTGAAAATCCCGACCAGTTATAGAAACTGGATTTGAAAATCCCGACCAGTTATAGAAACTCGATTTGAAAATCCCGACCAGTTATAAAACTGGATTTGAAAATCCCGACCAGTTATAGAAACTGGATTTGAAAATCCCGACCAGTTATAAAACTGGATTTGAAAATCCCGACCAGTTATAAAAACTGGATTTGAAAATCCCGACCAGTTATAGAAACTGGATTTCAAAATACCGACCAGTTATCGAAACTGGATTTGAAAATCCCGACCAGTTATAGAAACTGGATTTGAAAATCCCGACCAGTTATAACACTGAATTTAAAAATCCCGACCAGTTATAAAAACTGGATTTGAAAATCCCGACCAGTTATAGAAACTGGATTTGAAAATCCTGACCAGTTATAGAAACTGAATTTGAAAATCCTGACCAGTTATGAAAACTGGATTTGAAAATCCCGACCAGTTATAAAACTGGATTTGAAAATCCCGACGAGTTATAGAAACTAAATTTGAAAATCCTGATCAGTTATAACACTGGATTTGAAAATCCCGACCAATTATAAAACTAGATTTGAAAATCCCGACCAGTTATAGCAAATGGATTTGAAAATCCCGACCAGTTATAAAACTGGATTTGAAAATACCGACCAGTTATGACACTAGATTTGAAAATCCCGACCAGTTATAGAAACTGGATTTGAAAATCCCGACCAGTTGTAAAAACTGAATTTTGAAAATCCTGACCAGTTACAAAAACTGGATTTATAAATCCCGACCAATTATAAAAACTAGATTTGAAAATCCCGACCAGTTATAGAAACTGGATTTGAAAATCCCGACCAGTTATAGAAACTGGATTTGAAAATCCCGACCAGTTATAGAAACTAGATTTGAAAATCCCGACCAGTTATAAAACTGGATTTGAAAATCCCGACCAGTTATAGAAACTGGATTTGAAAATCCCGACCAGTTATAAAATCTGGAATTGAAAATCCCGACCAGTTATAGAAACTGGATTTCAAAATCCCGACCAGTTATAGAAACTGGATTTGAAAATCCCGACCAGTTATAAAAACTGGATTTGAAAATCCCGACCAGTTATAACACTGAATTTGAAAATCCCAACCGGTTATAAAAACTGGATTTGAAAATCGGGACCTCTTATAGAAACTGGATTTGAAAATCCCGACCAGTTATAAATCTGAATTTGAAAATCCCAAACAGTTATAAAACTAGATTTAAAAATCCCGACCAGTTATAGAAACTGCATTTGAAAATCCTGACCAGTTATAAAACTGGATTTGAAAATCCTGACCAGTTATAGAAATTGGATTTGAAAATCCTGACCAGTTATGAAACTAGATTTGCAAATCACGACCAGTTATAGAAACTGGATTTGAAAATCCCGACCAGTTATAGAAACTGGATTTGAAAATCCTGACCAGTTATAGAAACTGGATTTGAAAATCCCGACCAGTTATAGAAACTGGATTTGAAAATCCCGACCAGTTATAGAAACTCGATTTGAAAATCCCGACCAGTTATAAAACTGGATTTGAAAATCCCGACCAGTTATAGAAACTGGATTTGAAAATCCCGACCAGTTATAAAACTGGATTTGAAAATCCCGACCAGTTATAAAAACTGGATTTGAAAATCCCGACCAGTTATAGAAACTGGATTTCAAAATACCGACCAGTTATCGAAACTGGATTTGAAAATCCCGACCAGTTATAGAAACTGGATTTGAAAATCCCGACCAGTTATAACACTGAATTTAAAAATCCCGACCAGTTATAAAAACTGGATTTGAAAATCCCGACCAGTTATAGAAACTGGATTTGAAAATCCTGACCAGTTATAGAAACTGAATTTGAAAATCCTGACCAGTTATGAAAACTGGATTTGAAAATCCCGACCAGTTATAAAACTGGATTTGAAAATCCCGACGAGTTATAGAAACTAAATTTGAAAATCCTGATCAGTTATAACACTGGATTTGAAAATCCCGACCAATTATAAAACTAGATTTGAAAATCCCGACCAGTTATAGCAAATGGATTTGAAAATCCCGACCAGTTATAAAACTGGATTTGAAAATACCGACCAGTTATGACACTAGATTTGAAAATCCCGACCAGTTATAGAAACTGGATTTGAAAATCCCGACCAGTTGTAAAAACTGAATTTTGAAAATCCTGACCAGTTACAAAAACTGGATTTATAAATCCCGACCAATTATAAAAACTAGATTTGAAAATCCCGACCAGTTATAGAAACTGGATTTGAAAATCCCGACCAGTTATAGAAACTGGATTTGAAAATCCCGACCAGTTATAGAAACTAGATTTGAAAATCCCGACCAGTTATAAAACTGGATTTGAAAATCCCGACCAGTTATAGAAACTGGATTTGAAAATCCCGACCAGTTATAAAATCTGGAATTGAAAATCCCGACCAGTTATAGAAACTGGATTTCAAAATCCCGACCAGTTATAGAAACTGGATTTGAAAATCCCGACCAGTTATAAAAACTGGATTTGAAAATCCCGACCAGTTATAATACTGAATTTGAAAATCCCAACCGGTTATAAAAACTGGATTTGAAAATCGGGACCTCTTATAGAAACTGGATTTGAAAATTCCGACCAGTTATAAATCTGAATTTGAAAATCCCAACCAGTTATAAAACTAGATTTAAAAATCCCGACCAGTTATAGAAACTGCATTTGAAAATCCTGACCAGTTATAAAACTGGATTTGAAAATCCTGACCGGTTATAGAAATTGGATTTGAAAATCCTGGCCAGTTATGACACTAGATTTGGAAATCACGACCAGTTATAGAAACTGGATTTGAAAATCCCGACCAGTTATAGAAACTGGATTTGAAAATTCTGACCAGTTATAAAACTGGATTTGAAAATCCCAACCAGTTATAGAAACTGGATTTGAAAATCCCGACCAGTTATGACACTAGATTTGAAAATCCCGACCAGTTATAGAAACTGGATTTGAAAATCCCGTCGTGTTATAAAAACTTAATTTGAAAATCCCTACCAGATATAGAAACTGGATTTGAAAATCCCGACCAGTTATAGAAACTGGATTTTAAAATCCCGACAAGTTATAGAAACTAGATTTGAAAATCCTGACCAGTTATAGAAACTGGATTTGAAAATCCCGACCAGTTATAAAAACTAGATTTGAAAATCCCGACCAGTTATAAAAACTGGATTTGAAAAGCCCGACCAGTTATATAAACTGGATTTGAAAATATCGACCAGTTATAGAAACTAGATTTGAAAATCTCGACCAGTTATAAAACTGGATTTGAAAATCCCGACCAGTTATAGAAACTGGATTTGAAAATCCCGACCAGTTATAAAAACTGGATTTGAAAATCCCAACCAATTATAGAAACTGGATTTCAAAATCCCGACCAGTTATAGAAACTGGAGTTGAAAATCCCGACCAGTTATAACACTGAATTTGAAAATCTCGACCAGTTATAAAAACTGGATTTGAAAATCCCGACCAGTTATAGAAACTGTATTTGAAAATCCTGACCAGTTATAGAAACTGAATTTGAAAATCCCGACCAGTTATAAAAACTGGATTTGAAAATCCCGACCAGTTATATAACTGGATTTGAAAATCCCGACGAGTTATAGAAACTGAATTTGAAAATCCTGATCAGCTATAACACTGGATTTGAAAATCCCGACCAATTATAAAACTAGATTTGAAAATCCCGAACAGTTATAGAAAATGGATTTGAAAATCCCGACCAGTTATAGAAATTGGATTTGAAAATCCCAACCAGTTATAGAAACTGAATTTTAAAATCCTGACCAGTTATAAAACTGGATTTGAAAATCCCGACCAGTTATAAAAACTGGATTTAAAAATCCCGACCAGTTATAGAAACTGGATTTAAAAATCCCGACCAGTTATAAAAACTGAATTTTAAATCCAGTTTTATAATTGGTCGGGATTTTCAAATCTAGTGTTATAACTGATCAGGAGTTTGAAATCTAGTTTCTATAACTGGTCAAGATTTTTAAATCCAGTTTTATAACTGGTCGGGATTTTCAAATCTAGTTTTTGTAACTGGTCGAGATTTTCAAAATTCAGTTTTTACAACTGGTCGGGATTTTCAAATCCAGTTTCTATAACTGGTTGGGATTTTCAAATCCAGTTTCTATAACTGGTCGGGATTTTCAAATTCAGTTTCTATAACTGGTCGGGATTTTTAAATCTAGTGTCATAACTGGTCGGGATTTTCAAATCCAATTTCTATAACTGGTCAGGATTTTCAAATCTAGTTTTATAACTGGTCAGGATTTTGAAATCCAGTTTCTATAACTGGTTAGGATTTTCAAATCCAGTTTTATAACTGGTCGGGATTTTCAAATCCAATTTCTATAACTGGTCAGGATTTTCAAATCCAGTTTTATAACTGGTCAGGATTTTGAAATCCAGTTTCTATAACTGGTCAGGATTTTCAAATCCAGTTTTATAACTGGTCGGGATTTTCAAATCCAATTTCTATAACTGGTCGGGATTTTCAAATCTAGTTGCTATAACTGGTCGGGATTTTCAAATCCAGTTTCTATAACTGGTCGGGATTTTCAAATCCAGTTTCTATAACTGGTCGGGATTTTCAAATATAGTTTTTATAACTGGTCGGGATTTTCAAATCCAGTTTTTGTAACTGGTCGGGATTTTCAAAATTCAGTTTTTACAACTGGTCGGGATTTTCAAATCCAGTTTCTATAACTGGTCGGGATTTTCAAATCCAGTTTCTATAACTGGTCGGGATTTTCAAATCCAGTTTCTATAACTGGTCGTGATTTTCAAATCTAGTGTCATAAGTGGTCGGGATTTTCAAATCCAATTTCTATAACTGGTCGGGATTTTCAAATCCTGTTTTATAACTGGTCAGGATTTTCAAATGCAGTTTCTATAACTGGTCGGGATTTTTAAATCCAGATTTTATAACTGGTCAGGATTTTCAAATCCAGTTTCTATAACTGGTCGGGATTTTCAAATCCAGTTTCTATAACTGGTCGAGATTTTCAAATCCAGTTTCTATAACTGGTCGGGATTTTCAAATCCTGTTTCTATAACTGGTCGGGATTTTCAACTCCAGTTTTTATAACTGGTCGGGATTTTCAAATCTAGTTTCTATAACTGGTCGATATTTTCAAATCCAGTTTCTATAACTGGTCGGGATTTTCAAATCCAGTTTCTATAACTGGTCAGGATTTTCAAATCTAGTTTTTATAACTGGTCGGGATTTTCAAATCCAGTTTCTATAACTGGTCAGGATTTTCAAATCTAGTTTCTATAACTGGTCGGGATTTTAAAATCCAGTTTCTATAACTTGTCGGGATTTTCAAATCCAGTTTCTATATCTGGTTGGGATTTTCAAATCCAGTTTTTATAACAGGACGGGATTTTCAAATCCAGTTTCTATAACTGGTCGGGATTTTCAAATCTCGTGTCATAACTGGTCGGGATTTTCAAATCCAGTTTCTATAACTGGTTGGGATTTTCAAATCCAGTTTTATAACTGGTCAGAATTTTCAAATCCAGTTTCTATAACTGGTCGGGATTTTCAAATCCAGTTTTATAACTGGTTGGGATTTTCAAATCCAGTTTTTATAACTGGTCGGGATTTTTAAATCCAGTTTTATAACTGGTTGGGATTTTCAAATCCAGTTTTATAACTGGTCGGGATTTTCAAATCCAGTTTCTATAACTGGTCGAGATTTTCAAATCCAGTTTTATAATTGGTCAGAATTTTCAAATCCAGTTTCTATAACTGGTCGGGATTTTCAAATCCATTTTTATAACTGGTTGGGATTTTCAAATACAGTTTCTATAACTGGTCGGGATTTTTAAATCCAGTTTTATAACTGGTTGGGATTTTCAAATCCAGTTTTATAACTGGTCGGGATTTTCAAATCCAGTTTCTATAACTGGTCGAGATTTTCAAATCCAGTTTTATAATTGGTCAGGATTTTCAAATCCAGTTTCTATAACTGGTCGGGATTTTGAAATCCAGTTTCTATAACTGGTCGGGATTTTCAATTTCAGATTTTATAACTGGTCGGGATTTTCAAATCCAGTTTCTATAACTGGTCGAGATTTTCAAATCCAGTTTCCATAACTGGTCGGGATTTTCAAATCCAGTTTCTATAACTGGTCGGGATTTTCAACTCCAGTTTTTATAACTGGTCGGGATTTTCAAATCTAGTTTCTATAACTGGTCGATATTTTCAAATCCAGTTTCTATAACTGGTCGGGATTTTCAAATCCAGTTTCTATAACTGGTCAGGATTTTCAAATCTAGTTTTTATAACTGGTCGGGATTTTCAAATCCAGTTTCTATAACTGGTCAGGATTTTCAAATCTAGTTTCTATAACTGGTCGGGATTTTAAAATCCAGTTTCTATAACTTGTCAGGATTTTCAAATCCAGTTTCTATATCTGGTAGGGATTTTCAAATCCAGTTTTTATAACAGGACGGGATTTTCAAATCCAGTTTCTATAACTGGTCGGGATTTTCAAATCTAGTGTCATAACTGGTCGGGATTTTCAAATCCATTTTCTATAACTGGTTGGGATTTTCAAATCCAGTTTTATAATTGGTCAGAATTTTCAAATCCAGTTTCTATAACTGGTCGGGATTTTTAAATCCAGTTTTATAACTGGTTGGGATTTTCAAATCCAGTTTTATAACTGGTCGGGATTTTCAAATCCAGTTTCTATAACTGGTCAGGATTTTGAAATCCAGTTTCTATAACTGGTCGGGATTTTCAAATCCAGTTTTATAACTGGTCAGGATTTTCAAATCCAATTTCTATAACTGGTCGGGATTTTCAAATCCAGTTTCTATAACTGGTCGGGATTTTCAAATCCAGTTTCTATAACTGGTCGGGATTTTCAAATCCAGTTTCTATAACTGGTCAGGATTTTGAAATCCAGTTTCTATAACTGGTCAGGATTTTCAAATCTAGTTTCTATAACTGGTCGATATTTTCAAATCCAGTTTCTATAACTGGTCGGGATTTTCAAATCCAGTTTCTATAACTGGTCAGGATTTTCAAATCTAGTTTTTATAACTGGTCGGGATTTTCAAATCCAGTTTCTATAACTGGTCAGGATTTTCAAATCTAGTTTCTATAACTGGTCGGGATTTTAAAATCCAGTTTCTATAACTTGTCGGGATTTTCAAATCTAGTTTCTATAACTGGTCGAGATTTTCAAATCCAGTTTTATAATTGGTCGGGATTTTCAAATCTATAGAGACTGGATTTCAAAATCCTGACCAGTTATAGAAACTAGATTTGAAAATCCCGACAAGTTATAGAAACTGGATTTTAAAATCCCGACCAGTTATAGAAACTAGATTTGAAAATCCTGACCAGTTATAGAAACTGGATTTGAAAATCCCGACCAGTTATAAAAACTAGATTTGAAAATCCCGACCAGTTATAGAAACTGGATTTGAAAATCCCGACCAGTTATAGAAACTGGATTTGAAAATCCCGACCAGTTATAGAAATTGGATTTGAAAATCCCGACCAGTTATAAAACTGGATTTGAAAATCCCGACCAGTTATAGAAACTGGATTTCAAAATCCTGACCAGTTATAAAACTGGATTTAAAAATCCTGACCAGTTTTACAAATTGGATTTGAAAATCCCGACCAGTTATGACACTAGATTTAAAAATCCCGACCAGTTATAGAAACTGGATTTGAAAATCCCGACCAGTTATAGAAACTGGATTTGAAAATCCCAACCAGTTATAGAAACTGGATTTGAAAATCCCGACCAGTTGTAAAAACTGAATTTTGAAAATCTCGACCAGTTACAAAAACTAGATTTAAAAATCCCGACCAGTTATAGAAACTAGATTTGAAACTCCTGATCAGTTATAACACTAGATTTGAAAATCCCGACCAATTATAAAACTGGATTTGAAAATCTCGACCAGTTATAGAAACTGGATTTGAAAATCCCGACCAGTTATAAAACTGGATTTGAAAATCCCAACCAGTTATAAAACTAGATTTAAAAATCCCGACCAGTTATAGAAACTGGATTTGAAAATCCCAACTAGTTATAAAAATGGATTTGAAAATCCCGACCAGTTATAGAAACTGGATTTGAAAATTCTGACCAGTTATAAAACTGGATTTGAAAATCCCAACCAGTTATAGAAACTGGATTTGAAAATCCCGACCAGTTATGACACTAGATTTGAAAATCCCGACCAGTTATAGAAACTGGATTTGAAAATCCCGTCCTGTTATAAAAACTGGATTTGAAAATCCTTACCAGATATAGAAACTGGATTTGAAAATCCCGACAAGTTATAGAAACTGGATTTTAAAATCCCGACCAGTTATAGAAACTAGATTTAAAAATCCTGACCAGTTATAGAAACTGGATTTGAAAATCCCGACCAGTTATAAAAACTAGATTTGAAAATCCTGACCAGTTATAGAAACTGGATTTGAAAATCCCGACCAGTTATAGAAACTGGATTTGAAAATATCGACCAGTTATAGAAACTAGATTTAAAAAGCCCGACCAGTTATAAAACTGGAGTTGAAAATCCCGACCAGTTATAGAAACTGGATTTGAAAATCCCGACCAGTTATAGAAACTGGATTTGAAAATCTCGACCAGTTATAGAAACTGGATTTGAAAATCCCGACCAGTTATAGAAACTGGATTTGAAAATCCCGACCAGTTATAAAATCTGGATTTAAAAATCCCGATCTGTTATAGAAACTGCATTTGAAAATCCTGACCAGTTATAAAACTGGATTTGAAAATCCCGACCAGTTATAGAAATTGGATTTGAAAATCCCGACCAGTTATGACACTAGATTTGAAAATCACGACCAGTTATAGAAACTGGATTTGAAAATCCCGACCAGTTATAGAAACTGGATTTGAAAATCCCGACCAGTTATAGAAACTGGATTTGAAAATCCCGACCAGTTGTAAAAACTGAATTTTGAAAATCCCGACCAGTTACAAAAACTGGATTTGAAAATCCCGACCAGTTATAAAAACTAGATTTGAAAATTCCGACCAGTTATAGAAACTGGATTTGAAAATCCCGACCAGTTATAGAAACTGGATTTGAAAATCCCGACCAGTTATAGAAACTAGATTTGAAAATCCCGACCAGTTATAGAAATTGGATTTGAAAATCCCGACCAGTTATAAAACTGGATTTCAAATACCTGACCAGTTAAAGAAACTGGATTTCAAAATCCTGACCAGTTATAAAACTGGATTTGAAAATCCTGACCAGTTATAGAAATTGGATTTGAAAATCCCGACCAGTTATGACACTAGATTTAAAAATCCCGACCAGTTATAGAAACTGGATTTGAAAATCCCGACCAGTTATAGAAACTGGATTTGAAAATCCCAACCAGTTATAAAAACTGGATTTGAAAATCCCGACCAGTTGTAAAAACTGAATTTTGAAAATCTCGACCAGTTACAAAAACTAGATTTGAAAATCCCGACCAGTTATAAAACTGGATTTAAAAATCCTGACCAGTTATAGAAACTAGATTTGAAACTCCTGATCAGTTATAACACTAGATTTGAAAATCCCGACCAATTATAAAACTGGATTTGAAAATCTCGACCAGTTATAGAAACTGGATTTGAAAATCCCGACCAGTTATAAAACTGGATTTGAAAATCCCAACCAGTTATAAAACTGGATTTAAAAATCCCGACCAGTTATAGAAACTGGATTTGAAAATCCCAACCAGTTATAAAAATGGATTTGAAAATCCCGACCAGTTATAGAAACTGGATTTGAAACTTCTGACCAGTTATAAAACTGGATTTGAAAATCCCAACCAGTTATAAAAACTGGATTTGAAAATCCCGACCAGTTATGACACTACATTTGAAAATCCCGACCAATTATAGAAACTGGATTTGAAAATCCCATCCTGTTATAAAAATTGGATTTGAAAATCCCTACCAGATATAGAAACTGGATTTGAAAATCCCGACAAGTTATAGAAACTGGATTTTAAAATCCCGACCAGTTATAGAAACTAGATTTGAAAATCCTGACCAGTTATAGAAACTGGATTTGAAAATCCCGACCAGTTATAAAAACTAGATTTGAAAATCCTGACCAGTTATAGAAACTGGATTTGAAAATCCCGACCAGTTATAGAAACTGGATTTGAAAATATCGACCAGTTATAGAAACTAGATTTGAAAATCCCGACCAGTTATAAAAACTCGAGTTGAAAATCCCGACCAGTTATAGAAACTGGATTTGAAAATCTCGACCATTTATAGAAACTGGATTTGAAAATCCCGACCAGTTATAGAAACTGGATTTGAAAATTCCGACCAGTTATAAAATCTGGAATTGAAAATCCCGACCAGTTATAGAAACTGGATTTCAAAATCCCGACCAGTTATAGAAATTGGATTTGAAAATCCCGACCAGTTATAACACTGAATTTGAAAATCCCGACCGGTTATAAAAATTGGATTTGAAAATCCCGACCAGTTATGACACTAGATTTGAAAATCCTGACCTGTTATAGATACTTGATTTGAAAATCCCGACCAGTTATAAAAACTGGAGTTGAAAATCCCGACCAGTTATAGAAACTGGATTTGAAAATCCCGACCAGTTATAGAAACTGAATTTGAAAATCTCGACCAGTTATAGAAACTGGATTTGAAAATCCCGACCAGTTATAGAAACTGGATTTGAAAATCCCGACCAGTTATAAAATCTGGAATTGAAAATCCCGACCAGTTATAGAAACTGGATTTCAAAATCCCGACCAGTTATAGAAACTGGATTTGAAAATCCCGACCAGTTATAACACTGGATTTGAAAATCCCGACCGGTTATAAAAATTGGATTTGAAAATCCCGACCAGTTATAAAACTGGATTTGAAAATCCCGACGAGTTATAGAAACTGGATTTGAAAATCCTGATCAGTTATAACACTGGATTTGAAAATCCTGACCAATTATAAAACTAGATTTGAAAATCCGGACCTGTTATAGAAACTGGATTTGAAAATCCCGACCAGTTATAAATCTGGATTTAAAAATCCCGACCAGTTATAGAAACTGCATTTGAAAATCCTGACCAGTTATAAAACTGGATTTGAAAATCCCGACCAGTTATAGAAATTGGATTTGAAAATCCCGACTAGTTATGACACTAGATTTGAAAATCACGACCAGTTATAGAAACTGGATTTGAAAATCCCGACCAGTTATAGAAACTGGATTTGAAAATCCCGACCAGTTATAGAAACTGGATTTGAAAATCCCGACCAGTTGTAAAAACTGAATTTTGAAAATCCCGACCAGTTACAAAAACTGGATTTGAAAATCCCGACCAGTTATAAAAACTAGATTTGAAAATCCCGACCAGTTATAGAAACTGGATTTGAAAATCTCGACCAGTTATAAAAGCTGGATTTGAAAATCCCGACCAGTTATAGAAACTATATTTGAAAATCCCGACCAGTTATAGAAATTGGATTTGAAAATCCCGACCAGTTATAAAACTGGATTTGAAAATCCTGACCAGTTATAGAAACTGGATTTCAAAATCCTGACCAGTTATAAAACTGGATTTGAAAATCCTGACCAGTTATAGAAATTGGATTTGAAAATCCCGACCAGTTATGACACTAGATTTAAAAATCCCGACCAGTTATAGAAACTGGATTTGAAAATCCCGACCAGTTGTAAAAACTAAATTTTGAAAATCTCGACCAGTTACAAAAACTAGATTTGAAAATCCCGACCAGTTATAAAACTGGATTTAAAAATCCTGACCAGTTATAGAAACTAGATTTGAAACTCCTGATCAGTTATAACACTAGATTTGAAAATCCCGACCAATTATAAAACTGGATTTGAAAATCTCGACCAGTTATAGAAACTGGATTTGAAAATCCCGACCAGTTATAAAACTGGATTTGAAAATCCCAACCAGTTATAAAACTGGATTTAAAAATCCCGACCAGTTATAGAAACTGGATTTGAAAATCCCAACTAATTATAAAACTGGATTTGAAAATCCCGACCAGTTATAGAAACTGGATTTGAAAATTCTGACCAGTTATAAAACTGGATTTGAAAATCCCAACCAGTTATAGAAACTGGATTTGAAAATCCCGACCAGTTATGACACTAGATTTGAAAATCCCGACCAGTTATAGAAACTGGATTTGAAAATCCCGTCCTGTTATAAAAACTGGATTTGAAAATCCCTACCAGATATAGAAACTGGATTTGAAAATCCCGACCAGTTATAGAAACTGCATTTGAAAATCCTGACCAGTTATAAAACTGGATTTGAAAATCCCGACCAGTTATAGAAATTGGATTTGAAAATCCCGACCAGTTATGACACTAGATTTGAAAATCACGACCAGTTATAGAAACTGGCTTTGAAAATCCCGACCAGTTATAGAAACTGGATTTGAAAATCTCGACCAGTTATAGAAACTGAATTTGAAAATCCCGACCAGTTGTAAAAACTGAATTTTGAAAATCACGACCAGTTATAGAAACTGGATTTGAAAATCCCGACCAGTTATAGAAACTGGATTTGAAAATATCGACCAGTTATAGAAACTAGATTTGAAAATCCTGACCAGTTATAGAAACTGGATTTCAAAATCCTGACCAGTTATAGAAACTGGATTTGAAAATCCCGACCAGTTATAGAAACTGGATTTGAAAATCCCGACCAGTTATAGAAACTGGATTTGAAAATCCCGACCAGTTATAGAAATTGGATTTGAAAATCCCAACCAGTTATAAAACTGGATTTGAAAATCCCGACCAGTTATAGAAACTGGATTTCAAAATCCTGACCAGTTATAAAACTGGATTTGAAAATCCTGACCAGTTATAGAAATTGGATTTGAAAATCCCGACCAGTTATGACACTAGATTTAAAAATCCCGACCAGTTATAGAAACTGGATTTGAAAATCCCGACCAGTTATAGAAACTGGATTTGAAAATCCCAACCAGTTATAGAAACTGGATTTGAAAATCCCGACCAGTTGTAAAAACTGAATTTTGAAAATCTCGACCAGTTACAAAAACTAGATTTGAAAATCTCGACCAGTTATAAAACTGAATTTAAAAATCCTGACCAGTTATAGAAACTAGATTTGAAACTCCTGATCAGTTATAACACTAGATTTGAAAATCCCGACCAATTATAAAACTGGATTTGAAAATCTCGACCAGTTATAGAAACTGGATTTGAAAATCCCGACCAGTTATAAAACTGGATTTGAAAATCCCAACCAGTTATAAAACTGGATTTAAAAATCCCGACCAGTTATAGAAACTGGATTTGAAAATCCCAACCAGTTATAAAAATGGATTTGAAAATCCCGACCAGTTATAGAAACTGGATTTGAAAATTCTGACCAGTTATAAAACTGGATTTGAAAATCCCAACCAGTTATAGAAACTGAATTTGAAAATCCCGACCAGTTATGACACTAGATTTGAAAATCCCGACCAGTTATAGAAACTGGATTTGAAAATCCCGTCCTGTTATAAAAACTGGATTTGAAAATCCCTACCAGATATAGAAACTGGATTTGAAAATCCCGACAAGTTATAGAAACTGGATTTTAAAATCCCGACCAGTTATAGAAACTAGATTTGAAAATCCTGACCAGTTATAGAAACTGGATTTGAAAATCCCGACCAGTTATAAAAACTAGATTTGAAAATCCTGACCAGTTATAGAAACTGGATTTGAAAATCCCGACCAGTTATAGAAATTGGATTTGAAAATATCGACCAGTTATAGAAACTAGATTTGAAAATCCCGACCAGTTATAAAACTGGAGTTGAAAATCCCGACCAGTTATAGAAACTGGATTTGAAAATCCCGACCAGTTATACAAACTGGATTTGAAAATCTCGACCAGTTATAGAAACTGGATTTGAAAATCCCGACCAGTTATAGAAACTGGATTTGAAAATCCCGACCAGTTATAAAAGCTGGATTTAAAAATCCCGACCAGTTATAGAAACTGCATTTGAAAATCCTGACCAGTTATAAAACTGGATTTGAAAATCCCGACCAGTTATAGAAATTGGATTTGAAAATCCCGACCAGTTATGACACTAGATTTGAAAATCACGACCAGTTATAGAAACTGGATTTGAAAATCACGACCAGTTATAGAAACTGGATTTGAAAATCCCGACCAGTTATAGAAACTGGATTTGAAAATCCCGACCAGTTATAGAAACTGGATTTGAAAATCCCGACCAGTTATAGAAACTGGATTTGAAAATCCCGACCAGTTGTAAAAACTGAATTTTGAAAATCCCGACCAGTTACAAAAACTGGATTTGAAAATCCCGACCAGTTATAGAAACTATATTTGAAAATCCCGACCAGTTATAGAAATTGGATTTTAAAATCTCGACCAGTTATAAAACTGGATTTGAAAATCCTGACCAGTTATAGAAACTGGATTTCAAAATCCTGACCAGTTATAAAACTGGATTTGAAAATCCTGACCAGTTATAGAAATTGGATTTGAAAATCCCGACCAGTTATGACACTAGATTTAAAAATCCCGACCAGTTATAGAAACTGGATTTGAAAATCCCGACCAGTTGTAAAAACTAAATTTTGAAAATCTCGACCAGTTACAAAAACTAGATTTGAAAATCCCGACCAGTTATAAAACTGGATTTAAAAATCCTGACCAGTTATAGAAACTAGATTTGAAACTCCTGATCAGTTATAACACTAGATTTGAAAATCCCGACCAATTATAAAACTGGATTTGAAAATCTCGACCAGTTATAGAAACTGGATTTGAAAATCCCGACCAGTTATAAAACTGGATTTGAAAATCCCAACCAGTTATAAAACTGGATTTAAAAATCCCGACCAGTTATAGAAACTGGATTTGAAAATCCCAACTAATTATAAAACTGGATTTGAAAATCCCGACCAGTTATAGAAACTGGATTTGAAAATTCTGACCAGTTATAAAACTGGATTTGAAAATTCCAACCAGTTATAGAAACTGGATTTGAAAATCCCGACCAGTTATGACACTAGATTTGAAAATCCCGACCAGTTATAGAAACTGGATTTGAAAATCCCGTCCTGTTATAAAAACTGGATTTGAAAATCCCTACCAGATATAGAAACTGGATTTGAAAATCCCGACCAGTTATATAAACTGCATTTGAAAATCCTGACCAGTTATAAAACTGGATTTGAAAATCCCGACCAGTTATAGAAATTGGATTTGAAAATCCCGACCAGTTATGACACTAGATTTGAAAATCACGACCAGTTATAGAAACTGGCTTTGAAAATCCCGACCAGTTATAGAAACTGGATTTGAAAATCTCGACCAGTTATAGAAACTGAATTTGAAAATCCCGACCAGTTGTAAAAACTGAATTTTGAAAATCACGACCAGTTATAGAAACTGGATTTGAAAATCCCGACCAGTTATAGAAACTGGATTTGAAAATATCGACCAGTTATAGAAACTAGATTTGAAAATCCTGACCAGTTATAGAAACTGGATTTCAAAATCCTGACCAGTTATAGAAACTGGATTTGAAAATCCCGACCAGTTATAGAAACTGGATTTGAAAATCCCGACCAGTTATAGAAACTAGATTTGAAAATCCTGACCAGTTATAGAAACTGGATTTGAAAATCCCGACCAGTTATAAAAACTAGATTTGAAAATCCTGACCAGTTATAGAAACTGGATTTGAAAATCCCGACCAGTTATAGAAATTGGATTTGAAAATATCGACCAGTTATAGAAACTAGATTTGAAAATCCTGACCAGTTATAAAACTGGAGTTGAAAATCCCGACCAGTTATAGAAACTGGATTTGAAATTCCCGACCAGTTATAGAAACTGGATTTGAAAATCTCGACCAGTTATAGAAACTGGATTTGAAAATCCCGACCAGTTATAGAAACTGGATTTGAAAATCCCGACCAGTTATAAAAGCTGGATTTAAAAATCCCGACCAGTTATAGAAACTGCATTTGAAAATCCTGACCAGTTATAAAACTGGATTTGAAAATCCCGACCAGTTATAGAAATTGGATTTGAAAATCCCGACCAGTTATGACACTAGATTTGAAAATCACGACCAGTTATAGAAACTGGATTTGAAAATCCCGACCAGTTATAGAAACTGGATTTGAAAATCCCGACCAGTTATAGAAACTGGATTTGAAAATCCCGACCAGTTGTAAAAACTGAATTTTGAAAATCCCGACCAGTTACAAAAACTGGATTTGAAAATCCCGACCAGTTATAAAAACTAGATTTGAAAATCCCGACCAGTTATAGAAACTGGATTTGAAAATCCCGACCAGTTATAGAAACTGGATTTGAAAATCCCGACCAGTTATAGAAACTAGATTTGAAAATCCCGACCAGTTATAGAAATTGGATTTGAAAATCCCGACCAGTTATAAAACTGGATTTGAAAATCCTGACCAGTTATAGAAACTGGATTTCAAAATCCTGACCAGTTATAAAACTGGATTTGAAAATCCTGACCAGTTTTACAAATTGGATTTGAAAATCCCGACCAGTTATGACACTAGATTTAAAAATCCCGACCAATTATAGAAACTGGATTTGAAAATCCCGACCAGTTATAGAAACTGGATTTGAAAATCCCAACCAGTTATAGAAACTGGATTTGAAAATCCCGACCAGTTGTAAAAACTGAATTTTGAAAATCTCGACCAGTTACAAAAACTAGATTTGAAAATCCCGACCAGTTATAAAACTGGATTTAAAAATCCTGACCAGTTATAGAAACTAGATTTGAAACTCCTTATCAGTTATAACACTAGATTTGAAAATCCCGACCAATTATAAAACTGGATTTGAAAATCTCGACCAGTTATAGAAACTGGATTTGAAAATCCCGACCAGTTATAAAACTGGATTTGAAAATCCCGACCAGTTATAAAAGCTGGATTTAAAAATCCCGACCAGTTATAGAAACTGTATTTGAAAATCCTGATCAGTTATAAAACTGGATTTGAAAATCCCGACCAGTTATAGAAACTGGATTTGAAAATCCCGACCAGTTATAAAACTGGATTTGAAAATCCCAACCAGTTATAGAAACTGAATTTGAAAATCCCGACCAGTTATGACACTAGATTTGAAAATCCCGACCAGTTATAGAAACTGGATTTGAAAATCCCGTCCTGTTATAAAAACTGGATTTGAAAATCCCTACCAGATATAGAAACTGGATTTGAAAATCCCGACAAGTTATAGAAACTGGATTTTAAAATCCCGACCAGTTATAGAAACTAGATTTGAAAATCCTGACCAGTTATAGAAACTGGATTTGAAAATCCCGACCAGTTATAAAAACTAGATTTGAAAATCCTGACCAGTTATAGAAACTGGATTTGAAAATCCCGACCAGTTATAGAAATTGGATTTGAAAATATCGACCAGTTATAGAAACTAGATTTGAAAATCCTGACCAGTTATAAAACTGGAGTTGAAAATCTCGACCAGTTATAGAAACTGGATTTGAAAATCCCGACCAGTTATAGAAACTGGATTTGAAAATCTCGACCAGTTATAGAAACTGGATTTGAAAATCCCGACCAGTTATAGAAACTGGATTTGAAAATCCCGACCAGTTATAAAAGCTGGATTTAAAAATCCCGACCAGTTATAGAAACTGCATTTGAAAATCCTGACCAGTTATAAAACTGGATTTGAAAATCCCGACCAGTTATAGAAATTGGATTTGAAAATCCCGACCAGTTATGACACTAGATTTGAAAATCACGACCAGTTATAGAAACTGGATTTGAAAATCCCGACCAGTTATAGAAACTGGATTTGAAAATCCCGACTAGTTATAGAAACTGGATTTGAAAATCCCGACCAGTTGTAAAAACTGAATTTTGAAAATCCCCACCAGTTACAAAAACTGGATTTGAAAATCCCGACCAGTTATAAAAACTAGATTTGAAAATCCCGACCAGTTATAGAAACTGAATTTGAAAATCCCGACCAGTTATAGAAACTGGATTTGAAAATCCCGACCAGTTATAGAAACTAGATTTGAAAATCCCGACCAGTTATAGAAATTGGATTTGAAAATCCCGACCAGTTATAAAACTGGATTTGAAAATCCTGACCAGTTATAGAAACTGGATTTCAAAATCCTGACCAGTTATAAAACTGGATTTGAAAATCCTGACCAGTTATAGAAATTGGATTTGAAAATCCCGACCAGTTATGACACTAGATTTAAAAATCCCGACCAGTTATAGAAACTGGATTTGAAAATCCCGACCAGTTATAGAAACTGGATTTGAAAATCCCAACCAGTTATAGAAACTGGATTTGAAAATCCCGACCAGTTGTAAAAACTGAATTTTGAAAATCTCGACCAGTTACAAAAACTAGATTTGAAAATCCCGACCAGTTATAAAACTGGATTTAAAAATCCTGACCAGTTATAGAAACTAGATTTGAAACTCCTGATCAGTTATAACACTAGATTTGAAAATCCCGACCAATTATAAAACTGGATTTGAAAATCTCGACCAGTTATAGAAACTGGATTTGAAAATCCCGACCAGTTATAAAACTGGATTTGAAAATCCCGACCAGTTATAAAAGCTGGATTTAAAAATCCCGACCAGTTATAGAAACTGCATTTGAAAATCCTGACCAGTTATAAAACTGGATTTGAAAATCCCGACCAGTTATAGAAACTGGATTTGAAAATCCCGACCAGTTATAAAACTGGATTTGAAAATCCCAACCAGTTATAGAAACTGAATTTGAAAATCCCGACCAGTTATGACACTAGATTTGAAAATCCCGACCAGTTATAGAAACTGGATTTGAAAATCCCGTCCTGTTATAAAAACTGGATTTGAAAATCCCTACCAGATATAGAAACTGGATTTGAAAATCCCGACAAGTTATAGAAACTGGATTTTAAAATCCCGACCAGTTATAGAAACTAGATTTGAAAATCCTGACCAGTTATAGAAACTGGATTTGAAAATCCCGACCAGTTATAAAAACTAGATTTGAAAATCCTGACCAGTTATAGAAACTGGATTTGAAAATCCCGACCAGTTATAGAAATTGGATTTGAAAATATCGACCAGTTATAGAAACTAGATTTGAAAATCCTGACCAGTTATAAAACTTGAGTTGAAAATCCCGACCAGTTATAGAAACTGGATTTGAAAATCCCGACCAGTTATAGAAACTGGATTTGAAAATCTCGACCAGTTATAGAAACTGGATTTGAAAATCCCGACCAGTTATAGAAACTGGATTTGAAAATCCCGACCAGTTATAAAAGCTGGATTTAAAAATCCCGACCAGTTATAGAAACTGCATTTGAAAATCCTGACCAGTTATAAAACTGGATTTGAAAATCCCGACCAGTTATAGAAATTGGATTTGAAAATCCCGACCAGTTATGACACTAGATTTGAAAATCACGACCAGTTATAGAAACTGGATTTGAAAATCCCGACCAGTTATAGAAACTGGATTTGAAAATCCCGACCAGTTATAGAAACTGGATTTGAAAATCCCGATCAGTTGTAAAAACTGAATTTTGAAAATCCCGACCAGTTACAAAAACTGGATTTGAAAATCCCGACCAGTTATAAAAACTAGATTTGAAAATCCCGACCAGTTATAGAAACTGGATTTGAAAATCCCGACCAGTTATAGAAACTGGATTTGAAAATCCCGACCAGTTATAGAAACTAGATTTGAAAATCCCGACCAGTTATAGAAATTGGATTTGAAAATCCCGACCAGTTATAAAACTGGATTTGAAAATCCTGACCAGTTATAGAAACTGGATTTCAAAATCCTGACCAGTTATAAAACTGGATTTGAAAATCCTGACCAGTTATAGAAATTGGATTTGAAAATCCCGACCAGTTATGACACTAGATTTAAAAATCCCGACCAGTTATAGAAACTGGATTTGAAAATCCCGACCAGTTATAGAAACTGGATTTGAAAATCCCAACCAGTTATAGAAACTGGATTTGAAAATCCCGACCAGTTGTAAAAACTGAATTTTGAAAATCCCGACCAGTTATGACACTAGATTTAAAAATCCCGACCAGTTATAGAAACTGGATTTGAAAATCCCAACCAGTTATAGAAACTGGATTTGAAAATCCCGACCAGTTGTAAAAACTAGATTTGAAAATCCCGACCAGTTATAAAACTGGATTTAAAAATCCTGACCAGTTATAGAAACTAGATTTGAAACTCCTGATCAGTTATAACACTAGATTTGAAAATCCCGACCAATTATAAAACTGGATTTGAAAATCTCGACCAGTTATAGAAACTGGATTTGAAAATCCCGACCAGTTATAGAAACTGGATTTGAAAATCCCGACCAGTTATAAAAGCTGGATTTAAAAATCCCGACCAGTTATAGAAACTGCATTTGAAAATCCTGACCAGTTATAAAACTGGATTTGAAAATCCCGACCAGTTATAGAAATTGGATTTGAAAATCCCGACCAGTTATGACACTAGATTTGAAAATCACGACCAGTTATAGAAACTGGATTTGAAAATCCCGACCAGTTATAGAAACTGGATTTGAAAATCCCGACCAGTTATAGAAACTGGATTTGAAAATCCCGACCAGTTGTAAAAACTGAATTTTGAAAATCCCGACCAGTTACAAAAACTGGATTTGAAAATCCCGACCAGTTATAAAAACTAGATTTGAAAATCCCGACCAGTTATAGAAACTGGATTTGAAAATCCCGACCAGTTATAGAAACTGGATTTGAAAATCCCGACCAGTTATAGAAACTAGATTTGAAAATCCCGACCAGTTATAGAAATTGGATTTGAAAATCCCGACCAGTTATAAAACTGGATTTGAAAATCCTGACCAGTTATAGAAACTGGATTTCAAAATCCTGACCAGTTATAAAACTGGATTTGAAAATCCTGACCAGTTATAGAAATTGGATTTGAAAATCCCGACCAGTTATGACACTAGATTTAAAAATCCCGACCAGTTATAGAAACTGGATTTGAAAATCCCGACCAGTTATAGAAACTGGATTTGAAAATCCCAACCAGTTATAGAAACTGGATTTGAAAATCCCGACCAGTTGTAAAAACTGAATTTTGAAAATCTCGACCAGTTACAAAAACTAGATTTGAAAATCCCGACCAGTTATAAAACTGGATTTAAAAATCCTGACCAGTTATAGAAACTAGATTTGAAACTCCTGATCAGTTATAACACTAGATTTGAAAATCCCGACCAATTATAAAACTGGATTTGAAAATCTCGACCAGTTATAGAAACTGGATTTGAAAATCCCGACCAGTTATAAAACTGGATTTGAAAATCCCGACCAGTTATAAAAGCTGGATTTAAAAATCCCGACCAGTTATAGAAACTGCATTTGAAAATCCTGACCAGTTATAAAACTGGATTTGAAAATCCCGACCAGTTATAGAAACTGGATTTGAAAATCCCGACCAGTTATAAAACTGGATTTGAAAATCCCAACCAGTTATAGAAACTGAATTTGAAAATCCCGACCAGTTATGACACTAGATTTGAAAATCCCGACCAGTTATAGAAACTGGATTTGAAAATCCCGTCCTGTTATAAAAACTGGATTTGAAAATCCCTACCAGATATAGAAACTGGATTTGAAAATCCCGACAAGTTATAGAAACTGGATTTTAAAATCCCGACCAGTTATAGAAACTAGATTTGAAAATCCTGACCAGTTATAGAAACTGGATTTGAAAATCCCGACCAGTTATAAAAACTAGATTTGAAAATCCTGACCAGTTATAGAAACTGGATTTGAAAATCCCGACCAGTTATAGAAATTGGATTTGAAAATATCGACCAGTTATAGAAACTAGATTTGAAAATCCTGACCAGTTGTAAAACTGGAGTTGAAAATCCCGACCAGTTATAGAAACTGGATTTGAAAATCCCGACCAGTTATAGAAACTGGATTTGAAAATCTCGACCAGTTATAGAAACTGGATTTGAAAATCCCGACCAGTTATAGAAACTGGATTTGAAAATCCCGACCAGTTATAAAAGCTGGATTTAAAAATCCCGACCAGTTATAGAAACTGCATTTGAAAATCCTGACCAGTTATAAAACTGGATTTGAAAATCTCGACCAGTTATAAAACTGGATTTGAAAATCTCGACCAGTTATAGAAACTGGATTTGAAAATCCCGACCAGTTATAGAAACTGCATTTGAAAATCCTGACCAGTTATAAAACTGGATTTAAAAATCCCGACCAGTTATAGAAACTGGATTTAAAAATCCCAACCAGTTATAAAAATGGATTTGAAAATCCCGACCAGTTATAGAAACTGGATTTGAAAATTCTGACCAGTTATAAAACTGGATTTGAAAATCCCAACCAGTTATAGAAACTGGATTTGAAAATCCCGACCAGTTATGACACTAGATTTGAAAATCCCGACCAGTTATAGAAACTGGATTTGAAAATCCCGTCCTGTTATAAAAACTGGATTTGAAAATCCCTACCAGATATAGAAACTGGATTTGAAAATCCCGACAAGTTATAGAAACTGGATTTTAAAATCCCGACCAGTTATAGAAACTAGATTTGAAAATCCTGACCAGTTATAGAAACTGGATTTGAAAATCCCGACCAGTTATAAAAACTAGATTTGAAAATCCTGACCAGTTATAGAAACTGGATTTGAAAATCCCGACCAGTTATAGAAACTGGATTTCAAAATATCGACCAGTTATAGAAACTAGATTTGAAAATCCCGACCAGTTATAAAACTGGAGTTGAAAATCCCGACCAGTTATAGAAACTGGATTTGAAAATCCCGACCTGTTATAGAAACTGGATTTGAAAATCTCGCCCAGTTATAGAAACTGGATTTGAAAATCCCGACCAGTTATAAAAACTGGATTTGAAAATCCCGACCAGTTATAAAATCTGGATTTAAAAATCCCGACCAGTTATAGAAACTGCATTTGAAAATCCTGACCAGTTATAAAACTGGATTTGAAAATCCCGACCAGTTATAGAAATTGGATTTGAAAATCCTGACCAGTTATGACACTAGATTTGAAAATCACGACCAGTTATAGAAACTGGATTTGAAAATCCCGACCAGTTATAGAAACTGGATTTGAAAATCCCGACCAGTTATAGAAACTGGATTTGAAAATCCCGACCAGTTGTAAAAACTGAATTTTGAAAATCCCGACCAGTTACAAAAACTGGATTTGAAAATCCCGACCAGTTATAAAAACTAGATTTGAAAATCCCGACCAGTTATAGAAACTGGATTTGAAAATCCCGACCAGTTATAGAAACTGGATTTGAAAATCCCGACCAGTTATAGAAACTAGATTTGAAAATCCCGACCAGTTATAGAAATTGGATTTGAAAATCCCGACCAGTTATAAAACTGGATTTGAAAATCCTGACCAGTTATAGAAACTGGATTTCAAAATCCTGACCAGTTATAAAACTGGATTTGAAAATCCTGACCAGTTATAGAAATTGGATTTGAATATCCCGACCAGTTATGACACTAGATTTAAAAATCCCGACCAGTTATAGAAACTGGATTTGAAAATCCCGACCAGTTATAGAAACTGGATTTGAAAATCCCAACCAGTTATAGAAACTGGATTGGAAAATCCCGACCAGTTGTAAAAATTGAATTTTGAAAATCTCGACCAGTTACAAAAACTAGATTTGAAAATCCCGACCAGTTATAAAACTGGATTTAAAAATCCTGACCAGTTATAGAAACTAGATTTGAAACTCCTGATCAGTTATAACACTAGATTTGAAAATCCCGACCAATTATAAAATTGGATTTGAAAATCTCGACCAGTTATAGAAACTGGATTTGAAAATCCCGACCAGTTATAAAACTGGATTTGAAAATCCCAACCAGTTATAAAACTGGATTTAAAAATCCCGACCAGTTATAGAAACTGGATTTGAAAATCTGAACCAGTTATAAAAATGGATTTGAAAATCCCGACCAGTTATGACACTAGATTTGAAAATCCCGACCAGTTATAGAAACTGGATTTGAAAATCCCGTCCTGTTATAAAAATTGGATTTGAAAATCTCTACCAGATATAGAAACTGGATTTGAAAATCCCGACAAGTTATAGAAACTGGATTTTAAAATCCCGACCAGTTATAGAAACTAGATTTGAAAATCCTGACCAGTTATAGACACTGGATTTGAAAATCCCGACCAGTTATAAAAACTAGATTTGAAAATCCTGACCAGTTATAGAAACTGGATTTGAAAATCCCGACCAGTTATAGAAACTGGATTTGAAAATATCGATCAGTTATAGAAACTAGATTTGAAAATCCCGACCAGTTATAAAAACTGGAGTTGAAAATCCTGACCAGTTATAGAAACTGGATTTGAAAATCTCGACCAGTTATAGAAACTGGATTTGAAAATCCCGACCAGTTATAGAAACTGGATTTGAAAATCCCGACCAGTTATAAAATCTGGAATTGAAAATCCCGACCAGTTATAGAAACTGGATTTCAAAATCCCGACCAGTTATAGAAACTGGATTTGAAAATCCCGACCAGTTATAACACTGAATTTGAAAATCCCGACCGGTTATAAAAATTGGATTTGAAAATCCCGACCAGTTATGACAATAGATTTGAAAATCCTGACCTGTTATAGATACTTGATTTGAAAATCCCGACCAGTTATAAAAACTGGAGTTGAAAATCCCGACCAGTTATAGAAACTGGATTTGAAAATCCCGACCAGTTATAGAAACTGGATTTGAAAATCTCGACCAGTTATAGAAACTGGATTTGAAAATCCCGACCAGTTATAGAAACTGGATTTGAAAATCTCAACCAGTTATAAAATCTGGAATTGAAAATCCCGACCAGTTATAGAAACTGGATTTCAAAATCCCGACCAGTTATAGAAACTGGATTTGAAAATCCCGACCAGTTATAACACTGAATTTGAAAATCCCGACCGATTATAAAAATTGGATTTGAAAATCCCGACCAGTTATAGAAACTTGATTTGAAAATCCTGACCAGTTATAGAAACTGGATTTGAAAATCCCGACCAGTTATAAAAACTGGATTTGAAAATCCCGACCAGTTATAAAAACTGGATTTGAAAATCCCGACGAGTTATAGAAACTGGATTTGAAAATCCTGATCAGTTATAACACTGGATTTGAAAATCCTGACCAATTATAAAACTAGATTTGAAAATCCGGACCTGTAATAGAAACTGGATTTGAAAATCCCGACCAGTTATAAATCTGGATTTAAAAATCCCGACCAGTTATAGAAACTGCATTTGAAAATCCTGACCAGTTATAAAACTGGATTTGAAAATCCCGACCAGTTATGACACTAGATTTGAAAATCACGACCAGTTATAGAAACTGGATTTGAAAATCCCGACCAGTTATAGAAACTGGATTTGAAAATCGCGACCAGTTATAGAAACTGGATTTGAAAATCCCGACCAGTTGTAAAAACTGAATTTTGAAAATCCCGACCAGTTACAAAAACTGGATTTGAAAATCCCGATCAGTTATAAAAAATAGATTTGAAAATCCCGACCAGTTATAGAAACTGGATTTGAAAATCCCGACCAGTTATAAAAACTGGATTTGAAAATCGCGACCAGTTATAGAAACTATATTTGAAAATCCCGACCAGTTATAGAAATTGGATTTGAAAATCCCGACCAGTTATAAAACTGGATTTGAAAATCCTGACCAGTTATAGAAACTGGATTTCAAAATCCTGACCAGTTATAAAACTGGATTTGAAAATCCTGACCAGTTATAGAAATTGGATTTGAAAATCCCGACCAGTTATGACACTAGATTTAAAAATCCCGACCAGTTATAGAAACTGGATTTGAAAATCCCGACCAGTTATAGAAACTGGATTTGAAAATCCCAACCAGTTATAGAAACTGGATTAGAAAATCCTGACCAGTTGTAAAAACTGAATTTTGAAAATCTCGACCAGTTACAAAAACTAGATTTGAAAATCCCGACCAGTTATAAAACTGGATTTAAAAATCCTGACCAGTTATAGAAACTAGATTTGAAACTCCTGATCAGTTATAACACTAGATTTGAAAATCCCGACCAATTATAAAACTGGATTTGAAAATCTCGACCAGTTATAGAAACTGGATTTGAAAATCCCGACCAGTTATAAAACTGGATTTGAAAATCCCAACCAGTTATAAAACTGGATTTAAAAATCCCGACCAGTTATAGAAACTGGATTTGAAAATTCGAACTAGTTATAAAACTGGATTTGAAAATCCCGACCAGTTATAGAAACTGGATTTGAAAATTCTGACCAGTTATAAAACTGGATTTGAAAATCCCAACCAGTTATAGAAACTGGATTTGAAAATCCCGACCAGTTATGACACTAGATTTGAAAATCCCGACCAGTTATAGAAACTAGATTTGAAAATCCCGTCCTGTTATAAAAACTGGATTTGAAAATCCCTACCAGATATAGAAACTGGATTTGAAAATCCCGACCAGTTATAGAAACTGCATTTGAAAATCCTGACCAGTTATAAAACTGGATTTGAAAATCCCGACCAGTTATAGAAATTGGATTTGAAAATCCCGACCAGTTATGACACTAGATTTGAAAATCACGACCAGTTATAGAAACTGGATTTGAAAATTCCGACCAGTTATAGAAACTAGATTTGAAAATCCCGACCAGTTATAGAAATTGGATTTGAAAATCCCGACCAGTTGTAAAAACTGAATTTTGAAAATCACGACCAGTTATAGAAACTGGATTTGAAAATCCCGACCAGTTATAGAAACTGGATTTGAAAATCCCGACCAGTTATAGAAACTGGATTTGAAAATCCCGACCAGTTGTAAAAACTGAATTTTGAAAATCCCGACCAGTTACAAAAACTGGATTTGAAAATCCCGACCAGTATTAAAAACTAGATTTGAAAATCCCGACCAGTTATAGAAACTGGATTTGAAAATCCCGACCAGTTATAGAAACTGGATTTGAAAATCCCGACCAGTTATAGAAACTAGATTTGAAAATCCCGACCAGTTATAGAAATTGGATTTGAAAATCCCGACCAGTTATAAAACTGGATTTGAAAATCCTGACCAGTTATAGAAACTGGATTTCAAAATCCTGACCAGTTATAAAACTGGATTTGAAAATCCTGACCAGTTATAGAAATTGGATTTGAAAATCCCGACCAGTTATTACACTAGATTTAAAAATCCCGACCAGTTATAGAAACTGGATTTGAAAATCCTGACCAGTTATAGAAACTGGATTTGAAAATCCCAACCAGTTATAGAAACTGGATTTGAAAATCCCGACCAGTTGTAAAAACTGAATTTTGAAAATCTCGACCAGATACAAAAACTAGATTTGAAAATCCCGATCAGTTATAAAACTGGATTTAAAAATCCTGACTAGTTATAGAAACTAGATTTGAAACTTCTGATCAGTTATAACACTAGATTTGAAAATCCCGACCAATTATAAAACTGGATTTGAAAATCTCGACCAGTTATAGAAACTGGATTTGAAAATCCCGACCAGTTATAAAACTGGATTTGAAAATCCCAACCAGTTATAAAACTGGATTTAAAAATCCCGACCAGTTATAGAAACTGGATTTGAAAATCCCAACCAGTTATAAAAATGGATTTGAAAATCCCGACCAGTTATAGAAACTGGATTTGAAAATTCTGACCAGTTATAAAACTGGATTTGAAAATCCCAACCAGTTATAGAAACTGGATTTGAAAATCCCGACCAGTTATGACACTAGATTTGAAAATCCCGACCAATTATAGAAACTGGATTTGAAAATCCCGTCCTGTTATAAAAATTGGATTTGAAAATCCCTACCAGATATAGAAACTGGATTTGAAAATCCCGACAAGTTATAGAAACTGGATTTTAAAATCCCGACCAGTTATAGAAACTAGATTTGAAAATCCTGACCAGTTATAGAAACTGGATTTGAAAATCCCGACCAGTTATAAAAACTAGATTTGAAAATCCTGACCAGTTATAGAAACCGGATTTGAAAATCCCGACCAGTTATAGAAACTGGATTTGAAAATATCGACCAGTTATAGAAACTAGATTTGAAAATCCTGACCAGTTATAGAAACTGGATTTCAAAATCCTGACCAGTTATAGAAACTGGATTTGAAAATCCCGACCAGTTATAAAACTGGATTTGAAAATCCCGACCAGTTATAGAAACTGGATTTCAAAATCCTGACCAGTTATAAAACTGGATTTGAAATTCCTGACCAGTTATAGAAATTGGATTTGAAAATCCCGACCAGTTATGACACTAGATTTAAAAATCCCGACCAGTTATAGAAACTGGATTTGAAAATCCCGACCAGTTATAGAAACTGGATTTGAAAATCCCAACCAGTTATAGAAACTGGATTTGAAAATCCCGACGAGTTGTAAAAACTGAATTTTGAAAATCCCGACCAGTTATAGAAACTTGATTTGAAAATCCCGACCAGTTATAGAAACTGGATTTGAAAATCCCGACGAGTTGTAAAAACTGAATTTTGAAAATCCCGACCAGTTATAGAAACTAGATTTGAAAATCCCGACCAGTTATAGAAATTGGATTTGAAAATCCCGACCAGTTATAAAACTGGATTTGAAAATCCTGACCAGTTATAGAAACTGGATTTCAAAATCCTGACCAGTTATAAAACTGGATTTGAAAATCCTGACCAGTTATAGAAATTGGATTTGAAAATCCCGACCAGTTATTACACTAGATTTAAAAATCCCGACCAGTTATAGAAACTGGATTTGAAAATCCTGACCAGTTATAGAAACTGGATTTGAAAATCCCAACCAGTTATAGAAACTGGATTTGAAAATCCCGACCAGTTGTAAAAACTGAATTTTGAAAATCTCGACCAGATACAAAAACTAGATTTGAAAATCCCGATCAGTTATAAAACTGGATTTAAAAATCCTGACCAGTTATAGAAACTAGATTTGAAACTTCTGATCAGTTATAACACTAGATTTAAAAATCCCGACCAATTATAAAACTGGATTTGAAAATCTCGACCAGTTATAGAAACTGGATTTGAAAATCCCGACCAGTTATAAAACTGGATTTGAAAATCCCAACCAGTTATAAAACTGGATTTAAAAATCCCGACCAGTTATAGAAACTGGATTTGAAAATCCCAACCAGTTATAAAAATGGATTTGAAAATCCCGACCAGTTATAGAAACTGGATTTGAAAATTCTGACCAGTTATAAAACTGGATTTGAAAATCCCAACCAGTTATAGAAACTGGATTTGAAAATCCCGACCAGTTATGACACTAGATTTGAAAATCCCGACCAATTATAGAAACTGGATTTGAAAATCCCGTCCTGTTATAAAAATTGGATTTGAAAATCCCTACCAGATATAGAAACTGGATTTGAAAATCCCGACAAGTTATAGAAACTGGATTTTAAAATCCCGACCAGTTATAGAAACTAGATTTGAAAATCCTGACCAGTTATAGAAACTGGATTTGAAAATCCCGACCAGTTATAAAAACTAGATTTGAAAATCCTGACCAGTTATAGAAACCGGATTTGAAAATCCCGACCAGTTATAGAAACTGGATTTGAAAATATCGACCAGTTATAGAAACTAGATTTGAAAATCCTGACCAGTTATAGAAACTGGATTTCAAAATCCTGACCAGTTATAGAAATTGGATTTGAAAATCCCGACCAGTTATGACACTAGATTTAAAAATCCCGACCAGTTATAGAAACTGGATTTGAAAATCCCGACCAGTTATAGAAACTGGATTTGAAAATCCCAACCAGTTATAGAAACTGGATTTGAAAATCCCGAGGAGTTGTAAAAACTGAATTTTGAAAATCTCGACCAGGTACAAAAACTAGATTTGAAAATCCCGACCAGTTATAAAACTGGATTTAAAAATCCTGACCAGTTATAGAAACTAGATTTGAAACTCCTGATCAGTTATAACACTAGATTTGAAAATCCCGACCAATTATAAAACTGGATTTGAAAATCTCGACCAGTTATAAAAACTGGATTTGAAAATCCCGACCAGTTATAAAACTGGATTTGAAAATCCCAACCAGTTATAAAACTGGATTTAAAAATTCCGACCAGTTATAGAAACTGGATTTGAAAATCCCAACCAGTTATAAAAATGGATTTGAAAATCCCGACCAGTTATAGAAACTGGATTTGAAAATTCTGACCAGTTATAAAACTGGATTTGAAAATCCCAACCAGTTATAGAAACTGGATTTGAAAATCCCGACCAGTTATGACACTAGATTTGAAAATCCCGACCAGTTATAGAAACTGGATTTGAAAATCCCGTCCTGTTATAAAAACTGGATTTGAAAATCCCAACCAGATATAGAAACTGGATTTGAAAATCCCGACAAGTTATACAAACTGGATTTTAAAATCCCGACCAGTTATAGAAACTAGATTTGAAAATCCTGACCAGTTATAGAAACTGGATTTGAAAATCCCGACCAGTTATAAAAACTAGATTTGAAAATCCTGACCAGTTATAGAAACTGGATTTGAAAATCCCGACCAGTTATAGAAACTGGATTTGAAAATATCGACCAGTTATAGAAACTAGATTTGAAAATCCCGACCAGTTATAAAAACTGGAGTTGAAAATCCCGACCAGTTATAGAAACTGGATTTGAAAATCCCGACTAGTTATAGAAACTGGATTTGAAAATCTCGACCAGTTATAAAAACTGGATTTGAAAATCCCGACCAGTTATAAAATCTGGAATTGAAAATCCCGACCAGTTATAGAAACTAGATTTCAAAATCCCGACCAGTTATAGAAACTGGATTTGAAAATCCCGACCAGTTATAACACTGATTTTGAAAATCCCGACCGGTTATAAAAATTGGATTTGAAAATCCCGACCAGTTATGACACTAGATTTGAAAATCCTGACCTGTTATAGATACTTGATTTGAAAATCCCGACCAGTTATAAAAACTGGAGTTGAAAATCCCGACCAGTTATAGAAACTGGATTTGAAAATCCCGACCAGTTATAGAAACTGGATTTGAAAATCTCGACCAGTTATATAAACTGGATTTGAAAATCCCGACCAGTTATAGAAACTGGATTTGAAAATCCCGACCAGTTATAAAATCTGGAATTGAAAATCCCGACCAGTTATAGAAACTGGATTTCAAAATCCCGACCAGTTATAGAAACTGGATTTGAAAATCCCGACCAGTTATAACACTGAATTTGAAAATCCCGACCGGTTATAAAAATTGGATTTGAAAATCCCGACCAGTTATAGAAACTTGATTTGAAAATCCTGACCAGTTATAGAAACTGGATTTGAAAATCCCGACCAGTTATAAAAACTGGATTTGAAAATCCCGACCAGTTATAAAACTGGATTTGAAAATCCCGACGAGTTATAGAAACTGGATTTGAAAATCCTGATCAGTTATAACACTGGATTTGAAAATCCTGACCAATTATAAAACTAGATTTGAAAATCCGGACCTGTTATAGAAACTGGATTTGAAAATCCCGACCAGTTATAAATCTGAATTTGAAAATCCCAACCAGTTATAAAACTAGATTTAAAAATCCCGACCAGTTATAGAAACTGCATTTGAAAATCCTGACCAGTTATAAAACTGGATTTGAAAATCCCGACCAGTTATAGAAATTGGATTTGAAAATCCTGACCAGTTATGACACTAGATTTGGAAATCACGACCAGTTATAGAAACTGGATTTGAAAATCCCGACCAGTTATAGAAACTGGATTTGAAAATCCCGACCAGTTATAGAAACTAGATTTGAAAATCCCGACCAGTTATAAAACTGTATTTGACAATCCCGACCAGTTATAGAAACTGGATTTAAAAATCCCGACCAGTTATAAAACTGGATTTGAAAATCCCGACCAGTTATAAAAACTGGATTTGAAAATCCCGACCAGTTATAGAAACTGGATTTCAAAATACCGACCAGTTATCGAAACTGGATTTGAAAATCCCGACCAGTTATAGAAACTGGATTTGAAAATCCCGACCAGTTATAACACTGAATTTTAAAATCCCGACCACTTATAAAAACTGGATTTGAAAATCCCGACCAGTTATAGAAACTGGATTTGAAAATCCTGACCAGTTATAGAAACTGAATTTGAAAATCCAGACCAGTTATGAAAACTGGATTTGAAAATCCCGACCAGTTATAAAACTGGATTTGAAAATCCCGACGAGTTATAGAAACTAAATTTGAAAATCCTGACCTGTTATAGATACTTGATTTGAAAATCCCGACCAGTTATAAAAACTGGAGTTGAAAATCCCGACCAGTTATAGAAACTGGATTTGAAAATCCCGACCAGTTATAGAAACTGGATTTGAAAATCTCGACCAGTTATAGAAACTGGATTTGAAAATCCCGACCAGTTATAGAAACTGGATTTGAAAATCCCGACCAGTTATAAAATCTGGAATTGAAAATCCCGACCAGTTATAGAAACTGGATTTCAAAATCCCGACCAGTTATAGAAACTGGATTTGAAAATCCCGACCAGTTATAACACTGAATTTGAAAATCCCGACCGGTTATAAAAATTGGATTTGAAAATCCCGACCAGTTATAGAAACTTGATTTGAAAATCCTGACCAGTTATAGAAACTGGATTTGAAAATCCCGACCAGTTATAAAAACTGGATTTGAAAATCCCGACCAGTTATAAAACTGGATTTGAAAATCCCGACGAGTTATAGAAACTGGATTTGAAAATCCTGATCAGTTATAACACTGTATTTGAAAATCCTGACCAATTATAAAACTAGATTTGAAAATCCGGACCTCTTATAGAAACTGGATTTGAAAATCCCGACCAGTTATAAATCTGGATTTAAAAATCCCGACCAGTTATAGAAACTGCATTTGAAAATCCTGACCAGTTATAAAACTGGATTTGAAAATCCCGACCAGTTATAGAAATTGGATTTGAAAATCCCGACCAGTTATGACACTAGATTTGAAAATCACGACCAGTTATAGAAACTGGATTTGAAAATCCCGACCAGATATAGAAACTGGATTTGAAAATCCCGACCAGTTGTAAAAACTGAATTTTGAAAATCACGACCAGTTATAGAAACTGGATTTGAAAATTCCGACCAGTTATAGAAACTGGATTTGAAAATCCCGACCAGTTATAGAAACTGGATTTGAAAATCCCGACCAGTTGTAAAAACTGAATTTTGAAAATCCCGACCAGTTACAAAAACTGGATTTGAAAATCCCGACCAGTTATAAAAACTAGATTTGAAAATCCCGACCAGTTATAGAAACTGGATTTGAAAATCCCGACCAGTTATAGAAACTAGATTTGAAAATCCCGACCAGTTATAGAAATTGGATTTGAAAATCCCGACCAGTTATAAAACTGGATTTGAAAATCCTGACCAGTTATAGAAACTGGATTTCAAAATCCTGACCAGTTATAAAACTGGATTTGAAAATCCTGACCAGTTATAGAAATTGGATTTGAAAATCCCGACCAGTTATGACACTAGATTTAAAAATCCCGACCAGTTATAGAAACTGGATTTGAAAATCCCGACCAGTTATAGAAACTGGATTTGAAAATCCCAACCAGTTATAGAAACTGGATTTGAAAATCCCGACCAGTTGTAAAAACTGAATTTTGAAAATCTCGACAAGTCACAAAAACTAGATTTGAAAATCCCGACCATTTATAAAACTGGATTTAAAAATCCTGACCAATTATAGAAACTAGATTTGAAACTCCTGATCAGTTATAATACTAGATTTGAAAATCCCGACCAATTATAAAACTGGATTTGAAAATCTCGACCAGTTATAAAAACTGGATTTGAAAATCCCGACCAGTTATAAAACTGGATTTGAAAATCCCAACCAGTTATAAAACTGGATTTAAAAATCCCGACCAGTTATAGAAACTGGATTTGAAAATCCCAACCAGTTATAAAAATGGATTTGAAAATCCCGACCAGTTATAGAAACTGGATTTGAAAATTCTGACCAGTTATAAAACTGGATTTGAAAATCCCAACCAGTTATAGAAACTGGATTTGAAAATCCCGACCAGTTATGACACTAGATTTGAAAATCCCGACCAGTTATAGAAACTGGATTTGAAAATCCCGTCCTGTTATAAAAACTGGATTTGAAAATCCCTACCAGATATAGAAACTGGATTTGAAAATCCCGACAAGTTATAGAAACTGGATTTTAAAATCCCGACCAGTTATAGAAACTAGATTTGAAAATCCTGACCAGTTATAGAAACTGGATTTGAAAATCCCGACCAGTTATAGAAACTGGATTTGAAAATCCCGACCAGTTATAGAAACTGGATTTGAAAATCCCGACCAGTTGTAAAAACTGAATTTTGAAAATCCTGACAAGTTACAAAAACTAGATTTGAAAATCCCGACCAGTTATAGAAACTGGATTTGAAAATCCCGACCAGTTATAAAAACTGGATTTGAAAATCCCGACCAGTTATAGAAACTATATTTAAAAATCCCGACCAGTTATAGAAATTGGATTTGAAAATATCGACCAGTTATAGAAACTAGATTTGAAAATCCCAACCAGTTATAAAACTGGATTTGAAAATCCCGACCAGTTATAGAAACTGGATTTGAAAATCCCGACCAGTTATAAAAACTGGATTTGAAAATCCCGACCAGTTATAGAAACATGATTTCAAAATCCCGACCAGTTATAGAAACTGGATTTGAAAATCCCGACCAGTTATAAAAACTGGATTTGAAAATCCCGACCAGTTATAGAAACTGGATTTTAAAATCCCGACCAGTTTTAGAAACTGGATTTGAAAATCCCGACCAGTTATAAAAACTAGATTTGAAAATCCCGACCAGTTATAAAAACTGGATTTGAAAATCCCGACCAGTTATAGAAACTGGATTTAAAAATCCTGACCAGTTATAGAAACTGAATTTGAAAATCCCGACCAGTTATAAAAACTGGATTTGAAAATCCCGACCAGTTATAAAACTGGATTTGAAAATCCCGACGAGTTATAGAAACTGAATTTGAAAATCCTGATCAGTTATAACACTGGATTTGAAAATCTCGACCAATTATAAAACTAGATTTGAAAATCCCGACCAGTTATAGAAAATGGATTTGAAAATCCCGACCAGTTATAAAACTGGATTTGAAAATCCCGTCCAGTTATAAAACTGGATTTAAAAATCTCGACCAGTTATAGAAACTGGATTTAAAAATTCTGACTAGTTATGACACTAGATTTGAAAATTCCGACCAGTTATAGATACTGGATTTGAAAATCCCGACCAGTTATAAAAACTGGAGTTGAAAATCCCGACTAGTTATAAAACTGGATTTGAAAATCCCGACCAGTTATAAAACTGGATTTAAAAATCCTGACCAGTTATAGAAACTGGATTTAAAAATCCCGACCAGTTATAAAAACTAGATTTGAAAATCCCGACCACTTATAGAAACTGGATTTGAAAAATCCCAACCAGTTATAGAAACTGGATTTGAAAATCCCGACCAGTTATAGAAACTAGATTTGAAAATCCCGACCAGTTATAAAACTGGATTTGAAAATCCCCACCAGTTATAGAAACTGGATTTGAAAATCCCGACCAGTTATAAAAACTGGATTTGAAAATCCCGACCAGTTATAAAAACTAGATTTGAAAATCTGGACCAGTTATAGAAACTGGATTTGAAAATCCCGACCAGTTATAGAAACTGGATTTGAAAATCCCGACCAGTTATAGAAACTAGATTTGAAAATCCCGACCAGTTATAAAACTGGATTTGAAAATCCCGACCAGTTATAGAAACTGGATTTGAAAATCTCGACCAGTTATATAAACTATATTTGAAAATCCCGACCAGTTATAGAAACTGGATTTGAAAATCCCGACCAGTTATAAAATCTGGAATTGAAAATCCCGACCAGTTATAGAAACTGGATTTCAAAATCCCGACCAGTTATAGAAACTGGATTTGAAAATCCCGACCAGTTATAACACTGAATTTGAAAATCCCGACCGGTTATAAAAATTGGATTTGAAAATCCCGACCAGTTATAGAAACTTGATTTGAAAATCCTGACCAGTTATAGAAACTGGATTTGAAAATCCCGACCAGTTATAAAAACTGGATTTGAAAATCCCGACCAGTTATAAATCTGGATTTGAAAATCCCGACGAGTTATAGAAACTGGATTTGAAAATCCTGATCAGTTATAACACTGGATTTGAAAATCCTGACCAATTATAAAACTAGATTTGAAAATCCGGACCTGTTATAGAAACTGGATTTGAAAATCCCGACCAGTTATAAATCTGAATTTGAAAATCCCAACCAGTTATAAAACTAGATTTAAAAATCCCGACCAGTTATAGAAACTGCATTTGAAAATCCTGACCAGTTATAAAACTGGATTTGAAAATCCCGACCAGTTATAGAAATTGGATTTGAAAATCCTGACCAGTTATGACACTAGATTTGGAAATCACGACCAGTTATAGAAACTGGATTTGAAAATCCCGACCAGTTATAGAAACTGGATTTGAAAATCCCGACCAGTTATAGAAACTGGATTTGAAAATCCCGACCAGTTATAAAACTGTATTTGACAATCCCGACCAGTTATAGAAACTGGATTTAAAAATCCCGACCAGTTATAAAACTGGATTTGAAAATCCCGACCAGTTATAAAAACTGGATTTGAAAATCCCGACCAGTTATAGAAACTGGATTTCAAAATACCGACCAGTTATCGAAACTGGATTTGAAAATCCCGACCAGTTATAGAAACTGGATTTGAAAATCCCGACCAGTTATAACACTGAATTTTAAAATCCCGACCACTTATAAAAACTGGATTTGAAAATCCCGACCAGTTATAGAAACTGGATTTGAAAATCCTGACCAGTTATAGAAACTGAATTTGAAAATCCAGACCAGTTATGAAAACTGGATTTGAAAATCCCGACCAGTTATAAAACTGGATTTGAAAATCCCGACGAGTTATAGAAACTAAATTTGAAAATCCTGACCTGTTATAGATACTTGATTTGAAAATCCCGACCAGTTATAAAAACTGGAGTTGAAAATCCCGACCAGTTATAGAAACTGGATTTGAAAATCCCGACCAGTTATAGAAACTGGATTTGGAAATCTCGACCAGTTATAGAAACTGGATTTGAAAATCCCGACCAGTTATAGAAACTGGATTTGAAAATCCCGACCAGTTATAAAATCTGGAATTGAAAATCCCGACCAGTTATAGAAACTGGATTTCAAAATCCCGACCAGTTATAGAAACTGGATTTGAAAATCCCGACCAGTTATAACACTGAATTTGAAAATCCCGACCGGTTATAAAAATTGGATTTGAAAATCCCGACCAGTTATAGAAACTTGATTTGAAAATCCTGACCAGTTATAGAAACTGGATTTGAAAATCCCGACCAGTTATAAAAACTGGATTTGAAAATCCCGACCAGTTATAAAACTGGATTTGAAAATCCCGACGAGTTATAGAAACTGGATTTGAAAATCCTGATCAGTTATAACACTGGATTTGAAAATCCTGACCAATTATAAAACTAGATTTGAAAATCCGGACCTGTTATAGAAACTGGATTTGAAAATCCCGACCAGTTATAAATCTGGATTTAAAAATCCCGACCAGTTATAGAAACTGCATTTGAAAATCCTGACCAGTTATAAAACTGGATTTGAAAATCCCGACCAGTTATAGAAATTGGATTTGAAAATCCCGACCAGTTATGACACTAGATTTGAAAATCACGACCAGTTATAGAAACTGGATTTGAAAATCCCGACCAGATATAGAAACTGGATTTGAAAATCCCGACCAGTTGTAAAAACTGAATTTTGAAAATCACGACCAGTTATAGAAACTGGATTTGAAAATTCCGACCAGTTATAGAAACTGGATTTGAAAATCCCGACCAGTTATAGAAACTGGATTTGAAAATCCCGACCAGTTGTAAAAACTGAATTTTGAAAATCCCAACCAGTTACAAAAACTGGATTTGAAAATCCCGACCAGTTATAAAAACTAGATTTGAAAATCCCGACCAGTTATAGAAACTGGATTTGAAAATCCCGACCAGTTATAGAAACTAGATTTGAAAATCCCGACCAGTTATAGAAATTGGATTTGAAAATCCCGACCAGTTATAAAACTGGATTTGAAAATCCTGACCAGTTATAGAAACTGGATTTCAAAATCCTGACCAGTTATAAAACTGGATTTGAAAATCCTGACCAGTTATAGAAATTGGATTTGAAAATCCCGACCATTTATGACACTAGATTTAAAAATCCCGACCAGTTATAGAAACTGGATTTGAAAATCCCGACCAGTTATATAAACTGGATTTGAAAATCCCAACCAGTTATAGAAACTGGATTTGAAAATCCCGACCAGTTGTAAAAACTGAATTTTGAAAATCTCGACAAGTCACAAAAACTAGATTTGAAAATCCCGACCATTTATAAAACTGGATTTAAAAATCCTGACCAATTATAGAAACTAGATTTGAAACTCCTGATCAGTTATAATACTAGATTTGAAAATCCCGACCAATTATAAAACTGGATTTGAAAATCTCGACCAGTTATAAAAACTGGATTTGAAAATCCCGACCAGTTATAAAACTGGATTTGAAAATCCCAACCAGTTATAAAACTGGATTTAAAAATCCCGACCAGTTATAGAAACTGGATTTGAAAATCCCAACCAGTTATAAAAATGGATTTGAAAATCCCGACCAGTTATAGAAACTGGATTTGAAAATTCTGACCAGTTATAAAACTGGATTTGAAAATCCCAACCAGTTATAGAAACTGGATTTGAAAATCCCGACCAGTTATGACACTAGATTTGAAAATCCCGACCAGTTATAGAAACTGGATTTGAAAATCCCGTCCTGTTATAAAAACTGGATTTGAAAATCCCTACCAGATATAGAAACTGGATTTGAAAATCCCGACAAGTTATAGAAACTGGATTTTAAAATCCCGACCAGTTATAGAAACTAGATTTGAAAATCCTGACCAGTTATAGAAACTGGATTTGAAAATCCCGACCAGTTATAGAAACTGGATTTGAAAATCCCGACCAGTTATAGAAACTGGATTTGAAAATCCCGACCAGTTGTAAAAACTGAATTTTGAAAATCCTGACAAGTTACAAAAACTAGATTTGAAAATCCCGACCAGTTATAGAAACTGGATTTGAAAATCCCGACCAGTTATAAAAACTGGATTTGAAAATCCCGACCAGTTATAGAAACTATATTTAAAAATCCCGACCAGTTATAGAAATTGGATTTGAAAATATCGACCAGTTATAGAAACTAGATTTGAAAATCCCAACCAGTTATAAAACTGGATTTGAAAATCCCGACCAGTTATAGAAACTGGATTTGAAAATCCCGACCAGTTATAAAAACTGGATTTGAAAATCCCGACCAGTTATAGAAACATGATTTCAAAATCCCGACCAGTTATAGAAACTGGATTTGAAAATCCCGACCAGTTATAAAAACTGGATTTGAAAATCCCGACCAGTTATAGAAACTGGATTTTAAAATCCCGACCAGTTTTAGAAACTGGATTTGAAAATCCCGACCAGTTATAAAAACTAGATTTGAAAATCCCGACCAGTTATAAAAACTGGATTTGAAAATCCCGACCAGTTATAGAAACTGGATTTAAAAATCCTGACCAGTTATAGAAACTGAATTTGAAAATCCCGACCAGTTATAAAAACTGGATTTGAAAATCCCGACCAGTTATAAAACTGGATTTGAAAATCCCGACGAGTTATAGAAACTGAATTTGAAAATCCTGATCAGTTATAACACTGGATTTGAAAATCTCGACCAATTATAAAACTAGATTTGAAAATCCCGACCAGTTATAGAAAATGGATTTGAAAATCCCGACCAGTTATAAAACTGGATTTGAAAATCCCGTCCAGTTATAAAACTGGATTTAAAAATCTCGACCAGTTATAGAAACTGGATTTAAAAATTCTGACTAGTTATGACACTAGATTTGAAAATTCCGACCAGTTATAGATACTGGATTTGAAAATCCCGACCAGTTATAAAAACTGGAGTTGAAAATCCCGACTAGTTATAAAACTGGATTTGAAAATCCCGACCAGTTATAAAACTGGATTTAAAAATCCTGACCAGTTATAGAAACTGGATTTAAAAATCCCGACCAGTTATAAAAACTAGATTTGAAAATCCCGACCACTTATAGAAACTGGATTTGAAAAATCCCAACCAGTTATAGAAACTGGATTTGAAAATCCCGACCAGTTATAGAAACTAGATTTGAAAATCCCGACCAGTTATAAAACTGGATTTGAAAATCCCCACCAGTTATAGAAACTGGATTTGAAAATCCCGACCAGTTATAAAAACTGGATTTGAAAATCCCGACCAGTTATAAAAACTAGATTTGAAAATCCCGACCAGTTATAGAAACTGGATTTGAAAATCCCGACCAGTTATAGAAACTGGATTTGAAAATCCCGACCAGTTATAGAAACTGGATTTGAAAATCCCGACCAGTTATAGAAACTAGATTTGAAAATCCCGACCAGTTATAAAACTGGATTTGAAAATCCCGACCAGTTATAGAAACTGGATTTGAAAATCTCGACCAGTTATATAAACTGGATTTGAAAATCCCGACCAGTTATAGAAACTGGATTTGAAAATCCCAACCAGTTATAAAATCTGGAATTGAAAATCCCGACCAGTTATAGAAACTGGATTTCAAAATCCCGACCAGTTATAGAAACTGGATTTGAAAATCCCGACCAGTTATAAAAACTGGATTTGAAAATCCCGACCAGTTATAGAAACTTGATTTGAAAATCCTGACCAGTTATAGAAACTGGATTTGAAAATCCCGACCAGTTATAAAAACTGGATTTGAAAATCCCGACCAGTTATAAATCTGGATTTGAAAATCCCGACGAGTTATAGAAACTGGATTTGAAAATCCTGATCAGTTATAACACTGGATTTGAAAATCCTGACCAATTATAAAACTAGATTTGAAAATCCGGACCTGTTATAGAAACTGGATTTGAAAATCCCGACCAGTTATAAATCTGAATTTGAAAATCCCAACCAGTTATAAAACTAGATTTAAAAATCCCGACCAGTTATAGAAACTGCATTTGAAAATCCTGACCAGTTATAAAACTGGATTTGAAAATCCCGACCAGTTATAGAAATTGGATTTGAAAATCCTGACCAGTTATGACACTAGATTTGGAAATCACGACCAGTTATAGAAACTGGATTTGAAAATCCCGACCAGTTATAGAAACTGGATTTGAAAATCCCGACCAGTTATAGAAACTGGATTTGAAAATCCCGACCAGTTATAAAACTGTATTTGACAATCCCGACCAGTTATAGAAACTGGATTTAAAAATCCCGACCAGTTATAAAACTGGATTTGAAAATCCCGACCAGTTATAAAAACTGGATTTGAAAATCCCGACCAGTTATAGAAACTGGATTTCAAAATACCGACCAGTTATCGAAACTGGATTTGAAAATCCCGACCAGTTATAGAAACTGGATTTGAAAATCCCGACCAGTTATAACACTGAATTTTAAAATCCCGACCACTTATAAAAACTGGATTTGAAAATCCCGACCAGTTATAGAAACTGGATTTGAAAATCCTGACCAGTTATAGAAACTGAATTTGAAAATCCAGACCAGTTATGAAAACTGGATTTGAAAATCCCGACCAGTTATAAAACTGGATTTGAAAATCCCGACGAGTTATAGAAACTAAATTTGAAAATCCTGACCTGTTATAGATACTTGATTTGAAAATCCCGACCAGTTATAAAAACTGGAGTTGAAAATCCCGACCAGTTATAGAAACTGGATTTGAAAATCCCGACCAGTTATAGAAACTGGATTTGGAAATCTCGACCAGTTATAGAAACTGGATTTGAAAATCCCGACCAGTTATAGAAACTGGATTTGAAAATCCCGACCAGTTATAAAATCTGGAATTGAAAATCCCGACCAGTTATAGAAACTGGATTTCAAAATCCCGACCAGTTATAGAAACTGGATTTGAAAATCCCGACCAGTTATAACACTGAATTTGAAAATCCCGACCGGTTATAAAAATTGGATTTGAAAATCCCGACCAGTTATAGAAACTTGATTTGAAAATCCTGACCAGTTATAGAAACTGGATTTGAAAATCCCGACCAGTTATAAAAACTGGATTTGAAAATCCCGACCAGTTATAAAACTGGATTTGAAAATCCCGACGAGTTATAGAAACTGGATTTGAAAATCCTGATCAGTTATAACACTGGATTTGAAAATCCTGACCAATTATAAAACTAGATTTGAAAATCCGGACCTGTTATAGAAACTGGATTTGAAAATCCCGACCAGTTATAAATCTGGATTTAAAAATCCCGACCAGTTATAGAAACTGCATTTGAAAATCCTGACCAGTTATAAAACTGGATTTGAAAATCCCGACCAGTTATAGAAATTGGATTTGAAAATCCCGACCAGTTATGACACTAGATTTGAAAATCACGACCAGTTATAGAAACTGGATTTGAAAATCCCGACCAGATATAGAAACTGGATTTGAAAATCCCGACCAGTTGTAAAAACTGAATTTTGAAAATCACGACCAGTTATAGAAACTGGATTTGAAAATTCCGACCAGTTATAGAAACTGGATTTGAAAATCCCGACCAGTTATAGAAACTGGATTTGAAAATCCCGACCAGTTGTAAAAACTGAATTTTGAAAATCCCGACCAGTTACAAAAACTGGATTTGAAAATCCCGACCAGTTATAAAAACTAGATTTGAAAATCCCGACCAGTTATAGAAACTGGATTTGAAAATCCCGACCAGTTATAGAAACTAGATTTGAAAATCCCGACCAGTTATAGAAATTGGATTTGAAAATCCCGACCAGTTATAAAACTGGATTTGAAAATCCTGACCAGTTATAGAAACTGGATTTCAAAATCCTGACCAGTTATAAAACTGGATTTGAAAATCCTGACCAGTTATAGAAATTGGATTTGAAAATCCCGACCATTTATGACACTAGATTTAAAAATCCCGACCAGTTATAGAAACTGGATTTGAAAATCCCGACCAGTTATATAAACTGGATTTGAAAATCCCAACCAGTTATAGAAACTGGATTTGAAAATCCCGACCAGTTGTAAAAACTGAATTTTGAAAATCTCGACAAGTCACAAAAACTAGATTTGAAAATCCCGACCATTTATAAAACTGGATTTAAAAATCCTGACCAATTATAGAAACTAGATTTGAAACTCCTGATCAGTTATAATACTAGATTTGAAAATCCCGACCAATTATAAAACTGGATTTGAAAATCTCGACCAGTTATAAAAACTGGATTTGAAAATCCCGACCAGTTATAAAACTGGATTTGAAAATCCCAACCAGTTATAAAACTGGATTTAAAAATCCCGACCAGTTATAGAAACTGGATTTGAAAATCCCAACCAGTTATAAAAATGGATTTGAAAATCCCGACCAGTTATAGAAACTGGATTTGAAAATTCTGACCAGTTATAAAACTGGATTTGAAAATCCCAACCAGTTATAGAAACTGGATTTGAAAATCCCGACCAGTTATGACACTAGATTTGAAAATCCCGACCAGTTATAGAAACTGGATTTGAAAATCCCGTCCTGTTATAAAAACTGGATTTGAAAATCCCTACCAGATATAGAAACTGGATTTGAAAATCCCGACAAGTTATAGAAACTGGATTTTAAAATCCCGACCAGTTATAGAAACTAGATTTGAAAATCCTGACCAGTTATAGAAACTGGATTTGAAAATCCCGACCAGTTATAGAAACTGGATTTGAAAATCCCGACCAGTTATAGAAACTGGATTTGAAAATCCCGACCAGTTGTAAAAACTGAATTTTGAAAATCCTGACAAGTTACAAAAACTAGATTTGAAAATCCCGACCAGTTATAGAAACTGGATTTGAAAATCCCGACCAGTTATAAAAACTGGATTTGAAAATCCCGACCAGTTATAGAAACTATATTTAAAAATCCCGACCAGTTATAGAAATTGGATTTGAAAATATCGACCAGTTATAGAAACTAGATTTGAAAATCCCAACCAGTTATAAAACTGGATTTGAAAATCCCGACCAGTTATAGAAACTGGATTTGAAAATCCCGACCAGTTATAAAAACTGGATTTGAAAATCCCGACCAGTTATAGAAACATGATTTCAAAATCCCGACCAGTTATAGAAACTGGATTTGAAAATCCCGACCAGTTATAAAAACTGGATTTGAAAATCCTGACCAGTTATAGAAACTAGATTTTAAAATCCCGACCAGTTTTAGAAACTGGATTTGAAAATCCCGACCAGTTATAAAAACTAGATTTGAAAATCCCGACCAGTTATAAAAACTGGATTTGAAAATCCCGACCAGTTATAGAAACTGGATTTAAAAATCCTGACCAGTTATAGAAACTGAATTTGAAAATCCCGACCAGTTATAAAAACTGGATTTGAAAATCCCGACCAGTTATAAAACTGGATTTGAAAATCCCGACGAGTTATAGAAACTGAATTTGAAAATCCTGATCAGTTATAACACTGGATTTGAAAATCTCGACCAATTATAAAACTAGATTTGAAAATCCCGACCAGTTATAGAAAATGGATTTGAAAATCCCGACCAGTTATAAAACTGGATTTGAAAATCCCGTCCAGTTATAAAACTGGATTTAAAAATCTCGACCAGTTATAGAAACTGGATTTAAAAATTCTGACTAGTTATGACACTAGATTTGAAAATTCCGACCAGTTATAGATACTGGATTTGAAAATCCCGACCAGTTATAAAAACTGGAGTTGAAAATCCCGACTAGTTATAAAACTGGATTTGAAAATCCCGACCAGTTATAAAACTGGATTTAAAAATCCTGACCAGTTATAGAAACTGGATTTAAAAATCCCGACCAGTTATAAAAACTAGATTTGAAAATCCCGACCACTTATAGAAACTGGATTTGAAAAATCCCAACCAGTTATAGAAACTGGATTTGAAAATCCCGACCAGTTATAGAAACTAGATTTGAAAATCCCGACCAGTTATAAAACTGGATTTGAAAATCCCCACCAGTTATAGAAACTGGATTTGAAAATCCCGACCAGTTATAAAAACTGGATTTGAAAATCCCGACCAGTTATAAAAACTAGATTTGAAAATCCCGACCAGTTATAGAAACTGGATTTGAAAATCCCGACCAGTTATAGAAACTGGATTTGAAAATCCCGACCAGTTATAGAAACTGGATTTGAAAATCCCGACCAGTTATAGAAACTAGATTTGAAAATCCCGACCAGTTATAAAACTGGATTTGAAAATCCCGACCAGTTATAGAAACTGGATTTGAAAATCTCGACCAGTTATATAAACTGGATTTGAAAATCCCGACCAGTTATAGAAACTGGATTTGAAAATCCCAACCAGTTATAAAATCTGGAATTGAAAATCCCGACCAGTTATAGAAACTGGATTTCAAAATCCCGACCAGTTATAGAAACTGGATTTGAAAATCCCGACCAGTTATAACACTGAATTTGAAAATCCCGACCGGTTATAAAAATTGGATTTGAAAATCCCGACCAGTTATAGAAACTTGATTTGAAAATCCTGACCAGTTATAGAAACTGGATTTGAAAATCCCGACCAGTTATAAAAACTGGATTTGAAAATCCCGACCAGTTATAAATCTGGATTTGAAAATCCCGACGAGTTATAGAAACTGGATTTGAAAATCCTGATCAGTTATAACACTGGATTTGAAAATCCTGACCAATTATAAAACTAGATTTGAAAATCCGGACCTGTTATAGAAACTGGATTTGAAAATCCCGACCAGTTATAAATCTGAATTTGAAAATCCCAACCAGTTATAAAACTAGATTTAAAAATCCCGACCAGTTATAGAAACTGCATTTGAAAATCCTGACCAGTTATAAAACTGGATTTGAAAATCCCGACCAGTTATAGAAATTGGATTTGAAAATCCTGACCAGTTATGACACTAGATTTGGAAATCACGACCAGTTATAGAAACTGGATTTGAAAATCCCGACCAGTTATAGAAACTGGATTTGAAAATCCCGACCAGTTATAGAAACTAGATTTGAAAATCCCGACCAGTTATAAAACTGTATTTGACAATCCCGACCAGTTATAGAAACTGGATTTAAAAATCCCGACCAGTTATAAAACTGGATTTGAAAATCCCGACCAGTTATAAAAACTGGATTTGAAAATCCCGACCAGTTATAGAAACTGGATTTCAAAATACCGACCAGTTATCGAAACTGGATTTGAAAATCCCGACCAGTTATAGAAACTGGATTTGAAAATCCCGACCAGTTATAACACTGAATTTTAAAATCCCGACCACTTATAAAAACTGGATTTGAAAATCCCGACCAGTTATAGAAACTGGATTTGAAAATCCTGACCAGTTATAGAAACTGAATTTGAAAATCCAGACCAGTTATGAAAACTGGATTTGAAAATCCCGACCAGTTATAAAACTGGATTTGAAAATCCCGACGAGTTATAGAAACTAAATTTGAAAATCCTGACCTGTTATAGATACTTGATTTGAAAATCCCGACCAGTTATAAAAACTGGAGTTGAAAATCCCGACCAGTTATAGAAACTGGATTTGAAAATCCCGACCAGTTATAGAAACTGGATTTGAAAATCTCGACCAGTTATAGAAACTGGATTTGAAAATCCCGACCAGTTATAGAAACTGGATTTGAAAATCCCGACCAGTTATAAAATCTGGAATTGAAAATCCCGACCAGTTATAGAAACTGGATTTCAAAATCCCGACCAGTTATAGAAACTGGATTTGAAAATCCCGACCAGTTATAACACTGAATTTGAAAATCCCGACCGGTTATAAAAATTGGATTTGAAAATCCCGACCAGTTATAGAAACTTGATTTGAAAATCCTGACCAGTTATAGAAACTGGATTTGAAAATCCCGACCAGTTATAAAAACTGGATTTGAAAATCCCGACCAGTTATAAAACTGGATTTGAAAATCCCGACGAGTTATAGAAACTGGATTTGAAAATCCTGATCAGTTATAACACTGGATTTGAAAATCCTGACCAATTATAAAACTAGATTTGAAAATCCGGACCTGTTATAGAAACTGGATTTGAAAATCCCGACCAGTTATAAATCTGGATTTAAAAATCCCGACCAGTTATAGAAACTGCATTTGAAAATCCTGACCAGTTATAAAACTGGATTTGAAAATCCCGACCAGTTATAGAAATTGGATTTGAAAATCCCGACCAGTTATGACACTAGATTTGAAAATCACGACCAGTTATAGAAACTGGATTTGAAAATCCCGACCAGATATAGAAACTGGATTTGAAAATCCCGACCAGTTGTAAAAACTGAATTTTGAAAATCACGACCAGTTATAGAAACTGGATTTGAAAATTCCGACCAGTTATAGAAACTGGATTTGAAAATCCCGACCAGTTATAGAAACTGGATTTGAAAATCCCGACCAGTTGTAAAAACTGAATTTTGAAAATCCCGACCAGTTACAAAAACTGGATTTGAAAATCCCGACCAGTTATAAAAACTAGATTTGAAAATCCCGACCAGTTATAGAAACTGGATTTGAAAATCCCGACCAGTTATAGAAACTAGATTTGAAAATCCCGACCAGTTATAGAAATTGGATTTGAAAATCCCGACCAGTTATAAAACTGGATTTGAAAATCCTGACCAGTTATAGAAACTGGATTTCAAAATCCTGACCAGTTATAAAACTGGATTTGAAAATCCTGACCAGTTATAGAAATTGGATTTGAAAATCCCGACCAGTTATGACACTAGATTTAAAAATCCCGACCAGTTATAGAAACTGGATTTGAAAATCCCGACCAGTTATAGAAACTGGATTTGAAAATCCCAACCAGTTATAGAAACTGGATTTGAAAATCCCGACCAGTTGTAAAAACTGAATTTTGAAAATCTCGACAAGTCACAAAAACTAGATTTGAAAATCCCGACCATTTATAAAACTGGATTTAAAAATCCTGACCAATTATAGAAACTAGATTTGAAACTCCTGATCAGTTATAATACTAGATTTGAAAATCCCGACCAATTATAAAACTGGATTTGAAAATCTCGACCAGTTATAAAAACTGGATTTGAAAATTCCGACCAGTTATAAAACTGGATTTGAAAATCCCAACCAGTTATAAAACTGGATTTAAAAATCCCGACCAGTTATAGAAACTGGATTTGAAAATCCCAACCAGTTATAAAAATGGATTTGAAAATCCCGACCAGTTATAGAAACTGGATTTGAAAATTCTGACCAGTTATAAAACTGGATTTGAAAATCCCAACCAGTTATAGAAACTGGATTTGAAAATCCCGACCAGTTATGACACTAGATTTGAAAATCCCGACCAGTTATAGAAACTGGATTTGAAAATCCCGTCCTGTTATAAAAACTGGATTTGAAAATCCCTACCAGATATAGAAACTGGATTTGAAAATCCCGACAAGTTATAGAAACTGGATTTTAAAATCCCGACCAGTTATAGAAACTAGATTTGAAAATCCTGACCAGTTATAGAAACTGGATTTGAAAATCCCGACCAGTTATAGAAACTGGATTTGAAAATCCCGACCAGTTATAGAAACTGGATTTGAAAATCCCGACCAGTTGTAAAAACTGAATTTTGAAAATCCTGACAAGTTACAAAAACTAGATTTGAAAATCCCGACCAGTTATAGAAACTGGATTTGAAAATCCCGACCAGTTATAAAAACTGGATTTGAAAATCCCGACCAGTTATAGAAACTATATTTAAAAATCCCGACCAGTTATAGAAATTGGATTTGAAAATATCGACCAGTTATAGAAACTAGATTTGAAAATCCCAACCAGTTATAAAACTGGATTTGAAAATCCCGACCAGTTATAGAAACTGGATTTGAAAATCCCGACCAGTTATAAAAACTGGATTTGAAAATCCCGACCAGTTATAGAAACATGATTTCAAAATCCCGACCAGTTATAGAAACTGGATTTGAAAATCCCGACCAGTTATAAAAACTGGATTTGAAAATCCCGACCAGTTATAGAAACTGGATTTTAAAATCCCGACCAGTTTTAGAAACTGGATTTGAAAATCCCGACCAGTTATAAAAACTAGATTTTAAAATCCCGACCAGTTATAAAAACTGGATTTGAAAATCCCGACCAGTTATAGAAACTGGATTTAAAAATCCTGACCAGTTATAGAAACTGAATTTGAAAATCCCGACCAGTTATAAAAACTGGATTTGAAAATCCCGACCAGTTATAAAACTGGATTTGAAAATCCCGACGAGTTATAGAAACTGAATTTGAAAATCCTGATCAGTTATAACACTGGATTTGAAAATCTCGACCAATTATAAAACTAGATTTGAAAATCCCGACCAGTTATAGAAAATGGATTTGAAAATCCCGACCAGTTATAAAACTGGATTTGAAAATCCCGTCCAGTTATAAAACTGGATTTAAAAATCTCGACCAGTTATAGAAACTGGATTTAAAAATTCTGACTAGTTATGACACTAGATTTGAAAATTCCGACCAGTTATAGATACTGGATTTGAAAATCCCGACCAGTTATAAAAACTGGAGTTGAAAATCCCGACTAGTTATAAAACTGGATTTGAAAATCCCGACCAGTTATAAAACTGGATTTAAAAATCCTGACCAGTTATAGAAACTGGATTTAAAAATCCCGACCAGTTATAAAAACTAGATTTGAAAATCCCGACCACTTATAGAAACTGGATTTGAAAAATCCCAACCAGTTATAGAAACTGGATTTGAAAATCCCGACCAGTTATAGAAACTAGATTTGAAAATCCCGACCAGTTATAAAACTGGATTTGAAAATCCCCACCAGTTATAGAAACTGGATTTGAAAATCCCGACCAGTTATAAAAACTGGATTTGAAAATCCCGACCAGTTATAAAAACTAGATTTGAAAATCTGGACCAGTTATAGAAACTGGATTTGAAAATCCCGACCAGTTATAGAAACTGGATTTGAAAATCCCGACCAGTTATAGAAACTGGATTTGAAAATCCCGACCAGTTATAGAAACTAGATTTGAAAATCCCGACCAGTTATAAAACTGGATTTGAAAATCCCGACCAGTTATAGAAACTGGATTTGAAAATCCCGACCAGTTATAAAAACTGGATTTGAAAATCCCGACCAGTTATAGAAACTGGATTTCAAAATCCCGACCAGTTATAGAAACTGAATTTGAAAATCCCGACCAGTTATAACACTGAATTTGAAAATCCCGACCAGTTATAAAAACTGGATTTGAAAATCCCGACCAGTTATAGAAACTGGATTTGAAAATCCTGACCAGTTATAGAAACTGAATTTGAAAATCCCGACCAGTTATAAAAACTGGATTTGAAAATTCGACCAGTTATAAAACTGGATTTGAAAATCCCGACCAGTTATAGAAACTGAATTTGAAAATCCTGATCAGTTATAACACTGGATTTGAAAATCCCGACCAATTATCAAAAACTAGATTTGAAAATCCCGACCAGTTATAGAAATTGGATTTGAAAATCCGGATCAGTTATAAAACTGGATTTGAAAATCCCGACTAGTTATTAAACTGGATTTAAAAATCCCGACCAGTTATAGAAACTGGATTTGAAAATCCCGACCAGTTATAAAACTGGATTTGAAAATCCCGACCAGTTATAAATCTGGATTTGAAAATCCCAACCAGTTATAAAACTAGATTTAAAAATCCCGACCAGTTATAGAAATTGGATTTGAAAATCCTTACCAGTTATAAAACTAGATTTGAAAATCCCGACCAGTTATAGAAACTGGATTTGAAAATCTTGACTAGTTATAAAACTGGATTTGAAAATCCCGACCAGTTATAGAAATTGGATTTGAAAATCCCGACCAGTTATGACACTAGATTTGGAAATCCCGACCAGTTATAGAAACTGGATTTGAAAATCCCGACCAGTTATAGAAACTGGATTTGAAAATCCCGACCAGTTATAGAAACTGGATTTGAAAATCCCGACCAGTTATAGAAACTGGATTTTAAAATCCCGACCAGTTGTAAAACTGAATTTTGAAAATCCCGACCAGTTACAAAAACAGGATTTGAAAATCCCGACTAGGTATAAAACTGGATTTGAAAATCCCGACCAGTTATAGAAACTGGATTTGAAAATCTTGATCAGTTATAACACTAGATTTGAAAATTTCGACCAATTATAAAACTCGATTTGAAAATCCCGACCAGTTATAGAAACTGGATTTGAAAATCCCGACTAGTTATAAAACTGGATTTGAAAATCCCAACCAGTTATAAAACTGGATTTAAAAATCCCGACCAGTTATAGAAACTTGATTTGAAAATCCCGACGAGTTATAAAACTGGATTTGAAAATCCCGACCAGTTATAGAAACTGGATTTGAAAATCCCGACCAGTTATGACACCAGATTTCAAAATCCCGACAAGTTATAGAAACTGGATTTGAAAATCCTGACCAGTTATAAAAACTGGATTTGAAAATTCCGACCAGTTATAGAAACTGGATTTTAAAATCCTGACTAGTTATAGAAACTGGATTTTAAAATCCCGACCAGTTATAGAAACTGGATTTGAAAATCCTGACCAGTTATAGAAACTGGATTTGAAAATCCCGACCAGTTATAGAAACTAGATTTGAAAATCCCGACTAGTTATAAAACTGGATTTGAAAATTTCGACCAGTTATAGAAACTGGATTTAAAAATCCCGACCAGTTATAAAAACTGGATTTGAAAATCCCGACCAGTTATAGAAACATGATTTCAAAACCCCGACCAGTTATAGAAACTGGATTTGAAAATCCCGACCAGTTATAAAAACTGGATTTGAAAATCCCGACCAGTTATAGAAACTGGATTTTAAAATCCCGACCAGTTTTAGAAACTGGATTTGAAAATCCTGACCAGTTATAAAAACTAGATTTGAAAATCCCGACCAGTTATAAAAACTGGATTTGAAAATCCCGACCAGTTATAGAAACTGGATTTAAAAATCCTGACCAGTTATAGAAACTGAATTTGAAAATCCCGACCAGTTATAAAAACTGGATTTGAAAATCCCGACCAGTTATAAAACTGGATTTGAAAATCCCGACGAGTTATAGAAACTGAATTTGAAAATCCTGATCAGTTATAACACTGGATTTGAAAATCTCGACCAATTATAAAACTAGATTTGAAAATCCCGACCAGTTATAGAAAATGGATTTGAAAATCCCGACCAGTTATAAAACTGGATTTGAAAATCCCGTCCAGTTATAAAACTGGATTTAAAAATCTCGACCAGTTATAGAAACTGGATTTAAAAATTCTGACTAGTTATGACACTAGATTTGAAAATTCCGACCAGTTATAGATACTGGATTTGAAAATCCCGACCAGTTATAAAAACTGGAGTTGAAAATCCCGACTAGTTATAAAACTGGATTTGAAAATCCCGACCAGTTATAAAACTGGATTTAAAAATCCTGACCAGTTATAGAAACTGGATTTGAAAATCTCGAACAGTTATAAAAACTGGATTTGAAAATCCCGACCAGTTATAGAAACTAGATTTGGAAATCCCGACCAGTTATAAAACTGGATTTGAAAATCCCGACCAGTTATAGAAACTGGATTTGAAAATCCCGACCAGTTATAAAAACTGGATTTGAAAATCCCGTCCAGTTACAGAAACTGGATTTCAAAATCCCGACCAGTTATAGAAACTAAATTTGAAAATCCCGACCAGTTATAACACTGAATTTGAAAATCCCGACCTGTTATAAAAACTGGATTTGAAAATCCCGACCAGTTATAGAAACTGGATTTGAAAATCCTCACCAGTTATAGAAACTGAATTTGAAAATCCCGACCAGTTATAAAAACTGGATTTGAAAATTCGACCAGTTATAAAACTGGATTTGAAAATCCCGACCAGTTATAGAAACTGAATTTGAAAATCCTGATCAGTTATAACACTGGATTTGAAAATCCCGACCAATTATAAAACTAGATTTGAAAATCCCGACCAGTTATAGAAAATGGATTTAAAAATCCCGACCAGTTATAAAACTGGATTTAAAAATCCCGTCCAGTTATAAAACTGGATTTAAAAATCTCGACCAGTTATAGAAACTGGATTTAAAAATTCCGACTAGTTATGACACTAGATTTGAAAATTCCGACCAGTTATAGATACTGGATTTGAAAATCCCGACCAGTTATAAAAACTGGAGTTGAAAATCCCGACTATTTATAAAACTGGATTTGAAAATCCCGACCAGTTATAAAACTAGATTTAAAAATCCTGACCAGTTATAGAAACTGGATTTGAAAATCCTGACAAGTTATAGAAACTGGATTTAAAAATCCCGAACAGTTATAAAAACTAGATTTGAAAATCCCGACCAGTTATAGAAACTGGATTTGAAAATCCCGACCAGTTATAGAAACTGGATTTGAAAATCCCGACCAGTTATAGAAACTAGATTTGAAAATCCCGACCAGTTATAAAACTGGATTTGAAAATCCCAACCAGTTATAGAAACTGGATTTGAAAATCCCGACCAGTTATAAAAACTGGATTTGAAAATCCCGTCCAGTTATAGAAACTGGATTTCAAAATCCCGACCAGTTATAGAAACTAAATTTGAAAATCCCGACTAGTTATAACACTGAATTTGAAAATCCCGACCAGTTATAAAAACTGGATTTGAAAATCTCGACCAGTTATAGAAACTGGATTTGAAAATCCCGACCAATTATAGAAACTGGATTTAAAAATTCCGACTAGTTATGATACTAGATTTGAAAATTCCGACCAGTTATAGATACTGGATTTGAAAATCCCGACCAGTTATAAAAACTGGAGTTGAAAATCCCGACTAGTTATAAAACTGGATTTGAAAATCCCGACCAGTTATTAAACTTGATTTAAAAATCCTGACCAGTTATAGAAACTGGATTTGAAAATCCCGACCAGTTATAAAACTGGATTTGAAAATTCCGACTAGTTATAGAAACTGGATTTGAAAATCCCGACCAATTATGACACTAGATTTCAAAATCCCGACCAGTTATAGAAACTGGATTTGAAAATCCCGACCAGTTATAAAAACTGGATTTGAAAATCCCGACCAGTTATAGAAACTGGATTTTAAAATCCCGACGAGTTATAGAAACTGGATTTTAAAATCCCGACCAGTTATAGAAATTGGATTTGAAAATATTGACCAGTTATAGAAACTGGATTTAAAAATCCCGACCAGTTATAAAAACTAGATTTGAAAATCCCGACCAGTTATAGAAACTGGATTTGAAAATCCCGACCAGTTATAGAAACTGGATTTGAAAATCCCGACCAGTTATAGAAACTAGATTTGAAAATCCCGACCAGTTATAAAACTGGATTTGAAAATCCCGACCAGTTATAGAAACTGGATTTGAAAATCCCGACCAGTTATAAAAACTGGATTTGAAAATCCCGACCAGTTATAAAAACTAGATTTGAAAATCCCGACCAGTTATAGAAACTGGATTTGAAAATCCCGACCAGTTATTGAAATTGGATTTGAAAATCCCGACCAGTTATAGAAACTAGATTTGAAAATCCCGACCAGTTATAAAACTGGATTTGAAAATCCCGACCAGTTATAGAAACTGGATTTGAAAATCCCGACCAGTTATAAAAACTGGATTTGAAAATCCCAACCAGTTATAGAAACTGGATTTCAAAATCCCGACCAGTTATAGAAACTGAATTTGAAAATCCCGACCAGTTATAACACTGAATTTGAAAATCCCGACCAGTTATAAAAACTGGATTTGAAAATCCCGACCAGTTATAGAAACTGGATTTGAAAATCCTGACCAGTTATAGAAACTGAATTTGAAAATCCCGACCAGTTATAAAAACTGGATTTGAAAATTCGACCAGTTATAAAACTGGATTTGAAAATCCCGACCAGTTATAGAAACTGAATTTGAAAATCCTGATCAGTTATAACACTGGATTTGAAAATCCTGACCAATTATCAAAAACTAGATTTGAAAATCCCGACCAGTTATAGAAATTGGATTTGAAAATCCCGATCAGTTATAAAACTGGATTTGAAAATCCCGACTAGTTATAAAACTGGATTTAAAAATCCCGACCAGTTATAGAAACTGGATTTGAAAATCCCGACCAGTTATAAAACTGGATTTGCAAATCCCGACCAGTTATAAATCTGGATTTGAAAATCCCAACCAGTTATAAAACTAGATTTAAAAATCCCGACCAGTTATAGAAATTGGATTTGAAAATCCTTACCAGTTATAAAACTAGATTTGAAAATCCCGACCAGTTATAGAAACTGGATTTGAAAATCTTGACTAGTTATAAAACTGGATTTGAAAATCCCGACCAGTTATAGAAATTGGATTTGAAAATCTCGACCAGTTATGACACTAGATTTGGAAATCCCGACCAGTTATAGAAACTGGATTTGAAAATCCCGACCAGTTATAGAAACTGAATTTGAAAATCCCGACCAGTTATAGAAACTGGATTTGAAAATCCCGACCAGTTATAGAAACTGGATTTTAAAATCCCGACCAGTTGTAAAACTGAATTTTGAAAATCCCTACCAGTTACAAAAACAGGATTTGAAAATCCCGACTAGTTATAAAACTGGATTTGAAAATCCCGACCAGTTATAGAAACTGGATTTGAAAATCCTGATCAGTTATTATACTAGATTTGAAAATTTCGACCAATTATAAAACTCGATTTGAAAATCCCGACCAGTTATAGAAACTGGATTTGAAAATCCCGACTAGTTATAAAACTGGATTTGAAAATCCCTACTAGTTATAAAACTGGATTTAAAAATCCCGACCAGTTATAGAAACTTGATTTGAAAATCCCGACGAGTTATAAAACTGGATTTGAAAATCCCGACCAGTTATAGAAACTGGATTTGAAAATCCCGACCAGTTATGACACCAGATTTCAAAATCCCGACAAGTTATAGAAACTGGATTTGAAAATCCCGACCAGTTATAACACTGAATTTGAAAATCCCGACCGGTTATAAAAACTGGATATGAAAATCCCGACCAGTTATAAAACTGGATTTGAAAATCCCGACCAGTTATAGAAACTGGATTTGAAAATCCTGATCAGTTATAACACTGGATTTGAAAATCCCGACCAATTATAAAACTAGATTTGAAAATCCCGACCAGTTATAGAAAATGGATTTGAAAATCCCGACCAGTAATAAAACTGGATTTGAAAATCCCGACCAGTTATAAAACTGGATTTAAAAATCCCGACCAGTTATAGAAACTGGATTTCAAAATCTCGACCAGTTATAGAAACTGGATTTTAAAATCCCGACCAGTTATAGAAACTGGATTTGAAAATCCTGACCAATTATAGAAACTGGATTTGAAAATCCCGACCAGTTATAGAAACTGAATTTGAAAATCCTGATCAGTTATAACACTGGATTTGAAAATCCTGACCAATTATCAAAAACTAGATTTGAAAATCCCGACCAGTTATAGAAATTGGATTTGAAAATCCCGATCAGTTATAAAACTGGATTTGAAAATCCCGACTAGTTATAAAACTGGATTTAAAAATCCCGACCAGTTATAGAAACTGGATTTGAAAATCCCGACCAGTTATAAAACTGGATTTGCAAATCCCGACCAGTTATAAATCTGGATTTGAAAATCCCAACCAGTTATAAAACTAGATTTAAAAATCCCGACCAGTTATAGAAATTGGATTTGAAAATCCTTACCAGTTATAAAACTAGATTTGAAAATCCCGACCAGTTATAGAAACTGGATTTGAAAATCTTGACTAGTTATAAAACTGGATTTGAAAATCCCGACCAGTTATAGAAATTGGATTTGAAAATCTCGACCAGTTATGACACTAGATTTGGAAATCCCGACCAGTTATAGAAACTGGATTTGAAAATCCCGACCAGTTATAGAAACTGAATTTGAAAATCCCGACCAGTTATAGAAACTGGATTTTAAAATCCCGACCAGTTGTAAAACTGAATTTTGAAAATCCCTACCAGTTACAAAAACAGGATTTGAAAATCCCGACTAGTTATAAAACTGGATTTGAAAATCCCGACCAGTTATAGAAACTGGATTTGAAAATCCTGATCAGTTATTACACTAGATTTGAAAATTTCGACCAATTATAAAACTCGATTTGAAAATCCCGACCAGTTATAGAAACTGGATTTGAAAATCCCGACTAGTTATAAAACTGGATTTGAAAATCCCTACTAGTTATAAAACTGGATTTAAAAATCCCGACCAGTTATAGAAACTTGATTTGAAAATCCCGACGAGTTATAAAACTGGATTTGAAAATCCCGACCAGTTATAGAAACTGGATTTGAAAATCCCGACCAGTTATGACACCAGATTTCAAAATCCCGACAAGTTATAGAAACTGGATTTGAAAATCCCGACCAGTTATAACACTGAATTTGAAAATCCCGACCGGTTATAAAAACTGGATATGAAAATCCCGACCAGTTATAAAACTGGATTTGAAAATCCCGACCAGTTATAGAAACTGGATTTGAAAATCCTGATCAGTTATAACACTGGATTTGAAAATCCCGACCAATTATAAAACTAGATTTGAAAATCCCGACCAGTTATAGAAAATGGATTTGAAAATCCCGACCAGTAATAAAACTGGATTTGAAAATCCCGACCAGTTATAAAACTGGATTTAAAAATCCCGACCAGTTATAGAAACTGGATTTCAAAATCTCGACCAGTTATAGAAACTGGATTTTAAAATCCCGACCAGTTATAGAAACTGGATTTGAAAATCCTGACCAATTATAGAAACTGGATTTGAAAATCCCGACCAGTTATAGAAACTAGATTTGAAAATCCCGACCAGTTATAAAACTGGATTTGAAAATCCCGACCAGTTATAGAAACTGGATTTGAAAATCCCGACCAGTTATAAAAACTGGATTTGAAAATCCCAACCAGTTATAGAAACATGATTTCAAAATCCCGACCAGTTATAGAAACTGGATTTGAAAATCATACCAGTTATAACACTGAATTTGAAAATCCCGACCAGTTATAAAACTGGATTTGAAATCCCGACCAGTTATAGAAACTGGATTTAAAAATCCTGACCAGTTATAGAAACTGAATTTGAAAATCCCGACCAGTTATAAAAACTGGATTTGAAAATCCCGACCAGTTATAAAACAGGATTTGAAAATCCCGACGAGTTATAGAAACTGAATTTGAAAATCCTGATCAGTTATAACACTGGATTTGAAAATCCCGACCAATTATAAAACTAGATTTGAAAATCCCGACCAGTTATAGAAAATGGATTTGAAAATCCCGACCAGTTATAAAACTGGATTTGAAAATCCCGACCAGTTATAAAAACTGGATTTGAAAATCCCGACCAGTTATAGAAACATGATTTCAAAATCCCGACCAGTTATACAAACTGGATTTGAAAATCCCGACCAGTTATAACACTGAATTTGAAAATCCCGACCAGTTATAAAAACTGGATTTGAAAATCCCGACCAGTTATAGAAACTGGATTTAAAAATCCTGACCAGTTATAGAAACTGAATTTGAAAATCCCGACCAGTTATAAAAACTGGATTTAAAAATCCCGACCAATTATAAAACTGGATTTGAAAATCCCGACGAGTTATAGAAACTGAATTTGAAAATCCCGACCAGTTATAACACTGAATTTGAAAATCCCGACCAGTTATAAAAACTGGATTTGAAAATCCCGACCAGTTATAGAAACTGGATTTGAAAATCCCGACCAGTTATAGAAACTGGATTTAAAAATTCCGACTAGTTATGATACTAGATTTGAAAATTCTGACCAGTTATAGATACTGGATTTGAAAATCCCGACCAGTTATAAAAACTGGAGTTGAAAATCCCGACTAGTTATAAAACTGGATTTGAAAATCCCGACCAGTTATAAAACTTGATTTAAAAATCCTGACCAGTTATAGAAACTGGATTTGAAAATCCCGACCAGTTATAAAACTGGATTTGAAAATTCCGACTAGTTATAGAAACTGGATTTGAAAATCCCGACCAATTAAGACACTAGATTTCAAAATCCCGACCAGTTATAGAAACTGGATTTGAAAATCCCGACCAGTTATAAAAACTGGATTTGAAAATCCCGACCAGTTATAGAAACTGGATTTTAAAATCCCGGCCAGTTATAGAAACTGGATTTTAAAATCCCGACCAGTTATAGAAATTGGATTTGAAAATCCTGACCAGTTATAGAAACTGGATTTAAAAATCCCGACCAGTTATAAAAACTAGATTTGAAAATCCCGACCAGTTATAGAAACTGGATTTGAAAAATCCCGACCAGTTATAGAAACTGGATTTGAAAATCCCGACCAGTTATAGAAACTAGATTTGAAAATCCCGACCAGTTATAAAACTGGATTTGAAAATCCCGACCAGTTATAGAAACTGGATTTGAAAATCCCGACCAGTTATAAAAACTGGATTTGAAAATCCCGACCAGTTATAAAAACTAGATTTGAAAATCCCGACCAGGTATAGAAACTGGATTTGAAAATCCCGACCAGTTATAGAAACTGGATTTGAAAATCCCGACCAGTTATAGATACTAGATTTGAAAATCCCGACCAGTTATAAAACTGGATTTGAAAATCCCGACCAGTTATAGAAACTGGATTTGAAAATCCCGACCAGTTATAAAAACTGGATTTGAAAATTCCGACCAGTTATAGAAACTGGATTTCAAAATCCCGACCAGTTATAGAAACTGAATTTGAAAATCCCGACCAGTTATAACACTGAATTTGAAAATCCCGACCAGTTATAAAAACTGGATTTGAAAATCCCGACCAGTTATAGAAACTGGATTTGAAAATCCTGACCAGTTATAGAAACTGAATTTGAAAATCCCGACCAGTTATAAAAACTGGATTTGAAAATTCGACCAGTTATAAAACTGGATTTGAAAATCCCGACCAGTTATAGAAACTGAATTTGAAAATCCTGATCAGTTATAACACTGGATTTGAAAATCCCAACCAATTATCAAAAACTAGATTTGAAAATCCCAACCAGTTATAGAAATTGGATTTGAAAATCCCGATCAGTTATAAAACTGGATTTGAAAATCCCGACTAGTTATAAAACTGGATTTAAAAATCCCGACCAGTTATAGAAACTGGATTTGAAAATCCCGACCAGTTATAAAACTGGATTTGAAAATCCCGACCAGTTATAAATCTGGATTTGAAAATCCCAACCAGTTATAAAACTAGATTTAAAAATCCCGACCAGTTATAGAAATTGGATTTGAAAATCCTTACCAGTTATAAAACTAGATTTGAAAATCCCGACCAGCTATAGAAACTGGATTTGAAAATCCCGACCAGTTATAAAACTGGATTTGAAAATTCCGACTAGTTATAGAAACTGGATTTGAAAATCCCGACCAATTAAGACACTAGATTTCAAAATCCCAACCAGTTATAGAAACTGGATTTGAAAATCCCGACCAGTTATAAAAACTGGATTTGAAAATCCCGACCAGTTATAGAAACTGGATTTTAAAATCCCGGCCAGTTATAGAAACTGGATTTTAAAATCCCGACCAGTTATAGAAATTGGATTTGAAACTCCTGACCAGTTATAGAAACTGGATTTAATAATCCCGACCAGTTATAAAAACTAGATTTGAAAATCCAGACCAGTTATAGAAACTGGATTTGAAAAATCCCGACCAGTTATAGAAACTGGATTTGAAAATCCCGACCAGATATAGAAACTAGATTTGAAAATCCCGACCAGTTATAAAACTGGATTTGAAATCCCGACCAGTTATAGAAACTGGATTTAAAAATTCCGACTAGTTATGATACTAGATTTGAAAATTCCGACCAGTTATAGATACTGGATTTGAAAATCCCGACCAGTTATAAAAACTGGAGTTGAAAATCCCGACTAGTTATAAAACTGGATTTGAAAATCCCGACCAGTTATAAAACTAGATTTCAAAATCCTGACCAGTTATAGAAACTGGATTTGAAAATCCCGACCAGTTATAAAAACTGGATTTGAAAATCCCGACCAGTTATAGAAACTGGATTTTAAAATCCCGGCCAGTTATAGAAACTGGATTTTAAAATCCCGACCAGTTATAGAAATTGGATTTGAAAATCCTGACCAGTTATAGAAACTGGATTTAAAAATCCCGATCAGTTATAAAAACTAGATTTAAAAATCCCGACCAGTTATAGAAACTGGATTTGAAAAATCCCGACCAGTTATAGAAACTGGATTTGAAAATCCCGACCAGTTATAGAAACTAGATTTGAAAATCCCGACCAGTTATAAAACTGGATTTGAAAATCCCGACCAGTTATAGAAACTGGATTTGAAAATCCCGACCAGTTATAAAAACTGGATTTGAAAATCCCGACCAGTTATAAAAACTAGATTTGAAAATCCCGACCAGTTATAGAAACTGGATTTGAAAATCCCGACCAGTTATAGAAACTGGATTTGAAAATCCCGACCAGTTATAGATACTAGATTTGAAAATCCCGACCAGTTATAAAACTGGATTTGAAAATCCCGACCAGTTATAAAAACTGGATTTGAAAATCCCGACCAGTTATAGAAACTGGATTTCAAAATCCCGACCAGTTATAGAAACTGAATTTGAAAATCCCGACCAGTTATAACACTGAATTTGAAAATCCCGACCAGTTATAAAAACTGGATTTGAAAATCCCGACCAGTTATAGAAACTGGATTTGAAAATCCTGACCAGTTATAGAAACTGAATTTGAAAATCCCGACCAGTTATAAAAACTGGATTTGAAAATTCGACCAGTTATAAAACTGGATTTGAAAATCCCGACCAGTTATAGAAACTGAATTTGAAAATCCTGATCAGTTATAACACTGGATTTGAAAATCCCAACCAATTATCAAAAACTAGATTTGAAAATCCCAACCAGTTATAGAAATTGGATTTGAAAATACCGATCAGTTATAAAACTGGATTTGAAAATCCCGACTAGTTATAAAACTGGATTTAAAAATCCCGACCAGTTATAGAAACTGGATTTGAAAATCCCGACCAGTTATAAAACTGGATTTGAAAATCCCGACCAGTTATAAATCTGGATTTGAAAATCCCAACCAGTTATAAAACTAGATTTAAAAATCCCGACCAGTTATAGAAATTGGATTTGAAAATCCTTACCAGTTATAAAACTAGATTTGAAAATCCCGACCAGCTATAGAAACTGGATTTGAAAATCCCGACCAGTTATAAAACTGGATTTGAAAATTCCGACTAGTTATAGAAACTGGATTTGGAAATCCCGACCAATTAAGACACTAGATTTCAAAATCCCGACCAGTTATAGAAACTGGATTTGAAAATCCCGACCAGTTATAAAAACTGGATTTGAAAATCTCGACCAGTTATAGAAACTGGATTTTAAAATCCCGGCCAGTTATAGAAACTGGATTTTAAAATCCCGACCAGTTATAGAAATTGGATTTGAAACTCCTGACCAGTTATAGAAACTGGATTTAAAAATCCCGACCAGTTATAAAAACTAGATTTGAAAATCCAGACCAGTTATAGAAACTGGATTTGAAAAATCCCGACCAGTTATAGAAACTGGATTTGAAAATCCCGACCAGTTATAGAAACTAGATTTGAAAATCCCGACCAGTTATAAAACTGGATTTGAAAATCCCGACCAGTTAAAGAAACTGGATTTGAAAATCCCGACCAGTTATAAAAACTGGATTTGAAAATCCCGACCAGTTATAAAAACTAGATTTGAAAATCCCGACCAGTTATAGAAACTGGATTTGAAAATCCCGACCAGTTATAGAAACTGGATTTGAAAATCCCGACCAGTTATAGATACTAGATTTGAAAATCCCGACCAGTTATAAAACTGGATTTGAAAATCCCGACCAGTTATAAAAACTGGATTTGAAAATCCCGACCAGTTATAGAAACTGGATTTCAAAATCCCGACCAGTTATAGAAACTGAATTTGAAAATCCCGACCAGTTATAACACTGAATTTGAAAATCCCGACCAGTTATAAAAACTGGATTTGAAAATCCCGACCAGTTATAGAAACTGGATTTGAAAATCCTGACCAGTTATAGAAACTGAATTTGAAAATCCCGACCAGTTATAAAAACTGGATTTGAAAATTCGACCAGTTATAAAACTGGATTTGAAAATCCCGACCAGTTATAGAAACTGAATTTGAAAATCCTGATCAGTTATAACACTGGATTTGAAAATCCCGACCAATTATCAAAAACTAGATTTGAAAATCCCAACCAGTTATAGAAACTGGATTTGAAAATCCCGACCAGTTATAAAAACTGGATTTGAAAATCCCGTCCACTTATAAAAACTGGATTTCAAAATCCCGACCAGTTATAGAAACTAAATTTGAAAATCCCGACTAGTTATAACACTGAATTTGAAAATCCCGACCAGTTATAAAAACTGGATTTGAAAATCCCGACCAGTTATAGAAACTGGATTTGAAAATCCCGACCAATTATAGAAACTGGATTTAAAAATTCCGACTAGTTACGATACTAGATTTGAAAATTCCGACCAGTTATAGATACTGGATTTGAAAATCCCGACCAGTTATAAAAACTGGAGTTGAAAATCCCGACTAGTTATAAAACTGGATTTGAAAATCCCGACCAGTTATTAAACTTGATTTAAAAATCCTGACCAGTTATAGAAACTGGATTTGAAAATCCCGACCAGTTATAAAACTGGATTTGAAAATTCCGACTAGTTATAGAAACTGGATTTGAAAATCCCGACCAATTATGACACTAGATTTCAAAATCCCGACCAGTTATAGAAACTGGATTTGAAAATCCCGACCAGTTATAAAAACTGGATTTGAAAATCCCGACCAGTTATAGAAACTGGAATTTAAAATCCCGACCAGTTATAGAAACTAGATTTTAAAATCCCGATCAGTTATAGAAATTGGATTTGAAAATATTGACCAGTTATAGAAACTGGATTTAAAAATCCCGACCAGTTATAAAAACTAGATTTGAAAATCCCGACCAGTTATAGAAACTGGATTTGAAAATCCCGACCAGTTATAGAAACTGGATTTGAAAATCCCGACCAGTTATAAAAACTAGATTTGAAAATCCCGACCAGTTATAAACTTGGATTTGAAAATCCCGACCAGTTATAGAAACTGGATTTGAAAATCCCGACCAGTTATAAAAACTGGATTTGAAAATCCCGACCAGTTATAAAAACTAGATTTGAAAATCCCGACCAGTTATAGAAACTGGATTTGAAAATCCCGACCAGTTATAGAAATTGGATTTGAAAATCCCGACCAGTTATAGAAACTAGATTTGAAAATCCCGACCAGTTATAAAACTGGATTTGAAAATCCAGACCAGTTATAGAAACTGGATTTGAAAATCCCGACCAGTTATAAAAACTGGATTTGAAAATCCCGACCAGTTATAGAAACTGGATTTCAAAATCCCGACCAGTTATAGAAACTGAATTTGAAAATCCCGACCAGTTATAACACTGAATTTGAAAATCCCGACCAGTTATAAAAACTGGATTTGAAAATCCCGACCAGTTATAGAAACTGGATTTGAAAATCCTGACCAGTTATAGAAACTGAATTTGAAAATCCCGACCAGTTATAAAAACTGGATTTGAAAATTCGACCAGTTATAAAACTGGATTTGAAAATCCCGACCAGTTATAGAAACTGAATTTGAAAATCCTGATCAGTTATAACACTGGATTTGAAAATCCTGACCAATTATCAAAAACTAGATTTGAAAATCCCGACCAGTTATAGAAATTGGATTTGAAAATCCTGATCAGTTATAAAACTGGATTTGAAAATCCCGACTAGTTATAAAACTGGATTTAAAAATCCCGACCAGTTATAGAAACTGGATTTGAAAATCCCGACCAGTTATAAAACTGGATTTGAAAATCCCGACCAGTTATAAATCTGGATTTGAAAATCCCAACCAGTTATAAAACTAGATTTAAAAATCCCGACCAGTTATAGAAATTGGATTTGAAAATCCTTACCAGTTATAAAACTAGATTTGAAAATCCCGACCAGTTATAGAAACTGGATTTGAAAATCTTGACTAGTTATAAAATTGGATTTGAAAATCCCGACCAGTTATAGAAATTGGATTTGAAAATCTCGACCAGTTATGACACAAGATTTGGAAATCCCGACCAGTTATAGAAACTGGATTTGAAAATCCCGACCAGTTATAGAAACTGGATTTGAAAATCCTGACCAGTTATAGAAACTGGATTTGAAAATCCTGACCAGTTATAGAAACTGGATTTTAAAATCCCGACCAGTTGTAAAACTGAATTTTGAAAATCCCGACCAGTTACAAAAACAGGATTTGAAAATCCCGACTAGTTATAAAACTGGATTTGAAAATCCCGACCAGTTATAGAAACTGGATTTGAAAATCCTGATCAGTTATTACACTAGATTTGAAAATTTCGACCAATTATAAAACTCGATTTGAAAATCCCGACCAGTTATAGAAACTGGATTTGAAAATCCCGACTAGTTATAAAACTGGATTTGAAAATCCCTACTAGTTATAAAACTGGATTTAAAAATCCCGACCAGTTATAGAAATTGGATTTGAAAATCCTTACCAGTTATAAAACTAGATTTGAAAATCCCGACCAGCTATAGAAACTGGATTTGAAAATCCCGACCAGTTATAAAACTGGATTTGAAAATTCTGACTAGTTATAGAAACTAGATTTGAAAATCCCGACCAATTAAGACACTAGATTTCAAAATCCCGACCAGTTATAGAAACTGGATTTGAAAATCCCGACCAGTTATAAAAACTGGATTTGAAAATCCCGACCAGTTATAGAAACTGGATTTTAAAATCCCGGCCAGTTATAGAAACTGGATTTTAAAATCCCGACCAGTTATAGAAATTGGATTTGAAACTCCTGACCAGTTATAGAAACTGGATTTAAAAATCCCGACCAGTTATAAAAACTAGATTTGAAAATCCAGACCAGTTATAGAAACTGGATTTGAAAAATCTCGACCAGTTATAGAAACTGGATTTGAAAATCCCGACCAGTTATAGAAACTAGATTTGAAAATCCCGACCAGTTATAAAACTGGATTTGAAAATCCCGACCAGTTAAAGAAACTGGATTTGAAAATCCCGACCAGTTATAAAAACTGGATTTGAAAATCCCGACCAGTTATAGAAACTAGATTTGAAAATCCCGACCAGTTATAAAACTGGATTTGAAAATCCCGACCAGTTAAAGAAACTGGATTTGAAAATCCCGACCAGTTATAAAAACTGGATTTGAAAATCCCGACCAGTTATAAAAACTAGATTTGAAAATCCCGACCAGTTATAGAAACTGGATTTGAAAATCCCGACCAGTTATAGAAACTGGATTTGAAAATCCCGACCAGTTATAGATACTAGATTTGAAAATCCCGACCAGTTATAAAACTGGATTTGAAAATCCCGACCAGTTATAAAAACTGGATTTGAAAATCCCGACCAGTTATAGAAACTGGATTTCAAAATCCCGACCAGTTATAGAAACTGAATTTGAAAATCCCGACCAGTTATAACACTGAATTTGAAAATCCCGACCAGTTATAAAAACTGGATTTGAAAATCCCGACCAGTTATAGAAACTGGATTTGAAAATCCTGACCAGTTATAGAAACTGAATTTGAAAATCCCGACCAGTTATAAAAACTGGATTTGAAAATTCGACCAGTTATAAAACTGGATTTGAAAATCCCGACCAGTTATAGAAACTGAATTTGAAAATCCTGATCAGTTATAACACTGGATTTGAAAATCCCGACCAATTATCAAAAACTAGATTTGAAAATCCCAACCAGTTATAGAAACTGGATTTGAAAATCCCGACCAGTTATAAAAACTGGATTTGAAAATCCCGTCCAGTTATAGAAACTGGATGTCAAAATCCCGACCAGTTATAGAAACTGAATTTGAAAATCCCGACTAGTTATAACACTGAATTTGAAAATCCCGACCAGTTATAAAAACTGGATTTGAAAATCCCGACCAGTTATAGAAACTGGATTTGAAAATCCCGACCAATTATAGAAACTGGATTTAAAAATTCCGACTAGTTATGATACTAGATTTGAAAATTCCGACCAGTTATAGATACTGGATTTGAAAATCCCGACCAGTTATAAAAACTGGAGTTGAAAATCCCGACTAGTTATAAAACTGGATTTGAAAATCCCGACCAGTTATTAAACTTGATTTAAAAATCCTGACCAGTTATAGAAACTGGATTTGAAAATCCCGACCAGTTATAAAACTGGATTTGAAAATTCCGACTAGTTATAGAAACTGGATTTGAAAATCCCGACCAATTATGACACTAGATTTCAAAATCCCGACCAGTTATAGAAACTGGATTTGAAAATCCCGACCAGTTATAAAAACTGGATTTGAAAATCCCGACCAGTTATAGAAACTGGATTTTAAAATCCCGACCAGTTATAGAAACTGGATTTTAAAATCCCGACCAGTTATAGAAATTGGATTTGAAAATATTGACCAGTTATAGAAACTGGATTTAAAAATCCCGACCAGTTATAAAAACTAGATTTGAAAATCCCGACCAGTTATAGAAACTGGATTTGAAAATCCCGACCAGTTATAGAAACTGGATTTGAAAATCCCGACCAGTTATAGAAACTAGATTTGAAAATCCCGACCAGTTATAAAACTGGATTTGAAAATCCCGACCAGTTATAGAAACTGGATTTGAAAATCCCGACCAGTTATAAAAACTGGATTTGAAAATCCCGACCAGTTATAAAAACTAGATTTGAAAATCCCGACCAGTTATAGAAACTGGATTTGAAAATCCCGACCAGTTATAGAAATTGGATTTGAAAATCCCGACCAGTTATAGAAACTAGATTTGAAAATCCCGACCAGTTATAAAACTGGATTTGAAAATCCCGACCAGTTATAGAAACTGGATTTGAAAATCCCGACCAGTTATAAAAACTGGATTTGAAAATCCCGACCAGTTATAGAAACTGGATTTCAAAATCCCGACCAGTTATAGAAACTGAATTTGAAAATCCCGACCAGTTATAACACTGAATTTGAAAATCCCGACCAGTTATAAAAACTGGATTTGAAAATCCCGACCAGTTATAGAAACTGGATTTGAAAATCCTGACCAGTTATAGAAACTGAATTTGAAAATCCCGACCAGTTATAAAAACTGGATTTGAAAATTCGACCAGTTATAAAACTGGATTTGAAAATCCCGACCAGTTATAGAAACTGAATTTGAAAATCCTGATCAGTTATAACACTGGATTTAAAAATCCTGACCAATTATCAAAAACTAGATTTGAAAATCCCGACCAGTTATAGAAATTGGATTTGAAAATCCCGATCAGTTATAAAACTGGATTTGAAAATCCCGACTAGTTATAAAACTGGATTTAAAAATCCCGACCAGTTATAGAAACTGGATTTGCAAATCCCGACCAGTTATAAAACTGGATTTGCAAATCCCGACCAGTTATAAATCTGGATTTGAAAATCCCGACCAGTTATAAAACTGGATTTGAAAATTCCGACTAGTTATAGAAACTGGATTTGAAAATCCCGACCAATTATGACACTAGATTTCAAAATCCCGACCAGTTATAGAAACTGGATTTGAAAATCCCGACCAGTTATAAAAACTGGATTTGAAAATCCCGACCAGTTATAGAAACTGGAATTTAAAATCCCGACCAGTTATAGAAACTAGATTTTAAAATCCCGATCAGTTATAGAAATTGGATTTGAAAATATTGACCAGTTATAGAAACTGGATTTAAAAATCCCGACCAGTTATAAAAACTAGATTTGAAAATCCCGACCAGTTATAGAAACTGGATTTGAAAATCCCGACCAGTTATAGAAACTGGATTTGAAAATCCCGACCAGTTATAAAAACTAGATTTGAAAATCCCGACCAGTTATAAACTTGGATTTGAAAATCCCGACCAGTTATAGAAACTGGATTTGAAAATCCCGACCAGTTATAAAAACTGGATTTGAAAATCCCGACCAGTTATAAAAACTAGATTTGAAAATCCCGACCAGTTATAGAAACTGGATTTGAAAATCCCGACCAGTTATAGAAATTGGATTTGAAAATCCCGACCAGTTATAGAAACTAGATTTGAAAATCCCGACCAGTTATAAAACTGGATTTGAAAATCCCGACCAGTTATAGAAACTGGATTTGAAAATCCCGACCAGTTATAAAAACTGGATTTGAAAATCCCGACCAGTTATAGAAACTGGATTTCAAAATCCCGACCAGTTATAGAAACTGAATTTGAAAATCCCGACCAGTTATAACACTGAATTTGAAAATCCCGACCAGTTATAAAAACTGGATTTGAAAATCCCGACCAGTTATAGAAACTGGATTTGAAAATCCTGACCAGTTATAGAAACTGAATTTGAAAATCCCGACCAGTTATAAAAACTGGATTTGAAAATTCGACCAGTTATAAAACTGGATTTGAAAATCCCGACCAGTTATAGAAACTGAATTTGAAAATCCTGATCAGTTATAACACTGGATTTGAAAATCCTGACCAATTATCAAAAACTAGATTTGAAAATCCCGACCAGTTATAGAAATTGGATTTGAAAATCCTGATCAGTTATAAAACTGGATTTGAAAATCCCGACTAGTTATAAAACTGGATTTAAAAATCCCGACCAGTTATAGAAACTGGATTTGAAAATCCCGACCAGTTATAAAACTGGATTTGCAAATCCCGACCAGTTATAAATCTGGATTTGAAAATCCCAACCAGTTATAAAACTAGATTTAAAAATCCCGACCAGTTATAGAAATTGGATTTGAAAATCCTTACCAGTTATAAAACTAGATTTGAAAATCCCGACCAGTTATAGAAACTGGATTTGAAAATCTTGACTAGTTATAAAATTGGATTTGAAAATCCCGACCAGTTATAGAAATTGGATTTGAAAATCTCGACCAGTTATGACACTAGATTTGGAAATCCCGACCAGTTATAGAAACTGGATTTGAAAATCCCGACCAGTTATAGAAACTGGATTTGAAAATCCTGACCAGTTATAGAAACTGGATTTGAAAATCCTGACCAGTTATAGAAACTGGATTTTAAAATCCCGACCAGTTGTAAAACTGAATTTTGAAAATCCCGACCAGTTACAAAAACAGGATTTGAAAATCCCGACTAGTTATAAAACTGGATTTGAAAATCCCGACCAGTTATAGAAACTGGATTTGAAAATCCTGATCAGTTATTACACTAGATTTGAAAATTTCGACCAATTATAAAACTCGATTTGAAAATCCCGACCAGTTATAGAAACTGGATTTGAAAATCCCGACTAGTTATAAAACTGGATTTGAAAATCCCTACTAGTTATAAAACTGGATTTAAAAATCCCGACCAGTTATAGAAATTGGATTTGAAAATCCTTACCAGTTATAAAACTAGATTTGAAAATCCCGACCAGCTATAGAAACTGGATTTGAAAATCCCGACCAGTTATAAAACTGGATTTGAAAATTCTGACTAGTTATAGAAACTAGATTTGAAAATCCCGACCAATTAAGACACTAGATTTCAAAATCCCGACCAGTTATAGAAACTGGATTTGAAAATCCCGACCAGTTATAAAAACTGGATTTGAAAATCCCGACCAGTTATAGAAACTGGATTTTAAAATCCCGGCCATGTATAGAAACTGGATTTTAAAATCCCGACCAGTTATAGAAATTGGATTTGAAACTCCTGACTAGTTATAGAAACTGGATTTAAAAATCCCGACCAGTTATAAAAACTAGATTTGAAAATCCAGACCAGTTATAGAAACTGGATTTGAAAAATCCCGACCAGTTATAGAAACTGGATTTGAAAATCCCGACCAGTTATAGAAACTAGATTTGAAAATCCCGACCAGTTATAAAACTGGATTTGAAAATCCCGACCAGTTAAAGAAACTGGATTTGAAAATCCCGACCAGTTATAAAAACTGGATTTGAAAATCCCGACCAGTTATAAAAACTAGATTTGAAAATCCCGACCAGTTATAGAAACTGGATTTGAAAATCCCGACCAGTTATAGAAACTGGATTTGAAAATCCCGACCAGTTATAGATACTAGATTTGAAAATCCCGACCAGTTATAAAACTGGATTTGAAAATCCCGACCAGTTATAAAAACTGGATTTGAAAATCCCGACCAGTTATAGAAACTGGATTTCAAAATCCCGACCAGTTATAGAAACTGAATTTGAAAATCCCGACCAGTTATAACACTGAATTTGAAAATCCCGACCAGTTATAAAAACTGGATTTGAAAATCCCGACCAGTTATAGAAACTGGATTTGAAAATCCTGACCAGTTATAGAAACTGAATTTGAAAATCCCGACCAGTTATAAAAACTGGATTTGAAAATTCGACCAGTTATAAAACTGGATTTGAAAATCCCGACCAGTTATAGAAACTGAATTTGAAAATCCTGATCAGTTATAACACTGGATTTGAAAATCCCGACCAATTATCAAAAACTAGATTTGAAAATCCCAACCAGTTATAGAAACTGGATTTGAAAATCCCGACCAGTTATAAAAACTGGATTTGAAAATCCCGTCCAGTTATAGAAACTGGATGTCAAAATCCCGACCAGTTATAGAAACTGAATTTGAAAATCCCGACTAGTTATAACACTGAATTTGAAAATCCCGACCAGTTATAAAAACTGGATTTGAAAATCCCGACCAGTTATAGAAACTGGATTTGAAAATCCCGACCAATTATAGAAACTGGATTTAAAAATTCCAACTAGTTATGATACTAGATTTGAAAATTCCGACCAGTTATAGATACTGGATTTGAAAATCCCGACCAGTTATAAAAACTGGAGTTGAAAATCCCGACTAGTTATAAAACTGGATTTGAAAATCCCGACCAGTTATTAAACTTGATTTAAAAATCCTGACCAGTTATAGAAACTGGATTTGAAAATCCCGACCAGTTATAAAACTGGATTTGAAAATTCCGACTAGTTATAGAAACTGGATTTGAAAATCCCGACCAATTATGACACTAGATTTCAAAATCCCGACCAGTTATAGAAACTGGATTTGAAAATCCCGACCAGTTATAAAAACTGGATTTGAAAATCCCGACCAGTTATAGAAACTGGATTTTAAAATCCCGACCAGTTATAGAAACTGGATTTTAAAATCCCGACCAGTTATAGAAATTGGATTTGAAAATATTGACCAGTTATAGAAACTGGATTTAAAAATCCCGACCAGTTATAAAAACTAGATTTGAAAATCCCGACCAGTTATAGAAACTGGATTTGAAAATCCCGACCAGTTATAGAAACTGGATTTGAAAATCCCGACCAGTTATAGAAACTAGATTTGAAAATCCCGACCAGTTATAAAACTGGATTTGAAAATCCCGACCAGTTATAGAAACTGGATTTGAAAATCCCGACCAGTTATAAAAACTGGATTTGAAAATCCCGACCAGTTATAAAAACTAGATTTGAAAATCCCGACCAGTTATAGAAACTGGATTTGAAAATCCCGACCAGTTATAGAAATTGGATTTGAAAATCCCGACCAGTTATAGAAACTAGATTTGAAAATCCCGACCAGTTATAAAACTGGATTTGAAAATCCCGACCAGTTATAGAAACTGGATTTGAAAATCCCGACCAGTTATAAAAACTGGATTTGAAAATCCCGACCAGTTATAGAAACTGGATTTCAAAATCCCGACCAGTTATAGAAACTGAATTTGAAAATCCCGACCAGTTATAACACTGAATTTGAAAATCCCGACCAGTTATAAAAACTGGATTTGAAAATCCCGACCAGTTATAGAAACTGGATTTGAAAATCCTGACCAGTTATAGAAACTGAATTTGAAAATCCCGACCAGTTATAAAAACTGGATTTGAAAATTCGACCAGTTATAAAACTGGATTTGAAAATCCCGACCAGTTATAGAAACTGAATTTGAAAATCCTGATCAGTTATAACACTGGATTTAAAAATCCTGACCAATTATCAAAAACTAGATTTGAAAATCCCGACCAGTTATAGAAATTGGATTTGAAAATCCCGATCAGTTATAAAACTGGATTTGAAAATCCCGACTAGTTATAAAACTGGATTTAAAAATCCCGACCAGTTATAGAAACTGGATTTGAAAATCCCGACCAGTTATAAAACTGGATTTGCAAATCCCGACCAGTTATAAATCTGGATTTGAAAATCCCAACCAGTTATAAAACTAGATTTAAAAATCCCGACCAGTTATAGAAATTGGATTTGAAAATCCTTACCAGTTATAAAACTAGATTTGAAAATCCCGACCAGTTATAGAAACTGGATTTGAAAATCTTGACTAGTTATAAAACTGGATTTGAAAATCCCGACCAGTTATAGAAATTGGATTTGAAAATCTCGACCAGTTATGACACTAGATTTGGAAATCCCGACCAGTTATAGAAACTGGATTTGAAAATCCCGACCAGTTATAGAAACTGGATTTGAAAATCCCGACCAGTTATAGAAACTGGATTTGAAAATCCCGACCAGTTATAGAAACTGGATTTTAAAATCCCGACCAGTTGTAAAACTCAATTTTGAAAATCCCGACCAGTTACAAAAACAGGATTTGAAAATCCCGACTAGTTATAAAACTGGATTTGAAAATCCCGACCAGTTATAGAAACTGGATTTGAAAATCCTGATCAGTTATTACACTAGATTTGAAAATTTCGACCAATTATAAAACTCGATTTGAAAATCCCGACCAGTTATAGAAACTGGATTTGAAAATCCCGACTAGTTATAAAACTGGATTTGAAAATCCCTACTAGTTATAAAACTGGATTTAAAAATCCCGACCAGTTATAGAAACTTGATTTGAAAATCCCGACGAGTTATAAAACTGGATTTGAAAATCCCGACCAGTTATAGAAACTGGATTTGAAAATCCCGACCAGTTATGACACCAGATTTCAAAATCCCGACAAGTTATAGAAACTGGATTTGAAAATCCCGACCAGTTATAGAAACATGATTTCAAAATCCCGACCAGTTATAGAAACTGGATTTGAAAATCATACCAGTTATAACACTGAATTTGAAAATCCCGACCAGTTATAAAAACTGGATTTGAAAATCCCGACCAGTTATAGAAACTGGATTTAAAAATCCTGACCAGTTATAGAAACTGAATTTGAAAATCCCGACCAGTTATAAAAACTGGATTTGAAAATCCCGATCAGTTATAAAACAGGATTTGAAAATCCCGACGAGTTATAGAAACTGAATTTGAAAATCCTGATCAGTTATAACACTGGATTTGAAAATCCCGACCAATTATAAAACTAGATTTGAAAATCCCGACCAGTTATAGAAAATGGATTTGAAAATCCCGACCAGTTATAGAAAATGGATTTGAAAATCCCGACCAGTTATAAAACTGGATTTGAAAATCCCGACCAGTTATAAAAACTGGATTTGAAAATCCCGACCAGTTATAGAAATTGGATTTGAAAATCCCGACCAGTTATAGAAACTAGATTTGAAAATCCCGACCAGTTATAAAACTGGATTTGAAAATCCCGACCAGTTATAGAAACTGGATTTGAAAATCCCGACCAGTTATAAAAACTGGATTTGAAAATCCCGACCAGTTATAGAAACTGGATTTCAAAATCCCGACCAGTTATAGAAACTGAATTTGAAAATCCCGACCAGTTATAACACTGAATTTGAAAATCCCGACCAGTTATAAAAACTGGATTTGAAAATCCCGACCAGTTATAGAAACTGGATTTGAAAATCCTGACCAGTTATAGAAACTGAATTTGAAAATCCCGACCAGTTATAAAAACTGGATTTGAAAATTCGACCAGTTATAAAACTGGATTTGAAAATCCCGACCAGTTATAGAAACTGAATTTGAAAATCCTGATCAGTTATAACACTGGATTTGAAAATCCTGACCAATTATCAAAAACTAGATTTGAAAATCCCGACCAGTTATAGAAATTGGATTTGAAAATCCTGATCAGTTATAAAACTGGATTTGAAAATCCCGACTAGTTATAAAACTGGATTTAAAAATCCCGACCAGTTATAGAAACTGGATTTGAAAATCCCAACCAGTTATAAAACTGGATTTGCAAATCCCGACCAGTTATAAATCTGGATTTGAAAATCCCAACCAGTTATAAAACTAGATTTAAAAATCCCGACCAGTTATAGAAATTGGATTTGAAAATCCTTACCAGTTATAAAACTAGATTTGAAAATCCCGACCAGTTATAGAAACTGGATTTGAAAATCTTGACTAGTTATAAAATTGGATTTGAAAATCCCGACCAGTTATAGAAATTGGATTTGAAAATCTCGACCAGTTATGACACTAGATTTGGAAATCCCGACCAGTTATAGAAACTGGATTTGAAAATCCCGACCAGTTATAGAAACTGGATTTGAAAATCCTGACCAGTTATAGAAACTGGATTTGAAAATCCTGACCAGTTATAGAAACTGGATTTTAAAATCCCGACCAGTTGTAAAACTGAATTTTGAAAATCCCGACCAGTTACAAAAACAGGATTTGAAAATCCCGACTAGTTATAAAACTGGATTTGAAAATCCCGACCAGTTATAGAAACTGGATTTGAAAATCCTGATCAGTTATTACACTAGATTTGAAAATTTCGACCAATTATAAAACTCGATTTGAAAATCCCGACCAGTTATAGAAACTGGATTTGAAAATCCCGACTAGTTATAAAACTGGATTTGAAAATCCCTACTAGTTATAAAACTGGATTTAAAAATCCCGACCAGTTATAGAAATTGGATTTGAAAATCCTTACCAGTTATAAAACTAGATTTGAAAATCCCGACCAGCTATAGAAACTGGATTTGAAAATCCCGACCAGTTATAAAACTGGATTTGAAAATTCTGACTAGTTATAGAAACTAGATTTGAAAATCCCGACCAATTAAGACACTAGATTTCAAAATCCCGACCAGTTATAGAAACTGGATTTGAAAATCCCGACCAGTTATAAAAACTGGATTTGAAAATCCCGACCAGTTATAGAAACTGGATTTTAAAATCCCGGCCATGTATAGAAACTGGATTTTAAAATCCCGACCAGTTATAGAAATTGGATTTGAAACTCCTGACTAGTTATAGAAACTGGATTTAAAAATCCCGACCAGTTATAAAAACTAGATTTGAAAATCCAGACCAGTTATAGAAACTGGATTTGAAAAATCCCGACCAGTTATAGAAACTGGATTTGAAAATCCCGACCAGTTATAGAAACTAGATTTGAAAATCCCGACCAGTTATAAAACTGGATTTGAAAATCCCGACCAGTTAAAGAAACTGGATTTGAAAATCCCGACCAGTTATAAAAACTGGATTTGAAAATCCCGACCAGTTATAAAAACTAGATTTGAAAATCCCGACCAGTTATAGAAACTGGATTTGAAAATCCCGACCAGTTATAGAAACTGGATTTGAAAATCCCGACCAGTTATAGATACTAGATTTGAAAATCCCGACCAGTTATAAAACTGGATTTGAAAATCCCGACCAGTTATAAAAACTGGATTTGAAAATCCCGACCAGTTATAGAAACTGGATTTCAAAATCCCGACCAGTTATAGAAACTGAATTTGAAAATCCCGACCAGTTATAACACTGAATTTGAAAATCCCGACCAGTTATAAAAACTGGATTTGAAAATCCCGACCAGTTATAGAAACTGGATTTGAAAATCCTGACCAGTTATAGAAACTGAATTTGAAAATCCCGACCAGTTATAAAAACTGGATTTGAAAATTCGACCAGTTATAAAACTGGATTTGAAAATCCCGACCAGTTATAGAAACTGAATTTGAAAATCCTGATCAGTTATAACACTGGATTTGAAAATCCCGACCAATTATCAAAAACTAGATTTGAAAATCCCAACCAGTTATAGAAACTGGATTTGAAAATCCCGACCAGTTATAAAAACTGGATTTGAAAATCCCGTCCAGTTATAGAAACTGGATGTCAAAATCCCGACCAGTTATAGAAACTGAATTTGAAAATACCGACTAGTTATAACACTGAATTTGAAAATCCCGACCAGTTATAAAAACTGGATTTGAAAATCCCGACCAGTTATAGAAACTGGATTTGAAAATCCCGACCAATTATAGAAACTGGATTTAAAAATTCCGACTAGTTATGATACTAGATTTGAAAATTCCGACCAGTTATAGATACTGGATTTGAAAATCCCGACCAGTTATAAAAACTGGAGTTGAAAATCCCGACTAGTTATAAAACTGGATTTGAAAATCCCGACCAGTTATTAAACTTGATTTAAAAATCCTGACCAGTTATAGAAACTGGATTTGAAAATCCCGACCAGTTATAAAACTGGATTTGAAAATTCCGACTAGTTATAGAAACTGGATTTGAAAATCCCGACCAATTATGACACTAGATTTCAAAATCCCGACCAGTTATAGAAACTGGATTTGAAAATCCCGACCAGTTATAAAAACTGGATTTGAAAATCCCGACCAGTTATAGAAACTGGATTTTAAAATCCCGACCAGTTATAGAAACTGGATTTTAAAATCCCGACCAGTTATAGAAATTGGATTTGAAAATATTGACCAGTTATAGAAACTGGATTTAAAAATCCCGACCAGTTATAAAAACTAGATTTGAAAATCCCGACCAGTTATAGAAACTGGATTTGAAAATCCCGACCAGTTATAGAAACTGGATTTGAAAATCCCGACCAGTTATAGAAACTAGATTTGAAAATCCCGACCAGTTATAAAACTGGATTTGAAAATCCCGACCAGTTATAGAAACTGGATTTGAAAATCCCGACCAGTTATAAAAACTGGATTTGAAAATCCCGACCAGTTATAAAAACTAGATTTGAAAATCCCGACCAGTTATAGAAACTGGATTTGAAAATCCCGACCAGTTATAGAAATTGGATTTGAAAATCCCGACCAGTTATAGAAACTAGATTTGAAAATCCCGACCAGTTATAAAACTGGATTTGAAAATCCCGACCAGTTATAGAAACTGGATTTGAAAATCCCGACCAGTTATAAAAACTGGATTTGAAAATCCCGACCAGTTATAGAAACTGGATTTCAAAATCCCGACCAGTTATAGAAACTGAATTTGAAAATCCCGACCAGTTATAACACTGAATTTGAAAATCCCGACCAGTTATAAAAACTGGATTTGAAAATCCCGACCAGTTATAGAAACTGGATTTGAAAATCCTGACCAGTTATAGAAACTGAATTTGAAAATCCCGACCAGTTATAAAAACTGGATTTGAAAATTCGACCAGTTATAAAACTGGATTTGAAAATCCCGACCAGTTATAGAAACTGAATTTGAAAATCCTGATCAGTTATAACACTGGATTTAAAAATCCTGACCAATTATCAAAAACTAGATTTGAAAATCCCGACCAGTTATAGAAATTGGATTTGAAAATCCCGATCAGTTATAAAACTGGATTTGAAAATCCCGACTAGTTATAAAACTGGATTTAAAAATCCCGACCAGTTATAGAAACTGGATTTGAAAATCCCGACCAGTTATAAAACTGGATTTGCAAATCCCGACCAGTTATAAATCTGGATTTGAAAATCCCAACCAGTTATAAAACTAGATTTAAAAATCCCGACCAGTTATAGAAATTGGATTTGAAAATCCTTACCAGTTATAAAACTAGATTTGAAAATCCCGACCAGTTATAGAAACTGGATTTGAAAATCTTGACTAGTTATAAAACTGGATTTGAAAATCCCGACCAGTTATAGAAATTGGATTTGAAAATCTCGACCAGTTATGACACTAGATTTGGAAATCCCGACCAGTTATAGAAACTGGATTTGAAAATCCCGACCAGTTATAGAAACTGGATTTGAAAATCCCGACCAGTTATAGAAACTGGATTTGAAAATCCCGACCAGTTATAGAAACTGGATTTTAAAATCCCGACCAGTTGTAAAACTCAATTTTGAAAATCCCGACCAGTTACAAAAACAGGATTTGAAAATCCCGACTAGTTATAAAACTGGATTTGAAAATCCCGACCAGTTATAGAAACTGGATTTGAAAATCCTGATCAGTTATTACACTAGATTTGAAAATTTCGACCAATTATAAAACTCGATTTGAAAATCCCGACCAGTTATAGAAACTGGATTTGAAAATCCCGACTAGTTATAAAACTGGATTTGAAAATCCCTACTAGTTATAAAACTGGATTTAAAAATCCCGACCAGTTATAGAAACTTGATTTGAAAATCCCGACGAGTTATAAAACTGGATTTGAAAATCCCGACCAGTTATAGAAACTGGATTTGAAAATCCCGACCAGTTATGACACCAGATTTCAAAATCCCGACAAGTTATAGAAACTGGATTTGAAAATCCCGACCAGTTATAGAAACATGATTTCAAAATCCCGACCAGTTATAGAAACTGGATTTGAAAATCATACCAGTTATAACACTGAATTTGAAAATCCCGACCAGTTATAAAAACTGGATTTGAAAATCCCGACCAGTTATAGAAACTGGATTTAAAAATCCTGACCAGTTATAGAAACTGAATTTGAAAATCCCGACCAGTTATAAAAACTGGATTTGAAAATCCCGATCAGTTATAAAACAGGATTTGAAAATCCCGACGAGTTATAGAAACTGAATTTGAAAATCCTGATCAGTTATAACACTGGATTTGAAAATCCCGACCAATTATAAAACTAGATTTGAAAATCCCGACCAGTTATAGAAAATGGATTTGAAAATCCCGACCAGTTATAGAAAATGGATTTGAAAATCCCGACCAGTTATAAAACTGGATTTGAAAATCCCGACCAGTTATAAAAACTGGATTTGAAAATCCCGACCAGTTATAGAAACATGATTTCAAAATCCCGACCAGTTATACAAACTGGATTTGAAAATCCCGACCAGTTATAACACTGAATTTGAAAATCCCGACCAGTTATAAAAACTGGATTTGAAAATCCCTACCAGTTATAGAAACTGGATTTAAAAATCCTGACCAGTTATAGAAACTGAATTTGAAAATCCCGACCAGTTATAAAAACTGGATTTGAAAATCCCGACCAGTTATAAAACTGGATTTGAAAATCCCGACGAGTTATAGAAACTGAATTTGAAAATCCCGACCAGTTATAACACTGAATTTGAAAATCCCGACCAGTTATAAAAACTGGATTTGAAAATCCCGACCAGTTATAGAAACTGGATTTGAAAATCCCGACCAGTTATAGAAACTGGATTTAAAAATTCCGACTAGTTATGATACTAGATTTGAAAATTCCGACCAGTTATAGATACTGGATTTGAAAATCCCGACCAGTTATAAAAACTGGAGTTGAAAATCCCGACTAGTTATAAAACTGGATTTGAAAATCCCGACCAGTTATAAAACTTGATTTAAAAATCCTGACCAGTTATAGAAACTGGATTTGAAAATCCCGACCAGTTATAAAACTGGATTTGAAAATTCCGACTAGTTATAGAAACTGGATTTGAAAATCCCGACCAATTAAGACACTAGATTTCAAAATCCCGACCAGTTATAGAAACTGGATTTGAAAATCCCGACCAGTTATAAAAACTGGATTTGAAAATCCCGACCAGTTATAGAAACTGGATTTTAAAATCCCGGCCAGTTATAGAAACTGGATTTTAAAATCCCGACCAGTTATAGAAATTGGATTTGAAAATCCTGACCAGTTATAGAAACTGGATTTAAAAATCCCGACCAGTTATAAAAACTAGATTTAAAAATCCCGACCAGTTATAGAAACTGGATTTGAAAAATCCCGACCAGTTACTGAAACTGGATTTGAAAATCCCGACCAGTTATAGAAACTAGATTTGAAAATCCCGACCAGTTATAAAACTGGATTTGAAAATCCCGACCAGTTATAGAAACTGGATTTGAAAATCCCGACCAGTTATAAAAACTGGATTTGAAAATCCCGACCAGTTATAAAAACTAGATTTGAAAATCCTGACCAGTTATAGAAACTGGATTTGAAAATCCCGACCAGTTATAGAAACTAGATTTGAAAATCCCGACCAGTTATAGATACTAGATTTGAAAATCCCGACCAGTTATAAAACTGGATTTGAAAATCCCGACCAGTTATAGAAATTGGATTTGAAAATCCCGACCAGTTATAAAAACTGGATTTGAAAATTCCGACCAGTTATAGAAACTGGATTTCAAAATCCCGACCAGTTATAGAAACTGAATTTGAAAATCCCGACCAGTTATAGATACTAGATTTGAAAATCCCGACCAGTTATAAAACTGGATTTGAAAATCCCGACCAGTTATAAAACTAGATTTGAAAATCCCGACCAGTTATAGAAACTGGATTTGAAAAATCCCGACGAGTTATAGAAACTGGATTTGAAAATCCCAACCAGTTATAGAAACTAGATTTGAAAATCCCGACCAGTTATAAAACTGGATTTGAAAATCCCGACCAGTTACAGAAACTGGATTTGAAAATCCCGACCAGTTATAAAAACTGGATTTGAAAATTCCGACCAGTTATAAAAACTAGATTTGAAAATCCCGACCAGTTATAGAAACTGGATTTGAAAATCCCGACCAGTTATAAAAACTGGATTTGAAAATCCCGACCAGTTATAAAACTGGATTTGAAAATCCCGACGAGTTATAGAAACTGAATTTGAAAATCCTGATCAGTTATAACACTGGATTTGAAAATCCCGACCAATTATCAAAAACTAGATTTGAAAATCCCGACCAGTTATAGAAATTGGATTTGAAAATCCCGATCAGTTATAAAACTGGATTTGAAAATCCCGACTAGTTATAAAACTGGATTTAAAAATCCCGACCAGTTATAGAAACTGGATTTTAAAATCCCGACCAGTTATAAAACTGGATTTGAAAATCCCGACCAGTTACAAATCTGGATTTGAAAATCCCAACCAGTTATAAAACTAGATTTAAAAATCCCGACCAGTTATAGAAATTGGATTTGAAAATCCTTACCAGTTATAAAACTAGATTTGAAAATCCCGACCAGTTATAGAAACTGGATTTGAAAATCCCGACCAGTTATAAAACTGGATTTGAAAATTCCGACTAGTTATAGAAACTGGATTTGAAAATCCCGACCAATTAAGACACTAGATTTCAAAATCCCGACCAGTTATATAAACTGGATTTGAAAATCCCGACCAGTTATAGAAACTGGATTTTAAAATCCCGGCCAGTTATAGAAACTGGATTTTAAAATCCCGACCAGTTATAGAAATTGGATTTGAAAATCCTGACCAGTTATAGAAACTGGATTTAAAAATCCCGACCAGTTATAAAAACTAGATTTGAAAATCCCGACCAGTTATAGAAACTGGATTTTAAAATCCCGGCCAGTTATAGAAACTGGATTTTAAAATCCCGACCAGTTATAGAAATTGGATTTGAAAATCCTGACCAGTTATAGAAACTGGATTTAAAAATCCCGACCAGTTATAAAAACTGGATTTGAAAATCCCGACCAGTTATAGAAACTGGATTTTAAAATCCCGGCCAGTTATAGAAACTGGATTTTAAAATCCCGACCAGTTATAGAAATTGGATTTGAAAATCCTGACCAGTTATAGAAACTGGATTTAAAAATCCCGACCAGTTATAAAAACTAGATTTGAAAATCCCGACCAGTTATAGAAACTGGATTTGAAAAATCCCGACGAGTTATAGAAACTGGATTTGAAAATCCCGACCAGTTATAGAAACTAGATTTGAAAATCCCGACCAGTTATAAAACTGGATTTGAAAATCCCGACCAGTTATAGAAACTGGATTTGAAAATCCCGACCAGTTATAAAAACTGGATTTGAAAATCCCGACCAGTTATAAAAACTAGATTTGAAAATCCCGACCAGTTATAGAAACTGGATTTGAAAATCCCGACCAGTTATAAAACTGGATTTGAAAATCCCGACCAGTTATAGATACTAGATTTGAAAATCCCGACCAGTTATAAAACTGGATTTGAAAATCCCGACCAGTTATAGAAACTGGATTTGAAAATCCCGACCAGTTATAAAAACTGGATTTGAAAATCCCGACCAGTTATAGAAACTGGATTTCAAAATCCCGACCAGTTATAGAAACTGAATTTGAAAATCCCGACCAGTTATAACACTGAATTTGAAAATCCCGACCAGTTATAAAAACTGGATTTGAAAATCCCGACCAGTTATAGAAACTGGATTTGAAAATCCTGACTAGTTATAGAAACTGAATTTGAAAATCCCGACCAGTTATAAAAACTGGATTTGAAAATTCGACCAGTTATAAAACTGGATTTGAAAATCCCGACCAGTTATAGAAACTGAATTTGAAAATCCTGATCAGTTATAACACTGGATTTGAAAATCCCGACCAATTATCAAAAACTAGATTTGAAAATCCCGACCAGTTATAGAAATTGGATTTGAAAATCCCGATCAGTTATAAAACTGGATTTGAAAATCCCGACTAGTTATAAAACTGGATTTAAAAATCCCGACCAGTTATAGAAACTGGATTTGAAAATCCCGACCAGTTATAAAACTGGATTTGAAAATCCCGACCAGTTATAAATCTGGATTTGAAAATCCCAACCAGTTATAAAACTAGATTTAAAAATCCCGACCAGTTATAGAAATTGGATTTGAAAATCCTTACCAGTTATAAAACTAGATTTGAAAATCCCGACCAGTTATAGAAACTGGATTTGAAAATCTTGACTAGTTATAAAACTGGATTTGAAAATCCCGACCAGATATAGAAATTGGATTTGAAAATCCCGACCAGTTATAGAAACTGGATTTGAAAATCCCGACCAGTTATAGAAACTGGATTTGAAAATCCCGACCAGTTATAGAAACTGGATTTGAAAATCCCGACCAGTTATAGAAACTGGATTTGAAAATCCCGACCAGTTATAGAAACTGTATTTTAAAATCCCGACCAGTTGTAAAACTGAATTTTGAAAATCCCGACCAGTTACAAAAACAGGATTTGAAAATCCCGACTAGTTATAAAACTGGATTTGAAAATCCCGACCAGTTATAGAAACTGGATTTGAAAATCCTGATGAGTTATAACACTAGATTTGAAAATTTCGACCAATTATAAAACTCGATTTGAAAATCCCGACCAGTTATAGAAACTGGATTTGAAAATCCCGACTAGTTATAAAACTGGATTTGAAAATCCCAACCAGTTATAAAACTGGATTTAAAAATCTCGACCAGTTATAGAAACTTGATTTGAAAATCCCGACGAGTTATAAAACTGGATTTGAAAATCCCGACCAGTTATAGAAACTGGATTTGAAAATCCCGACCAGTTATGACACCAGATTTCAAAATCTCGACAAGTTATAGAAACTGGATTTGAAAATCCCGACCAGTTATAAAAACTGGATTTGAAAATTCCGACCAGTTATAGAAACTGGATTTTAAAATCCTGACCAGTTATAGAAACTGGATTTTAAAATCCCGACCAGTTATAGAAACTGGATTTGAAAATCCTGACCAGTTATAGAAACTGGATTTGAAAATCCCGACCAGTTATAGAAACTAGATTTGAAAATCCCGACCAGTTATAAAACTGGATTTGAAAATCCCGACCAGTTATAGAAAGTGGATTTGAAAACCCCGACCAGTTATAAAAACTGGATTTGAAAATCCCGACCAGTTATAGAAACATGATTTCAAAATCCCGACCAGTTATAGAAACTGGATTTGAAAATCCCGACCAGTTATAACACTGAATTTGAAAATCCCGACCAGTTATAAAAACTGGATTTGAAAATCCCGACCAGTTATAGAAACTGGATTTAAAAATCCTGACCAGTTATAGAAACTGAATTTGAAAATCCCGACCAGTTATAAAAACTGGATTTGAAAATCCCGACCAGTTATAAAACTGGATTTGAAAATCCCGACGAGTTATAGAAACTGAATTTGAAAATCCTGATCAGTTATAACACTGGATTTGAAAATCCCGACCAATTATAAAACTAGATTTGAAAATCCCGACCAGTTATAGAAAATGGATTTGAAAATCACGACCAGTTATAAAACTGGATTTGAAAATCCCGTCCAGTTATAAAACTGGATTTAAAAATCTCGACCAGTTATAGAAACTGGATTTAAAAATACTCACTAGTTATGACACTAGATTTGAAAATTCCGACCAGTTATAGATACTGGATTTGAAAATCCCGACCAGTTATAAAAACTGGAGTTGAAAATCCCGACTAGTTATAAAACTGGATTTGAAAATCCCGACCAGTTATAAAACTGGATTTAAAAATCCTGACCAGTTATAGAAACTGGATTTGAAAATCCCGACCAGTTATAGAAACTAGATTTGAAAATCCCGACCAGTTATAGAAACTGGATTTAAAAATCACGACCAGTTATAGAAACTAGATTTGAAAATCCCGACCAGTTATAAAACTGGATTTGAAAATCCCGACCAGTTATAGAAACTGGATTTGAAAATCCCGACCTGTTATAAAAACTGGATTTGAAAATCCCGTCCAGTTATAGAAACTGGATTTCAAAATCCCGACCAGTTATAGAAACTAAATTTGAAAATCCCGACCAATTATAACACTGAATTTGAAAATCCCGACCTGTTATAAAAACTAGATTTGAAAATCCCGACCAGTTATAGAAACTGGATTTGAAAATCCTCACCAGTTATAGAAACTGAATTTGGAAATCCCGACCAGTTATAAAAACTGGATATGAAAATTCGACCAGTTATAAAACTGGATTTGAAAATCCCGACCAGTTATAGAAACTGAATTTGAAAATCCTGATCAGTTATAACACTGGATTTGAAAATCCCGACCAATTATAAAACTAGATTTGAAAATCCCGACCAGTTATAGAAAATGGATTTGAAAATCCCGATCAGTTATAAAACTGGATTTGAAAATCCCGACCAGTTATAAAACTGGATTTAAAATTCCCGACCAGTTATAGAAACTGGATTTGAAAATCCCGACCAGTTATAAAACTGGATTTGAAAATACCGACTAGTTATAGAAACGTGATTTCAAAATCCCGACCAGTTATAGAAACTGGATTTGAAAATCCCGACCAGTTATAACATTGAATTTGAAAATCCTGACCAGTTATAAAAACTGGATTTGAAAATCCCGACCAGTTATAGAAACTGGATTTGAATATCCTGACCAATTATAAAAACTGAATTTGAAAATCCCGACCAGTTATAAAAACTGGATTTGAAAATCCCGACCAGTTATAAAACTGGATTTGAAAATCCCGACGAGTTATAGAAACTGAATTTGAAAATCCTGATCAGTTATAACACTCGATTTGAAAATCCTGACCAATTATAAAACTAGATTTGAAAATCCCGACCAGTTATAGAAAATGGATTTGAAAATCCTGACCATTTATGACACTAGATTTCAAAATCCCGACCAGTTATAGAAACTGGATTTGAAAATCCCGACCAGTTATAGAAACTGGATTTGAAAATCCCGACCAGTTATAGAAACTGGATTTTAAAATCCCGACCAGTTATAGAAACTGGATTTTAAAATCCCGACCAGTTATAGAAACTGGATTTGAAAATCCTGACCAGTTATAGAAACTGGATTTGAAAATCCCGACCAGTTATAAAAACTAGATTTGAAAATCCCGACCAGTTATAGAAACTGGATATGAAAATCCCGACCAGTTATAGAAACTAGATTTGAAAATCCCGACCAGTTATAGAAACTAGATTTGAAAATCCTGACCAGTTATAAAACTGGATTTGAAAATCCCGACCAGTTATAGAAACTGGATTTGAAAATCCCGACCAGTTATAAAAACTGGATTTGAAAATCCCGACCAGTTATAGAAACGTGATTTCAAAATCCCGACCAGTTATAGAAACTGGATTTGAAAATCCCGTCCAGTTATAACATTGAATTTGAAAATCCCGACCAGTTATAAAAACTGGATTTGAAAATCCCGACCAGTTATAGAAACTGGATTTGAAAATCCTGACCAATTATAAAAACTGAATTTGAAAATCCCGACCAGTTATAAAAACTGGATTTGAAAATCCCGACCAGTTATAAAACTGGATTTGAAAATCCCGACAAGTTATAGAAACTGAATTTGAAAATCCTGATTAGTTATAACACTGGATTTGAAAATCCTGACCAATTATAAAACTAGATTTGAAAATCCCGACCAGTTATAAAACTGGATTTGAAAATCCCGACCAGTTATAAAAACTGGATTTGAAAATCCCGACGAGTTATAGAAACTGAATTTGAAAATCCTGATCAGTTATAACACTGGATTTGAAAATCCCGACCAATTATAAAACTAGATTTGAAAATCCCGACCAGTTATAGAAAATGGATTTGAAAATCCTGACCAGTTATAAAACTGGATTTGAAAATCCCGACCAGTTATAAAACTGGATTTAAAAATCCCGACCAGTTATAGAAAATGGATTTGAAAATCCCGACCAGTTATAAAACTGGATTTGAAAATACCGACTAGTTATAGAAACGTGATTTCAAAATCCCGACCAGTTATAGAAACTGAATTTGAAAATCCTGATCAGTTATAACACTGGATTTGAAAATCCCGACCAATTATAAAACTAGATTTGAAAATCCCGACCAGTTATAGAAAATGGATTTGAAAATCCCGACCAGTTATGACACTAGATTTCAAAATCCCGACCAGTTATAGAAACTGGATTTGAAAATCCCGACCAGTTATGACACTAGATTTCAAAATCCCGACCAGTTATAGAAACTGGATTTGAAAATCCCGACCAGTTATAGAAACTGGATTTGAAAATCCCGACCAGTTATAGAAACTGGATTTCAAAATCCCGGCCAGTTATAGAAACTGGATTTGAAAATCCTGACCAGTTATAGAAACTGGATTTGAAAATCCCGACCAGTTATAAAAACTCGATTTGAAAATCCCGACCAGTTATAAAACTGGATTTGAAAATCCCGACGAGTTATAGAAACTGAATTTGAAAATCCTGATCAGTTATAACACTGGATTTGAAAATCCCGACCAATTATAAAACTAGATTTGAAAATCCCGACCAGTTATAGAAAATGGATTTGAAAATCACGACCAGTTATAAAACTGGATTTGAAAATCCCGTCCAGTTATAAAACTGGATTTAAAAATCTCGACCAGTTATAGAAACTGGATTTAAAAATACTCACTAGTTATGACACTAGATTTGAAAATTCCGACCAGTTATAGATACTGGATTTGAAAATCCCGACCAGTTATAAAAACTGGAGTTGAAAATCCCGACTAGTTATAAAACTGGATTTGAAAATCCCGACCAGTTATAAAACTGGATTTAAAAATCCTGACCAGTTATAGAAACTGGATTTGAAAATCCCGACCAGTTATAGAAACTAGATTTGAAAATCCCGACCAGTTATAGAAACTGGATTTAAAAATCACGACCAGTTATAGAAACTAGATTTGAAAATCCCGACCAGTTATAAAACTGGATTTGAAAATCCCGACCAGTTATAGAAACTGAATTTGAAAATCCTGATCAGTTATAACACTGGATTTGAAAATCCCGACCAATTATAAAACTAGATTTGAAAATCCCGACCAGTTATAGAAAATGGATTTGAAAATCCCGATCAGTTATAAAACTGGATTTGAAAATCCCGACCAGTTATAAAACTGGATTTAAAAATCCCGACCAGTTATAGAAACTGGATTTGAAAATCCCGACCAGTTATAAAACTGGATTTGAAAATACCGACTAGTTATAGAAACGTGATTTCAAAATCCCGACCAGTTATAGAAACTGGATTTGAAAATCCCGACCAGTTATAACATTGAATTTGAAAATCCTGACCAGTTATAAAAACTGGATTTGAAAATCCCGACCAGTTATAGAAACTGGATTTGAATATCCTGACCAATTATAAAAACTGAATTTGAAAATCCCGACCAGTTATAAAAACTGGATTTGAAAATCCCGACCAGTTATAAAACTGGATTTGAAAATCCCGACGAGTTATAGAAACTGAATTTGAAAATCCTGATCAGTTATAACACTCGATTTGAAAATCCTGACCAATTATAAAACTAGATTTGAAAATCCCGACCAGTTATAGAAAATGGATTTGAAAATCCTGACCATTTATGACACTAGATTTCAAAATCCCGACCAGTTATAGAAACTGGATTTGAAAATCCCGACCAGTTATAGAAACTGGATTTGAAAATCCCGACCAGTTATAGAAACTGGATTTTAAAATCCCGACCAGTTATAGAAACTGGATTTTAAAATCCCGACCAGTTATAGAAACTGGATTTGAAAATCCTGACCAGTTATAGAAACTGGATTTGAAAATCCCGACCAGTTATAAAAACTAGATTTGAAAATCCCGACCAGTTATAGAAACTGGATATGAAAATCCCGACCAGTTATAGAAACTAGATTTGAAAATCCCGACCAGTTATAGAAACTAGATTTGAAAATCCTGACCAGTTATAAAACTGGATTTGAAAATCCCGACCAGTTATAGAAACTGGATTTGAAAATCCCGACCAGTTATAAAAACTGGATTTGAAAATCCCGACCAGTTATAGAAACGTGATTTCAAAATCCCGACCAGTTATAGAAACTGGATTTGAAAATCCCGTCCAGTTATAACATTGAATTTGAAAATCCCGACCAGTTATAAAAACTGGATTTGAAAATCCCGACCAGTTATAGAAACTGGATTTGAAAATCCTGACCAATTATAAAAACTGAATTTGAAAATCCCGACCAGTTATAAAAACTGGATTTGAAAATCCCGACCAGTTATAAAACTGGATTTGAAAATCCCGACAAGTTATAGAAACTGAATTTGAAAATCCTGATTAGTTATAACACTGGATTTGAAAATCCTGACCAATTATAAAACTAGATTTGAAAATCCCGACCAGTTATAAAACTGGATTTGAAAATCCCGACCAGTTATAAAAACTGGATTTGAAAATCCCGACGAGTTATAGAAACTGAATTTGAAAATCCTGATCAGTTATAACACTGGATTTGAAAATCCCGACCAATTATAAAACTAGATTTGAAAATCCCGACCAGTTATAGAAAATGGATTTGAAAATCCTGACCAGTTATAAAACTGGATTTGAAAATCCCGACCAGTTATAAAACTGGATTTAAAAATCCCGACCAGTTATAGAAAATGGATTTGAAAATCCCGACCAGTTATAAAACTGGATTTGAAAATACCGACTAGTTATAGAAACGTGATTTCAAAATCCCGACCAGTTATAGAAACTGAATTTGAAAATCCTGATCAGTTATAACACTGGATTTGAAAATCCCGACCAATTATAAAACTAGATTTGAAAATCCCGACCAGTTATAGAAAATGGATTTGAAAATCCCGACCAGTTATGACACTAGATTTCAAAATCCCGACCAGTTATAGAAACTGGATTTGAAAATCCCGACCAGTTATGACACTAGATTTCAAAATCCCGACCAGTTATAGAAACTGGATTTGAAAATCCCGACCAGTTATAGAAACTGGATTTGAAAATCCCGACCAGTTATAGAAACTGGATTTCAAAATCCCGGCCAGTTATAGAAACTGGATTTGAAAATCCTGACCAGTTATAGAAACTGGATTTGAAAATCCCGACCAGTTATAAAAACTCGATTTGAAAATCCCGACCAGTTATAAAACTGGATTTGAAAATCCCGACGAGTTATAGAAACTGAATTTGAAAATCCTGATCAGTTATAACACTGGATTTGAAAATCCCGACCAATTATAAAACTAGATTTGAAAATCCCGACCAGTTATAGAAAATGGATTTGAAAATCACGACCAGTTATAAAACTGGATTTGAAAATCCCGTCCAGTTATAAAACTGGATTTAAAAATCTCGACCAGTTATAGAAACTGGATTTAAAAATACTCACTAGTTATGACACTAGATTTGAAAATTCCGACCAGTTATAGATACTGGATTTGAAAATCCCGACCAGTTATAAAAACTGGAGTTGAAAATCCCGACTAGTTATAAAACTGGATTTGAAAATCCCGACCAGTTATAAAACTGGATTTAAAAATCCTGACCAGTTATAGAAACTGGATTTGAAAATCCCGACCAGTTATAGAAACTAGATTTGAAAATCCCGACCAGTTATAGAAACTGGATTTAAAAATCACGACCAGTTATAGAAACTAGATTTGAAAATCCCGACCAGTTATAAAACTGGATTTGAAAATCCCGACCAGTTATAGAAACTGGATTTGAAAATCCCGACCTGTTATAAAAACTGGATTTGAAAATCCCGTCCAGTTATAGAAACTGGATTTCAAAATCCCGACCAGTTATAGAAACTAAATTTGAAAATCCCGACCAATTATAACACTGAATTTGAAAATCCCGACCTGTTATAAAAACTAGATTTGAAAATCCCGACCAGTTATAGAAACTGGATTTGAAAATCCTCACCAGTTATAGAAACTGAATTTGGAAATCCCGACCAGTTATAAAAACTGGATATGAAAATTCGACCAGTTATAAAACTGGATTTGAAAATCCCGACCAGTTATAGAAACTGAATTTGAAAATCCTGATCAGTTATAACACTGGATTTGAAAATCCCGACCAATTATAAAACTAGATTTGAAAATCCCGACCAGTTATAGAAAATGGATTTGAAAATCCCGATCAGTTATAAAACTGGATTTGAAAATCCCGACCAGTTATAAAACTGGATTTAAAAATCCCGACCAGTTATAGAAACTGGATTTGAAAATCCCGACCAGTTATAAAACTGGATTTGAAAATACCGACTAGTTATAGAAACGTGATTTCAAAATCCCGACCAGTTATAGAAACTGGATTTGAAAATCCCGACCAGTTATAACATTGAATTTGAAAATCCTGACCAGTTATAAAAACTGGATTTGAAAATCCCGACCAGTTATAGAAACTGGATTTGAATATCCTGACCAATTATAAAAACTGAATTTGAAAATCCCGACCAGTTATAAAAACTGGATTTGAAAATCCCGACCAGTTATAAAACTGGATTTGAAAATCCCGACGAGTTATAGAAACTGAATTTGAAAATCCTGATCAGTTATAACACTCGATTTGAAAATCCTGACCAATTATAAAACTAGATTTGAAAATCCCGACCAGTTATAGAAAATGGATTTGAAAATCCTGACCATTTATGACACTAGATTTCAAAATCCCGACCAGTTATAGAAACTGGATTTGAAAATCCCGACCAGTTATAGAAACTGGATTTGAAAATCCCGACCAGTTATAGAAACTGGATTTTAAAATCCCGACCAGTTATAGAAACTGGATTTTAAAATCCCGACCAGTTATAGAAACTGGATTTGAAAATCCTGACCAGTTATAGAAACTGGATTTGAAAATCCCGACCAGTTATAAAAACTAGATTTGAAAATCCCGACCAGTTATAGAAACTGGATATGAAAATCCCGACCAGTTATAGAAACTAGATTTGAAAATCCCGACCAGTTATAGAAACTAGATTTGAAAATCCTGACCAGTTATAAAACTGGATTTGAAAATCCCGACCAGTTATAGAAACTGGATTTGAAAATCCCGACCAGTTATAAAAACTGGATTTGAAAATCCCGACCAGTTATAGAAACGTGATTTCAAAATCCCGACCAGTTATAGAAACTGGATTTGAAAATCCCGTCCAGTTATAACATTGAATTTGAAAATCCCGACCAGTTATAAAAACTGGATTTGAAAATCCCGACCAGTTATAGAAACTGGATTTGAAAATCCTGACCAATTATAAAAACTGAATTTGAAAATCCCGACCAGTTATAAAAACTGGATTTGAAAATACCGACTAGTTATAGAAACGTGATTTCAAAATCCCGACCAGTTATAGAAACTGAATTTGAAAATCCTGATCAGTTATAACACTGGATTTGAAAATCCCGACCAATTATAAAACTAGATTTGAAAATCCCGACCAGTTATAGAAAATGGATTTGAAAATCCCGACCAGTTATGACACTAGATTTCAAAATCCCGACCAGTTATAGAAACTGGATTTGAAAATCCCGACCAGTTATGACACTAGATTTCAAAATCCCGACCAGTTATAGAAACTGGATTTGAAAATCCCGACCAGTTATAGAAACTGGATTTGAAAATCCCGACCAGTTATAGAAACTGGATTTCAAAATCCCGACCAGTTATAGAAACTGGATTTGAAAATCCTGACCAGTTATAGAAACTGGATTTGAAAATCCCGACCAGTTATAAAAACTCGATTTGAAAATCCCGACCGGTTATAGAAACTGGATTTGAAAATCCCGACCAGTTATAGAAACTAGATTTGAAAATCCCGACAAGTTATAGAAACTAGATTTGAAAATCCCGACCAGTTATAAAACTGGATTTGAAAATCCCGACTAGTTATAGAAACTGGATTTGAAAAATCCGACCAGTTAGAAAAACTGGATTTGAAAATCCCGACGAGTTATAGAAACGTGATTTCAAAATCCCGACCAGTTATAGAAACTGGATTTGAAAATCCCGACCAGTTATAACATTGAATTTGAAAATCCCGACCAGTTATAAAAACTGGATTTGAAAATCCCGACCAGTTATAGAAACTGGATTTGAAAATCCTGACCAGTTATAGAAACTGAATTTGAAAATCCCGACCAGTTATAAAAACTGGATTTGAAAATCCCGACCAGTTATAAAACTGGATTTGAAAATCCCGACGAGTTTTAGAAACTGAATTTAAAAATCCTGATCAGTTATAACACTGGATTTGAAAATTCCGACCAATTATAAAACTAGATTTGAAAATTCCGACCAGTTATAGAAAATGGATTTGAAAATCCCGACCAGTTATAAAACCTGGATTTGAAAATCCCGACCAGTTATAGAAACTGGATTTGAAAATCCTGATCAGTTATAGAAACTGGATTTGAAAATCCTGACCAGTTATAGAAACTGAATTTGAAAATCCCGACCAGTTATAAAAACTGGATTTGAAAATCCCGACCAGTTATAAAACTGGATTTGAAAATCCCGACGAGTTATAGAAACTGAATTTGAAAATCCTGATCAGTTATAACACTGGATTTGAAAATCCCGACCAATTATAAAACTAGATTTGAAAATCCCGACCAGTTATAGAAAATGGATTTGAAAATCCTGACCAGTTATAAAACTGGATTTGAAAATCCCGACCAGTTATAAAACTGGATTTAAAAATCCCGACCAGTTATAGAAACTGGATTTGAAAATCCCGACCAGTTATAAAACTGGATTTGAAAATACCGACTAGTTATAAAACGTGATTTCAAAATCCCGACTAGTTATAGAAACTGAATTTGAAAATCCTGATCAGTTATAACACTGGATTTGAAAATCCCGACCAATTATAAAACTAGATTTGAAAATCCTGACCAGTTATAGAAAATGGATTTGAAAATCCCGACCAGTTATGACACTAGATTTCAAAATCCCGACCAGTTATAGAAACTGGAATTGAAAATCCCGACCAGTTATAGAAACTGGATTTGAAAATCCCGACCAGTTATAGAAACTGGATTTCAAAATCCCGACCAGTTATAGAAACTGGATTTGAAAATCCTGACCAGTTATAGAAACTGGATTTGAAAATCCCGACCAGTTATAAAAACTAGATTTGAAAATCCCGACCAGTTATAGAAACTGGATTTGAAAATCCCGACCAGTTATAGAAACTAGATTTGAAAATCCCGACCAGTTATAAAACTGGATTTGAAAATCCCGACCAGTTATAAAACTGGATTTGAAAATCCCGACTAGTTATAGAAACTGGATTTGAAAAATCCGACCAGTTATAAAAACTGGATTTGAAAATCCCGACGAGTTATAGAAACGTGATTTCAAAATCCCGACCAGTTATAGAAACTGGATTTGAAAATCCCGACCAGTTATGACACTAGATTTTGAAAATCCCGACCAGTTATAAAAACTGGATTTGAAAATCCCGACCAGTTATAGAAACTGGATTTGAAAATCCTGACCATTTATAGAAACTGAATTTGAAAATCCTGACCATTTATAGAAACTGAATTTGAAAATCCCGACCAGTTATAAAAACTGGATTTGAAAATCCCGACCAGTTATAAAACTGGATTTGAAAATCCCGACGAGTTTTAGAAACTGAATTTAAAAATCCTGATCAGTTATAACACTGGATTTGAAAATTCCGACCAATTATAAAACTAGATTTGAAAATTCCGACCAGTTATAGAAAATGGATTTGAAAATCCCGACCAGTTATAAAACCTGGATTTGAAAATCCCGACCAGTTATAGAAACTGGATTTGAAAATCCTGATCAGTTATAGAAACTGGATTTGAAAATCCTGACCAGTTATAGAAACTGAATTTGAAAATCCCGACCAGTTATAAAAACTGGATTTGAAAATCCCGACCAGTTATAAAACTGGATTTGAAAATCCCGACGAGTTATAGAAACTGAATTTGAAAATCCTGATCAGTTATAACACTGGATTTGAAAATCCCGACCAATTATAAAACTAGATTTGAAAATCCCGACCAGTTATAGAAAATGGATTTGAAAATCCTGACCAGTTATAAAACTGGATTTGAAAATCCCGACCAGTTATAAAACTGGATTTAAAAATCCCGACCAGTTATAGAAACTGGATTTGAAAATCCCGACCAGTTATAAAACTGGATTTGAAAATACCGACTAGTTATAAAACGTGATTTCAAAATCCCGACTAGTTATAGAAACTGAATTTGAAAATCCTGATCAGTTATAACACTGGATTTGAAAATCCCGACCAATTATAAAACTAGATTTGAAAATCCCGACCAGTTATAGAAAATGGATTTGAAAATCCTGACCAGTTATAAAACTGGATTTGAAAATCCCGACCAGTTATAAAACTGGATTTAAAAATCCCGACCAGTTATAGAAACTGGATTTGAAAATCCCGACCAGTTATAAAACTGGATTTGAAAATACCGACTAGTTATAAAACGTGATTTCAAAATCCCGACTAGTTATAGAAACTGAATTTGAAAATCCTGATCAGTTATAACACTGGATTTGAAAATCCCGACCAATTATAAAACTAGATTTGAAAATCCCGACCAGTTATAGAAAATGGATTTGAAAATCCCGACCAGTTATAGAAACTGGAATTGAAAATCCTGACCAGTTATAGAAACTGGATTTGAAAATCCCGACCAGTTATAAAAACTAGATTTGAAAATCCCGACCAGTTATAGAAACTGGATTTGAAAATCCTGACCAGTTATAGAAACTGGATTTGAAAATCCCGACCAGTTATAAAAACTAGATTTGAAAATCCCGACCAGTTATAGAAACTGGATTTGAAAATCCCGACCAGTTATAGAAACTAGATTTGAAAATCCCGACCAGTTATAGAAACTGGATTTGAAAATCCCGACCAGTTACAAAACTGGATTTGAAAATCCCGACCAGTTATAGAAACTGAATTTGAAAATCCTGATCAGTTATAACACTGGATTTGAAAATCCCGACCAGTTATAGAAAATGGATTTGAAAATCCCGATAAGTTATAAAACTGGATTTGAAAATCCCGACCAGTTATAAAACTGGATTTAAAAATCCCGACCCAGTTATAGAAACTGGATTTGAAAATCCCGACCAGTTATAAAACTGGATTTGAAAATACCGACTAGTTATAGAAACGTGATTTCAAAATCCCGACCTGTTATAGAAAACTGGATTTGAAATTGCCGACCAGTTATAGAAACTAGATTTGAAAATCCCGACCAGTTATAGAAACTAGATTTGAAAATCCTGACCAGTTATAGAAACTGGATTTGAAAATCCCGAACAGTTATAGAAACTAGATTTGAAAATCCCGACCAGTTATAGAAACTAGATTTGAAAATCCTGACCAGTTATAAAACTGGATTTGAAAATCCCGACCAGTTATAGAAACTGGATTTGAAAATCCCGACCAGTTTTAAAAACTGGATTTGAAAATCCCGACCAGTTATAGAAACGTGATTTCAAAATCCCGACCAGTTATAGAAACTGGATTTGAAAATCCCGACCAGTTATAACATTGAATTTGAAAATCCCGACCAGTTATAAAAACTGGATTTGAAAATCCCGACCAGTTATAGAAACTGGATTTGAAAATCCTAACCAGTTACAAAACTGGATTTGAAAATCCCGACCAGTTATAGAAACTGAATTTGAAAATCCTGATTAGTTATAACACTGGATTTGAAAATCCCGACCAATTATAAAACTAGATTTGAAAATCCCGACCAGTTATAGAAAATGGATTTGAAAATCCCGATCAGTTATAAAACTGGATTTGAAAATCCCGACCAGTTATAGAAACTGGATTTAAAAATCCCGACCAGTTATAAAACTGGATTTGAAAATACCGACTAGTTATAGAAACGTGATTTCAAAATCCCGACCAGTTATAGAAACTGGATTTGAAAATCCCGACCAGTTATAACATTGAATTTGAAAATCCCGACCAGTTATAGAAACTGGATTTGAATATCCTGATCAATTATAAAAACTGAATTTGAAAATCCCGACCAGTTATAAAAACTGGATTTGAAAATCCCGACCAGTTATAAAACTGGATTTGAAAATCCCGACAAGTTATAGAAACTGAATTTGAAAATCCTGATCAGTTATAACACTGGATTTGAAAATCCTGACCAATTATAAAACTAGATTTGAAAATCCCGACCAGTTATAGAAAATGGATTTGAAAATCCCGACCAGTTATGACACTAGATTTCAAAATCCCGACCAGTTATAGAAACTGGATTTGAAAATCCCGACCAGTTATAGAAACTGGATTTGAAAATCCCGACCAGTTATAGAAACTGGATTTTAAAATCCCGACCAGTTATAGAAACTAGATTTTAAAATCCCGACCAGTTATAGAAACATCATTTCAAAATCCCGACCAGTTATAGAAACTGAATTTGAAAATCCCGACCAGTTATAACACTGGATTTGAAAATCCCGACCAATTATAAAACTAGATTTGAAAATCCCGACCAGTTATAGAAAATGGATTTGAAAATCCCGACCAGTTATGACACTAGATTTCAAAATCCCGACCAGTTATAGAAACTGGATTTGAAAATCCCGACCAGTTTTGACACTAGATTTCAAAATCCCGACCAGTTATAGAAACTGGATTTGAAAATCCCGACCAGTTATAGAAACTGGATTTGAAAATCCCGACCAGTTATAGAAACTGGATTTCAAAATCTCGACCAGTTATAGAAACTGGATTTGAAAATCCTGACCAGTTATAGAAACTGGATTTGAAAATCCCGACCAGTTATAAAAACTATATTTGAAAATCCCGACCAGTTATAGAAACTGGATTTGAAAATCCCGACCATTTATAGAAACTAGATTTGAAAATCCCGACCAGTTATAGAAACTGAATTTGAAAATCCCGACCAGTTACAAAACTGGATTTGAAAATCCCGACCAGTTATAGAAACTGAATTTGAAAATCCTGATCAGTTATAACACTGGATTTGAAAATCCCGACCAATTATAAAACTAGATTTGAAAATCCCGACCAGTTATAGAAAATGGATTTGAAAATCCCGATCAGTTATAAAACTGGATTTGAAAATCCCGACCAGTTATAAAACTGGATTTAAAAATCCCGACCAGTTATAGAAACTGTATTTGAAAATCCCGACCAGTTATAAAACTGGATTTGAAAATACCGTCTAGTTATAAAAACGTGATTTCAAAATCCCGACCAGTTATAGAAAACTGGATTTGAAATTCCCGACCAGTTATAGAAACTAGATTTGAATATCCCGACCAGTTATAGAAACTAGATTTGAAAATCCTGACCAGTTATAGAAACTGGATTTGAAAATCCGACCAGTTATAGAAACTAGATTTGAAAATCCCGACCAGTTATAGAAACTAGATTTGAAAATCCTGACCAGTTATAAAACTGGATTTGAAAATCCCGACCAGTTATAGAAACTGGATTTGAAAATCCCGACCAGTTTTAAAAACTAGATTTGAAAATCCCGACCAGTTATAGAAACGTGATTTCAAAATCCCGACCAGTTATAGAAACTGGATTTTAAAATCCCGACCAGTTATAACATTGAATTTGAAAATCCTGACCAGTTATAAAAACTGGATTTGAAAATCCCGACCAGTTATAGAAACTGGATTTGAAAATCCAGACAAGTTACAAAACTGGATTTGAAAATCCCGACCAGTTATAGAAACTGAATTTGAAAATCCTGATCAGTTATAACACTGGATTTGAAAATCCCGACCAATTATAAAACTAGATTTGAAAATCCCGACCAGTTATAGAAAATGGATTTGAAAATCCCGATCAGTTATAAAACTGGATTTGAAAATCCCGACCAGTTATAAAACTGGATTTAAAAATCCCGACCAGTTATAGAAACTATATTTAAAAATCCCGACCAGTTATAAAACTGGATTTGAAAATACCGACTAGTTATAAAAACGTGATTTCAAAATCCCGACCAGTTATAGAAAACTGGATTTGAAATTCCCGACCAGTTATAGAAACTAGATTTAAAAATCCCGAACAGTTATAGAAACTAGATTTGAAAATCCCGACCAGTTATAGAAACTAGATTTGAAAATCCTGACCAGTTATAAAACTGGATTTGAAAATCCCGACCAGTTATAGAAACTGGATTTGAAAATCCCGACCAGTTTTAAAAACTGGATTTGAAAATCCCGACCAGTTATAGAAACGTGATTTCAAAATCTTGACCAGTTATAGAAACTGGATTTTAAAATCCCGACCAGTTATAACATTGAATTTGAAAATCTCGACCAGTTATAAAAACTGGATTTGAAAATCCCGACCAGTTATATAAACTGGATTTGAAAATCCCGACAAGTTACAAAACTGGATTTGAAAATCCCGACCAGTTATAGAAACTGAATTTGAAAATCCTGATCAGTTATAACACTGGATTTGAAAATCCCGACCAATTATAAAACTAGATTTGAAAATCCCGACCAGTTATAGAAAATGGATTTGAAAATCCCGATCAGTTATAAAACTGGATTTGAAAATCCCGACCAGTTATAAAACTGTATTTAAAAATCCCGACCAGTTATAAAACTGGATTTGAAAATACCGACTAGTTATAGAAACGTGATTTCAAAATCCCGACCAGTTATAGAAACTGGATTTGAAAATCCCGACCAGTTATAACATTGAATTTGAAAATCCCGACCAGTTATAAAAACTGGATTTGAAAATCCCGACCAGTTATAGAAACTGGATTTGAATATCCTGACCAATTATAAAAACTGAATTTGAAAATCCCGACCAGTTATAAAAACTGGATTTGAAAATCCCGACCAGTTATAAAACTGGATTTGAAAATCCCGACAAGTTATAGAAACTGAATTTGAAAATCCTGATTAGTTATAACACTGGATTTGAAAATCCTGACCAATTATAAAACTAGATTTGAAAATCCCGACCAGTTATAGAAAATGGATTTGAAAATCCCGACCAGTTATGACACTAGATTTCAAAATCCCGAACAGTTATAGAAACTGGATTTGAAAATCCCGACCAGTTATAGAAACTGGATTTGAAAATCCCGACCAGTTATAGAAACTGGATTTTAAAATCCCGACTAGTTATAGAAACTGGATTTTAAAATCCCGACCAGTTATAGAAACATGATTTCAAAATTCCGACCAGTTATAGAAACTGAATTTGAAAATCCCGACCAGTTATAACACTGAATTTGAAAATCCCAACCAGTTATAAAAACTGGATTTGAAAATCCCGACCAGTTATAGAAACTGGATTTAAAAATCCTGACCAGTTATAGAAACTAAATTTGAAAATCTCGACCAGTTATAAAAACTGGATTTGAAAATCCTGACCAGTTATAAAACTGGATTTGAAAATCCCGACGAGTTATAGAAACTGAATTTGAAAATCCTGATCAGTTATAACACTGGATTTGAAAATCCTGACCAATTATAAAACTAGATTTGAAAATCCCGACCAGTTATAGAAAATGGATTTGAAAATCCCGACCAGTTATAAAACTGGATTTGAAAATCCCGTCCAGTTATAAAACTGGATTTAAAAATCTCGACCAGTTATAGAAATTGGATTTAAAAATTCCGACTAGTTATGACACTAGATTTGAAAATTCCGACCAGTTATAGATACTGGATTTGAAAATCCCGACCAGTTATAAAAACTGGAGTTGAAAATCCCGACCAGTTATAAAACTAGATTTAAAAATCCTGACCAGTTATAAAACTGGATTTAAAAATCCTGACCAGTTATAGAAACTGGATTTGAAAATCCTGACAAGTTATAGAAACTTGATTTAAAAATCCCGAACAGTTATAAAAACTAGATTTGAAAATCCCGACCAGTTATAGAAACTGGATTTGAAAATCCCGACCAGTTATAGAAACTGGATTTGAAAATCCCGACCAGTTATAGAAATTAGATTTGAAAATCCCGACCAGTTATAAAACTGGATTTGAAAATCCCAACTAGTTATAGAAACTGGATTTGAAAATCCCGACCAGTTATAAAAACTGGATTTGAAAATCCCGTCCAGTTATAGAAACTGGATTTCAAAATCCCGACCAGTTATAGAAACTAAATTTGAAAATCCCGACCAGTTATAACACTGAATTTGAAAATCCCGACCAGTTATAAAAACTGGATTTGAAAATCCCGACCAGTTATAGAAACTGGATTTGAAAATCCCGACCAATTATAGAAACTGGATTTAAAAATTCCGACTAGTTATGATACTAGATTTGAAAATTCCGACCAGTTATAGATACTGGATTTGAAAATCCCGACCAGTTATAAAAACTGGAGTTGAAAATCCCGACTAGTTATAAAACTGGATTTGAAAATCCAGACGAGTTATAAAACTTGATTTAAAAATCCTGACAAGTTATAGAAACTGGATTTGAAAATCCCGACCAGTTATAAAACTGGATTTGAAAATTCCGACTAGTTATAGAAACTGGATTTGAAAATCCCGACCAATTATGACACTAGATTTCAAAATCCCGACCAGTTATAGAAACTGGATTTGAAAATCTCGACCAGTTATAAAAACTGGATTTGAAAATCCCGACCAGTTATAGAAACTGGATTTTAAAATCCCGACCAGTTATAGAAACTGGATTTTAAAATCCCGACCAGTTATAGAAATTGGATTTGAATATCCTGACCAGTTATAGAAACTGGATTTAAAAATCCCGACCAGTTATAAAAACTAGATTTGAAAATCCCGACCAGTTATAGAAACTGCATTTGAAAATCCCGACCAGTTATAGAAACTGGATTTGAAAATCCCGACCAGTTATAGAAACTAGATTTGAAAATCCCGACCAGTTATAAAACTGGATTTGAAAATCCCGACCAGTTATAGAAACTGGATTTGAAAATCCCGACCAGTTATAAAAACTGGATTTGAAAATCCCGACCAGTTATAAAAACTAGATTTGAAAATTCCGACCAGTTATAGAAACTGGATTTGAAAATCCCGACCAGTTATAGAAACTGGATTTGAAAATCCCGACCAATTATAGAAACTAGATTTGAAAATCCCGACCAGTTATAAAACTGGATTTGAAAATCCCGACCAGTTATAGAAACTGGATTTGAAAATCCCGACCAGTTATAAAAACTGGATTTGAAAATCCCGATCAGTTATAAAAACTGGATTTCAAAATCCCGACCAGTTATAGAAACTGAATTTGAAAATCCCGACCAGTTATAACACTGAATTTGAAAATCCCGATCAGTTATAAAAACTGGATTTGAAAATCCCGACCAGTTATAGAAACTGGATTTGAAAATCCTGACCAGTTATAGAAACTGAATTTGAAAATCCCCACCAGTTATAAAAACTGGATTTGAAAATTCGACCTGTTATAAAACTGGATTTGAAAATCCTGACCAGTTATAGAAACTGAATTTGAAAATCCTGATCAGTTATAAAACTAGATTTGAAATTCCCGACCAGTTATAGAAACTGGATTTGAAAATCCTGACCAGTTATAAAACTGGATTTGAAAATTCCGACTAGTTATAGAAACTGGATTTGAAAATCCCGACCAATTAAGACACTAGATTTCAAAATCCCGACCAGTTATAGAAACTGGATTTGAAAATCCCGACCAGTTATAAAAACTGGATTTGAAAATCCCGACCAGTTCTAGAAACTGGATTTTAAAATCCCGGCCAGTTATAGAAACTGGATTTTAAAATCCCGACCAGTTATAGAAATTGGATTTGAAAATCCTGACCAGTTATAGAAACTGGATTTAAAAATCCCGACCAGTTATAAAAACTAGATTTGAAAATCCCGACCAGTTATAGAAACTGGATTTGAAAAATCCCGATTAGTTATAGAAACTGGATTTGAAAATCCCGACCAGTTATAGAAACTAGATTTGAAAATCCCGACCAGTTATAAAACTAGATTTGAAAATCCCGACCAGTTATAGAAACTGGATTTGAAAATCCCGACCAGTTATAAAAACTGGATTTGAAAATCCCGACCAGTTATAAAAACTAGATTTGAAAATCCCGACCAGTTATAGAAACTGGATTTGAAAATCCCGACCAGTTATAGAAACTGGATTTGAAAATCCCGACCAGTTATAGATACTAGATTTGAAAATCCCGACCAGTTATAAAACTGGATTTGAAAATCCCGACCAGTTATAGAAACTGGATTTGAAAATCCCGACCAGTTATAAAAACTGGATTTGAAAATCCCGACCAGTTATAAAACTGGATTTGAAAATCCCGACCAGTTATAGAAACTGGATTTGAAAATCCCGACCAGTTTTAAAAACTCGATTTGAAAATCCCGACCAGTTATAGAAACGTGATTTCAAAATCCCGACCAGTTATAGAAACTGGATTTTAAAATCCCGACCAGTTATAACATTGAATTTGAAAATCCCGACCAGTTATAAAAACTGGATTTGAAAATCCCGACCAGTTATAGAAACTGGATTTGAAAATCCCGACAAGTTACAAAACTGGATTTGAAAATCCCGACCAGTTATAGAAACTGAATTTGAAAATCCTGATCAGTTATAACACTGGATTTGAAAATCCTGACCAATTATAAAACTAGATTTGAAAATCCCGACCAGTTATAGAAAATGGATTTGAAAATCCCGATCAGTTATAAAACTGGATTTGAAAATCCCGACCAGTTATAAAACTGGATTTAAAAATCCCGACCAGTTATAGAAACTGTATTTAAAAATCCCGACCAGTTATAAAACTGGATTTGAAAATACCGACTAGTTATAAAAACGTGATTTCAAAATCCCGACCAGTTATAGAAAACTGGATTTGAAATTCCCGACCAGTTATAGAAACTAGATTTAAAAATCCCGACCAGTTATAGAAACTAGATTTGAAAATCCTGACCAGTTATAGAAACTGGATTTGAAAATCCGACCAGTTATAGAAACTAGATTTGAAAATCCCGACCAGTTATAGAAACTAGATTTGAAAATCCTGACCAGTTATAAAACTGGATTTGAAAATCCCGACCAGTTATAGAAACTGGATTTGAAAATCCCGACCAGTTTTAAAAACTGGATTTGAAAATCCCGACCAGTTATAGAAACGTGATTTCAAAATCTTGACCAGTTATAGAAACTGGATTTTAAAATCCCGACCAGTTATAACATTGAATTTGAAAATCTCGACCAGTTATAAAAACTGGATTTGAAAATCCCGACCAGTTATATAAACTGGATTTGAAAATCCCGACAAGTTACAAAACTGGATTTGAAAATCCCGACCAGTTATAGAAACTGAATTTGAAAATCCTGATCAGTTATAACACTGGATTTGAAAATCCCGACCAATTATAAAACTAGATTTGAAAATCCCGACCAGTTATAGAAAATGGATTTGAAAATCCCGATCAGTTATAAAACTGGATTTGAAAATCCCGACCAGTTATAAAACTGTATTTAAAAATCCCGACCAGTTATAGAAACTGGATTTGAAAATCCCGACCAGTTATAAAACTGGATTTGAAAATACCGACTAGTTATAGAAACGTGATTTCAAAATCCCGACCAGTTATAGAAACTGGATTTGAAAATCCCGACCAGTTATAACATTGAATTTGAAAATCCCGACCAGTTATAAAAACTGGATTTGAAAATCCCGACCAGTTATAGAAACTGGATTTGAATATCCTGACCAATTATAAAAACTGAATTTGAAAATCCCGACCAGTTATAAAAACTGGATTTGAAAATCCCGACCAGTTATAAAACTGGATTTGAAAATCCCGACAAGTTATAGAAACTGAATTTGAAAATCCTGATTAGTTATAACACTGGATTTGAAAATCCTGACCAATTATAAAACTAGATTTGAAAATCCCGACCAGTTATAGAAAATGGATTTGAAAATCCCGACCAGTTATGACACTAGATTTCAAAATCCCGAACAGTTATAGAAACTGGATTTGAAAATCCCGACCAGTTATAGAAACTGGATTTGAAAATCCCGACCAGTTATAGAAACTGGATTTTAAAATCCCGACTAGTTATAGAAACTGGATTTTAAAATCCCGACCAGTTATAGAAACATGATTTCAAAATTCCGACCAGTTATAGAAACTGGATTTGAAAATCCCGACCAGTTATAAAACTGAATTTGAAAATCCCAACCAGTTATAAAAACTGGATTTGAAAATCCCGACCAGTTATAGAAACTGGATTTAAAAATCCTGACCAGTTATAGAAACTAAATTTGAAAATCCCGACCAGTTATAAAAACTGGATTTGAAAATCCTGACCAGTTATAAAACTGGATTTGAAAATCCCGACGAGTTATAGAAACTGAATTTGAAAATCCTGATCAGTTATAACACTGGATTTGAAAATCCTGACCAATTATAAAACTAGATTTGAAAATCCCGACCAGTTATAGAAAATGGATTTGAAAATCCCGACCAGTTATAAAACTGGATTTGAAAATCCCGTCCAGTTATAAAACTGGATTTAAAAATCTCGACCAGTTATAGAAATTGGATTTAAAAATTCCGACTAGTTATGACACTAGATTTGAAAATTCCGACCAGTTATAGATACTGGATTTGAAAATCCCGACCAGTTATAAAAACTGGAGTTGAAAATCCCGACCAGTTATAAAACTAGATTTAAAAATCCTGACCAGTTATAAAACTGGATTTAAAAATCCTGACCAGTTATAGAAACTGGATTTGAAAATCCTGACAAGTTATAGAAACTTGATTTAAAAATCCCGAACAGTTATAAAAACTAGATTTGAAAATCCCGACCAGTTATAGAAACTGGATTTGAAAATCCCGACCAGTTATAGAAACTGGATTTGAAAATCCCGACCAGTTATAGAAATTAGATTTGAAAATCCCGACCAGTTATAAAACTGGATTTGAAAATCCCAACTAGTTATAGAAACTGGATTTGAAAATCCCGACCAGTTATAAAAACTGGATTTGAAAATCCCGTCCAGTTATAGAAACTGGATTTCAAAATCCCGACCAGTTATAGAAACTAAATTTGAAAATCCCGACCAGTTATAACACTGAATTTGAAAATCCCGACCAGTTATAAAAACTGGATTTGAAAATCCCGACCAGTTATAGAAACTGGATTTGAAAATCCCGACCAATTATAGAAACTGGATTTAAAAATTCCGACTAGTTATGATACTAGATTTGAAAATTCCGACCAGTTATAGATACTGGATTTGAAAATCCCGACCAGTTATAAAAACTGGAGTTGAAAATCCCGACTAGTTATAAAACTGGATTTGAAAATCCAGACGAGTTATAAAACTTGATTTAAAAATCCTGACAAGTTATAGAAACTGGATTTGAAAATCCCGACCAGTTATAAAACTGGATTTGAAAATTCCGACAAGTTATAGAAACTGGATTTGAAAATCCCGACCAATTATGACACTAGATTTCAAAATCCCGACCAGTTATAGAAACTGGATTTGAAAATCCCGACCAGTTATAAAAACTGGATTTGAAAATCCCGACCAGTTATAGAAACTGGATTTTAAAATCCCGACCAGTTATAGAAACTGGATTTTAAAATCCCGACCAGTTATAGAAATTGGATTTGAATATCCTGACCAGTTATAGAAACTGGATTTAAAAATCCCGACCAGTTATAAAAACTAGATTTGAAAATCCCGACCAGTTATAGAAACTGCATTTGAAAATCCCGACCAGTTATAGAAACTGGATTTGAAAATCCCGACCAGTTATAGAAACTAGATTTGAAAATCCCGACCAGTTATAAAACTGGATTTGAAAATCCCGACCAGTTATAGAAACTGGATTTGAAAATCCCGACCAGTTATAAAAACTGGATTTGAAAATCCCGACCAGTTATAAAAACTAGATTTGAAAATCCTGACCAGTTATAGAAACTGGATTTGAAAATCCCGACCAGTTATAGAAACTGGATTTGAAAATCCCGACCAATTATAGAAACTAGATTTGAAAATCCCGACCAGTTATAAAACTGGATTTGAAAATCCCGACCAGTTATAGAAACTGGATTTGAAAATCCCGACCAGTTATAAAAACTGGATTTGAAAATCCCGATCAGTTATAAAAACTGGATTTCAAATTCCCGACCAGTTATAGAAACTGAATTTGAAAATCCCGACCAGTTATAACACTGAATTTGAAAATCCCAACCAGTTATAAAAACTGGATTTGAAAATCCCGACCAGTTATAGAAACTGGATTTGAAAATCCTGACCAGTTATAGAAACTGAATTTGAAAATCCCCACCAGTTATAAAAACTGGATTTGAAAATTCGACCTGTTATAAAACTGGATTTGAAAATCCTGACAAGTTATAGAAACTGAATTTGAAAATCCTGATCAGTTATAAAACTAGATTTGAAATTCCCGACCAGTTATAGAAACTGGATTTGAAAATCCCGACCAGTTATAAAACTGGATTTGAAAATTCCGACTAGTTATAGAAACTGGATTTGAAAATCCCGACCAATTAAGACACTAGATTTCAAAATCCCGACCAGTTATAGAAACTGGATTTGAAAATCCCGACCAGTTATAAAAACTGGATTTGAAAATCCCGACCAGTTCTAGAAACTGGATTTTAAAATCCCGGCCAGTTATAGAAACTGGATTTTAAAATCCCGACCAGTTATAGAAATTGGATTTGAAAATCCTGACCAGTTATAGAAACTGGATTTAAAAATCCCGACCAGTTATAAAAACTAGATTTGAAAATCCCGACCAGTTATACAAACTGGATTTGAAAAATCCCGATCAGTTATAGAAACTGGATTTGAAAATCTCGACCAGTTATAGAAACTAGATTTGAAAATCCCGACCAGTTATAAAACTGGATTTGAAAAACCCGACCAGTTATAGAAACTGGATTTGAAAATCCCGACCAGTTATAAAAACTGGATTTGAAAATCCCGACCAGTTATAAAAACTAGATTTGAAAATCCCGACCAGTTATAGAAACTGGATTTGAAAATCCCGACCAGTTATAGAAACTGGATTTGAAAATCCCGACCAGTTATAGATACTAGATTTGAAAATCCCGACCAGTTATAAAACTGGATTTGAAAATCCCGACCAGTTATAGAAACTGGATTTGAAAATCCCGACCAGTTATAAAAACTGGATTTGAAAATCCCGACCAGTTATAGAAACTGGATTTCAAAATCCCGATCAGTTATAGAAACTGAATTTGAAAATCCCGACCAGTTATAACACTGAATTTGAAAATCCCGACCAGTTATAAAAACTGGATTTGAAAATCCAGACCAGTTATAGAAACTGGATTTGAAAATCCTGACCAGTTATAGAAACTGAATTTGAAAATCCCGACCAGTTATAAAAACTGGATTTGAAAATTCGACCAGTTATAAAACTGGATTTGAAAATCCCGAACAGTTATAGAAACTGAATTTGAAAATCCTGATCAATTATAACACTGGATTTGAAAATCCCGACCAATTATCAAAAACTAGATTTGAAAATCCCGACCAGTTATAGAAATTGGATTTGAAAATCCCGATCAGTTATAAAACTGGATTTGAAAATCCCGACTAGTTATAAAACTGGATTTAAAAATCCCGACCAGTTATAGAAACTGGATTTGAAAATCCCGACCAATTATAAAACTGGATTTCAAAATCCCGACCAGTTATAAATCTGGATTTGAAAATCCCAACCAGTTATAAAACTAGATTTAAAAATCCCGACCAGTTATAGAAATTGGATTTGAAAATCCTTACCAGTTATAAAACTAGATTTGAAAATCCCGACCAGTTATAGAAACTGGATTTGAAAATCTTGACTAGTTATAAAACTGGATTTGAAAATCCCGACTAGTTATAGAAACTGGATTTGAAAATCCTGACAAGTTATAGAAACTTGATTTAAAAATCCCGAACAGTTATAAAAACTAGATTTGAAAATCCCGACCAGTTATAGAAACTGGATTTGAAAATCCCGACCAGTTATAGAAACTGGATTTGAAAATCCCGACCAGTTATAGAAATTAGATTTGAAAATCCCGACCAGTTATAAAACTGGATTTGAAAATCCCAACTAGTTATAGAAACTGGATTTGAAAATCCCGACCAGTTATAAAAACTGGATTTGAAAATCCCGTCCAGTTATAGAAACTGGATTTCAAAATCCCGACCAGTTATAGAAACTAAATTTGAAAATCCCGTCCAGTTATAACACTGAATTTGAAAATCCCGACCAGTTATAAAAACTGGATTTGAAAATCCCGACCAGTTATAGAAACTGGATTTGAAAATCCCGACCAATTATAGAAACTGGATTTAAAAATTCCGACTAGTTATGATACTAGATTTGAAAATTCCAACCAGTTATAGATACTGGATTTGAAAATCCCGACCAGTTATAAAAACTGGAGTTGAAAATCCCGACTAGTTATAAAACTGGATTTGAAAATCCAGACGAGTTATAAAACTTGATTTAAAAATCCTGACAAGTTATAGAAACTGGATTTGAAAATCCCGACCAGTTATAAAACTGGATTTGAAAATTCCGACTAGTTATAGAAACTGGATTTGAAAATCCCGACCAATTATGACACTAGATTTCAAAATCCCGACCAGTTATAGAAACTGGATTTGAAAATCCCGACCAGTTATAAAAACTGGATTTGAAAATCCCGACCAGTTATAGAAACTGGATTTTAAAATCCCGACTAGTTATAGAAACTGGATTTTAAAATCCCGACCAGTTATAGAAATTGGATTTGAATATCCTGACCAGTTATAGAAACTGGATTTAAAAATCCCGACCAGTTATAAAAACTAGATTTGAAAATCCCGACCAGTTATAGAAACTGCATTTGAAAATCCCGACCAGTTATAGAAACTGGATTTGAAAATCCCGACCAGTTATAGAAACTAGATTTGAAAATCCCGACCAGTTATAAAACTGGATTTGAAAATCCCGACCAGTTATAGAAACTGGATTTGAAAATCCCGACCAGTTATAAAAACTGGATTTGAAAATCCCGACCAGTTATAAAAACTAGATTTGAAAATCCTGACCAGTTATAGAAACTGGATTTGAAAATCCCGACCAGTTATAGAAACTGGATTTGAAAATCCCGACCAATTATAGAAACTAGATTTGAAAATCCCGACCAGTTATAAAACTGGATTTGAAAATCCCGACCAGTTATAGAAACTGGATTTGAAAATCCCGACCAGTTATAAAAACTGGATTTGAAAATCCCGATCAGTTATAAAAACTGGATTTCAAATTCCCGACCAGTTATAGAAACTGAATTTGAAAATCCCGACCAGTTATAACACTGAATTTGAAAATCCCAACCAGTTATAAAAACTGGATTTGAAAATCCCGACCAGTTATAGAAACTGGATTTGAAAATCCTGACCAGTTATAGAAACTGAATTTGAAAATCCCCACCAGTTATAAAAACTGGATTTGAAAATTCGACCTGTTATAAAACTGGATTTGAAAATCCTGACAAGTTATAGAAACTGAATTTGAAAATCCTGATCAGTTATAAAACTAGATTTGAAATTCCCGACCAGTTATAGAAACTGGATTTGAAAATCCCGACCAGTTATAAAACTGGATTTGAAAATTCCGACTAGTTATAGAAACTGGATTTGAAATCCCGACCAATTAAGACACTAGATTTCAAAATCCCGACCAGTTATAGAAACTGGATTTGAAAATCCCGACCAGTTATAAAACTGGATTTGAAAATCCCGACCAGTTCTAGAAACTGGATTTTAAAATCCCGGCCAGTTATAGAAACTGGATTTTAAATCCCGACCAGTTATAGAAATTGGATTTGAAAATCCTGACCAGTTATAGAAACTGGATTTAAAAATCCCGACCAGTTATAAAAACTAGATTTGAAAATCCCGACCAGTTATAAAACTGGATTTGAAAATCCCGACCAGTTATAGAAACTGGATTTGAAAATCCCGACCAGTTATAAAAACTGGATTTGAAAATCCCGATCAGTTATAAAAACTGGATTTCAAAATCCCGACCAGTTAAAGAAACTGAATTTGAAAATCCCGACCAGTTATAACACTGAATTTGAAAATCCCGACCAGTTATAAAAACTGGATTTGAAAATCCCGACCAGTTATAGAAACTGGATTTGAAAATCCTGACCAGTTATAGAAACTGAATTTGAAAATCCCCACCAGTTATAAAAACTGGATTTGAAAATTCGACCTGTTATAAAACTGGATTTGAAAATCCTGACCAGTTATAGAAACTGAATTTGAAAATCCTGATCAGTTATAAAACTAGATTTGAAATTCCCGACCAGTTATAGAAACTGGATTTGAAAATCCCGACCAGTTATAAAACTGGATTTGAAAATTCCGACTAGTTATAGAAACTGGATTTGAAAATCCCGACCAATTAAGACACTAGATTTCAAAATCCCGACCAGTTATAGAAACTGGATTTGAAAATCCCGACCAGTTATAAAAACTGGATTTGAAAATCCCGACCAGTTCTAGAAACTGGATTTTAAAATCCCGGCCAGTTATAGAAACTGGATTTTAAAATCCCGACCAGTTATAGAAATTGGATTTGAAAATCCTGACCAGTTATAGAAACTGGATTTAAAAATCCCGACCAGTTATAAAAACTAGATTTGAAAATCCCGACCAGTTATACAAACTGGATTTGAAAAATCCCGATCAGTTATAGAAACTGGATTTGAAAATCCCGACCAGTTATAGAAACTAGATTTGAAAATCCCGACCAGTTATAAAACTGGATTTGAAAAACCCGACCAGTTATAGAAACTAGATTTGAAAATCCCGACCAGTTATAAAAACTGGATTTGAAAATCCCGACCAGTTATAAAAACTAGATTTGAAAATCCCGACCAGTTATAGAAACTGGATTTGAAAATCCCGACCAGTTATAGAAACTGGATTTGAAAATCCCGACCAGTTATAGATACTAGATTTGAAAATCCCGACCAGTTATAAAACTAGATTTGAAAATCCCGACCAGTTATAGAAACTGGATTTGAAAATCCCGACCAGTTATAAAAACTGGATTTGAAAATCCCGACCAGTTATAGAAACTGGATTTCAAAATCCCGATCAGTTATAGAAACTGAATTTGAAAATCCCGACCAGTTATAACACTGAATTTGAAAATCCCGACCAGTTATAAAAACTGGATTTGAAAATCCCGACCAGTTATAGAAACTGGATTTGAAAATCCTGACCAGTTATAGAAACTGAATTTGAAAATCCCGACCAGTTATAAAAACTGGATTTGAAAATTCGACCAGTTATAAAACTGGATTTGAAAATCCCGAACAGTTATAGAAACTGAATTTGAAAATCCTGATCAGTTATAACACTGGATTTGAAAATCCCGACCAATTATCAAAAACTAGATTTGAAAATCCCGACCAGTTATAGAAATTGGATTTGAAAATCCCGATCAGTTATAAAACTGGATTTGAAAATCCCGACTAGTTATAAAACTGGATTTAAAAATCCCGACCAGTTATAGAAACTGGATTTGAAAATCCCGACCAATTATAAAACTGGATTTGAAAATTCCGACCAGTTATAAATCTGGATTTGAAAATCCCAACCAGTTATAAAACTAGATTTAAAAATCCCGACCAGTTATAGAAATTGGATTTGAAAATCCTTACCAGTTATAAAACTAGATTTGAAAATCCCGACCAGTTATAGAAACTGGATTTGAAAATCTTAACTAGTTATAAAACTGGATTTGAAAATCCCGACTAGTTATAGAAACTGGATTTGAAAATCCTGACAAGTTATAGAAACTTGATTTAAAAATCCCGAACAGTTATAAAAACTAGATTTGAAAATCCCGACCAGTTATAGAAACTGGATTTGAAAATCCCGACCAGTTATAGAAACTGGATTTGAAAATCCCGACCAGTTATAGAAATTAGATTTGAAAATCCCGACCAGTTATAAAACTGGATTTGAAAATCCCGACCAGTTATAAAAACTGGATTTGAAAATCCCGTCCAGTTATAGAAACTGGATTTCAAAATCCCGACCAGTTATAGAAACTAAATTTGAAAATCCCGACCAGTTATAACACTGAATTTGAAAATCCCGACCAGTTATAAAAACTGGATTTGAAAATCCCGACCAGTTATAGAAACTAGATTTGAAAATTCCGACCAGTTATAAAACTAGATTTGAAAATCCCGACCAGTTATAGAAACTGGATTTGAAAATCCCGACCAGTTATAAAAACTGGATTTGAAAATCCCGACCAGTTATAAAAACTAGATTTGAAAATCCCGACCAGTTATAGAAACTGGATTTGAAAATCCCGACCAGTTATAGAAACTGGATTTGAAAATCCCGACCAGTTATAGATACTAGATTTGAAAATCCCGACCAGTTATAAAACTGGATTTGAAAATCCCGACCAGTTATAGAAACTGGATTTGAAAATCCCGACCAGTTATAAAAACTGGATTTGAAAATCCCGACCAGTTATAAAACTGGATTTGAAAATCCCGACCAGTTATAGAAACTGGATTTGAAAATCCCGACCAGTTTTAAAAACTCGATTTGAAAATCCCGACCAGTTATAGAAACGTGATTTCAAAATCCCGACCAGTTATAGAAACTGGATTTTAAAATCCCGACCAGTTATAACATTGAATTTGAAAATCCCGACCAGTTATAAAAACTGGATTTGAAAATCCCGACCAGTTATAGAAACTGGATTTGAAAATCCCGACAAGTTACAAAACTGGATTTGAAAATCCCGACCAGTTATAGAAACTGAATTTGAAAATCCTGATCAGTTATAACACTGGATTTGAAAATCCTGACCAATTATAAAACTAGATTTGAAAATCCCGACCAGTTATAGAAAATGGATTTGAAAATCCCGATCAGTTATAAAACTGGATTTGAAAATCCCGACCAGTTATAAAACTGGATTTAAAAATCCCGACCAGTTATAGAAACTGTATTTAAAAATCCCGACCAGTTATAAAACTGGATTTGAAAATACCGACTAGTTATAAAAACGTGATTTCAAAATCCCGACCAGTTATAGAAAACTGGATTTGAAATTCCCGACCAGTTATAGAAACTAGATTTAAAAATCCCGACCAGTTATAGAAACTAGATTTGAAAATCCTGACCAGTTATAGAAACTGGATTTGAAAATCCGACCAGTTATAGAAACTAGATTTGAAAATCCCGACCAGTTATAGAAACTAGATTTGAAAATCCTGACCAGTTATAAAACTGGATTTGAAAATCCCGACCAGTTATAGAAACTGGATTTGAAAATCCCGACCAGTTTTAAAAACTGGATTTGAAAATCCCGACCAGTTATAGAAACGTGATTTCAAAATCTTGACCAGTTATAGAAACTGGATTTTAAAATCCCGACCAGTTATAACATTGAATTTGAAAATCTCGACCAGTTATAAAAACTGGATTTGAAAATCCCGACCAGTTATATAAACTGGATTTGAAAATCCCGACAAGTTACAAAACTGGATTTGAAAATCCCGACCAGTTATAGAAACTGAATTTGAAAATCCTGATCAGTTATAACACTGGATTTGAAAATCCCGACCAATTATAAAACTAGATTTGAAAATCCCGACCAGTTATAGAAAATGGATTTGAAAATCCCGATCAGTTATAAAACTGGATTTGAAAATCCCGACCAGTTATAAAACTGTATTTAAAAATCCCGACCAGTTATAGAAACTGGATTTGAAAATCCCGACCAGTTATAAAACTGGATTTGAAAATACCGACTAGTTATAGAAACGTGATTTCAAAATCCCGACCAGTTATAGAAACTGGATTTGAAAATCCCGACCAGTTATAACATTGAATTTGAAAATCCCGACCAGTTATAAAAACTGGATTTGAAAATCCCGACCAGTTATAGAAACTGGATTTGAATATCCTGACCAATTATAAAAACTGAATTTGAAAATCCCGACCAGTTATAAAAACTGGATTTGAAAATCCCGACCAGTTATAAAACTGGATTTGAAAATCCCGACAAGTTATAGAAACTGAATTTGAAAATCCTGATTAGTTATAACACTGGATTTGAAAATCCTGACCAATTATAAAACTAGATTTGAAAATCCCGACCAGTTATAGAAAATGGATTTGAAAATCCCGACCAGTTATGACACTAGATTTCAAAATCCCGAACAGTTATAGAAACTGGATTTGAAAATCCCGACCAGTTATAGAAACTGGATTTGAAAATCCCGACCAGTTATAGAAACTGGATTTTAAAATCCCGACTAGTTATAGAAACTGGATTTTAAAATCCCGACCAGTTATAGAAACATGATTTCAAAATTCCGACCAGTTATAGAAACTGGATTTGAAAATCCCGACCAGTTATAAAACTGAATTTGAAAATCCCAACCAGTTATAAAAACTGGATTTGAAAATCCCGACCAGTTATAGAAACTGGATTTAAAAATCCTGACCAGTTATAGAAACTAAATTTGAAAATCCCGACCAGTTATAAAAACTGGATTTGAAAATCCTGACCAGTTATAAAACTGGATTTGAAAATCCCGACGAGTTATAGAAACTGAATTTGAAAATCCTGATCAGTTATAACACTGGATTTGAAAATCCTGACCAATTATAAAACTAGATTTGAAAATCCCGACCAGTTATAGAAAATGGATTTGAAAATCCCGACCAGTTATAAAACTGGATTTGAAAATCCCGTCCAGTTATAAAACTGGATTTAAAAATCTCGACCAGTTATAGAAATTGGATTTAAAAATTCCGACTAGTTATGACACTAGATTTGAAAATTCCGACCAGTTATAGATACTGGATTTGAAAATCCCGACCAGTTATAAAAACTGGAGTTGAAAATCCCGACCAGTTATAAAACTAGATTTAAAAATCCTGACCAGTTATAAAACTGGATTTAAAAATCCTGACCAGTTATAGAAACTGGATTTGAAAATCCTGACAAGTTATAGAAACTTGATTTAAAAATCCCGAACAGTTATAAAAACTAGATTTGAAAATCCCGACCAGTTATAGAAACTGGATTTGAAAATCCCGACCAGTTATAGAAACTGGATTTGAAAATCCCGACCAGTTATAGAAATTAGATTTGAAAATCCCGACCAGTTATAAAACTGGATTTGAAAATCCCAACTAGTTATAGAAACTGGATTTGAAAATCCCGACCAGTTATAAAAACTGGATTTGAAAATCCCGTCCAGTTATAGAAACTGGATTTCAAAATCCCGACCAGTTATAGAAACTAAATTTGAAAATCCCGACCAGTTATAACACTGAATTTGAAAATCCCGACCAGTTATAAAAACTGGATTTGAAAATCCCGACCAGTTATAGAAACTGGATTTGAAAATCCCGACCAATTATAGAAACTGGATTTAAAAATTCCGACTAGTTATGATACTAGATTTGAAAATTCCGACCAGTTATAGATACTGGATTTGAAAATCCCGACCAGTTATAAAAACTGGAGTTGAAAATCCCGACTAGTTATAAAACTGGATTTGAAAATCCAGACGAGTTATAAAACTTGATTTAAAAATCCTGACAAGTTATAGAAACTGGATTTGAAAATCCCGACCAGTTATAAAACTGGATTTGAAAATTCCGACAAGTTATAGAAACTGGATTTGAAAATCCCGACCAATTATGACACTAGATTTCAAAATCCCGACCAGTTATAGAAACTGGATTTGAAAATCCCGACCAGTTATAAAAACTGGATTTGAAAATCCCGACCAGTTATAGAAACTGGATTTTAAAATCCCGACCAGTTATAGAAACTGGATTTTAAAATCCCGACCAGTTATAGAAATTGGATTTGAATATCCTGACCAGTTATAGAAACTGGATTTAAAAATCCCGACCAGTTATAAAAACTAGATTTGAAAATCCCGACCAGTTATAGAAACTGCATTTGAAAATCCCGACCAGTTATAGAAACTGGATTTGAAAATCCCGACCAGTTATAGAAACTAGATTTGAAAATCCCGACCAGTTATAAAACTGGATTTGAAAATCCCGACCAGTTATAGAAACTGGATTTGAAAATCCCGACCAGTTATAAAAACTGGATTTGAAAATCCCGACCAGTTATAAAAACTAGATTTGAAAATCCTGACCAGTTATAGAAACTGGATTTGAAAATCCCGACCAGTTATAGAAACTGGATTTGAAAATCCCGACCAATTATAGAAACTAGATTTGAAAATCCCGACCAGTTATAAAACTGGATTTGAAAATCCCGACCAGTTATAGAAACTGGATTTGAAAATCCCGACCAGTTATAAAAACTGGATTTGAAAATCCCGATCAGTTATAAAAACTGGATTTCAAATTCCCGACCAGTTATAGAAACTGAATTTGAAAATCCCGACCAGTTATAACACTGAATTTGAAAATCCCAACCAGTTATAAAAACTGGATTTGAAAATCCCGACCAGTTATAGAAACTGGATTTGAAAATCCTGACCAGTTATAGAAACTGAATTTGAAAATCCCCACCAGTTATAAAAACTGGATTTGAAAATTCGACCTGTTATAAAACTGGATTTGAAAATCCTGACAAGTTATAGAAACTGAATTTGAAAATCCTGATCAGTTATAAAACTAGATTTGAAATTCCCGACCAGTTATAGAAACTGGATTTGAAAATCCCGACCAGTTATAAAACTGGATTTGAAAATTCCGACTAGTTATAGAAACTGGATTTGAAAATCCCGACCAATTAAGACACTAGATTTCAAAATCCCGACCAGTTATAGAAACTGGATTTGAAAATCCCGACCAGTTATAAAAACTGGATTTGAAAATCCCGACCAGTTCTAGAAACTGGATTTTAAAATCCCGGCCAGTTATAGAAACTGGATTTTAAAATCCCGACCAGTTATAGAAATTGGATTTGAAAATCCTGACCAGTTATAGAAACTGGATTTAAAAATCCCGACCAGTTATAAAAACTAGATTTGAAAATCCCGACCAGTTATACAAACTGGATTTGAAAAATCCCGATCAGTTATAGAAACTGGATTTGAAAATCTCGACCAGTTATAGAAACTAGATTTGAAAATCCCGACCAGTTATAAAACTGGATTTGAAAAACCCGACCAGTTATAGAAACTGGATTTGAAAATCCCGACCAGTTATAAAAACTGGATTTGAAAATCCCGACCAGTTATAAAAACTAGATTTGAAAATCCCGACCAGTTATAGAAACTGGATTTGAAAATCCCGACCAGTTATAGAAACTGGATTTGAAAATCCCGACCAGTTATAGATACTAGATTTGAAAATCCCGACCAGTTATAAAACTGGATTTGAAAATCCCGACCAGTTATAGAAACTGGATTTGAAAATCCCGACCAGTTATAAAAACTGGATTTGAAAATCCCGACCAGTTATAGAAACTGGATTTCAAAATCCCGATCAGTTATAGAAACTGAATTTGAAAATCCCGACCAGTTATAACACTGAATTTGAAAATCCCGACCAGTTATAAAAACTGGATTTGAAAATCCAGACCAGTTATAGAAACTGGATTTGAAAATCCTGACCAGTTATAGAAACTGAATTTGAAAATCCCGACCAGTTATAAAAACTGGATTTGAAAATTCGACCAGTTATAAAACTGGATTTGAAAATCCCGAACAGTTATAGAAACTGAATTTGAAAATCCTGATCAATTATAACACTGGATTTGAAAATCCCGACCAATTATCAAAAACTAGATTTGAAAATCCCGACCAGTTATAGAAATTGGATTTGAAAATCCCGATCAGTTATAAAACTGGATTTGAAAATCCCGACTAGTTATAAAACTGGATTTAAAAATCCCGACCAGTTATAGAAACTGGATTTGAAAATCCCGACCAATTATAAAACTGGATTTCAAAATCCCGACCAGTTATAAATCTGGATTTGAAAATCCCAACCAGTTATAAAACTAGATTTAAAAATCCCGACCAGTTATAGAAATTGGATTTGAAAATCCTTACCAGTTATAAAACTAGATTTGAAAATCCCGACCAGTTATAGAAACTGGATTTGAAAATCTTGACTAGTTATAAAACTGGATTTGAAAATCCCGACTAGTTATAGAAACTGGATTTGAAAATCCTGACAAGTTATAGAAACTTGATTTAAAAATCCCGAACAGTTATAAAAACTAGATTTGAAAATCCCGACCAGTTATAGAAACTGGATTTGAAAATCCCGACCAGTTATAGAAACTGGATTTGAAAATCCCGACCAGTTATAGAAATTAGATTTGAAAATCCCGACCAGTTATAAAACTGGATTTGAAAATCCCAACTAGTTATAGAAACTGGATTTGAAAATCCCGACCAGTTATAAAAACTGGATTTGAAAATCCCGTCCAGTTATAGAAACTGGATTTCAAAATCCCGACCAGTTATAGAAACTAAATTTGAAAATCCCGTCCAGTTATAACACTGAATTTGAAAATCCCGACCAGTTATAAAAACTGGATTTGAAAATCCCGACCAGTTATAGAAACTGGATTTGAAAATCCCGACCAATTATAGAAACTGGATTTAAAAATTCCGACTAGTTATGATACTAGATTTGAAAATTCCAACCAGTTATAGATACTGGATTTGAAAATCCCGACCAGTTATAAAAACTGGAGTTGAAAATCCCGACTAGTTATAAAACTGGATTTGAAAATCCAGACGAGTTATAAAACTTGATTTAAAAATCCTGACAAGTTATAGAAACTGGATTTGAAAATCCCGACCAGTTATAAAACTGGATTTGAAAATTCCGACTAGTTATAGAAACTGGATTTGAAAATCCCGACCAATTATGACACTAGATTTCAAAATCCCGACCAGTTATAGAAACTGGATTTGAAAATCCCGACCAGTTATAAAAACTGGATTTGAAAATCCCGACCAGTTATAGAAACTGGATTTTAAAATCCCGACTAGTTATAGAAACTGGATTTTAAAATCCCGACCAGTTATAGAAATTGGATTTGAATATCCTGACCAGTTATAGAAACTGGATTTAAAAATCCCGACCAGTTATAAAAACTAGATTTGAAAATCCCGACCAGTTATAGAAACTGCATTTGAAAATCCCGACCAGTTATAGAAACTGGATTTGAAAATCCCGACCAGTTATAGAAACTAGATTTGAAAATCCCGACCAGTTATAAAACTGGATTTGAAAATCCCGACCAGTTATAGAAACTGGATTTGAAAATCCCGACCAGTTATAAAAACTGGATTTGAAAATCCCGACCAGTTATAAAAACTAGATTTGAAAATCCTGACCAGTTATAGAAACTGGATTTGAAAATCCCGACCAGTTATAGAAACTGGATTTGAAAATCCCGACCAATTATAGAAACTAGATTTGAAAATCCCGACCAGTTATAAAACTGGATTTGAAAATCCCGACCAGTTATAGAAACTGGATTTGAAAATCCCGACCAGTTATAAAAACTGGATTTGAAAATCCCGATCAGTTATAAAAACTGGATTTCAAATTCCCGACCAGTTATAGAAACTGAATTTGAAAATCCCGACCAGTTATAACACTGAATTTGAAAATCCCAACCAGTTATAAAAACTGGATTTGAAAATCCCGACCAGTTATAGAAACTGGATTTGAAAATCCTGACCAGTTATAGAAACTGAATTTGAAAATCCCCACCAGTTATAAAAACTGGATTTGAAAATTCGACCTGTTATAAAACTGGATTTGAAAATCCTGACAAGTTATAGAAACTGAATTTGAAAATCCTGATCAGTTATAAAACTAGATTTGAAATTCCCGACCAGTTATAGAAACTGGATTTGAAAATCCCGACCAGTTATAAAACTGGATTTGAAAATTCCGACTAGTTATAGAAACTGGATTTGAAAATCCCGACCAATTAAGACACTAGATTTCAAAATCCCGACCAGTTATAGAAACTGGATTTGAAAATCCCGACCAGTTATAAAAACTGGATTTGAAAATCCCGACCAGTTCTAGAAACTGGATTTTAAAATCCCGGCCAGTTATAGAAACTGGATTTTAAAATCCCGACCAGTTATAGAAATTGGATTTGAAAATCCTGACCAGTTATAGAAACTGGATTTAAAAATCCCGACCAGTTATAAAAACTAGATTTGAAAATCCCGACCAGTTATAAAACTGGATTTGAAAATCCCGACCAGTTATAGAAACTGGATTTGAAAATCCCGACCAGTTATAAAAACTGGATTTGAAAATCCCGATCAGTTATAAAAACTGGATTTCAAAATCCCGACCAGTTAAAGAAACTGAATTTGAAAATCCCGACCAGTTATAACACTGAATTTGAAAATCCCGACCAGTTATAAAAACTGGATTTGAAAATCCCGACCAGTTATAGAAACTGGATTTGAAAATCCTGACCAGTTATAGAAACTGAATTTGAAAATCCCCACCAGTTATAAAAACTGGATTTGAAAATTCGACCTGTTATAAAACTGGATTTGAAAATCCTGACCAGTTATAGAAACTGAATTTGAAAATCCTGATCAGTTATAAAACTAGATTTGAAATTCCCGACCAGTTATAGAAACTGGATTTGAAAATCCCGACCAGTTATAAAACTGGATTTGAAAATTCCGACTAGTTATAGAAACTGGATTTGAAAATCCCGACCAATTAAGACACTAGATTTCAAAATCCCGACCAGTTATAGAAACTGGATTTGAAAATCCCGACCAGTTATAAAAACTGGATTTGAAAATCCCGACCAGTTCTAGAAACTGGATTTTAAAATCCCGGCCAGTTATAGAAACTGGATTTTAAAATCCCGACCAGTTATAGAAATTGGATTTGAAAATCCTGACCAGTTATAGAAACTGGATTTAAAAATCCCGACCAGTTATAAAAACTAGATTTGAAAATCCCGACCAGTTATACAAACTGGATTTGAAAAATCCCGATCAGTTATAGAAACTGGATTTGAAAATCCCGACCAGTTATAGAAACTAGATTTGAAAATCCCGACCAGTTATAAAACTGGATTTGAAAAACCCGACCAGTTATAGAAACTAGATTTGAAAATCCCGACCAGTTATAAAAACTGGATTTGAAAATCCCGACCAGTTATAAAAACTAGATTTGAAAATCCCGACCAGTTATAGAAACTGGATTTGAAAATCCCGACCAGTTATAGAAACTGGATTTGAAAATCCCGACCAGTTATAGATACTAGATTTGAAAATCCCGACCAGTTATAAAACTAGATTTGAAAATCCCGACCAGTTATAGAAACTGGATTTGAAAATCCCGACCAGTTATAAAAACTGGATTTGAAAATCCCGACCAGTTATAGAAACTGGATTTCAAAATCCCGATCAGTTATAGAAACTGAATTTGAAAATCCCGACCAGTTATAACACTGAATTTGAAAATCCCGACCAGTTATAAAAACTGGATTTGAAAATCCCGACCAGTTATAGAAACTGGATTTGAAAATCCTGACCAGTTATAGAAACTGAATTTGAAAATCCCGACCAGTTATAAAAACTGGATTTGAAAATTCGACCAGTTATAAAACTGGATTTGAAAATCCCGAACAGTTATAGAAACTGAATTTGAAAATCCTGATCAGTTATAACACTGGATTTGAAAATCCCGACCAATTATCAAAAACTAGATTTGAAAATCCCGACCAGTTATAGAAATTGGATTTGAAAATCCCGATCAGTTATAAAACTGGATTTGAAAATCCCGACTAGTTATAAAACTGGATTTAAAAATCCCGACCAGTTATAGAAACTGGATTTGAAAATCCCGACCAATTATAAAACTGGATTTGAAAATTCCGACCAGTTATAAATCTGGATTTGAAAATCCCAACCAGTTATAAAACTAGATTTAAAAATCCCGACCAGTTATAGAAATTGGATTTGAAAATCCTTACCAGTTATAAAACTAGATTTGAAAATCCCGACCAGTTATAGAAACTGGATTTGAAAATCTTAACTAGTTATAAAACTGGATTTGAAAATCCCGACTAGTTATAGAAACTGGATTTGAAAATCCTGACAAGTTATAGAAACTTGATTTAAAAATCCCGAACAGTTATAAAAACTAGATTTGAAAATCCCGACCAGTTATAGAAACTGGATTTGAAAATCCCGACCAGTTATAGAAACTGGATTTGAAAATCCCGACCAGTTATAGAAATTAGATTTGAAAATCCCGACCAGTTATAAAACTGGATTTGAAAATCCCGACCAGTTATAAAAACTGGATTTGAAAATCCCGTCCAGTTATAGAAACTGGATTTCAAAATCCCGACCAGTTATAGAAACTAAATTTGAAAATCCCGACCAGTTATAACACTGAATTTGAAAATCCCGACCAGTTATAAAAACTGGATTTGAAAATCCCGACCAGTTATAGAAACTAGATTTGAAAATTCCGACCAGTTATAAAACTAGATTTGAAAATCCCGACCAGTTATAGAAACTGGATTTGAAAATCCCGACCAGTTATAAAAACTGGATTTGAAAATCCCGACCAGTTATAAAAACTAGATTTGAAAATCCCGACCAGTTATAGAAACTGGATTTGAAAATCCCGACCAGTTATAGAAACTGGATTTGAAAATCCCGACCAGTTATAGATACTAGATTTGAAAATCCCGACCAGTTATAAAACTGGATTTGAAAATCCCGACCAGTTATAGAAACTGGATTTGAAAATCCCGACCAGTTATAAAAACTGGATTTGAAAATCCCGACCAGTTATAAAACTGGATTTGAAAATCCCGACCAGTTATAGAAACTGGATTTGAAAATCCCGACCAGTTTTAAAAACTCGATTTGAAAATCCCGACCAGTTATAGAAACGTGATTTCAAAATCCCGACCAGTTATAGAAACTGGATTTTAAAATCCCGACCAGTTATAACATTGAATTTGAAAATCCCGACCAGTTATAAAAACTGGATTTGAAAATCCCGACCAGTTATAGAAACTGGATTTGAAAATCCCGACAAGTTACAAAACTGGATTTGAAAATCCCGACCAGTTATAGAAACTGAATTTGAAAATCCTGATCAGTTATAACACTGGATTTGAAAATCCTGACCAATTATAAAACTAGATTTGAAAATCCCGACCAGTTATAGAAAATGGATTTGAAAATCCCGATCAGTTATAAAACTGGATTTGAAAATCCCGACCAGTTATAAAACTGGATTTAAAAATCCCGACCAGTTATAGAAACTGTATTTAAAAATCCCGACCAGTTATAAAACTGGATTTGAAAATACCGACTAGTTATAAAAACGTGATTTCAAAATCCCGACCAGTTATAGAAAACTGGATTTGAAATTCCCGACCAGTTATAGAAACTAGATTTAAAAATCCCGACCAGTTATAGAAACTAGATTTGAAAATCCTGACCAGTTATAGAAACTGGATTTGAAAATCCGACCAGTTATAGAAACTAGATTTGAAAATCCCGACCAGTTATAGAAACTAGATTTGAAAATCCTGACCAGTTATAAAACTGGATTTGAAAATCCCGACCAGTTATAGAAACTGGATTTGAAAATCCCGACCAGTTTTAAAAACTGGATTTGAAAATCCCGACCAGTTATAGAAACGTGATTTCAAAATCTTGACCAGTTATAGAAACTGGATTTTAAAATCCCGACCAGTTATAACATTGAATTTGAAAATCTCGACCAGTTATAAAAACTGGATTTGAAAATCCCGACCAGTTATATAAACTGGATTTGAAAATCCCGACAAGTTACAAAACTGGATTTGAAAATCCCGACCAGTTATAGAAACTGAATTTGAAAATCCTGATCAGTTATAACACTGGATTTGAAAATCCCGACCAATTATAAAACTAGATTTGAAAATCCCGACCAGTTATAGAAAATGGATTTGAAAATCCCGATCAGTTATAAAACTGGATTTGAAAATCCCGACCAGTTATAAAACTGTATTTAAAAATCCCGACCAGTTATAGAAACTGGATTTGAAAATCCCGACCAGTTATAAAACTGGATTTGAAAATACCGACTAGTTATAGAAACGTGATTTCAAAATCCCGACCAGTTATAGAAACTGGATTTGAAAATCCCGACCAGTTATAACATTGAATTTGAAAATCCCGACCAGTTATAAAAACTGGATTTGAAAATCCCGACCAGTTATAGAAACTGGATTTGAATATCCTGACCAATTATAAAAACTGAATTTGAAAATCCCGACCAGTTATAAAAACTGGATTTGAAAATCCCGACCAGTTATAAAACTGGATTTGAAAATCCCGACAAGTTATAGAAACTGAATTTGAAAATCCTGATTAGTTATAACACTGGATTTGAAAATCCTGACCAATTATAAAACTAGATTTGAAAATCCCGACCAGTTATAGAAAATGGATTTGAAAATCCCGACCAGTTATGACACTAGATTTCAAAATCCCGAACAGTTATAGAAACTGGATTTGAAAATCCCGACCAGTTATAGAAACTGGATTTGAAAATCCCGACCAGTTATAGAAACTGGATTTTAAAATCCCGACTAGTTATAGAAACTGGATTTTAAAATCCCGACCAGTTATAGAAACATGATTTCAAAATTCCGACCAGTTATAGAAACTGGATTTGAAAATCCCGACCAGTTATAAAACTGAATTTGAAAATCCCAACCAGTTATAAAAACTGGATTTGAAAATCCCGACCAGTTATAGAAACTGGATTTAAAAATCCTGACCAGTTATAGAAACTAAATTTGAAAATCCCGACCAGTTATAAAAACTGGATTTGAAAATCCTGACCAGTTATAAAACTGGATTTGAAAATCCCGACGAGTTATAGAAACTGAATTTGAAAATCCTGATCAGTTATAACACTGGATTTGAAAATCCTGACCAATTATAAAACTAGATTTGAAAATCCCGACCAGTTATAGAAAATGGATTTGAAAATCCCGACCAGTTATAAAACTGGATTTGAAAATCCCGTCCAGTTATAAAACTGGATTTAAAAATCTCGACCAGTTATAGAAATTGGATTTAAAAATTCCGACTAGTTATGACACTAGATTTGAAAATTCCGACCAGTTATAGATACTGGATTTGAAAATCCCGACCAGTTATAAAAACTGGAGTTGAAAATCCCGACCAGTTATAAAACTAGATTTAAAAATCCTGACCAGTTATAAAACTGGATTTAAAAATCCTGACCAGTTATAGAAACTGGATTTGAAAATCCTGACAAGTTATAGAAACTTGATTTAAAAATCCCGAACAGTTATAAAAACTAGATTTGAAAATCCCGACCAGTTATAGAAACTGGATTTGAAAATCCCGACCAGTTATAGAAACTGGATTTGAAAATCCCGACCAGTTATAGAAATTAGATTTGAAAATCCCGACCAGTTATAAAACTGGATTTGAAAATCCCAACTAGTTATAGAAACTGGATTTGAAAATCCCGACCAGTTATAAAAACTGGATTTGAAAATCCCGTCCAGTTATAGAAACTGGATTTCAAAATCCCGACCAGTTATAGAAACTAAATTTGAAAATCCCGACCAGTTATAACACTGAATTTGAAAATCCCGACCAGTTATAAAAACTGGATTTGAAAATCCCGACCAGTTATAGAAACTGGATTTGAAAATCCCGACCAATTATAGAAACTGGATTTAAAAATTCCGACTAGTTATGATACTAGATTTGAAAATTCCGACCAGTTATAGATACTGGATTTGAAAATCCCGACCAGTTATAAAAACTGGAGTTGAAAATCCCGACTAGTTATAAAACTGGATTTGAAAATCCAGACGAGTTATAAAACTTGATTTAAAAATCCTGACAAGTTATAGAAACTGGATTTGAAAATCCCGACCAGTTATAAAACTGGATTTGAAAATTCCGACAAGTTATAGAAACTGGATTTGAAAATCCCGACCAATTATGACACTAGATTTCAAAATCCCGACCAGTTATAGAAACTGGATTTGAAAATCCCGACCAGTTATAAAAACTGGATTTGAAAATCCCGACCAGTTATAGAAACTGGATTTTAAAATCCCGACCAGTTATAGAAACTGGATTTTAAAATCCCGACCAGTTATAGAAATTGGATTTGAATATCCTGACCAGTTATAGAAACTGGATTTAAAAATCCCGACCAGTTATAAAAACTAGATTTGAAAATCCCGACCAGTTATAGAAACTGCATTTGAAAATCCCGACCAGTTATAGAAACTGGATTTGAAAATCCCGACCAGTTATAGAAACTAGATTTGAAAATCCCGACCAGTTATAAAACTGGATTTGAAAATCCCGACCAGTTATAGAAACTGGATTTGAAAATCCCGACCAGTTATAAAAACTGGATTTGAAAATCCCGACCAGTTATAAAAACTAGATTTGAAAATCCTGACCAGTTATAGAAACTGGATTTGAAAATCCCGACCAGTTATAGAAACTGGATTTGAAAATCCCGACCAATTATAGAAACTAGATTTGAAAATCCCGACCAGTTATAAAACTGGATTTGAAAATCCCGACCAGTTATAGAAACTGGATTTGAAAATCCCGACCAGTTATAAAAACTGGATTTGAAAATCCCGATCAGTTATAAAAACTGGATTTCAAATTCCCGACCAGTTATAGAAACTGAATTTGAAAATCCCGACCAGTTATAACACTGAATTTGAAAATCCCAACCAGTTATAAAAACTGGATTTGAAAATCCCGACCAGTTATAGAAACTGGATTTGAAAATCCTGACCAGTTATAGAAACTGAATTTGAAAATCCCCACCAGTTATAAAAACTGGATTTGAAAATTCGACCTGTTATAAAACTGGATTTGAAAATCCTGACAAGTTATAGAAACTGAATTTGAAAATCCTGATCAGTTATAAAACTAGATTTGAAATTCCCGACCAGTTATAGAAACTGGATTTGAAAATCCCGACCAGTTATAAAACTGGATTTGAAAATTCCGACTAGTTATAGAAACTGGATTTGAAAATCCCGACCAATTAAGACACTAGATTTCAAAATCCCGACCAGTTATAGAAACTGGATTTGAAAATCCCGACCAGTTATAAAAACTGGATTTGAAAATCCCGACCAGTTCTAGAAACTGGATTTTAAAATCCCGGCCAGTTATAGAAACTGGATTTTAAAATCCCGACCAGTTATAGAAATTGGATTTGAAAATCCTGACCAGTTATAGAAACTGGATTTAAAAATCCCGACCAGTTATAAAAACTAGATTTGAAAATCCCGACCAGTTATACAAACTGGATTTGAAAAATCCCGATCAGTTATAGAAACTGGATTTGAAAATCTCGACCAGTTATAGAAACTAGATTTGAAAATCCCGACCAGTTATAAAACTGGATTTGAAAAACCCGACCAGTTATAGAAACTGGATTTGAAAATCCCGACCAGTTATAAAAACTGGATTTGAAAATCCCGACCAGTTATAAAAACTAGATTTGAAAATCCCGACCAGTTATAGAAACTGGATTTGAAAATCCCGACCAGTTATAGAAACTGGATTTGAAAATCCCGACCAGTTATAGATACTAGATTTGAAAATCCCGACCAGTTATAAAACTGGATTTGAAAATCCCGACCAGTTATAGAAACTGGATTTGAAAATCCCGACCAGTTATAAAAACTGGATTTGAAAATCCCGACCAGTTATAGAAACTGGATTTCAAAATCCCGATCAGTTATAGAAACTGAATTTGAAAATCCCGACCAGTTATAACACTGAATTTGAAAATCCCGACCAGTTATAAAAACTGGATTTGAAAATCCAGACCAGTTATAGAAACTGGATTTGAAAATCCTGACCAGTTATAGAAACTGAATTTGAAAATCCCGACCAGTTATAAAAACTGGATTTGAAAATTCGACCAGTTATAAAACTGGATTTGAAAATCCCGAACAGTTATAGAAACTGAATTTGAAAATCCTGATCAATTATAACACTGGATTTGAAAATCCCGACCAATTATCAAAAACTAGATTTGAAAATCCCGACCAGTTATAGAAATTGGATTTGAAAATCCCGATCAGTTATAAAACTGGATTTGAAAATCCCGACTAGTTATAAAACTGGATTTAAAAATCCCGACCAGTTATAGAAACTGGATTTGAAAATCCCGACCAATTATAAAACTGGATTTCAAAATCCCGACCAGTTATAAATCTGGATTTGAAAATCCCAACCAGTTATAAAACTAGATTTAAAAATCCCGACCAGTTATAGAAATTGGATTTGAAAATCCTTACCAGTTATAAAACTAGATTTGAAAATCCCGACCAGTTATAGAAACTGGATTTGAAAATCTTGACTAGTTATAAAACTGGATTTGAAAATCCCGACTAGTTATAGAAACTGGATTTGAAAATCCTGACAAGTTATAGAAACTTGATTTAAAAATCCCGAACAGTTATAAAAACTAGATTTGAAAATCCCGACCAGTTATAGAAACTGGATTTGAAAATCCCGACCAGTTATAGAAACTGGATTTGAAAATCCCGACCAGTTATAGAAATTAGATTTGAAAATCCCGACCAGTTATAAAACTGGATTTGAAAATCCCAACTAGTTATAGAAACTGGATTTGAAAATCCCGACCAGTTATAAAAACTGGATTTGAAAATCCCGTCCAGTTATAGAAACTGGATTTCAAAATCCCGACCAGTTATAGAAACTAAATTTGAAAATCCCGTCCAGTTATAACACTGAATTTGAAAATCCCGACCAGTTATAAAAACTGGATTTGAAAATCCCGACCAGTTATAGAAACTGGATTTGAAAATCCCGACCAATTATAGAAACTGGATTTAAAAATTCCGACTAGTTATGATACTAGATTTGAAAATTCCAACCAGTTATAGATACTGGATTTGAAAATCCCGACCAGTTATAAAAACTGGAGTTGAAAATCCCGACTAGTTATAAAACTGGATTTGAAAATCCAGACGAGTTATAAAACTTGATTTAAAAATCCTGACAAGTTATAGAAACTGGATTTGAAAATCCCGACCAGTTATAAAACTGGATTTGAAAATTCCGACTAGTTATAGAAACTGGATTTGAAAATCCCGACCAATTATGACACTAGATTTCAAAATCCCGACCAGTTATAGAAACTGGATTTGAAAATCCCGACCAGTTATAAAAACTGGATTTGAAAATCCCGACCAGTTATAGAAACTGGATTTTAAAATCCCGACTAGTTATAGAAACTGGATTTTAAAATCCCGACCAGTTATAGAAATTGGATTTGAATATCCTGACCAGTTATAGAAACTGGATTTAAAAATCCCGACCAGTTATAAAAACTAGATTTGAAAATCCCGACCAGTTATAGAAACTGCATTTGAAAATCCCGACCAGTTATAGAAACTGGATTTGAAAATCCCGACCAGTTATAGAAACTAGATTTGAAAATCCCGACCAGTTATAAAACTGGATTTGAAAATCCCGACCAGTTATAGAAACTGGATTTGAAAATCCCGACCAGTTATAAAAACTGGATTTGAAAATCCCGACCAGTTATAAAAACTAGATTTGAAAATCCTGACCAGTTATAGAAACTGGATTTGAAAATCCCGACCAGTTATAGAAACTGGATTTGAAAATCCCGACCAATTATAGAAACTAGATTTGAAAATCCCGACCAGTTATAAAACTGGATTTGAAAATCCCGACCAGTTATAGAAACTGGATTTGAAAATCCCGACCAGTTATAAAAACTGGATTTGAAAATCCCGATCAGTTATAAAAACTGGATTTCAAATTCCCGACCAGTTATAGAAACTGAATTTGAAAATCCCGACCAGTTATAACACTGAATTTGAAAATCCCAACCAGTTATAAAAACTGGATTTGAAAATCCCGACCAGTTATAGAAACTGGATTTGAAAATCCTGACCAGTTATAGAAACTGAATTTGAAAATCCCCACCAGTTATAAAAACTGGATTTGAAAATTCGACCTGTTATAAAACTGGATTTGAAAATCCTGACAAGTTATAGAAACTGAATTTGAAAATCCTGATCAGTTATAAAACTAGATTTGAAATTCCCGACCAGTTATAGAAACTGGATTTGAAAATCCCGACCAGTTATAAAACTGGATTTGAAAATTCCGACTAGTTATAGAAACTGGATTTGAAAATCCCGACCAATTAAGACACTAGATTTCAAAATCCCGACCAGTTATAGAAACTGGATTTGAAAATCCCGACCAGTTATAAAAACTGGATTTGAAAATCCCGACCAGTTCTAGAAACTGGATTTTAAAATCCCGGCCAGTTATAGAAACTGGATTTTAAAATCCCGACCAGTTATAGAAATTGGATTTGAAAATCCTGACCAGTTATAGAAACTGGATTTAAAAATCCCGACCAGTTATAAAAACTAGATTTGAAAATCCCGACCAGTTATAAAACTGGATTTGAAAATCCCGACCAGTTATAGAAACTGGATTTGAAAATCCCGACCAGTTATAAAAACTGGATTTGAAAATCCCGATCAGTTATAAAAACTGGATTTCAAAATCCCGACCAGTTAAAGAAACTGAATTTGAAAATCCCGACCAGTTATAACACTGAATTTGAAAATCCCGACCAGTTATAAAAACTGGATTTGAAAATCCCGACCAGTTATAGAAACTGGATTTGAAAATCCTGACCAGTTATAGAAACTGAATTTGAAAATCCCCACCAGTTATAAAAACTGGATTTGAAAATTCGACCTGTTATAAAACTGGATTTGAAAATCCTGACCAGTTATAGAAACTGAATTTGAAAATCCTGATCAGTTATAAAACTAGATTTGAAATTCCCGACCAGTTATAGAAACTGGATTTGAAAATCCCGACCAGTTATAAAACTGGATTTGAAAATTCCGACTAGTTATAGAAACTGGATTTGAAAATCCCGACCAATTAAGACACTAGATTTCAAAATCCCGACCAGTTATAGAAACTGGATTTGAAAATCCCGACCAGTTATAAAAACTGGATTTGAAAATCCCGACCAGTTCTAGAAACTGGATTTTAAAATCCCGGCCAGTTATAGAAACTGGATTTTAAAATCCCGACCAGTTATAGAAATTGGATTTGAAAATCCTGACCAGTTATAGAAACTGGATTTAAAAATCCCGACCAGTTATAAAAACTAGATTTGAAAATCCCGACCAGTTATACAAACTGGATTTGAAAAATCCCGATCAGTTATAGAAACTGGATTTGAAAATCCCGACCAGTTATAGAAACTAGATTTGAAAATCCCGACCAGTTATAAAACTGGATTTGAAAAACCCGACCAGTTATAGAAACTAGATTTGAAAATCCCGACCAGTTATAAAAACTGGATTTGAAAATCCCGACCAGTTATAAAAACTAGATTTGAAAATCCCGACCAGTTATAGAAACTGGATTTGAAAATCCCGACCAGTTATAGAAACTGGATTTGAAAATCCCGACCAGTTATAGATACTAGATTTGAAAATCCCGACCAGTTATAAAACTAGATTTGAAAATCCCGACCAGTTATAGAAACTGGATTTGAAAATCCCGACCAGTTATAAAAACTGGATTTGAAAATCCCGACCAGTTATAGAAACTGGATTTCAAAATCCCGATCAGTTATAGAAACTGAATTTGAAAATCCCGACCAGTTATAACACTGAATTTGAAAATCCCGACCAGTTATAAAAACTGGATTTGAAAATCCCGACCAGTTATAGAAACTGGATTTGAAAATCCTGACCAGTTATAGAAACTGAATTTGAAAATCCCGACCAGTTATAAAAACTGGATTTGAAAATTCGACCAGTTATAAAACTGGATTTGAAAATCCCGAACAGTTATAGAAACTGAATTTGAAAATCCTGATCAGTTATAACACTAGATTTGAAAATCCCGACCAATTATCAAAAACTAGATTTGAAAATCCCGACCAGTTATAGAAATTGGATTTGAAAATCCCGATCAGTTATAAAACTGGATTTGAAAATCCCGACTAGTTATAAAACTGGATTTAAAAATCCCGACCAGTTATAGAAACTGGATTTGAAAATCCCGACCAATTATAAAACTGGATTTGAAAATTCCGACCAGTTATAAATCTGGATTTGAAAATCCCAACCAGTTATAAAACTAGATTTAAAAATCCCGACCAGTTATAGAAATTGGATTTGAAAATCCTTACCAGTTATAAAACTAGATTTGAAAATCCCGACCAGTTATAGAAACTGGATTTGAAAATCTTAACTAGTTATAAAACTGGATTTGAAAATCCCGACTAGTTATAGAAACTGGATTTGAAAATCCTGATAAGTTATAGAAACTTGATTTAAAAATCCCGAACAGTTATAAAAACTAGATTTGAAAATCCCGACCAGTTATAGAAACTGGATTTGAAAATCCCGACCAGTTATAGAAACTGGATTTGAAAATCCCGACCAGTTATAGAAATTAGATTTGAAAATCCCGACCAGTTATAAAACTGGATTTGAAAATCCCGACCAGTTATAAAAACTGGATTTGAAAATCCCGTCCAGTTATAGAAACTGGATTTCAAAATCCCGACCAGTTATAGAAACTAAATTTGAAAATCCCGACCAGTTATAACACTGAATTTGAAAATCCCGACCAGTTATAAAAACTGGATTTGAAAATCCCGACCAGTTATAGAAACTGGATTTGAAAATCCCGACCAATTATAGAAACTGGATTTAAAAATTCCGACTAGTTATGATACAAGATTTGAAAATTCCGACCAGTTATAGATACTGGATTTGAAAATCCCGACCAGTTATAAAAACTGGAGTTGAAAATCCCGACTAGTTATAAAACTGGATTTGAAAATCCAGACGAGTTATAAAACTTGATTTAAAAATCCTGACAAGTTATAGAAACTGGATTTGAAAATCCCGACCAGTTATAAAACTGGATTTGAAAATTCCGACTAGTTATAGAAACTGGATTTGAAAATCCCGACCAATTATGACACTAGATTTCAAAATCCCGACCAGTTATAGAAACTGGATTTGAAAATCCCGACCAGTTATAAAAACTGGATTTGAAAATCCCGACCAGTTATAGAAACTGGATTTTAAAATCCCGACCAGTTATAGAAACTGGATTTTAAAATCCCGACCAGTTATAGAAATTGGATTTGAATATCCTGACCAGTTATAGAAACTGGATTTAAAAATCCCGACCAGTTATAAAAACTAGATTTGAAAATCCCGACCAGTTATAGAAACTGCATTTGAAAATCCCGACCAGTTATAGAAACTGGATTTGAAAATCCCGACCAGTTATAGAAACTAGATTTGAAAATCCCGACCAGTTATAAAACTGGATTTGAAAATCCCGACCAGTTATAGAAACTGGATTTGAAAATCCCGACCAGTTATAAAAACTGGATTTGAAAATCCCGACCAGTTATAAAAACTAGATTTGAAAATCCCGACCAGTTATAGAAACTGGATTTGAAAATCCCGACCAGTTATAGAAACTGGATTTGAAAATCCTAACCAATTATAGAAACTAGATTTGAAAATCCCGACCAGTTACAAAACTGGATTTGAAAATCCCGACCAGTTATAGAAACTGGATTTGAAAATCCCGACCAGTTATAAAAACTGGATTTGAAAATCCCGACCAGTTATAAAAACTGGATTTCAAAATCCCGACCAGTTATAGAAACTGAATTTGAAAATCCCGACCAGTTATAACACTGAATTTGAAAATCCCGACCAGTTATAAAAACTGGATTTGAAAATCCCGACCAGTTATAGAAACTGGATTTGAAAATCCTGACCAGTTATAGAAACTGAATTTGAAAATCCCCACCAGTTATAAAAACTGGATTTGAAAATTCGACCTGTTATAAAACTGGATTTGAAAATCCTGACCAGTTATAGAAACTGAATTTGAAAATCCTGATCAGTTATAAAACTAGATTTGAAATTCCCGACCAGTTATAGAAACTGGATTTGAAAATCCCGACCAGTTATAAAACTGGATTTGAAAATTCCGACTAGTTATAGAAACTGGATTTGAAAATCCCGACCAATTAAGACACTAGATTTCAAAATCCCGACCAGTTATAGAAACTGGATTTGAAAATCCCGACCAGTTATAAAAACTGGATTTGAAAATCCCGACCAGTTCTAGAAACTGGATTTTAAAATCCCGGCCAGTTATAGAAACTGGATTTTAAAATCCCGACCAGTTATAGAAATTGGATTTGAAAATCCTGACCAGTTATAGAAACTGGATTTAAAAATCCCGACCAGTTATAAAAACTAGATTTGAAAATCCCGACCAGTTATAGAAACTGGATTTGAAAAATCCCGATCAGTTATAGAAACTGGATTTGAAAATCCCGACCAGTTATAGAAACTAGATTTGAAAATCCCGACCAGTTATAAAACTGGATTTGAAAATCCCGACCAGTTATAGAAACTGGATTTGAAAATCCCGACCAATTATAAAAACTGGATTTGAAAATCCCGACCAGTTATAAAAACTAGATTTGAAAATCCCGACCAGTTATAGAAACTGGATTTGAAAATCCCGACCAGTTATAGAAACTGGATTTGAAAATCCCGACCAGTTATAGATACTAGATTTGAAAATCCCGACCAGTTATAAAACTGGATTTGAAAATCCCGACCAGTTATAGAAACTGGATTTGAAAATCCCGACCAGTTATAAAAACTGGATTTGAAAATCCCGACCAGTTATAGAAACTGGATTTCAAAATCCCGATCAGTTATAGAAACTGAATTTGAAAATCCCGACCAGTTATAACACTGAATTTGAAAATCCCGACCAGTTATAAAAACTGGATTTGAAAATCCCGACCAGTTATAGAAACTGGATTTGAAAATCCTGACCAGTTATAGAAACTGAATTTGAAAATCCCGACCAGTTATAAAAACTGGATTTGAAAATTCGACCAGTTATAAAACTGGATTTGAAAATCCCGAACAGTTATAGAAACTGAATTTGAAAATCCTGATCAGTTATAACACTGGATTTGAAAATCCCGACCAATTATCAAAAACTAGATTTGAAAATCCCGACCAGTTATAGAAATTGGATTTGAAAATCCCGATCAGTTATAAAACTGGATTTGAAAATCCCGACTAGTTATAAAACTGGATTTAAAAATCCCGACCAGTTATAGAAACTGGATTTGAAAATCCCGACCAATTATAAAACTGGATTTGAAAATCCCGACCAGTTATAAATCTGGATTTGAAAATCCCAACCAGTTATAAAACTAGATTTAAAAATCCCGACCAGTTATAGAAATTGGATTTGAAAATCCTTACCAGTTATAAAACTAGATTTGAAAATCCCGACCAGTTATAGAAACTGGATTTGAAAATCTTGACTAGTTATAAAACTGGATTTGAAAATCCCGACTAGATATAGAAATTGGATTTGAAAATCCCGACCAGTTATGACACTAGATTTGGAAATCCCGACCAGTTATAGAAACTGGATTTGAAAATCCCGACTAGTTATAGAAACTGGATTTGAAAATCCCGACCAGTTATAGAAACTGGATTTGAAAATCCCGACCAGTTATAGAAACTGTATTTTAAAATCCCGACCAGTTGTAAAACTGAATTTTGAAAATCCCGACCAGTTACAAAAACAGGATTTGAAAATCCCGACTAGTTATAAAACTGGATTTGAAAATCCCGACCAGTTATAGAAACTGGATTTGAAAATCCTGATGAGTTATAACACTAGATTTGAAAATTTCGACCAATTATAAAACTCGATTTGAAAATCCCGACCAGTTATAGAAACTGGATTTGAAAATCTCGACTAGTTATAAAACTGGATTTGAAAATCCCAACCAGTTATAAAACTGGATTTAAAAATCCCGACCAGTTATAGAAACTTGATTTGAAAATCCCGACGAGTTATAAAACTGGATTTGAAAATCCCGACCAGTTATAGAAACTGGATTTGAAAATCCCGACCAGTTATGACACCAGATTTCAAAATCCCGACAAGTTATAGAAACTGGATTTGAAAATCCCGACCAGTTATAAAAACTGGATTTGAAAATTCCGACCAGTTATAGAAACTGGATTTTAAAATTCTGACCAGTTATAGAAACTAGATTTGAAAATCCCAACCAGTTATAAAACTGGATTTGAAAATCCCGACCAGTTATAGAAACTGGATTTGAAAACCCCGACCAGTTATAAAAACTGGATTTGAAAATCCCGACCAGTTATAGAAACATGATTTCAAAATCCCGACCAGTTATAGAAACTGGATTTGAAAATCCCGACTAGTTATAGAAACTGGATTTGAAAATCCCGACCAGTTATAGAAACTGGATTTGAAAATCCCGACCAGTTATAGAAACTGTATTTTAAAATCCCGACCAGTTGTAAAACTGAATTTTGAAAATCCCGACCAGTTACAAAAACAGGATTTGAAAATCCCGACTAGTTATAAAACTGGATTTGAAAATCCCGACCAGTTATAGAAACTGGATTTGAAAATCCTGATGAGTTATAACACTAGATTTGAAAATTTCGACCAATTATAAAACTCGATTTGAAAATCCCGACCAGTTATAGAAACTGGATTTGAAAATCTCGACTAGTTATAAAACTGGATTTGAAAATCCCAACCAGTTATAAAACTGGATTTAAAAATCCCGACCAGTTATAGAAACTTGATTTGAAAATCCCGACGAGTTATAAAACTGGATTTGAAAATCCCGACCAGTTATAGAAACTGGATTTGAAAATCCCGACCAGTTATGACACCAGATTTCAAAATCCCGACAAGTTATAGAAACTGGATTTGAAAATCCCGACCAGTTATAAAAACTGGATTTGAAAATTCCGACCAGTTATAGAAACTGGATTTTAAAATTCTGACCAGTTATAGAAACTAGATTTGAAAATCCCAACCAGTTATAAAACTGGATTTGAAAATCCCGACCAGTTATAGAAACTGGATTTGAAAACCCCGACCAGTTATAAAAACTGGATTTGAAAATCCCGACCAGTTATAGAAACATGATTTCAAAATCCCGACCAGTTATAGAAACTGGATTTGAAAATCCCGACCAGTTATAACACTGGATTTGAAAATTCCGACCAATTATAAATCTAGATTTGAAAATCGGGACCTGTTATAGAAACTGGATTTGAAAATCCCGACCAGTTATAAATCTGGATTTGAAAATCTCAACCAGTTATAAAACTAGATTTAAAAATCCCAACCAGTTATAGGAACTGCATTTGAAAATCCTGACCAGTTATAAAACTGGATTTGAAAATCCCGACCAGTTATAGAAATTGGATTTGAAAATCCCGACCAGTTATGACACTAGATTTGAAAATCACGACCAGTTATAGAAACTGGATTTGAAAATCACGACCAGTTATAAAACTGGATTTGAAAATCCCGTCCAGTTATAAAACTGGATTTAAAAATCTCGACTAGTTATAGAAACTGGATTTAAAAATTCTCACTAGTTATGACACTAGATTTGAAAATTCCGACCAGTTATAGATACTGGATTTGAAAATCCCGACCAGTTATAAAAACTGGAGTTGAAAATCCCGACTAGTTATAAAACTGGATTTGAAAATCCCGACCAGTTATAAAACTGGATTTAAAAATCCTGACCAGTTATAGAAACTGGATTTGGAAATCCCGACCAGTTATAGAAACTAGATTTGAAAATCCCGACCAGTTATAGAAACTGGATTTGAAAATCCCGACCAGTTATAGAAACTAGATTTGAAAATCCCGACCAGTTATAAAACTGGATTTGAAAATCCCGACCAGTTATAGAAACTGGATTTGAAAATCCTGACCAGTTTTAAAAACTGGATTTGAAAATCCCGTCCAGTTATAGAAACTGGATTTCAAAATCCCGACCAGTTATAGAAACTAAATTTGAAAATCCCGACCAATTATAACACTGAATTTGAAAATCCCGACCTGTTATAAAAACTGGATTTGAAAATCCCGACCAGTTATAGAAACTGGATTTGAAAATCTTCACCAGTTATAGAAACTGAATTTGAAAATCCCGACCAGTTATAAAAACTGGATTTGAAAATTCGACCAGTTATAAAACTGGATTTGAAAATCCCGACCAGTTATAGAAACTAAATTTGAAAATCCTGATCAGTTATAACACTGGATTTGAAAATCCCGACCAGTTATAAAACTAGATTTGAAAATCCCGACCAGTTATAAAACTGGATTTGAAAATCCCGACCAGTTATAGAAACTGAATTTGAAAATCCTGATCAGTTATAACACTGGATTTGAAAATCCCGACCAATTATAAAACTAGATTTGAAAATCCCGACCAGTTATAGAAAATGGATTTGAAAATCCCGATCAGTTATAAAACTGGATTTGAAAATCCCGACCAGTTATAAAACTGGATTTAAAAATCCCGACCAGTTATAGAAACTGGATTTGAAAATCCCGACCAGTTATAAAACTGGATTTGAAAATACCGACTAGTTATAGAAACGTGATTTCAAAATCCCGACCAGTTATAGAAACTGGATTTGAAAATCCCGACCAGTTATAACATTGAATTTGAAAATCCTGACCAGTTATAAAAACTGGATTTGAAAATCCCGACCAGTTATAGAAACTGGATTTGAATATCCTGACCAATTATAAAAACTGAATTTGAAAATCCCGACCAGATATAAAAACTGGATTTGAAAATCCCGACCAGTTATAAAACTAGATTTGAAAATCCCGACGAGTTATAGAAACTGAATTTGAAAATCCTGATCAGTTATAACACTGGATTTGAAAATCCTGACCAATTATAAAACTAGATTTGAAAATCCCGACCAGTTATAGAAAATGGATTTGAAAATCCCGACCATTTATGACACTAGATTTCAAAATCCCGACCAGTTATAGAAACTGGATTTGAAAATCCCGACCAGTTATAGAAACTGGATTTGAAAATCCCGACCAGTTATAAAAACTGGATTTTAAAATCCCGACCAGTTATAGAAACTGGATTTTAAAATCCCGACCAGTTATAGAAACTGGATTTGAAAATCCTGACCAGTTATAGAAACTGGATTTGAAAATCCCGACCAGTTATAAAAACTAGATTTGAAAATCCAGACCAGTTATAGAAACTAGATATGATAATCCCGACAAGTTATAGAAACTAGATTTGAAAATCCCGACCAGTTATAGAAACTAGATTTGAAAATCCTGACCAGTTATAAAACTGGATTTGAAAATCCCGACCAGTTATAGAAACTGGATTTGAAAATCCCGACCAGTTATAAAAACTGGATTTGAAAATCCTGACCAGTTATAGAAAGTGGATTTGAAAATCCCGACCACTTATAAAAACTAGATTTGAAAATCCCGACCAGTTATAGAAACTGGATATGATAATCCCGACCAGTTATAGAAACTAGATTTGAAAATCCCGACCAGTTATAGAAACTAGATTTGAAAATCCTGACCAGTTATAAAACTGGATTTGAAAATCCCGACCAGTTATAGAAACTGGATTTGAAAATCCCGACCAGTTATAAAAACTGGATTTGAAAATCCCGACCAGTTATAGAAACGTGATTTCAAAATCCCGACCAGTTATAGAAACTGGATTTGAAAATCCCGACCAGTTATAACATTGAATTTGAAAATCCCGACCAGTTATAAAAACTGGATTTGAAAATCCCGACCAGTTATAGAAACTGGATTTGAAAATCCTGACCAGTTATAGAAACTGAATTTGAAAATCCCGACTAGTTATAAAAACTGGATTTGAAAATCCCGACCAGTTATAAAACTGGATTTGAAAATCTCGACGAGTTATAGAAACTGAATTTGAAAATCCTGATCAGTTATAACACTGGATTTGAAAATCTCGACCAATTATAAAACTAGATTTGAAAATCCCGACCAGTTATAGAAAATGGATTTGAAAATCCTGACCAGTTATAAAACTGGATTTGAAAATCCCGACCAGTTATAAAACTGGATTTAAAAATCCCGACCAGTTATAGAAAATGGATTTGAAAATCCCGACCAGTTATAAAACTGGATTTGAAAATACCGACTAGTTATAGAAACGTGATTTCAAAATCCCGACCAGTTATAGAAACTGAATTTGAAAATCCTGATCAGTTATGACACTAGATTTCAAAATCCCGACCAGTTATAGAAACTGGATTTGAAAATCCCGACCAGTTATGACACTAGATTTCAAAATCCCGACCAGTTATAGAAACTGGATTTGAAAATCCCGACCAGTTATAGAAACTGGATTTGAAAATCCCGACCAGTTATAGAAACTGGATTTCAAAATCCCGACCAGTTATAGAAACTGGATTTGAAAATCCTGACCAGTTATAGAAACTGGATTTGAAAATCCCGACCAGTTATAAAAACTAGATTTGAAAATCCCGACCAGTTATAGAAACTGGATTTGAAAATCCCGACCAGTTATAGAAACTAGATTTGAAAATCCCGACCAATTATAAAAACTAGATTTGAAAATCCCGAAAAGTTATAAAACTAGATTTGAAAATCCCGACTAGTTATAGAAACTGGATTTGAAAAACCCGACCAGTTATAAAAACTGGATTTGAAAATCCCGACGAGTTATAGAAACGTGATTTCAAAATCCCGACCAGTTATAGAAACTGGATTTGAAAATCCCGACCAGTTATAACATTGAATTTGAAAATCCCGACCAGTTATAAAAACTGGATTTGAAAATCCCGACCAGTTATAAAAACTGGATTTGAATATCCTGACCAATTATAAAAACTGAATTTGAAAATCCCGACCAGTTATAAAAACTGGATTTGAAAATCCCGACCAGTTATAAAACTGGATTTGAAAATCCCGACGAGTTATAGAAACTGAATTTGAAAATCCCGACGAGTTATAGAAACTGAATTTGAAAATCCCGACCAGTTATAAAAACTGGATTTGAAAATCCCGACCAGTTATAAAACTGGATTTGAAAATCCCGACGAGTTATAGAAACTGAATTTGAAAATCCTGATCATTTATAACACTGGATTTGAAAATTCCGACCAATTATAAAACTAGATTTGAAAATTCCGACCAGTTATAGAAAATGGATTTGAAAATCCCGACCAGTTATAAAACCTGGATTTGAAAATCCCGACCAGTTATAGAAACTGGATTTGAAAATCCTGATCAGTTATAGAAACTGGATTTGAAAATCCTGACCAGTTATAGAAACTGAATTTGAAAATCCCGACCAGTTATAAAAACTGGATTTGAAAATCCCGACCAGTTATAAAACTGGATTTGAAAATCCCGACGAGTTATAGAAACTGAATTTGAAAATCCTGATCAGTTATAACACTGGATTTGAAAATCCCGACCAAATATAAAACTAGATTTGAAAATCCCGACCAGTTATAGAAAATGGATTTGAAAATCCTGACCAGTTATAAAACTGGATTTGAAAATCCCGACCAGTTATAAAACTGGATTTAAAAATCCCGACCAGTTATAGAAACTGGATTTGAAAATCCCGACCAGTTATAAAACTGGATTTGAAAATACCGACTAGTTATAAAACGTGATTTCAAAATCCCGACCAGTTATAGAAACTGAATTTGAAAATCCCGACCAGTTATAGAAACTGGATTTTAAAATCCCGACCAGTTATAGAAACTGGATTTGAAAATCCTGACCAGTTATAGAAACTGGATTTGAAAATCCCGACCAGTTATAAAAACTAGATTTGAAAATCCAGACCAGTTATAGAAACTAGATATGATAATCCCGACAAGTTATAGAAACTAGATTTGAAAATCCCGACCAGTTATAGAAACTAGATTTGAAAATCCTGACCAGTTATAAAACTGGATTTGAAAATCCCGACCAGTTATAGAAACTGGATTTGAAAATCCCGACCAGTTATAAAAACTGGATTTGAAAATCCTGACCAGTTATAGAAACTGGATTTGAAAATCCCGACCACTTATAAAAACTAGATTTGAAAATCCCGACCAGTTATAGAAACTGGATATGATAATCCCGACCAGTTATAGAAACTAGATTTGAAAATCCCGACCAGTTATAGAAACTAGATTTGAAAATCCTGACCAGTTATAAAACTGGATTTGAAAATCCCGACCAGTTATAGAAACTGGATTTGAAAATCCCGACCAGTTATAGAAACTGGATTTGAAAATCCCGACCAGTTATAAAAACTGGATTTCAAAATCCCGACCAGTTATAGAAACGTGATTTCAAAATCCCGACCAGTTATAGAAACTGGATTTGAAAATCCCGACCAGTTATAACATTGAATTTGAAAATCCCGACCAGTTATAAAAACTGGATTTGAAAATCCCGACCAGTTATAGAAACTGGATTTGAAAATCCTGACCAGTTATAGAAACTGAATTTGAAAATCCCGACTAGTTATAAAAACTGGATTTGAAAATCCCGACCAGTTATAAAACTGGATTTGAAAATCTCGACGAGTTATAGAAACTGAATTTGAAAATCCTGATCAGTTATAACACTGGATTTGAAAATCTCGACCAATTATAAAACTAGATTTGAAAATCCCGACCAGTTATAGAAAATGGATTTGAAAATCCTGACCAGTTATAAAACTTGATTTAAAAATCCTGACAAGTTATAGAAACTGGATTTGAAAATCCCGACCAGTTATAAAACTGGATTTGAAAATTCCGACTAGTTATAGAAACTGGATTTGAAAATCCCGACCAATTATGACACTAGATTTCAAAATCCCGACCAGTTATAGAAACTGGATTTGAAAATCCCGACCAGTTATAAAAACTGGATTTGAAAATCCCGACCAGTTATAGAAACTGGATTTGAAAATCCCGACCAGTTATAGATACTAGATTTGAAAATCCCGACCAGTTATAAAACTGGATTTGAAAATCCCGACCAGTTATAGAAACTGGATTTGAAAATCCCGACCAGTTATAAAAACTGGATTTGAAAATCCCGACCAGTTATAGAAACTGGATTTCAAAATCCCGATCAGTTATAGAAACTGAATTTGAAAATCCCGACCAGTTATAACACTGAATTTGAAAATCCCGACCAGTTATAAAAACTGGATTTGAAAATCCAGACCAGTTATAGAAACTGGATTTGAAAATCCTGACCAGTTATAGAAACTGAATTTGAAAATCCCGACCAGTTATAAAAACTGGATTTGAAAATTCGACCAGTTATAAAACTGGATTTGAAAATCCCGAACAGTTATAGAAACTGAATTTGAAAATCCTGATCAATTATAACACTGGATTTGAAAATCCCGACCAATTATCAAAAACTAGATTTGAAAATCCCGACCAGTTATAGAAATTGGATTTGAAAATCCCGATCAGTTATAAAACTGGATTTGAAAATCCCGACTAGTTATAGAAACTGAATTTGAAAATCCCGACCAGTTATAGAAACTGGATTTTAAAATCCCGACCAGTTATAGAAACTGGATTTTAAAATCCCGACCAGTTATAGAAACTGGATTTGAAAATCCTGACCAGTTATAGAAACTGGATTTGAAAATCCCGACCAGTTATAAAAACTAGATTTGAAAATCCAGACCAGTTATAGAAACTAGATATGATAATCCCGACAAGTTATAGAAACTAGATTTGAAAATCCCGACCAGTTATAGAAACTAGATTTGAAAATCCTGACCAGTTATAAAACTGGATTTGAAAATCCCGACCAGTTATAGAAACTGGATTTGAAAATCCCGACCAGTTATAAAAACTGGATTTGAAAATCCTGACCAGTTATAGAAACTGGATTTGAAAATCCCGACCACTTATAAAAACTAGATTTGAAAATCCCGACCAGTTATAGAAACTGGATATGATAATCCCGACCAGTTATAGAAACTAGATTTGAAAATCCCGACCAGTTATAGAAACTAGATTTGAAAATCCTGACCAGTTATAAAACTGGATTTGAAAATCCCGACCAGTTATAGAAACTGGATTTGAAAATCCCGACCAGTTATAAAAACTGGATTTGAAAATCCCGACCAGTTATAGAAACGTGATTTCAAAATCCCGACCAGTTATAGAAACTGGATTTGAAAATCCCGACCAGTTATAACATTGAATTTGAAAATCCCGACCAGTTATAAAAACTGGATTTGAAAATCCCGACCAGTTATAGAAACTGGATTTGAAAATCCTGACCAGTTATAGAAACTGAATTTGAAAATCCCGACTAGTTATAAAAACTGGATTTAAAAATCCCGACCAGTTATAAAACTGGATTTGAAAATCTCGACGAGTTATAGAAACTGAATTTGAAAATCCTGATCAGTTATAACACTGGATTTGAAAATCTCGACCAATTATAAAACTAGATTTGAAAATCCCGACCAGTTATAGAAAATGGATTTGAAAATCCTGACCAGTTATAAAACTTGATTTAAAAATCCTGACAAGTTATAGAAACTGGATTTGAAAATCCCGACCAGTTATAAAACTGGATTTGAAAATTCCGACTAGTTATAGAAACTGGATTTGAAAATCCCGACCAATTATGACACTAGATTTCAAAATCCCGACCAGTTATAGAAACTGGATTTGAAAATCCCGACCAGTTATAAAAACTGGATTTGAAAATCCCGACCAGTTATAGAAACTGGATTTGAAAATCCCGACCAGTTATAGATACTAGATTTGAAAATCCCGACCAGTTATAAAACTGGATTTGAAAATCCCGACCAGTTATAGAAACTGGATTTGAAAATCCCGACCAGTTATAAAAACTGGATTTGAAAATCCCGACCAGTTATAGAAACTGGATTTCAAAATCCCGATCAGTTATAGAAACTGAATTTGAAAATCCCGACCAGTTATAACACTGAATTTGAAAATCCCGACCAGTTATAAAAACTGGATTTGAAAATCCAGACCAGTTATAGAAACTGGATTTGAAAATCCTGACCAGTTATAGAAACTGAATTTGAAAATCCCGACCAGTTATAAAAACTGGATTTGAAAATTCGACCAGTTATAAAACTGGATTTGAAAATCCCGAACAGTTATAGAAACTGAATTTGAAAATCCTGATCAATTATAACACTGGATTTGAAAATCCCGACCAATTATCAAAAACTAGATTTGAAAATCCCGACCAGTTATAGAAATTGGATTTGAAAATCCCGATCAGTTATAAAACTGGATTTGAAAATCCCGACTAGTTATAAAACTGGATTTAAAAATCCCGACCAGTTATAGAAACTGGATTTGAAAATCCCGACCAATTATAAAACTGGATTTCAAAATCCCGACCAGTTATAAATCTGGATTTGAAAATCCCAACCAGTTATAAAACTAGATTTAAAAATCCCGACCAGTTATAGAAATTGGATTTGAAAATCCTTACCAGTTATAAAACTAGATTTGAAAATCCCGACCAGTTATAGAAACTGGATTTGAAAATCTTGACTAGTTATAAAACTGGATTTGAAAATCCCGACTAGTTATAGAAACTGGATTTGAAAATCCTGACAAGTTATAGAAACTTGATTTAAAAATCCCGAACAGTTATAAAAACTAGATTTGAAAATCCCGACCAGTTATAGAAACTGGATTTGAAAATCCCGACCAGTTATAGAAACTGGATTTGAAAATCCCGACCAGTTATAGAAATTAGATTTGAAAATCCCGACCAGTTATAAAACTGGATTTGAAAATCCCAACTAGTTATAGAAACTGGATTTGAAAATCCCGACCAGTTATAAAAACTGGATTTGAAAATCCCGTCCAGTTATAGAAACTGGATTTCAAAATCCCGACCAGTTATAGAAACTAAATTTGAAAATCCCGTCCAGTTATAACACTGAATTTGAAAATCCCGACCAGTTATAAAAACTGGATTTGAAAATCCCGACCAGTTATAGAAACTGGATTTGAAAATCCCGACCAATTATAGAAACTGGATTTAAAAATTCCGACTAGTTATGATACTAGATTTGAAAATTCCGACCAGTTATAGATACTGGATTTGAAAATCCCGACCAGTTATAAAAACTGGAGTTGAAAATCCCGACTAGTTATAAAACTGGATTTGAAAATCCAGACGAGTTATAAAACTTGATTTAAAAATCCTGACAAGTTATAGAAACTGGATTTGAAAATCCCGACCAGTTATAAAACTGGATTTGAAAATTCCGACTAGTTATAGAAACTGGATTTGAAAATCCCGACCAATTATGACACTAGATTTCAAAATCCCGACCAGTTATAGAAACTGGATTTGAAAATCCCGACCAGTTATAAAAACTGGATTTGAAAATCCCGACCAGTTATAGAAACTGGATTTTAAAATCCCGACCAGTTATAGAAACTGGATTTTAAAATCCCGACCAGTTATAGAAATTGGATTTGAATATCCTGACCAGTTATAGAAACTGGATTTAAAAATCCCGACCAGTTATAAAAACTAGATTTGAAAATCCCGACCAGTTATAGAAACTGCATTTGAAAATCCCGACCAGTTATAGAAACTGGATTTGAAAATCCCGACCAGTTATAGAAACTAGATTTGAAAATCCCGACCAGTTATAAAACTGGATTTGAAAATCCCGACCAGTTATAGAAACTGGATTTGAAAATCCCGACCAGTTATAAAAACTGGATTTGAAAATCCCGACCAGTTATAAAAACTAGATTTGAAAATCCTGACCAGTTATAGAAACTGGATTTGAAAATCCCGACCAGTTATAGAAACTGGATTTGAAAATCCCGACCAATTATAGAAACTAGATTTGAAAATCCCGACCAGTTATAAAACTGGATTTGAAAATCCCGACCAGTTATAGAAACTGGATTTGAAAATCCCGACCAGTTATAAAAACTGGATTTGAAAATCCCGATCAGTTATAAAAACTGGATTTCAAAATCCCGACCAGTTAAAGAAACTGAATTTGAAAATCCCGACCAGTTATAACACTGAATTTGAAAATCCCGACCAGTTATAAAAACTGGATTTGAAAATCCCGACCAGTTATAGAAACTGGATTTGAAAATCCTGACCAGTTATAGAAACTGAATTTGAAAATCCCCACCAGTTATAAAAACTGGATTTGAAAATTCGACCTGTTATAAAACTGGATTTGAAAATCCTGACCAGTTATAGAAACTGAATTTGAAAATCCTGATCAGTTATAAAACTAGATTTGAAATTCCCGACCAGTTATAGAAACTGGATTTGAAAATCCCGACCAGTTATAAAACTGGATTTGAAAATTCCGACTAGTTATAGAAACTGGATTTGAAAATCCCGACCAATTAAGACACTAGATTTCAAAATCCCGACCAGTTATAGAAACTGGATTTGAAAATCCCGACCAGTTATAAAAACTGGATTTGAAAATCCCGACCAGTTCTAGAAACTGGATTTTAAAATCCCGGCCAGTTATAGAAACTGGATTTTAAAATCCCGACCAGTTATAGAAATTGGATTTGAAAATCCTGACCAGTTATAGAAACTGGATTTAAAAATCCCGACCAGTTATAAAAACTAGATTTGAAAATCCCGACCAGTTATACAAACTGGATTTGAAAAATCCCGATAAGTTATAGAAACTGGATTTGAAAATATCGACCAGTTATAGAAACTAGATTTGAAAATCCCGACCAGTTATAAAACTGGATTTGAAAAACCCGACCAGTTATAGAAACTGGATTTGAAAATCCCGACCAGTTATAAAAACTGGATTTGAAAATCCCGACCAGTTATAAAAACTAGATTTGAAAATCCCGACCAGTTATAGAAACTGGATTTGAAAATCCCGACCAGTTATAGAAACTGGATTTGAAAATCCCGACCAGTTATAGATACTAGATTTGAAAATCCCGACCAGTTATAAAACTAGATTTGAAAATCCCGACCAGTTATAGAAACTGGATTTGAAAATCCCGACCAGTTATAAAAACTGGATTTGAAAATCCCGACCAGTTATAGAAACTGGATTTCAAAATCCCGATCAGTTATAGAAACTGAATTTGAAAATCCCGACCAGTTATAACACTGAATTTGAAAATCCCGACCAGTTATAAAAACTGGATTTGAAAATCCCGACCAGTTATAGAAACTGGATTTGAAAATCCTGACCAGTTATAGAAACTGAATTTGAAAATCCCGACCAGTTATAAAAACTGGATTTGAAAATTCGACCAGTTATAAAACTGGATTTGAAAATCCCGAACAGTTATAGAAACTGAATTTGAAAATCCTGATCAGTTATAACACTGGATTTGAAAATCCCGACCAATTATCAAAAACTAGATTTGAAAATCCCGACCAGTTATAGAAATTGGATTTGAAAATCCCGATCAGTTATAAAACTGGATTTGAAAATCCCGACTAGTTATAAAACTGGATTTAAAAATCCCGACCAGTTATAGAAACTGGATTTGAAAATCCCGACCAATTATAAAACTGGATTTGAAAATCCCGACCAGTTATAAATCTGGATTTGAAAATCCCAACCAGTTATAAAACTAGATTTAAAAATCCCGACCAGTTATAGAAATTGGATTTGAAAATCCTTACCAGTTATAAAACTAGATTTGAAAATCCCGACCAGTTATAGAAACTGGATTTGAAAATCTTAACTAGTTATAAAACTGGATTTGAAAATCCCGACTAGTTATAGAAACTGGATTTGAAAATCCTGACAAGTTATAGAAACTTGATTTAAAAATCCCGAACAGTTATAAAAACTAGATTTGAAAATCCCGACCAGTTATAGAAACTGGATTTGAAAATCCCGACCAGTTATAGAAACTGGATTTGAAAATCCCGACCAGTTATAGAAATTAGATTTGAAAATCCCGACCAGTTATAAAACTGGATTTGAAAATCCCAACTAGTTATAGAAACTGGATTTGAAAATCCCGACCAGTTATAAAAACTGGATTTGAAAATCCCGTCCAGTTATAGAAACTGGATTTCAAAATCCCGACCAGTTATAGAAACTAAATTTGAAAATCCCGACCAGTTATAACACTGAATTTGAAAATCCCGACCAGTTATAAAAACTGGATTTGAAAATCCCGACCAGTTATAGAAACTGGATTTGAAAATCCCGACCAATTATAGAAACTGGATTTAAAAATTCCGACTAGTTATGATACAAGATTTGAAAATTCCGACCAGTTATAGATACTGGATTTGAAAATCCCGACCAGTTATAAAAACTGGAGTTGAAAATCCCGACTAGTTATAAAACTGGATTTGAAAATCCAGACGAGTTATAAAACTTGATTTAAAAATCCTGACAAGTTATAGAAACTGGATTTGAAAATCCCGACCAGTTATAAAACTGGATTTGAAAATTCCGACTAGTTATAGAAACTGGATTTGAAAATCCCGACCAATTATGACACTAGATTTCAAAATCCCGACCAGTTATAGAAACTGGATTTGAAAATCCCGACCAGTTATAAAAACTGGATTTGAAAATCCCGACCAGTTATAGAAACTGGATTTTAAAATCCCGACCAGTTATAGAAACTGGATTTTAAAATCCCGACCAGTTATAGAAATTGGATTTGAATATCCTGACCAGTTATAGAAACTGGATTTAAAAATCCCGACCAGTTATAAAAACTAGATTTGAAAATCCCGACCAGTTATAGAAACTGCATTTGAAAATCCCGACCAGTTATAGAAACTGGATTTGAAAATCCCGACCAGTTATAGAAACTAGATTTGAAAATCCCGACCAGTTATAAAACTGGATTTGAAAATCCCGACCAGTTATAGAAACTGGATTTGAAAATCCCGACCAGTTATAAAAACTGGATTTGAAAATCCCGACCAGTTATAAAAACTAGATTTGAAAATCCCGACCAGTTATAGAAACTGGATTTGAAAATCCCGACCAGTTATAGAAACTGGATTTGAAAATCCTAACCAATTATAGAAACTAGATTTGAAAATCCCGACCAGTTACAAAACTGGATTTGAAAATCCCGACCAGTTATAGAAACTGGATTTGAAAATCCCGACCAGTTATAAAAACTGGATTTGAAAATCCCGACCAGTTATAAAAACTGGATTTCAAAATCCCGACCAGTTATAGAAACTGAATTTGAAAATCCCGACCAGTTATAACACTGAATTTGAAAATCCCGACCAGTTATAAAAACTGGATTTGAAAATCCCGACCAGTTATAGAAACTGAATTTGAAAATCCCCACCAGTTATAAAAACTGGATTTGAAAATTCGACCTGTTATAAAACTGGATTTGAAAATCCTGACCAGTTATAGAAACTGAATTTGAAAATCCTGATCAGTTATAAAACTAGATTTGAAATTCCCGACCAGTTATAGAAACTGGATTTGAAAATCCCGACCAGTTATAAAACTGGATTTGAAAATTCCGACTAGTTATAGAAACTGGATTTGAAAATCCCGACCAATTAAGACACTAGATTTCAAAATCCCGACCAGTTATAGAAACTGGATTTGAAAATCCCGACCAGTTATAAAAACTGGATTTGAAAATCCCGACCAGTTCTAGAAACTGGATTTTAAAATCCCGGCCAGTTATAGAAACTGGATTTTAAAATCCCGACCAGTTATAGAAATTGGATTTGAAAATCCTGACCAGTTATAGAAACTGGATTTAAAAATCCCGACCAGTTATAAAAACTAGATTTGAAAATCCCGACCAGTTATAGAAACTGGATTTGAAAAATCCCGATCAGTTATAGAAACTGGATTTGAAAATCCCGACCAGTTATAGAAACTAGATTTGAAAATCCCGACCAGTTATAAAACTGGATTTGAAAATCCCGACCAGTTATAGAAACTGGATTTGAAAATCCCGACCAATTATAAAAACTGGATTTGAAAATCCCGACCAGTTATAAAAACTAGATTTGAAAATCCCGACCAGTTATAGAAACTGGATTTGAAAATCCCGACCAGTTATAGAAACTGGATTTGAAAATCCCGACCAGTTATAGATACTAGATTTGAAAATCCCGACCAGTTATAAAACTGGATTTGAAAATCCCGACCAGTTATAGAAACTGGATTTGAAAATCTCGACCAGTTATAAAAACTGGATTTGAAAATCCCGACCAGTTATAGAAACTGGATTTTAAAATCCCGACCAGTTATAGAAACTGAATTTGAAAATCCCGACCAGTTATAGAAATTGGATTTGAATATCCTGACCAGTTATAGAAACTGGATTTAAAAATCCCGACCAGTTATAAAAACTAGATTTGAAAATCCCGACCAGTTATAGAAACTGCATTTGAAAATCCCGACCAGTTATAGAAACTGGATTTGAAAATCCCGACCAGTTATAGAAACTAGATTTGAAAATCCCGACCAGTTATAAAACTGGATTTGAAAATCCCGACCAGTTATAAAACTGGATTTGAAAATCCCGACCAGTTATAGAAACTGGATTTGAAAATCCCGACCAGTTATAGAAACTGGATTTGAAAATCCCGACCAGTTATAACACTGAATTTGAAAATCCCGACCAGTTATAAAAACTGTATTTGAAAATCCCGACCAGTTATAAAAAGTGAATTTGAAAATCCCGAACAGTTATAAAAACTAGATTTGAAAATCCCGACCAGTTATAAAAACTAGATTTGAAAATCCCGACCAGTTATAGAAACTGGATTTGAAAATCCCGACCAGTTATAGAAACTGGATTTGAAAATCCTAACCAATTATAGAAACTAGATTTGAAAATCCCGACCAGTTACAAAACTGGATTTGAAAATCCCGACCAGTTATAGAAACTGGATTTGAAAATCCCGACCAGTTATAAAAACTGGATTTGAAAATCCCGACCAGTTATAAAAACTGGATTTCAAAATCCCGACCAGTTATAGAAACTGAATTTGAAAATCCCGACCAGTTATAACACTGAATTTGAAAATCCCGACCAGTTATAAAAACTGGATTTGAAAATCCCGACCAGTTATAGAAAATGAATTTGAAAAGCCCCACCAGTTATAAAAACTGGATTTGAAAATTCGACCTGTTATAAAACTGGATTTGAAAATCCTGACCAGTTATAGAAACTGAATTTGAAAATCCTGATCAGTTATAAAACTAGATTTGAAAATCCCGACCAGTTATAGAAACTGGATTTGAAAATCCCGACCAGTTATAAAACTGGATTTGAAAATTCCGACTAGTTATAGAAACTGGATTTGAAAATCCCGACCAATTAAGACACTAGATTTCAAAATCCCGACCAGTTATAGAAACTGGATTTGAAAATCCCGACCAGTTATAAAAACTGGATTTGAAAATCCCGACCAGTTCTAGAAACTGGATTTTAAAATCCCGGCCAGTTATAGAAACTGGATTTTAAAATCCCGACCAGTTATAGAAATTGGATTTGAAAATCCTGACCAGTTATAGAAACTGGATTTAAAAATCCCGACCAGTTATAAAAACTAGATTTGAAAATCCCGACCAGTTATAGAAACTGGATTTGAAAAATCCCGATCAGTTATAGAAACTGGATTTGAAAATCCCGACCAGTTATAGAAACTAGATTTGAAAATCCCGACCAGTTATAAAACTGGATTTGAAAATCCCGACCAGTTATAGAAACTGGATTTGAAAATCCCGACCAATTATAAAAACTGGATTTGAAAATCCCGACCAGTTATAAAAACTAGATTTGAAAATCCCGACCAGTTATAGAAACTGGATTTGAAAATCCCGACCAGTTATAGAAACTGGATTTGAAAATCCCGACCAGTTATAGATACTAGATTTGAAAATCCCGACCAGTTATAAAACTGGATTTGAAAATCCCGACCAGTTATAGAAACTGGATTTGAAAATCTCGACCAGTTATAAAAACTGGATTTGAAAATCCCGACCAGTTATAGAAACTGGATTTTAAAATCCCGACCAGTTATAGAAACTGAATTTGAAAATCCCGACCAGTTATAGAAATTGGATTTGAATATCCTGACCAGTTATAGAAACTGGATTTAAAAATCCCGACCAGTTATAAAAACTAGATTTGAAAATCCCGACCAGTTATAGAAACTGCATTTGAAAATCCCGACCAGTTATAGAAACTGGATTTGAAAATCCCGACCAGTTATAGAAACTAGATTTGAAAATCCCGACCAGTTATAAAACTTGATTTAAAAATCCCGAACAGTTATAAAAACTAGATTTGAAAATCCCGACCAGTTATAGAAACTGGATTTGAAAATCCCGACCAGTTATAGAAACTGGATTTGAAAATCCCGACCAGTTATAGAAATTAGATTTGAAAATCCCGACCAGTTATAAAACTGGATTTGAAAATCCCAACTAGTTATAGAAACTGGATTTGAAAATCCCGACCAGTTATAAAAACTGGATTTGAAAATCCCGTCCAGTTATAGAAACTGGATTTCAAAATCCCGACCAGTTATAGAAACTAAATTTGAAAATCCCGACCAGTTATAACACTGAATTTGAAAATCCCGACCAGTTATAAAAACTGGATTTGAAAATCCCGACCAGTTATAGAAACTGGATTTGAAAATCCCGACCAATTATAGAAACTGGATTTAAAAATTCCGACTAGTTATGATACAAGATTTGAAAATTCCGACCAGTTATAGATACTGGATTTGAAAATCCCGACCAGTTATAAAAACTGGAGTTGAAAATCCCGACTAGTTATAAAACTGGATTTGAAAATCCAGACGAGTTATAAAACTTGATTTAAAAATCCTGACAAGTTATAGAAACTGGATTTGAAAATCCCGACCAGTTATAAAACTGGATTTGAAAATTCCGACTAGTTATAGAAACTGGATTTGAAAATCCCGACCAATTATGACACTAGATTTCAAAATCCCGACCAGTTATAGAAACTGGATTTGAAAATCCCGACCAGTTATAAAAACTGGATTTGAAAATCCCGACCAGTTATAGAAACTGGATTTTAAAATCCCGACCAGTTATAGAAACTGGATTTTAAAATCCCGACCAGTTATAGAAATTGGATTTGAATATCCTGACCAGTTATAGAAACTGGATTTAAAAATCCCGACCAGTTATAAAAACTAGATTTGAAAATCCCGACCAGTTATAGAAACTGCATTTGAAAATCCCGACCAGTTATAGAAACTGGATTTGAAAATCCCGACCAGTTATAGAAACTAGATTTGAAAATCCCGACCAGTTATAAAACTGGATTTGAAAATCCCGACCAGTTATAGAAACTGGATTTGAAAATCCCGACCAGTTATAAAAACTGGATTTGAAAATCCCGACCAGTTATAAAAACTAGATTTGAAAATCCCGACCAGTTATAGAAACTGGATTTGAAAATCCCGACCAGTTATAGAAACTGGATTTGAAAATCCTAACCAATTATAGAAACTAGATTTGAAAATCCCGACCAGTTACAAAACTGGATTTGAAAATCCCGACCAGTTATAGAAACTGGATTTGAAAATCCCGACCAGTTATAAAAACTGGATTTGAAAATCCCGACCAGTTATAAAAACTGGATTTCAAAATCCCGACCAGTTATAGAAACTGAATTTGAAAATCCCGACCAGTTATAACACTGAATTTGAAAATCCCGACCAGTTATAAAAACTGGATTTGAAAATCCCGACCAGTTATAGAAACTGAATTTGAAAATCCCCACCAGTTATAAAAACTGGATTTGAAAATTCGACCTGTTATAAAACTGGATTTGAAAATCCTGACCAGTTATAGAAACTGAATTTGAAAATCCTGATCAGTTATAAAACTAGATTTGAAATTCCCGACCAGTTATAGAAACTGGATTTGAAAATCCCGACCAGTTATAAAACTGGATTTGAAAATTCCGACTAGTTATAGAAACTGGATTTGAAAATCCCGACCAATTAAGACACTAGATTTCAAAATCCCGACCAGTTATAGAAACTGGATTTGAAAATCCCGACCAGTTATAAAAACTGGATTTGAAAATCCCGACCAGTTCTAGAAACTGGATTTTAAAATCCCGGCCAGTTATAGAAACTGGATTTTAAAATCCCGACCAGTTATAGAAATTGGATTTGAAAATCCTGACCAGTTATAGAAACTGGATTTAAAAATCCCGACCAGTTATAAAAACTAGATTTGAAAATCCCGACCAGTTATAGAAACTGGATTTGAAAAATCCCGATCAGTTATAGAAACTGGATTTGAAAATCCCGACCAGTTATAGAAACTAGATTTGAAAATCCCGACCAGTTATAAAACTGGATTTGAAAATCCCGACCAGTTATAGAAACTGGATTTGAAAATCCCGACCAATTATAAAAACTGGATTTGAAAATCCCGACCAGTTATAAAAACTAGATTTGAAAATCCCGACCAGTTATAGAAACTGGATTTGAAAATCCCGACCAGTTATAGAAACTGGATTTGAAAATCCCGACCAGTTATAGATACTAGATTTGAAAATCCCGACCAGTTATAAAACTGGATTTGAAAATCCCGACCAGTTATAGAAACTGGATTTGAAAATCTCGACCAGTTATAAAAACTGGATTTGAAAATCCCGACCAGTTATAGAAACTGGATTTTAAAATCCCGACCAGTTATAGAAACTGAATTTGAAAATCCCGACCAGTTATAGAAATTGGATTTGAATATCCTGACCAGTTATAGAAACTGGATTTAAAAATCCCGACCAGTTATAAAAACTAGATTTGAAAATCCCGACCAGTTATAGAAACTGCATTTGAAAATCCCGACCAGTTATAGAAACTGGATTTGAAAATCCCGACCAGTTATAGAAACTAGATTTGAAAATCCCGACCAGTTATAAAACTGGATTTGAAAATCCCGACCAGTTATAAAACTGGATTTGAAAATCCCGACCAGTTATAGAAACTGGATTTGAAAATCCCGACCAGTTATAAAAACTGGATTTGAAAATCCCGACCAGTTATAAAAACTAGATTTGAAAATCCTGACCAGTTATAGAAACTGGATTTGAAAATCCCGACCAGTTATAGAAACTGGATTTGAAAATCCCGACCAATTATAGAAACTAGATTTGAAAATCCCGACCAGTTATAAAACTGGATTTGAAAATCCCGACCAGTTATAGAAACTGGATTTGAAAATCCCGACCAGTTATAAAAACTGGATTTGAAAATCCCGATCAGTTATAAAAACTGGATTTCAAAATCCCGACCAGTTAAAGAAACTGAATTTGAAAATCCCGACCAGTTATAACACTGAATTTGAAAATCCCGACCAGTTATAAAAACTGGATTTGAAAATCCCGACCAGTTATAGAAACTGGATTTGAAAATCCTGACCAGTTATAGAAACTGAATTTGAAAATCCCCACCAGTTATAAAAACTGGATTTGAAAATTCGACCTGTTATAAAACTGGATTTGAAAATCCTGACCAGTTATAGAAACTGAATTTGAAAATCCTGATCAGTTATAAAACTAGATTTGAAATTCCCGACCAGTTATAGAAACTGGATTTGAAAATCCCGACCAGTTATAAAACTGGATTTGAAAATTCCGACTAGTTATAGAAACTGGATTTGAAAATCCCGACCAATTAAGACACTAGATTTCAAAATCCCGACCAGTTATAGAAACTGGATTTGAAAATCCCGACCAGTTATAAAAACTGGATTTGAAAATCCCGACCAGTTCTAGAAACTGGATTTTAAAATCCCGGCCAGTTATAGAAACTGGATTTTAAAATCCCGACCAGTTATAGAAATTGGATTTGAAAATCCTGACCAGTTATAGAAACTGGATTTAAAAATCCCGACCAGTTATAAAAACTAGATTTGAAAATCCCGACCAGTTATACAAACTGGATTTGAAAAATCCCGATAAGTTATAGAAACTGGATTTGAAAATATCGACCAGTTATAGAAACTAGATTTGAAAATCCCGACCAGTTATAAAACTGGATTTGAAAAACCCGACCAGTTATAGAAACTGGATTTGAAAATCCCGACCAGTTATAAAAACTGGATTTGAAAATCCCGACCAGTTATAAAAACTAGATTTGAAAATCCCGACCAGTTATAGAAACTGGATTTGAAAATCCCGACCAGTTATAGAAACTGGATTTGAAAATCCCGACCAGTTATAGATACTAGATTTGAAAATCCCGACCAGTTATAAAACTAGATTTGAAAATCCCGACCAGTTATAGAAACTGGATTTGAAAATCCCGACCAGTTATAAAAACTGGATTTGAAAATCCCGACCAGTTATAGAAACTGGATTTCAAAATCCCGATCAGTTATAGAAACTGAATTTGAAAATCCCGACCAGTTATAACACTGAATTTGAAAATCCCGACCAGTTATAAAAACTGGATTTGAAAATCCCGACCAGTTATAGAAACTGGATTTGAAAATCCTGACCAGTTATAGAAACTGAATTTGAAAATCCCGACCAGTTATAAAAACTGGATTTGAAAATTCGACCAGTTATAAAACTGGATTTGAAAATCCCGAACAGTTATAGAAACTGAATTTGAAAATCCTGATCAGTTATAACACTGGATTTGAAAATCCCGACCAATTATCAAAAACTAGATTTGAAAATCCCGACCAGTTATAGAAATTGGATTTGAAAATCCCGATCAGTTATAAAACTGGATTTGAAAATCCCGACTAGTTATAAAACTGGATTTAAAAATCCCGACCAGTTATAGAAACTGGATTTGAAAATCCCGACCAATTATAAAACTGGATTTGAAAATCCCGACCAGTTATAAATCTGGATTTGAAAATCCCAACCAGTTATAAAACTAGATTTAAAAATCCCGACCAGTTATAGAAATTGGATTTGAAAATCCTTACCAGTTATAAAACTAGATTTGAAAATCCCGACCAGTTATAGAAACTGGATTTGAAAATCTTAACTAGTTATAAAACTGGATTTGAAAATCCCGACTAGTTATAGAAACTGGATTTGAAAATCCTGACAAGTTATAGAAACTTGATTTAAAAATCCCGAACAGTTATAAAAACTAGATTTGAAAATCCCGACCAGTTATAGAAACTGGATTTGAAAATCCCGACCAGTTATAGAAACTGGATTTGAAAATCCCGACCAGTTATAGAAATTAGATTTGAAAATCCCGACCAGTTATAAAACTGGATTTGAAAATCCCAACTAGTTATAGAAACTGGATTTGAAAATCCCGACCAGTTATAAAAACTGGATTTGAAAATCCCGTCCAGTTATAGAAACTGGATTTCAAAATCCCGACCAGTTATAGAAACTAAATTTGAAAATCCCGACCAGTTATAACACTGAATTTGAAAATCCCGACCAGTTATAAAAACTGGATTTGAAAATCCCGACCAGTTATAGAAACTGGATTTGAAAATCCCGACCAATTATAGAAACTGGATTTAAAAATTCCGACTAGTTATGATACAAGATTTGAAAATTCCGACCAGTTATAGATACTGGATTGGAAAATCCCGACCAGTTATAAAAACTGGAGTTGAAAATCCCGACTAGTTATAAAACTGGATTTGAAAATCCAGACGAGTTATAAAACTTGATTTAAAAATCCTGACAAGTTATAGAAACTGGATTTGAAAATCCCGACCAGTTATAAAACTGGATTTGAAAATTCCGACTAGTTATAGAAACTGGATTTGAAAATCCCGACCAATTATGACACTAGATTTCAAAATCCCGACCAGTTATAGAAACTGGATTTGAAAATCCCGACCAGTTATAAAAACTGGATTTGAAAATCCCGACCAGTTATAGAAACTGGATTTTAAAATCCCGACCAGTTATAGAAACTGGATTTTAAAATCCCGACCAGTTATAGAAATTGGATTTGAATATCCTGACCAGTTATAGAAACTGGATTTAAAAATCCCGACCAGTTATAAAAACTAGATTTGAAAATCCCGACCAGTTATAGAAACTGCATTTGAAAATCCCGACCAGTTATAGAAACTGGATTTGAAAATCCCGACCAGTTATAGAAACTAGATTTGAAAATCCCGACCAGTTATAAAACTGGATTTGAAAATCCCGACCAGTTATAGAAACTGGATTTGAAAATCCCGACCAGTTATAAAAACTGGATTTGAAAATCCCGACCAGTTATAAAAACTAGATTTGAAAATCCCGACCAGTTATAGAAACTGGATTTGAAAATCCCGACCAGTTATAGAAACTGGATTTGAAAATCCTAACCAATTATAGAAACTAGATTTGAAAATCCCGACCAGTTACAAAACTGGATTTGAAAATCCCGACCAGTTATAGAAACTGGATTTGAAAATCCCGACCAGTTATAAAAACTGGATTTGAAAATCCCGACCAGTTATAAAAACTGGATTTCAAAATCCCGACCAGTTATAGAAACTGAATTTGAAAATCCCGACCAGTTATAACACTGAATTTGAAAATCCCGACCAGTTATAAAAACTGGATTTGAAAATCCCGACCAGTTATAGAAACTGGATTTGAAAATCCTGACCAGTTATAGAAACTGAATTTGAAAATCCCCACCAGTTATAAAAACTGGATTTGAAAATTCGACCTGTTATAAAACTGGATTTGAAAATCCTGACCAGTTATAGAAACTGAATTTGAAAATCCTGATCAGTTATAAAACTAGATTTGAAATTCCCGACCAGTTATAGAAACTGGATTTGAAAATCCCGACCAGTTATAAAACTGGATTTGAAAATTCCGACTAGTTATAGAAACTGGATTTGAAAATCCCGACCAATTAAGACACTAGATTTCAAAATCCCGACCAGTTATAGAAACTGGATTTGAAAATCCCGACCAGTTATAAAAACTGGATTTGAAAATCCCGACCAGTTCTAGAAACTGGATTTTAAAATCCCGGCCAGTTATAGAAACTGGATTTTAAAATCCCGACCAGTTATAGAAATTGGATTTGAAAATCCTGACCAGTTATAGAAACTGGATTTAAAAATCCCGACCAGTTATAAAAACTAGATTTGAAAATCCCGACCAGTTATAGAAACTGGATTTGAAAAATCCCAATCAGTTATAGAAACTGGATTTGAAAATCCCGACCAGTTATAGAAACTAGATTTGAAAATCCCGACCAGTTATAAAACTGGATTTGAAAATCCCGACCAGTTATAGAAACTGGATTTGAAAATCCCGACCAATTATAAAAACTGGATTTGAAAATCCCGACCAGTTATAAAAACTAGATTTGAAAATCCCGACCAGTTATAGAAACTGGATTTGAAAATCCCGACCAGTTATAGAAACTGGATTTGAAAATCCCGACCAGTTATAGATACTAGATTTGAAAATCCCGACCAGTTATAAAACTGGATTTGAAAATCCCGACCAGTTATAGAAACTGGATTTGAAAATCCCGACCAGTTATAAAAACTGGATTTGAAAATCCCGACCAGTTATAGAAACTGGATTTCAAAATCCCGATCAGTTATAGAAACTGAATTTGAAAATCCCGACCAGTTATAACACTGAATTTGAAAATCCCGACCAGTTATAAAAACTGGATTTGAAAATCCCGACCAGTTATAGAAACTGGATTTGAAAATCCTGACCAGTTATAGAAACTGAATTTGAAAATCCCGACCAGTTATAAAAACTGGATTTGAAAATTCGACCAGTTATAAAACTGGATTTGAAAATCCCGAACAGTTATAGAAACTGAATTTGAAAATCCTGATCAGTTATAACACTGGATTTGAAAATCCCGACCAATTATCAAAAACTAGATTTGAAAATCCCGACCAGTTATAGAAATTGGATTTGAAAATCCCGATCAGTTATAAAACTGGATTTGAAAATCCCGACTAGTTATAAAACTGGATTTAAAAATCCCGACCAGTTATAGAAACTGGATTTGAAAATCCCGACCAATTATAAAACTGGATTTGAAAATCCCGACCAGTTATAAATCTGGATTTGAAAATCCCAACCAGTTATAAAACTAGATTTAAAAATCCCGACCAGTTATAGAAATTGGATTTGAAAATCCTTACCAGTTATAAAACTAGATTTGAAAATCCCGACCAGTTATAGAAACTGGATTTGAAAATCTTGACTAGTTATAAAATTGGATTTGAAAATCCCGACTAGATATAGAAATTGGATTTGAAAATCCCGACCAGTTATGACACTAGATTTGGAAATCCCGACCAGTTATAGAAACTGGATTTGAAAATCCCGACTAGTTATAGAAACTGGATTTGAAAATCCCGACCAGTTATAGAAACTGGATTTGAAAATCCCGACCAGTTATAGAAACTGTATTTTAAAATCCCGACCAGTTGTAAAACTGAATTTTGAAAATCCCGACCAGTTACAAAAACAGGATTTGAAAATCCCGACTAGTTATAAAACTGGATTTGAAAATCCCGACCAGTTATAGAAACTGGATTTGAAAATCCTGATGAGTTATAACACTAGATTTGAAAATTTCGACCAATTATAAAACTCGATTTGAAAATCCCGACCAGTTATAGAAACTGGATTTGAAAATCTCGACTAGTTATAAAACTGGATTTGAAAATCCCAACCAGTTATAAAACTGGATTTAAAAATCCCGACCAGTTATAGAAACTTGATTTGAAAATCCCGACGAGTTATAAAACTGGATTTGAAAATCCCGACCAGTTATAGAAACTGGATTTGAAAATCCCGACCAGTTATGACACCAGATTTCAAAATCCCGACAAGTTATAGAAACTGGATTTGAAAATCCCGACCAGTTATAAAAACTGGATTTGAAAATTCCGACCAGTTATAGAAACTGGATTTTAAAATTCTGACCAGTTATAGAAACTAGATTTGAAAATCCCAACCAGTTATAAAACTGGATTTGAAAATCCCGACCAGTTATAGAAACTGGATTTGAAAACCCCGACCAGTTATAAAAACTGGATTTGAAAATCCCGACCAGTTATAGAAACATGATTTCAAAATCCCGACCAGTTATAGAAACTGGATTTGAAAATCCCGACCAGTTATAACACTGGATTTGAAAATTCCGACCAATTATAAATCTAGATTTGAAAATCGGGACCTGTTATAGAAACTGGATTTGAAAATCCCGACCAGTTATAAATCTGGATTTGAAAATCTCAACCAGTTATAAAACTAGATTTAAAAATCCCAACCAGTTATAGGAACTGCATTTGAAAATCCTGACCAGTTATAAAACTGGATTTGAAAATCCCGACCAGTTATAGAAATTGGATTTGAAAATCCCGACCAGTTATGACACTAGATTTGAAAATCACGACCAGTTATAGAAACTGGATTTGAAAATCACGACCAGTTATAAAACTGGATTTGAAAATCCCGTCCAGTTATAAAACTGGATTTAAAAATCTCGACCAGTTATAAAAACTGGATTTAAAAATTCTCACTAGTTATGACACTAGATTTGAAAATTCCGACCAGTTATAGATACTGGATTTGAAAATCCCGACCAGTTATAAAAACTGGAGTTGAAAATCCCGACTAGTTATAAAACTGGATTTGAAAATCCCGACCAGTTATAAAACTGGATTTAAAAATCCTGACCAGTTATAGAAACTGGATTTGGAAATCCCGACCAGTTATAGAAACTAGATTTGAAAATCCCGACCAGTTATAGAAACTGGATTTGAAAATCCCGACCAGTTATAGAAACTAGATTTGAAAATCCCGACCAGTTATAAAACTGGATTTGAAAATCCCGACCAGTTATAGAAACTGGATTTGAAAATCCTGACCAGTTTTAAAAACTGGATTTGAAAATCCCGTCCAGTTATAGAAACTGGATTTCAAAATCCCGACCAGTTATAGAAACTAAATTTGAAAATCCCGACCAATTATAACACTGAATTTGAAAATCCCGACCTGTTATAAAAACTGGATTTGAAAATCCCGACCAGTTATAGAAACTGGATTTGAAAATCCTCACCAGTTATAGAAACTGAATTTGAAAATCCCGACCAGTTATAAAAACTGGATTTGAAAATTCGACCAGTTATAAAACTGGATTTGAAAATCCCGACCAGTTATAGAAACTAAATTTGAAAATCCTGATCAGTTATAACACTGGATTTGAAAATCCCGACCAGTTATAAAACTAGATTTGAAAATCCCGACCAGTTATAAAACTGGATTTGAAAATCCCGACCAGTTATAGAAACTGAATTTGAAAATCCTGATCAGTTATAACACTGGATTTGAAAATCCCGACCAATTATAAAACTAGATTTGAAAATCCCGACCAGTTATAGAAAATGGATTTGAAAATCCCGATCAGTTATAAAACTGGATTTGAAAATCCCGACCAGTTATAAAACTGGATTTAAAAATCCCGACCAGTTATAGAAACTGGATTTGAAAATCCCGACCAGTTATAAAACTGGATTTGAAAATACCGACTAGTTATAGAAACGTGATTTCAAAATCCCGACCAGTTATAGAAACTGGATTTGAAAATCCCGACCAGTTATAACATTGAATTTGAAAATCCTGACCAGTTATAAAAACTGGATTTGAAAATCCCGACCAGTTATAGAAACTGGATTTGAATATCCTGACCAATTATAAAAACTGAATTTGAAAATCCCGACCAGATATAAAAACTGGATTTGAAAATCCCGACCAGTTATAAAACTAGATTTGAAAATCCCGACGAGTTATAGAAACTGAATTTGAAAATCCTGATCAGTTATAACACTGGATTTGAAAATCCTGACCAATTATAAAACTAGATTTGAAAATCCCGACCAGTTATAGAAAATGGATTTGAAAATCCCGACCATTTATGACACTAGATTTCAAAATCCCGACCAGTTATAGAAACTGGATTTGAAAATCCCGACCAGTTATAGAAACTGGATTTGAAAATCCCGACCAGTTATAGAAACTGGATTTTAAAATCCCGACCAGTTATAGAAACTGGATTTTAAAATCCCGACCAGTTATAGAAACTGGATTTGAAAATCCTGACCAGTTATAGAAACTGGATTTGAAAATCCCGACCAGTTATAAAAACTAGATTTGAAAATCCAGACCAGTTATAGAAACTAGATATGATAATCCCGACAAGTTATAGAAACTAGATTTGAAAATCCCGACCAGTTATAGAAACTAGATTTGAAAATCCTGACCAGTTATAAAACTGGATTTGAAAATCCCGACCAGTTATAGAAACTGGATTTGAAAATCCCGACCAGTTATAAAAACTGGATTTGAAAATCCTGACCAGTTATAGAAAGTGGATTTGAAAATCCCGACCACTTATAAAAACTAGATTTGAAAATCCCGACCAGTTATAGAAACTGGATATGATAATCCCGACCAGTTATAGAAACTAGATTTGAAAATCCCGACCAGTTATAGAAACTAGATTTGAAAATCCTGACCAGTTATAAAACTGGATTTGAAAATCCCGACCAGTTATAGAAACTGGATTTGAAAATCCCGACCAGTTATAAAAACTGGATTTGAAAATCCCGACCAGTTATAGAAACGTGATTTCAAAATCCCGACCAGTTATAGAAACTGGATTTGAAAATCCCGACCAGTTATAACATTGAATTTGAAAATCCCGACCAGTTATAAAAACTGGATTTGAAAATCCCGACCAGTTATAGAAACTGGATTTGAAAATCCTGACCAGTTATAGAAACTGAATTTGAAAATCCCGACCAGTTATAAAAACTGGATTTGAAAATCCCGACCAGTTATAAAACTGGATTTGAAAATCTCGACGAGTTATAGAAACTGAATTTGAAAATCCTGATCAGTTATAACACTGGATTTGAAAATCTCGACCAATTATAAAACTAGATTTGAAAATCCCGACCAGTTATAGAAAATGGATTTGAAAATCCTGACCAGTTATAAAACTGGATTTGAAAATCCCGACCAGTTATAAAACTGGATTTAAAAATCCCGACCAGTTATAGAAAATGGATTTGAAAATCCCGACCAGTTATAAAACTGGATTTGAAAATACCGACTAGTTATAGAAACGTGATTTCAAAATCCCGACCAGTTATAGAAACTGAATTTGAAAATCCTGATCAGTTATGACACTAGATTTCAAAATCCCGACCAGTTATAGAAACTGGATTTGAAAATCCCGACCAGTTATAGAAACTGGATTTGAAAATCCCGACCAGTTATAGAAACTGGATTTCAAAATCCCGACCAGTTATAGAAACTGGATTTGAAAATCCTGACCAGTTATAGAAACTGGATTTGAAAATCCCGACCAGTTATAAAAACTAGATTTGAAAATCCCGACCAGTTATAGAAACTGGATTTGAAAATCCCGACCAGTTATAGAAACTAGATTTGAAAATCCCGACCAGTTATAGAAACTAGATTTGAAAATCCCGACCAGTTATAAAACTGGATTTGAAAATCCCGACCAGTTATAAAAACTAGATTTGAAAATCCCGACCAGTTATAGAAACTGGATTTGAAAATCCCGACCAGTTATAGAAACTAGATTTGAAAATCCCGACCAGTTATAGAAACTAGATTTGAAAATCCCGACCAGTTATAAAACTGGATTTGAAAATCCCGACTAGTTATAGAAACTGGATTTGAAAAACCCGACCAGTTATAAAAACTGGATTTGAAAATCCCGACGAGTTTTAGAAACGTGATTTCAAAATTCCGACCAGTTATAGAAACTGGATTTGAAAATCCCGACCAGTTATAACATTGAATTTGAAAATCCCGACCAGTTATAAAAACTGGATTTGAAAATCCCGACCAGTTATAGAAACTGGATTTGAAAATCCTGACCAGTTATAGAAACTGAATTTGAAAATCCCGACCAGTTATAAAAACTGGATTTAAAATCCCGACCAGTTATAAAACTGGATTTGAAAATCCCGACGAGTTATAGAAACTGAATTTGAAAATCCTGATCATTTATAACACTGGATTTGAAAATTCCGACCAATTATAAAACTAGATTTGAAAATTCCGACCAGTTATAGAAAATGGATTTGAAAATCCCGACCAGTTATAAAACCTGGATTTGAAAATCCCGACCACTTATAGAAACTGGATTTGAAAATCCTGATCAGTTATAGAAACTGGATTTGAAAATCCTGACCAGTTATAGAAACTGAATTTGAAAATCCCGACCAGTTATAAAAACTGGATTTGAAAATCCCGACCAGTTATAAAACTGGATTTGAAAATCCCGACGAGTTATAGAAACTGAATTTGAAAATCCTGATCAGTTATAACACTGGATTTGAAAATCCCGACCAATTATAAAACTAGATTTGAAAATCCCGACCAGTTATAGAAAATGGATTTGAAAATCCTGACCAGTTATAAAACTGGATTTGAAAATCCCGACCAGTTATAAAACTGGATTTAAAAATCCCGACCAGTTATAGAAACTGGATTTGAAAATCCCGACCAGTTATAAAACTGGATTTGAAAATACCGACTAGTTATAAAACGTGATTTCAAAATCCCGACCAGTTATAGAAACTGAATTTGAAAATCCTGATCAGTTATAACACTGGATTTGAAAATCCCGACCAATTATAAAACTAGATTTGAAAATCCCGACCAGTTATAGAAAATGGATTTGAAAATCCCGACCAGTTTTGACACTAGATTTGAAAATACCGACTAGTTATAGAAACGTGATTTCAAAATCCCGACCAGTTATAGAAACTGAATTTGAAAATCCTGATCAGTTATAACACTGGATTTGAAAATCCCGACCAATTATAAAACTAGATTTGAAAATCCCGACCAGTTATAGAAAATGGATTTGAAAATCCCGACCAGTTATGACACTAGATTTCAAAATCCCGACCAGTTATAGAAACTGGATTTGAAAATCCCGACCAGTTATGACACTAGATTTCAAAATCCCGACCAGTTATAGAAACTGGATTTGAAAATCCCGACCAGTTATAGAAACTGGATTTGAAAATCCCGACCAGTTATAGAAACTGGATTTCAAAATCCCGACCAGTTATAGAAACTGGATTTGAAAATCCTGACCAGTTATAGAAACTGGATTTGAAAATCCCGACCAGTTATAAAAACTAGATTTGAAAATCCCGACCAGTTATAGAAACTGGATTTGAAAATCCCGACCAGTTATAGAAACTAGATTTGAAAATCCCGACCAATTATAAAAACTAGATTTGAAAATCCCGAAAAGTTATAAAACTAGATTTGAAAATCCCGACTAGTTATAGAAACTGGATTTGAAAAACCCGACCAGTTATAAAAACTGGATTTGAAAATCCCGACGAGTTATAGAAACGTGATTTCAAAATCCCGACCAGTTATAGAAACTGGATTTGAAAATCCCGACCAGTTATAACATTGAATTTGAAAATCCCGACCAGTTATAAAAACTGGATTTGAAAATCCCGACCAGTTATAAAAACTGGATTTGAATATCCTGACCAATTATAAAAACTGAATTTGAAAATCCCGACCAGTTATAAAAACTGGATTTGAAAATCCCGACCAGTTATAAAACTGGATTTGAAAATCCCGACGAGTTATAGAAACTGAATTTGAAAATCCCGACGAGTTATAGAAACTGAATTTGAAAATCCCGACCAGTTATAAAAACTGGATTTGAAAATCCCGACCAGTTATAAAACTGGATTTGAAAATCCCGACGAGTTATAGAAACTGAATTTGAAAATCCTGATCATTTATAACACTGGATTTGAAAATTCCGACCAATTATAAAACTAGATTTGAAAATTCCGACCAGTTATAGAAAATGGATTTGAAAATCCCGACCAGTTATAAAACCTGGATTTGAAAATCCCGACCAGTTATAGAAACTGGATTTGAAAATCCTGATCAGTTATAGAAACTGGATTTGAAAATCCTGACCAGTTATAGAAACTGAATTTGAAAATCCCGACCAGTTATAAAAACTGGATTTGAAAATCCCGACCAGTTATAAAACTGGATTTGAAAATCCCGACGAGTTATAGAAACTGAATTTGAAAATCCTGATCAGTTATAACACTGGATTTGAAAATCCCGACCAAATATAAAACTAGATTTGAAAATCCCGACCAGTTATAGAAAATGGATTTGAAAATCCTGACCAGTTATAAAACTGGATTTGAAAATCCCGACCAGTTATAAAACTGGATTTAAAAATCCCGACCAGTTATAGAAACTGGATTTGAAAATCCCGACCAGTTATAAAACTGGATTTGAAAATACCGACTAGTTATAAAACGTGATTTCAAAATCCCGACCAGTTATAGAAACTGAATTTGAAAATCCCGACCAGTTATAGAAACTGGATTTTAAAATCCCGACCAGTTATAGAAACTGGATTTTAAAATCCCGACCAGTTATAGAAACTGGATTTGAAAATCCTGACCAGTTATAGAAACTGGATTTGAAAATCCCGACCAGTTATAAAAACTAGATTTGAAAATCCAGACCAGTTATAGAAACTAGATATGATAATCCCGACAAGTTATAGAAACTAGATTTGAAAATCCCGACCAGTTATAGAAACTAGATTTGAAAATCCTGACCAGTTATAAAACTGGATTTGAAAATCCCGACCAGTTATAGAAACTGGATTTGAAAATCCCGACCAGTTATAAAAACTGGATTTGAAAATCCTGACCAGTTATAGAAACTGGATTTGAAAATCCCGACCACTTATAAAAACTAGATTTGAAAATCCCGACCAGTTATAGAAACTGGATATGATAATCCCGACCAGTTATAGAAACTAGATTTGAAAATCCCGACCAGTTATAGAAACTAGATTTGAAAATCCTGACCAGTTATAAAACTGGATTTGAAAATCCCGACCAGTTATAGAAACTGGATTTGAAAATCCCGACCAGTTATAAAAACTGGATTTGAAAATCCCGACCAGTTATAGAAACGTGATTTCAAAATCCCGACCAGTTATAGAAACTGGATTTGAAAATCCCGACCAGTTATAACATTGAATTTGAAAATCCCGACCAGTTATAAAAACTGGATTTGAAAATCCCGACCAGTTATAGAAACTGGATTTGAAAATCCTGACCAGTTATAGAAACTGAATTTGAAAATCCCGACTAGTTATAAAAACTGGATTTGAAAATCCCGACCAGTTATAAAACTGGATTTGAAAATCTCGACGAGTTATAGAAACTGAATTTGAAAATCCTGATCAGTTATAACACTGGATTTGAAAATCTCGACCAATTATAAAACTAGATTTGAAAATCCCGACCAGTTATAGAAAATGGATTTGAAAATCCTGACCAGTTATAAAACTGGATTTGAAAATCCCGACCAGTTATAAAACTGGATTTAAAAATCCCGACCAGTTATAGAAAATGGATTTGAAAATCCCGACCAGTTATAAAACTGGATTTGAAAATACCGACTAGTTATAGAAACGTGATTTCAAAATCCCGACCAGTTATAGAAACTGAATTTGAAAATCCTGATCAGTTATGACACTAGATTTCAAAATCCCGACCAGTTATAGAAACTGGATTTGAAAATCCCGACCAGTTATAGAAACTGGATTTGAAAATCCCGACCAGTTATAGAAACTGGATTTCAAAATCCCGACCAGTTATAGAAACTGGATTTGAAAATCCTGACCAGTTATAGAAACTGGATTTGAAAATCCCGACCAGTTATAAAAACTAGATTTGAAAATCCCGACCAGTTATAGAAACTGGATTTGAAAATCCCGACCAGTTATAGAAACTAGATTTGAAAATCCCGACCAGTTATAGAAACTAGATTTGAAAATCCCGACCAGTTATAAAACTGGATTTGAAAATCCCGACCAGTTATAAAAACTAGATTTGAAAATCCCGACCAGTTATAGAAACTGGATTTGAAAATCCCGACCAGTTATAGAAACTAGATTTGAAAATCCCGACCAGTTATAGAAACTAGATTTGAAAATCCCGACCAGTTATAAAACTGGATTTGAAAATCCCGACCAGTTATAAAAACTAGATTTGAAAATCCCGACCAGTTATAGAAACTGGATTTGAAAATCCCGACCAGTTATAGAAACTAGATTTGAAAATCCCGACCAGTTATAGAAACTAGATTTGAAAATCCCGACCAGTTATAAAACTGGATTTGAAAATCCCGACTAGTTATAGAAACTGGATTTGAAAAACCCGACCAGTTATAAAAACTGGATTTGAAAATCCCGACGAGTTATAGAAACGTGATTTCAAAATCCCGACCAGTTATAGAAACTGGATTTGAAAATCCCGACCAGTTATAACATTGAATTTGAAAATCCCGACCAGTTATAAAAACTGGATTTGAAAATCCCGACCAGTTATAAAAACTGGATTTGAATATCCTGACCAATTATAAAAACTGAATTTGAAAATCCCGACCAGTTATAAAAACTGGATTTGAAAATCCCGACCAGTTATAAAACTGGATTTGAAAATCCCGACGAGTTATAGAAACTGAATTTGAAAATCCCGACGAGTTATAGAAACTGAATTTGAAAATCCCGACCAGTTATAAAAACTGGATTTGAAAATCCCGACCAGTTATAAAACTGGATTTGAAAATCCCGACGAGTTATAGAAACTGAATTTGAAAATCCTGATCATTTATAACACTGGATTTGAAAATTCCGACCAATTATAAAACTAGATTTGAAAATTCCGACCAGTTATAGAAAATGGATTTGAAAATCCCGACCAGTTATAAAACCTGGATTTGAAAATCCCGACCAGTTATAGAAACTGGATTTGAAAATCCTGATCAGTTATAGAAACTGGATTTGAAAATCCTGACCAGTTATAGAAACTGAATTTGAAAATCCCGACCAGTTATAAAAACTGGATTTGAAAATCCCGACCAGTTATAAAACTGGATTTGAAAATCCCGACGAGTTATAGAAACTGAATTTGAAAATCCTGATCAGTTATAACACTGGATTTGAAAATCCCGACCAAATATAAAACTAGATTTGAAAATCCCGACCAGTTATAGAAAATGGATTTGAAAATCCTGACCAGTTATAAAACTGGATTTGAAAATCCCGACCAGTTATAAAACTGGATTTAAAAATCCCGACCAGTTATAGAAACTGGATTTGAAAATCCCGACCAGTTATAAAACTGGATTTGAAAATACCGACTAGTTATAAAACGTGATTTCAAAATCCCGACCAGTTATAGAAACTGAATTTGAAAATCCCGACCAGTTATAGAAACTGGATTTTAAAATCCCGACCAGTTATAGAAACTGGATTTTAAAATCCCGACCAGTTATAGAAACTGGATTTGAAAATCCTGACCAGTTATAGAAACTGGATTTGAAAATCCCGACCAGTTATAAAAACTAGATTTGAAAATCCAGACCAGTTATAGAAACTAGATATGATAATCCCGACAAGTTATAGAAACTAGATTTGAAAATCCCGACCAGTTATAGAAACTAGATTTGAAAATCCTGACCAGTTATAAAACTGGATTTGAAAATCCCGACCAGTTATAGAAACTGGATTTGAAAATCCCGACCAGTTATAAAAACTGGATTTGAAAATCCTGACCAGTTATAGAAACTGGATTTGAAAATCCCGACCACTTATAAAAACTAGATTTGAAAATCCCGACCAGTTATAGAAACTGGATATGATAATCCCGACCAGTTATAGAAACTAGATTTGAAAATCCCGACCAGTTATAGAAACTAGATTTGAAAATCCTGACCAGTTATAAAACTGGATTTGAAAATCCCGACCAGTTATAGAAACTGGATTTGAAAATCCCGACCAGTTATAAAAACTGGATTTGAAAATCCCGACCAGTTATAGAAACGTGATTTCAAAATCCCGACCAGTTATAGAAACTGGATTTGAAAATCCCGACCAGTTATAACATTGAATTTGAAAATCCCGACCAGTTATAAAAACTGGATTTGAAAATCCCGACCAGTTATAGAAACTGGATTTGAAAATCCTGACCAGTTATAGAAACTGAATTTGAAAATCCCGACTAGTTATAAAAACTGGATTTGAAAATCCCGACCAGTTATAAAACTGGATTTGAAAATCTCGACGAGTTATAGAAACTGAATTTGAAAATCCTGATCAGTTATAACACTGGATTTGAAAATCTCGACCAATTATAAAACTAGATTTGAAAATCCCGACCAGTTATAGAAAATGGATTTGAAAATCCTGACCAGTTATAAAACTGGATTTGAAAATCCCGACCAGTTATAAAACTGGATTTAAAAATCCCGACCAGTTATAGAAAATGGATTTGAAAATCCCGACCAGTTATAAAACTGGATTTGAAAATACCGACTAGTTATAGAAACGTGATTTCAAAATCCCGACCAGTTATAGAAACTGAATTTGAAAATCCTGATCAGTTATGACACTAGATTTCAAAATCCCGACCAGTTATAGAAACTGGATTTGAAAATCCCGACCAGTTATAGAAACTGGATTTGAAAATCCCGACCAGTTATAGAAACTGGATTTCAAAATCCCGACCAGTTATAGAAACTGGATTTGAAAATCCTGACCAGTTATAGAAACTGGATTTGAAAATCCCGACCAGTTATAAAAACTAGATTTGAAAATCCCGACCAGTTATAGAAACTGGATTTGAAAATCCCGACCAGTTATAGAAACTAGATTTGAAAATCCCGACCAGTTATAGAAACTAGATTTGAAAATCCCGACCAGTTATAAAACTGGATTTGAAAATCCCGACCAGTTATAAAAACTAGATTTGAAAATCCCGACCAGTTATAGAAACTGGATTTGAAAATCCCGACCAGTTATAGAAACTAGATTTGAAAATCCCGACCAGTTATAGAAACTAGATTTGAAAATCCCGACCAGTTATAAAACTGGATTTGAAAATCCCGACCAGTTATAAAAACTAGATTTGAAAATCCCGACCAGTTATAGAAACTGGATTTGAAAATCCCGACCAGTTATAGAAACTAGATTTGAAAATCCCGACCAGTTATAGAAACTAGATTTGAAAATCCCGACCAGTTATAAAACTGGATTTGAAAATCCCGACTAGTTATAGAAACTGGATTTGAAAAACCCGACCAGTTATAAAAACTGGATTTGAAAATCCCGACGAGTTTTAGAAACGTGATTTCAAAATTCCGACCAGTTATAGAAACTGGATTTGAAAATCCCGACCAGTTATAACATTGAATTTGAAAATCCCGACCAGTTATAAAAACTGGATTTGAAAATCCCGACCAGTTATAGAAACTGGATTTGAAAATCCTGACCAGTTATAGAAACTGAATTTGAAAATCCCGACCAGTTATAAAAACTGGATTTGAAAATCCCGACCAGTTATAAAACTGGATTTGAAAATCCCGACGAGTTATAGAAACTGAATTTGAAAATCCTGATCATTTATAACACTGGATTTGAAAATTCCGACCAATTATAGAAACTAGATTTGAAAATCCCGACCAGTTATAGAAACTAGATTTGAAAATCCCGACCAGTTATAAAACTGGATTTGAAAATCCCGACTAGTTATAGAAACTGGATTTGAAAAACCCGACCAGTTATAAAAAATGGATTTGAAAATCCCGACGAGTTTTAGAAACGTGATTTCAAAATTCCGACCAGTTATAGAAACTGGATTTGAAAATCCCGACCAGTTATAACATTGAATTTGAAAATCCCGACCAGTTATAAAAACTGGATTTGAAAATCCCGACCAGTTATAGAAACTGGATTTGAAAATCCTGACCAGTTATAGAAACTGGATTTGAAAATCCCGTCCAGTTATAGAAACTGGATTTCAAAATCCCGACCAGTTATAGAAACTAAATTTGAAAATCCCGACCAATTATAACACTGAATTTGAAAATCCCGACCTGTTATAAAAACTGGATTTGAAAATCCCGACCAGTTATAGAAACTGGATTTGAAAATCCTCACCAGTTATAGAAACTGAATTTGAAAATCCCGACCAGTTATAAAAACTGGATTTGAAAATTCGACCAGTTATAAAACTGGATTTGAAAATCCCGACCAGTTATAGAAACTAAATTTGAAAATCCTGATCAGTTATAACACTGGATTTGAAAATCCCGACCAGTTATAAAACTAGATTTGAAAATCCCGACCAGTTATAAAACTGGATTTGAAAATCCCGACCAGTTATAGAAACTGAATTTGAAAATCCTGATCAGTTATAACACTGGATTTGAAAATCCCGACCAATTATAAAACTAGATTTGAAAATCCCGACCAGTTATAGAAAATGGATTTGAAAATCCCGATCAGTTATAAAACTGGATTTGAAAATCCCGACCAGTTATAAAACTGGATTTAAAAATCCCGACCAGTTATAGAAACTGGATTTGAAAATCCCGACCAGTTATAAAACTGGATTTGAAAATACCGACTAGTTATAGAAACGTGATTTCAAAATCCCGACCAGTTATAGAAACTGGATTTGAAAATCCCGACCAGTTATAACATTGAATTTGAAAATCCTGACCAGTTATAAAAACTGGATTTGAAAATCCCGACCAGTTATAGAAACTGGATTTGAATATCCTGACCAATTATAAAAACTGAATTTGAAAATCCCGACCAGATATAAAAACTGGATTTGAAAATCCCGACCAGTTATAAAACTAGATTTGAAAATCCCGACGAGTTATAGAAACTGAATTTGAAAATCCTGATCAGTTATAACACTGGATTTGAAAATCCTGACCAATTATAAAACTAGATTTGAAAATCCCGACCAGTTATAGAAAATGGATTTGAAAATCCCGACCATTTATGACACTAGATTTCAAAATCCCGACCAGTTATAGAAACTGGATTTGAAAATCCCGACCAGTTATAGAAACTGGATTTGAAAATCCCGACCAGTTATAGAAACTGGATTTTAAAATCCCGACCAGTTATAGAAACTGGATTTTAAAATCCCGACCAGTTATAGAAACTGGATTTGAAAATCCTGACCAGTTATAGAAACTGAATTTGAAAATCCCGACCAGTTATAAAAACTGGATTTGAAAATCCCGACCAGTTATAAAACTGGATTTGAAAATCCCGACGAGTTATAGAAACTGAATTTGAAAATCCTGATCATTTATAACACTGGATTTGAAAATTCCGACCAATTATAGAAACTAGATTTGAAAATCCCGACCAGTTATAGAAACTAGATTTGAAAATCCCGACCAGTTATAAAACTGGATTTGAAAATCCCGACTAGTTATAGAAACTGGATTTGAAAAACCCGACCAGTTATAAAAACTGGATTTGAAAATCCCGACGAGTTTTAGAAACGTGATTTCAAAATTCCGACCAGTTATAGAAACTGGATTTGAAAATCCCGACCAGTTATAACATTGAATTTGAAAATCCCGACCAGTTATAAAAACTGGATTTGAAAATCCCGACCAGTTATAGAAACTGGATTTGAAAATCCTGACCAGTTATAGAAACTGGATTTGAAAATCCCGTCCAGTTATAGAAACTGGATTTCAAAATCCCGACCAGTTATAGAAACTAAATTTGAAAATCCCGACCAATTATAACACTGAATTTGAAAATCCCGACCTGTTATAAAAACTGGATTTGAAAATCCCGACCAGTTATAGAAACTGGATTTGAAAATCCTCACCAGTTATAGAAACTGAATTTGAAAATCCCGACCAGTTATAAAAACTGGATTTGAAAATTCGACCAGTTATAAAACTGGATTTGAAAATCCCGACCAGTTATAGAAACTAAATTTGAAAATCCTGATCAGTTATAACACTGGATTTGAAAATCCCGACCAGTTATAAAACTAGATTTGAAAATCCCGACCAGTTATAAAACTGGATTTGAAAATCCCGACCAGTTATAGAAACTGAATTTGAAAATCCTGATCAGTTATAACACTGGATTTGAAAATCCCGACCAATTATAAAACTAGATTTGAAAATCCCGACCAGTTATAGAAAATGGATTTGAAAATCCCGATCAGTTATAAAACTGGATTTGAAAATCCCGACCAGTTATAAAACTGGATTTAAAAATCCCGACCAGTTATAGAAACTGGATTTGAAAATCCCGACCAGTTATAAAACTGGATTTGAAAATACCGACTAGTTATAGAAACGTGATTTCAAAATCCCGACCAGTTATAGAAACTGGATTTGAAAATCCCGACCAGTTATAACATTGAATTTGAAAATCCTGACCAGTTATAAAAACTGGATTTGAAAATCCCGACCAGTTATAGAAACTGGATTTGAATATCCTGACCAATTATAAAAACTGAATTTGAAAATCCCGACCAGATATAAAAACTGGATTTGAAAATCCCGACCAGTTATAAAACTAGATTTGAAAATCCCGACGAGTTATAGAAACTGAATTTGAAAATCCTGATCAGTTATAACACTGGATTTGAAAATCCTGACCAATTATAAAACTAGATTTGAAAATCCCGACCAGTTATAGAAAATGGATTTGAAAATCCCGACCATTTATGACACTAGATTTCAAAATCCCGACCAGTTATAGAAACTGGATTTGAAAATCCCGACCAGTTATAGAAACTGGATTTGAAAATCCCGACCAGTTATAGAAACTGGATTTTAAAATCCCGACCAGTTATAGAAACTGGATTTTAAAATCCCGACCAGTTATAGAAACTGGATTTGAAAATCCTGACCAGTTATAGAAACTGGATTTGAAAATCCCGACCAGTTATAAAAACTAGATTTGAAAATCCAGACCAGTTATAGAAACTAGATATGATAATCCCGACAAGTTATAGAAACTAGATTTGAAAATCCCGACCAGTTATAGAAACTAGATTTGAAAATCCTGACCAGTTATAAAACTGGATTTGAAAATCCCGACCAGTTATAGAAACTGGATTTGAAAATCCCGACCAGTTATAAAAACTGGATTTGAAAATCCTGACCAGTTATAGAAAGTGGATTTGAAAATCCCGACCACTTATAAAAACTAGATTTGAAAATCCCGACCAGTTATAGAAACTGGATATGATAATCCCGACCAGTTATAGAAACTAGATTTGAAAATCCCGACCAGTTATAGAAACTAGATTTGAAAATCCTGACCAGTTATAAAACTGGATTTGAAAATCCCGACCAGTTATAGAAACTGGATTTGAAAATCCCGACCAGTTATAAAAACTGGATTTGAAAATCCCGACCAGTTATAGAAACGTGATTTCAAAATCCCGACCAGTTATAGAAACTGGATTTGAAAATCCCGACCAGTTATAACATTGAATTTGAAAATCCCGACCAGTTATAAAAACTGGATTTGAAAATCCCGACCAGTTATAGAAACTGGATTTGAAAATCCTGACCAGTTATAGAAACTGAATTTGAAAATCCCGACCAGTTATAAAAACTGGATTTGAAAATCCCGACCAGTTATAAAACTGGATTTGAAAATCTCGACGAGTTATAGAAACTGAATTTGAAAATCCTGATCAGTTATAACACTGGATTTGAAAATCTCGACCAATTATAAAACTAGATTTGAAAATCCCGACCAGTTATAGAAAATGGATTTGAAAATCCTGACCAGTTATAAAACTGGATTTGAAAATCCCGACCAGTTATAAAACTGGATTTAAAAATCCCGACCAGTTATAGAAAATGGATTTGAAAATCCCGACCAGTTATAAAACTGGATTTGAAAATACCGACTAGTTATAGAAACGTGATTTCAAAATCCCGACCAGTTATAGAAACTGAATTTGAAAATCCTGATCAGTTATGACACTAGATTTCAAAATCCCGACCAGTTATAGAAACTGGATTTGAAAATCCCGACCAGTTATAGAAACTGGATTTGAAAATCCCGACCAGTTATAGAAACTGGATTTCAAAATCCCGACCAGTTATAGAAACTGGATTTGAAAATCCTGACCAGTTATAGAAACTGGATTTGAAAATCCCGACCAGTTATAAAAACTAGATTTGAAAATCCCGACCAGTTATAGAAACTGGATTTGAAAATCCCGACCAGTTATAGAAACTAGATTTGAAAATCCCGACCAGTTATAGAAACTAGATTTGAAAATCCCGACCAGTTATAAAACTGGATTTGAAAATCCCGACCAGTTATAAAAACTAGATTTGAAAATCCCGACCAGTTATAGAAACTGGATTTGAAAATCCCGACCAGTTATAGAAACTAGATTTGAAAATCCCGACCAGTTATAGAAACTAGATTTGAAAATCCCGACCAGTTATAAAACTGGATTTGAAAATCCCGACTAGTTATAGAAACTGGATTTGAAAAACCCGACCAGTTATAAAAACTGGATTTGAAAATCCCGACGAGTTTTAGAAACGTGATTTCAAAATTCCGACCAGTTATAGAAACTGGATTTGAAAATCCCGACCAGTTATAACATTGAATTTGAAAATCCCGACCAGTTATAAAAACTGGATTTGAAAATCCCGACCAGTTATAGAAACTGGATTTGAAAATCCTGACCAGTTATAGAAACTGAATTTGAAAATCCCGACCAGTTATAAAAACTGGATTTAAAATCCCGACCAGTTATAAAACTGGATTTGAAAATCCCGACGAGTTATAGAAACTGAATTTGAAAATCCTGATCATTTATAACACTGGATTTGAAAATTCCGACCAATTATAAAACTAGATTTGAAAATTCCGACCAGTTATAGAAAATGGATTTGAAAATCCCGACCAGTTATAAAACCTGGATTTGAAAATCCCGACCACTTATAGAAACTGGATTTGAAAATCCTGATCAGTTATAGAAACTGGATTTGAAAATCCTGACCAGTTATAGAAACTGAATTTGAAAATCCCGACCAGTTATAAAAACTGGATTTGAAAATCCCGACCAGTTATAAAACTGGATTTGAAAATCCCGACGAGTTATAGAAACTGAATTTGAAAATCCTGATCAGTTATAACACTGGATTTGAAAATCCCGACCAATTATAAAACTAGATTTGAAAATCCCGACCAGTTATAGAAAATGGATTTGAAAATCCTGACCAGTTATAAAACTGGATTTGAAAATCCCGACCAGTTATAAAACTGGATTTAAAAATCCCGACCAGTTATAGAAACTGGATTTGAAAATCCCGACCAGTTATAAAACTGGATTTGAAAATACCGACTAGTTATAAAACGTGATTTCAAAATCCCGACCAGTTATAGAAACTGAATTTGAAAATCCTGATCAGTTATAACACTGGATTTGAAAATCCCGACCAATTATAAAACTAGATTTGAAAATCCCGACCAGTTATAGAAAATGGATTTGAAAATCCCGACCAGTTTTGACACTAGATTTGAAAATACCGACTAGTTATAGAAACGTGATTTCAAAATCCCGACCAGTTATAGAAACTGAATTTGAAAATCCTGATCAGTTATAACACTGGATTTGAAAATCCCGACCAATTATAAAACTAGATTTGAAAATCCCGACCAGTTATAGAAAATGGATTTGAAAATCCCGACCAGTTATGACACTAGATTTCAAAATCCCGACCAGTTATAGAAACTGGATTTGAAAATCCCGACCAGTTATGACACTAGATTTCAAAATCCCGACCAGTTATAGAAACTGGATTTGAAAATCCCGACCAGTTATAGAAACTGGATTTGAAAATCCCGACCAGTTATAGAAACTGGATTTCAAAATCCCGACCAGTTATAGAAACTGGATTTGAAAATCCTGACCAGTTATAGAAACTGGATTTGAAAATCCCGACCAGTTATAAAAACTAGATTTGAAAATCCCGACCAGTTATAGAAACTGGATTTGAAAATCCCGACCAGTTATAGAAACTAGATTTGAAAATCCCGACCAATTATAAAAACTAGATTTGAAAATCCCGAAAAGTTATAAAACTAGATTTGAAAATCCCGACTAGTTATAGAAACTGGATTTGAAAAACCCGACCAGTTATAAAAACTGGATTTGAAAATCCCGACGAGTTATAGAAACGTGATTTCAAAATCCCGACCAGTTATAGAAACTGGATTTGAAAATCCCGACCAGTTATAACATTGAATTTGAAAATCCCGACCAGTTATAAAAACTGGATTTGAAAATCCCGACCAGTTATAAAAACTGGATTTGAATATCCTGACCAATTATAAAAACTGAATTTGAAAATCCCGACCAGTTATAAAAACTGGATTTGAAAATCCCGACCAGTTATAAAACTGGATTTGAAAATCCCGACGAGTTATAGAAACTGAATTTGAAAATCCCGACGAGTTATAGAAACTGAATTTGAAAATCCCGACCAGTTATAAAAACTGGATTTGAAAATCCCGACCAGTTATAAAACTGGATTTGAAAATCCCGACGAGTTATAGAAACTGAATTTGAAAATCCTGATCATTTATAACACTGGATTTGAAAATTCCGACCAATTATAAAACTAGATTTGAAAATTCCGACCAGTTATAGAAAATGGATTTGAAAATCCCGACCAGTTATAAAACCTGGATTTGAAAATCCCGACCAGTTATAGAAACTGGATTTGAAAATCCTGATCAGTTATAGAAACTGGATTTGAAAATCCTGACCAGTTATAGAAACTGAATTTGAAAATCCCGACCAGTTATAAAAACTGGATTTGAAAATCCCGACCAGTTATAAAACTGGATTTGAAAATCCCGACGAGTTATAGAAACTGAATTTGAAAATCCTGATCAGTTATAACACTGGATTTGAAAATCCCGACCAAATATAAAACTAGATTTGAAAATCCCGACCAGTTATAGAAAATGGATTTGAAAATCCTGACCAGTTATAAAACTGGATTTGAAAATCCCGACCAGTTATAAAACTGGATTTAAAAATCCCGACCAGTTATAGAAACTGGATTTGAAAATCCCGACCAGTTATAAAACTGGATTTGAAAATACCGACTAGTTATAAAACGTGATTTCAAAATCCCGACCAGTTATAGAAACTGAATTTGAAAATCCCGACCAGTTATAGAAACTGGATTTTAAAATCCCGACCAGTTATAGAAACTGGATTTTAAAATCCCGACCAGTTATAGAAACTGGATTTGAAAATCCTGACCAGTTATAGAAACTGGATTTGAAAATCCCGACCAGTTATAAAAACTAGATTTGAAAATCCAGACCAGTTATAGAAACTAGATATGATAATCCCGACAAGTTATAGAAACTAGATTTGAAAATCCCGACCAGTTATAGAAACTAGATTTGAAAATCCTGACCAGTTATAAAACTGGATTTGAAAATCCCGACCAGTTATAGAAACTGGATTTGAAAATCCCGACCAGTTATAAAAACTGGATTTGAAAATCCTGACCAGTTATAGAAACTGGATTTGAAAATCCCGACCACTTATAAAAACTAGATTTGAAAATCCCGACCAGTTATAGAAACTGGATATGATAATCCCGACCAGTTATAGAAACTAGATTTGAAAATCCCGACCAGTTATAGAAACTAGATTTGAAAATCCTGACCAGTTATAAAACTGGATTTGAAAATCCCGACCAGTTATAGAAACTGGATTTGAAAATCCCGACCAGTTATAAAAACTGGATTTGAAAATCCCGACCAGTTATAGAAACGTGATTTCAAAATCCCGACCAGTTATAGAAACTGGATTTGAAAATCCCGACCAGTTATAACATTGAATTTGAAAATCCCGACCAGTTATAAAAACTGGATTTGAAAATCCCGACCAGTTATAGAAACTGGATTTGAAAATCCTGACCAGTTATAGAAACTGAATTTGAAAATCCCGACTAGTTATAAAAACTGGATTTGAAAATCCCGACCAGTTATAAAACTGGATTTGAAAATCTCGACGAGTTATAGAAACTGAATTTGAAAATCCTGATCAGTTATAACACTGGATTTGAAAATCTCGACCAATTATAAAACTAGATTTGAAAATCCCGACCAGTTATAGAAAATGGATTTGAAAATCCTGACCAGTTATAAAACTGGATTTGAAAATCCCGACCAGTTATAAAACTGGATTTAAAAATCCCGACCAGTTATAGAAAATGGATTTGAAAATCCCGACCAGTTATAAAACTGGATTTGAAAATACCGACTAGTTATAGAAACGTGATTTCAAAATCCCGACCAGTTATAGAAACTGAATTTGAAAATCCTGATCAGTTATGACACTAGATTTCAAAATCCCGACCAGTTATAGAAACTGGATTTGAAAATCCCGACCAGTTATAGAAACTGGATTTGAAAATCCCGACCAGTTATAGAAACTGGATTTCAAAATCCCGACCAGTTATAGAAACTGGATTTGAAAATCCTGACCAGTTATAGAAACTGGATTTGAAAATCCCGACCAGTTATAAAAACTAGATTTGAAAATCCCGACCAGTTATAGAAACTGGATTTGAAAATCCCGACCAGTTATAGAAACTAGATTTGAAAATCCCGACCAGTTATAGAAACTAGATTTGAAAATCCCGACCAGTTATAAAACTGGATTTGAAAATCCCGACCAGTTATAAAAACTAGATTTGAAAATCCCGACCAGTTATAGAAACTGGATTTGAAAATCCCGACCAGTTATAGAAACTAGATTTGAAAATCCCGACCAGTTATAGAAACTAGATTTGAAAATCCCGACCAGTTATAAAACTGGATTTGAAAATCCCGACTAGTTATAGAAACTGGATTTGAAAAACCCGACCAGTTATAAAAACTGGATTTGAAAATCCCGACGAGTTTTAGAAACGTGATTTCAAAATTCCGACCAGTTATAGAAACTGGATTTGAAAATCCCGACCAGTTATAACATTGAATTTGAAAATCCCGACCAGTTATAAAAACTGGATTTGAAAATCCCGACCAGTTATAGAAACTGGATTTGAAAATCCTGACCAGTTATAGAAACTGAATTTGAAAATCCCGACCAGTTATAAAAACTGGATTTGAAAATCCCGACCAGTTATAAAACTGGATTTGAAAATCCCGACGAGTTATAGAAACTGAATTTGAAAATCCTGATCATTTATAACACTGGATTTGAAAATTCCGACCAATTATAAAACTAGATTTGAAAATTCCGACCAGTTATAGAAAATGGATTTGAAAATCCCGACCAGTTATAAAACCTGGATTTGAAAATCCCGACCACTTATAGAAACTGGATTTGAAAATCCTGATCAGTTATAGAAACTGGATTTGAAAATCCTGACCAGTTATAGAAACTGAATTTGAAAATCCCGACCAGTTATAAAAACTGGATTTGAAAATCCCGACCAGTTATAAAACTGGATTTGAAAATCCCGACGAGTTATAGAAACTGAATTTGAAAATCCTGATCAGTTATAACACTGGATTTGAAAATCCCGACCAATTATAAAACTAGATTTGAAAATCCCGACCAGTTATAGAAAATGGATTTGAAAATCCTGACCAGTTATAAAACTGGATTTGAAAATCCCGACCAGTTATAAAACTGGATTTAAAAATCCCGACCAGTTATAGAAACTGGATTTGAAAATCCCGACCAGTTATAAAACTGGATTTGAAAATACCGACTAGTTATAAAACGTGATTTCAAAATCCCGACCAGTTATAGAAACTGAATTTGAAAATCCTGATCAGTTATAACACTGGATTTGAAAATCCCGACCAATTATAAAACTAGATTTGAAAATCCCGACCAGTTATAGAAAATGGATTTGAAAATCCCGACCAGTTATGACACTAGATTTGAAAATACCGACTAGTTATAGAAACGTGATTTCAAAATCCCGACCAGTTATAGAAACTGAATTTGAAAATCCTGATCAGTTATAACACTGGATTTGAAAATCCCGACCAATTATAAAACTAGATTTGAAAATCCCGACCAGTTATGACACTAGATTTCAAAATCCCGACCAGTTATAGAAACTGGATTTGAAAATCCCGACCAGTTATGACACTAGATTTCAAAATCCCGACCAGTTATAGAAACTGGATTTGAAAATCCCGACCAGTTATAGAAACTGGATTTGAAAATCCCGACCAGTTATAGAAACTGGATTTCAAAATCCCGACCAGTTATAGAAACTGGATTTGAAAATCCTGACCAGTTATAGAAACTGGATTTGAAAATCCCGACCAGTTATAAAAACTAGATTTGAAAATCCCGACCAGTTATAGAAACTGGATTTGAAAATCCCGACCAGTTATAGAAACTAGATTTGAAAATCCCGACCAATTATAAAAACTAGATTTGAAAATCCCGAAAAGTTATAAAACTAGATTTGAAAATCCCGACTAGTTATAGAAACTGGATTTGAAAAACCCGACCAGTTATAAAAACTGGATTTGAAAATCCCGACGAGTTATAGAAACGTGATTTCAAAATCCCGACCAGTTATAGAAACTGGATTTGAAAATCCCGACCAGTTATAACATTGAATTTGAAAATCCCGACCAGTTATAAAAACTGGATTTGAAAATCCCGACCAGTTATAGAAACTGGATTTGAAAATCCTGACCAGTTATAGAAACTGAATTTGAAAATCCCGACCAGTTATAAAAACTGGATTTGAAAATCCCGACCAGTTATAAAACTGGATTTGAAAATCCCGACGAGTTATAGAAACTGAATTTGAAAATCCTGATCATTTATAACACTGGATTTGAAAATTCCGACCAATTATAAAACTAGATTTGAAAATTCCGACCAGTTATAGAAAATGGATTTGAAAATCCCGACCAGTTATAAAACCTGGATTTGAAAATCCCGACCACTTATAGAAACTGGATTTGAAAATCCTGATCAGTTATAGAAACTGGATTTGAAAATCCTGACCAGTTATAGAAACTGAATTTGAAAATCCCGACCAGTTATAAAAACTGGATTTGAAAATCCCGACCAGTTATAAAACTGGATTTGAAAATCCCGACGAGTTATAGAAACTGAATTTGAAAATCCTGATCAGTTATAACACTGGATTTGAAAATCCCGACCAATTATAAAACTAGATTTGAAAATCCCGACCAGTTATAGAAAATGGATTTGAAAATCCTGACCAGTTATAAAACTGGATTTGAAAATCCCGACCAGTTATAAAACTGGATTTAAAAATCCCGACCAGTTATAGAAACTGGATTTGAAAATCCCGACCAGTTATAAAACTGGATTTGAAAATACCGACTAGTTATAAAACGTGATTTCAAAATCCCGACCAGTTATAGAAACTAAATTTGAAAATCCTGATCAGTTATAACACTGGATTTGAAAATCCCGACCAATTATAAAACTAGATTTGAAAATCCCGACCAGTTATAGAAAATGGATTTGAAAATCCCGACCAGTTATGACACTAGATTTGAAAATACCGACTAGTTATAGAAACGTGATTTCAAAATCCCGACCAGTTATAGAAACTGAATTTGAAAATCCTGATCAGTTATAACACTGGATTTGAAAATCCCGACCAATTATAAAACTAGATTTGAAAATCCCGACCAGTTATGACACTAGATTTCAAAATCCCGACCAGTTATAGAAACTGGATTTGAAAATCCCGACCAGTTATGACACTAGATTTCAAAATCCCGACCAGTTATAGAAACTGGATTTGAAAATCCCGACCAGTTATAGAAACTGGATTTGAAAATCCCGACCAGTTATAGAAACTGGATTTCAAAATCCCGACCAGTTATAGAAACTGGATTTGAAAATCCTGACCAGTTATAGAAACTGGATTTGAAAATCCCGACCAGTTATAAAAACTAGATTTGAAAATCCCGACCAGTTATAGAAACTGGATTTGAAAATCCCGACCAGTTATAGAAACTAGATTTGAAAATCCCGACCAATTATAAAAACTAGATTTGAAAATCCCGAAAAGTTATAAAACTAGATTTGAAAATCCCGACTAGTTATAGAAACTGGATTTGAAAAACCCGACCAGTTATAAAAACTGGATTTGAAAATCCCGACGAGTTATAGAAACGTGATTTCAAAATCCCGACCAGTTATAGAAACTGGATTTGAAAATCCCGACCAGTTATAACATTGAATTTGAAAATCCCGACCAGTTATAAAAACTGGATTTGAAAATCCCGACCAGTTATAGAAACTGGATTTGAAAATCCTGACCAGTTATAGAAACTGAATTTGAAAATCCCGACCAGTTATAAAAACTGGATTTGAAAATCCCGACCAGTTATAAAACTGGATTTGAAAATCCCGACGAGTTATAGAAACTGAATTTGAAAATCCTGATCATTTATAACACTGGATTTGAAAATTCCGACCAATTATAAAACTAGATTTGAAAATTCCGACCAGTTATAGAAAATGGATTTGAAAATCCCGACCAGTTATAAAACCTGGATTTGAAAATCCCGACCAGTTATAGAAACTGGATTTGAAAATCCTGATCAGTTATAGAAACTGGATTTGAAAATCCTGACCAGTTATAGAAACTGAATTTGAAAATCCCGACCAGTTATAAAAACTGGATTTGAAAATCCCGACCAGTTATAAAACTGGATTTGAAAATCCCGACGAGTTATAGAAACTGAATTTGAAAATCCTGATCAGTTATAACACTGGATTTGAAAACCCCGACCAAATATAAAACTAGATTTGAAAATCCCGACGAGTTATAGAAAATGGATTTGAAAATCCTGACCAGTTATAAAACTGGATTTGAAAATCCCGACCAGTTATAAAACTGGATTTAAAAATCCCGACCAGTTATAGAAACTGGATTTGAAAATCCCGACCAGTTATAAAACTGAATTTGAAAATACCGACTAGTTATAAAACGTGATTTCAAAATCCCGACCAGTTATAGAAACTGAATTTGAAAATCCCGACCAGTTATAGAAACTGGATTTTAAAATCCCGACCAGTTATAGAAACTGGATTTGAAAATCCTGACCAGTTATAGAAACTGGATTTGAAAATCCCGACCAGTTATAAAAACTAGATTTGAAAATCCAGACCAGTTATAGAAACTAGATATGATAATCCCGACAAGTTATAGAAACTAGATTTGAAAATCCCGACCAGTTATAGAAACTAGATTTGAAAATCTTGACCAGTTATAAAACTGGATTTGAAAATCCCGACCAGTTATAGAAACTGGATTTGAAAATCCCGACCAGTTATAAAAACTGGATTTGAAAATCCTGACCAGTTATAGAAACTGGATTTGAAAATCCCGACCACTTATAAAAACTAGATTTGAAAATCCCGACCAGTTATAGAAACTGGATATGATAATCCCGACCAGTTATAGAAACTAGATTTGAAAATCCCGACCAGTTATAGAAACTAGATTTGAAAATCCTGACCAGTTATAAAACTGGATTTGAAAATCCCGACCAGTTATAGAAACTGGATTTGAAAATCCCGACCAGTTATAAAAACTGGATTTGAAAATCCCGACCAGTTATAGAAACGTGATTTCAAAATCCCGACCAGTTATAGAAACTGGATTTGAAAATCCCGACCAGTTATAACATTGAATTTGAAAATCCCGACCAGTTATAAAAACTGGATTTGAAAATCCCGACCAGTTATAGAAACTGGATTTGAAAATCCTGACCAGTTATAGAAACTGAATTTGAAAATCCCGACTAGTTATAAAAACTGGATTTGAAAATCCCGACCAGTTATAAAACTGGATTTGAAAATCTCGACGAGTTATAGAAACTGAATTTGAAAATCCTGATCAGTTATAACACTGGATTTGAAAATCTCGACCAATTATAAAACTAGATTTGAAAATCCCGACCAGTTATAGAAAATGGATTTGAAAATCCTGACCAGTTATAAAACTGGATTTGAAAATCCCGACCAGTTATAAAACTGGATTTAAAAATCCCGACCAGTTATAGAAAATGGATTTGAAAATCCCGACCAGTTATAAAACTGGATTTGAAAATACCGACTAGTTATAGAAACGTGATTTCAAAATCCCGACCAGTTATAGAAACTGAATTTGAAAATCCTGATCAGTTATGACACTAGATTTCAAAATCCCGACCAGTTATAGAAACTGGATTTGAAAATCCCGACTAGTTATAGAAACTGGATTTGAAAATCCCGACCAGTTATAGAAACTGGATTTCAAAATCCCGACCAGTTATAGAAACTGGATTTGAAAATCCTGACCAGTTATAGAAACTGGATTTGAAAATCCCGACCAGTTATAAAAACTAGATTTGAAAATCCCGACCAGTTATAGAAACTGGATTTGAAAATCCCGACCAGTTATAGAAACTAGATTTGAAAATCCCGACCAGTTATAGAAACTAGATTTGAAAATCCCGACCAGTTATAAAACTGGATTTGAAAATCCCGACCAGTTATAAAAACTAGATTTGAAAATCCCGACCAGTTATAGAAACTGGATTTGAAAATCCCGACCAGTTATAGAAACTAGATTTGAAAATCCCGACCAGTTATAGAAACTAGATTTGAAAATCCCGACCAGTTATAAAACTGGATTTGAAAATCCCTACTAGTTATAGAAACTGGATTTGAAAAACCCGACCAGTTATAAAAACTGGATTTGAAAATCCCGACGAGTTTTAGAAACGTGATTTCAAAATTCCGACCAGTTATAGAAACTGGATTTGAAAATCCCGACCAGTTATAACATTGAATTTGAAAATCCCGACCAGTTATAAAAACTGGATTTGAAAATCCCGACCAGTTATAGAAACTGGATTTGAAAATCCTGACCAGTTATAGAAACTGAATTTGAAAATCCCGACCAGTTATAAAAACTGGATTTGAAAATCCCGACCAGTTATAAAACTGGATTTGAAAATCCCGACGAGTTATAGAAACTGAATTTGAAAATCCTGATCATTTATAACACTGGATTTGAAAATTCCGACCAATTATAAAACTAGATTTGAAAATTCCGACCAGTTATAGAAAATGGATTTGAAAATCCCGACCAGTTATAAAACCTGGATTTGAAAATCCCGACCACTTATAGAAACTGGATTTGAAAATCCTGATCAGTTATAGAAACTGGATTTGAAAATCCTGACCAGTTATAGAAACTGAATTTGAAAATCCCGACCAGTTATAAAAACTGGATTTGAAAATCCCGACCAGTTATAAAACTGGATTTGAAAATCCCGACGAGTTATAGAAACTGAATTTGAAAATCCTGATCAGTTATAACACTGGATTTGAAAATCCCGACCAATTATAAAACTAGATTTGAAAATCCCGACCAGTTATAGAAAATGGATTTGAAAATCCTGACCAGTTATAAAACTGGATTTGAAAATCCCGACCAGTTATAAAACTGGATTTAAAAATCCCGACCAGTTATAGAAACTGGATTTGAAAATCCCGACCAGTTATAAAACTGGATTTGAAAATACCGACTAGTTATAAAACGTGATTTCAAAATCCCGACCAGTTATAGAAACTGAATTTGAAAATCCTGATCAGTTATAACACTGGATTTGAAAATCCCGACCAATTATAAAACTAGATTTGAAAAATCCCGACCAGTTATAGAAAATGGATTTGAAAATCCCGACCAGTTATGACACTAGATTTGAAAATACCGACTAGTTATAGAAACGTGATTTCAAAATCCCGACCAGTTATAGAAACTGAATTTGAAAATCCTGATCAGTTATAACACTGGATTTGAAAATCCCGACCAATTATAAAACTAGATTTGAAAATCCCGACCAGTTATAGAAAATGGATTTGAAAATCCCGACCAGTTATGACACTAGATTTCAAAATCCCGACCAGTTATAGAAACTGGATTTGAAAATCCCGACCAGTTATGACACTAGATTTCAAAATCCCGACCACTTATAGAAACTGGATTTGAAAATCCCGACCAGTTATAGAAACTGGATTTGAAAATCCCGACCAGTTATAGAAACTGAATTTCAAAATCCCGACCAGTTATAGAAACTGGATTTGAAAATCCTGACCAGTTATAGAAACTGGATTTGAAAATCCCGACCAGTTATAAAAACTAGATTTGAAAATCCCGACCAGTTATAGAAACTGGATTTGAAAATCCCGACCAGTTATAGAAACTAGATTTGAAAATCCCGACCAATTATAAAAACTAGATTTGAAAATCCCGAAAAGTTATAAAACTAGATTTGAAAATTCCGACTAGTTATAGAAACTGGATTTGAAAAACCCGACCAGTTATAAAAACTGGATTTGAAAATCCCGACGAGTTATAGAAACGTGATTTCAAAATCCCGACCAGTTATAGAAACTGGATTTGAAAATCCCGACCAGTTGTAACATTGAATTTGAAAATCCCGACCAGTTATAAAAACTGGATTTGAAAATCCCGACCAGTTATAGAAACTGGATTTGAAAATCCTGACCAGTTATAGAAACTGAATTTGAAAATCCCGACCAGTTATAAAAACTGGATTTGAAAATCCCGACCAGTTATAAAACTGGATTTGAAAATCCCGACGAGTTATAGAAACTGAATTTGAAAATCCTGATCATTTATAACACTGGATTTGAAAATTCCGACCAATTATAAAACTAGATTTGAAAATTCCGACCAGTTATAGAAAATGGATTTGAAAATCCCGACCAGTTATAAAACCTGGATTTGAAAATCCCGACCAGTTATAGAAACTGGATTTGAAAATCCTGATCAGTTATAGAAACTGGATTTGAAAATCCTGACCAGTTATAGAAACTGAATTTGAAAATCCCGACCAGTTATAAAAACTGGATTTGAAAATCCCGACCAGTTATAAAACTGGATTTGAAAATCCCGACGAGTTATAGAAACTGAATTTGAAAATCCTGATCAGTTATAACACTGGATTTGAAAATCCCGACCAAATATAAAACTAGATTTGAAAATCCCGACCAGTTATAGAAAATGGATTTGAAAATCCTGACCAGTTATAAAACTGGATTTGAAAATCCCGACCAGTTATAAAACTGGATTTAAAAATCCCGACCAGTTATAGAAACTGGATTTGAAAATCCCGACCAGTTATAAAACTGGATTTGAAAATACCGACTAGTTATAAAACGTGATTTCAAAATCCCGACCAGTTATAGAAACTGAATTTGAAAATCCTGATCAGTTATAACACTGGATTTGAAAATCCCGACCAATTATAAAACTAGATTTGAAAATCCCGACCAGTTATAGAAAATGGATTTGAAAATCCCGACCAGTTATGACACTAGATTTCAAAATCCCGACCAGTTATAGAAACTGGATTTGAAAATCCCGACCAGTTATAGAAACTGGATTTGAAAATCCCGACCAGTTATAGAAACTGGATTTCAAAATCCCGACCAGTTATAGAAACTGGATTTTAAAATCCTGACCAGTTATAGAAACTGGATTTGAAAATCCTGACCAGTTATAAAAACTAGATTTGAAAATCCCGACCAGTTATAGAAACTGGATTTGAAAATCCCGACCAGTTATAGAAACTAGATTTGAAAATCCCGACCAGTTATAGAAACTGGATTTGAAAATCCCGACCAGTTATAAAACTGGATTTGATAATCCCGACCAGTTATAGAAACTGAATTTGAAAATCCTGATCAGTTATAACACTGGATTTGAAAATCCCGACCAGTTATAGAAAATGGATTTGAAAATCCCGATCAGTTATAAAACTGGATTTGAAAATCCCGACCAGTTATAAAACTGCATTTAAAAATCCCGACCAGTTATAGAAACTGGATTTGAAAATCCCGACCAGTTATAAAACTGGATTTGAAAATACCGACTAGTTATAGAAACGTGATTTCAAAATCCCGACCTGTTATAGAAAACTGGATTTGAAATTTTCGACCAGTTATTGAAACTAGATTTGAAAATCCCGACCAGTTATAGAAACTAGATTTGAAAATCCTGACCAGTTATAGAAACTGGATTTGAAAATCCCGACCAGTTATAGAAACTAGATTTGAAAATCCCGACCAGTTATAGAAACTAGATTTGAAAATCCTGACCAGTTATAAAACTGGATTTGAAAATCCCGACCAGTTATAGAAACTGGATTTGAAAATCCCGACCAGTTATAAAAACTGGATTTGAAAATCCCGACCAGTTATAGAAACGTGATTTCAAAATCCCGACCAGTTATAGAAACTGGATTTGAAAATCCCGACCAGTTATAACATTGAATTTGAAAATCCCGACCAGTTATAAAAACTGGATTTGAAAATCCCGACCAGTTATAGAAACTGGATTTGAAAATCCTGACCAGTTACAAAACTGGATTTGAAAATCCCGACCAGTTATAGAAACTGAATTTGAAAATCCTGATTAGTTATAACACTGGATTTGAAAATCCCGACCAATTATAAAACTAGATTTGAAAATCCCGACCAGTTATAGAAAATGGATTTGAAAATCCCGATCAGTTATAAAACTGGATTTGAAAATCCCGACCAGTTATAAAACTGGATTTAAAAATCCCGACCAGTTATAGAAACTGGATTTGAAAATCCCGACCAGTTATAAAACTGGATTTGAAAATACCGACTAGTTATAGAAACGTGATTTCAAAATCCCGACCAGTTATAGAAACTGGATTTGAAAATCCCGACCAGTTATAACATTGAATTTTGAAAATCCCGACCAGTTATAGAAACTGGATTTGAATATCCTGACCAATTATAAAAACTGAATTTGAAAATCCCGACCAGTTATAAAAACTGGATTTGAAAATCCCGACCAGTTATAAAACTGGATTTGAAAATCCCGACAAGTTATAGAAACTGAATTTGAAAATCCTGATCAGTTATAACACTGGATTTGAAAATCCTGACCAATTATAAAACTAGATTTGAAAATCCCGACCAGTTATAGAAAATGGATTTGAAAATCCCGACCAGTTATGACACTAGATTTCAAAATCCCGACCAGTTATAGAAACTGGATTTGAAAATCCTGACCAGTTATAGAAACTGAATTTGAAAATCCCGACCAGTTATAAAAACTGGATTTGAAAATCCCGACCAGTTATAAAACTGGATTTGAAAATCCCGACGAGTTATAGAAACTGAATTTGAAAATCCTGGTCATTTATAACACTGGATTTGAAAATTCCGACCAATTATAAAACTAGATTTGAAAATTCCGACCAGTTATAGAAAATGGATTTGAAAATCCCGACCAGTTATAAAACCTGGATTTGAAAATCCCGACCACTTATAGAAACTGGATTTGAAAATCCTGATCAGTTATAGAAACTGGATTTGAAAATCCTGACCAGTTATAGGAACTGAATTTGAAAATCCCGACCAGTTATAAAAACTGGATTTGAAAATCCCGACCAGTTATAAAACTGGATTTGAAAATCCCGACGAGTTATAGAAACTGAATTTGAAAATCCTGATCAGTTATAACACTGGATTTGAAAATCCCGACCAATTATAAAACTAGATTTGAAAATCCCGACCAGTTATAGAAAATGGATTTGAAAATCCTGACCAGTTATAAAACTGGATTTGAAAATCCCGACCAGTTATAAAACTGGATTTAAAAATCCCGACCAGTTATAGAAACTGGATTTGAAAATCCCGACCAGTTATAAAACTGGATTTGAAAATACCGACTAGTTATAAAACGTGATTTCAAAATCCCGACCAGTTATAGAAACTGAATTTGAAAATCCTGATCAGTTATAACACTGGATTTGAAAATCCCGACCAATTATAAAACTAGATTTGAAAATCCCGACCAGTTATAGAAAATGGATTTGAAAATCCCGACCAGTTATGACACTAGATTTGAAAATACCGACTAGTTATAGAAACGTGATTTCAAAATCCCGACCAGTTATAGAAACTGAATTTGAAAATCCTGATCAGTTATAACACTGGATTTGAAAATCCCGACCAATTATAAAACTAGATTTGAAAATCCCGACCAGTTATAGAAAATGGATTTGAAAATCCCGACCAGTTATGACACTAGATTTCAAAATCCCGACCAGTTATAGAAACTGGATTTGAAAATCCCGACCAGTTATGACACTAGATTTCAAAATCCCGACCACTTATAGAAACTGGATTTGAAAATCCCGACCAGTTATAGAAACTGGATTTGAAAATCCCGACCAGTTATAGAAACTGGATTTCAAAATCCCGACCAGTTATAGAAACTGGATTTGAAAATCCTGACCAGTTATAGAAACTGGATTTGAAAATCCCGACCAGTTATAAAAACTAGATTTGAAAATCCCGACCAGTTATAGAAACTGGATTTGAAAATCCCGACCAGTTATAGAAACTAGATTTGAAAATCCCGACCAATTATAAAAACTAGATTTGAAAATCCCGAAAAGTTATAAAACTAGATTTGAAAATCCCGACTAGTTATAGAAACTGGATTTGAAAAACCCGACCAGTTATAAAAACTGGATTTGAAAATCCCGACGAGTTATAGAAACGTGATTTCAAAATCCCGACCAGTTATAGAAACTGGATTTGAAAATCCCGACCAGTTATAACATTGAATTTGAAAATCCCGACCAGTTATAAAAACTGGATTTGAAAATCCCGACCAGTTATAGAAACTGGATTTGAAAATCCTGACCAGTTATAGAAACTGAATTTGAAAATCCCGACCAGTTATAAAAACTGGATTTGAAAATCCCGACCAGTTATAAAACTGGATTTGAAAATCCCGACGAGTTATAGAAACTGAATTTCAAAATCCTGATCATTTATAACACTGGATTTGAAAATTCCGACCAATTATAAAACTAAATTTGAAAATTCCGACCAGTTATAGAAAATGGATTTGAAAATCCCGACCAGTTATAAAACCTGGATTTGAAAATCCCGACCAGTTATAGAAACTGGATTTGAAAATCCTGATCAGTTATAGAAACTGGATTTGAAAATCCTGACCAGTTATAGAAACTGAATTTGAAAATCCCGACCAGTTATAAAAACTGGATTTGAAAATCCCGACCAGTTATAAAACTGGATTTGAAAATCCCGACGAGTTATAGAAACTGAATTTGAAAATCCTGATCAGTTATAACACTGGATTTGAAAATCCCGACCAAATATAAAACTAGATTTGAAAATCCCGACCAGTTATAGAAAATGGATTTGAAAATCCTGACCAGTTATAAAACTGGATTTGAACGACCAGTTATAAAACTGGATTTAAAAATCCCGACCAGTTATAGAAACTGGATTTGAAAATCCCGACCAGTTATAAAACTGGATTTGAAAATACCAACTAGTTATAAAACGTGATTTCAAAATCCCGACCGTTATAGAAACTGAATTTGAAAATCCTGATCAGTTATAACACTGGATTTGAAAATCCCGACCAATTATAAAACTAGATTTGAAAATCCCGACCAGTTATAGAAAATGGATTTGAAAATCCCGACCAGTTATGACACTAGATTTCAAAATCCCGACCAGTTATAGAAACTGGATTTGAAAATTCTGACCAGTTATAGAAACTTGATTTGAAAATCCCGACCAGTTATAGAAACTGGATTTCAAAATCCCGACCAGTTATAGAAACTGGATTTTAAAATCCTGACCAGTTATAGAAACTGGATTTGAAAATCCTGACCAGTTATAAAAACTAGATTTGAAAATCCCGACCAGTTATAGAAACTGGATTTGAAAATCCCGACCAGTTATAGAAACTAGATTTGAAAATCCCGACCAGTTATAGAAACTGGATTTGAAAATCCCGACCAGTTACAAAACTGGATTTGATAATCCCGACCAGTTATAGAAACTGAATTTGAAAATCCTGATCAGTTATAACACTGGATTTGAAAATCCCGACCAGTTATAGAAAATGGATTTGAAAATCCCGATCAGTTATAAAACTGGATTTGAAAATCCCGACCAGTTATAAAACTGCATTTAAAAATCCCGACCAGTTATAGAAACTGGATTTGAAAATCCCGACCAGTTATAAAACTGGATTTGAAAATACCGACTAGTTATAGAAACGTGATTTCAAAATCCCGACCTGTTATAGAAAACTGGATTTGAAATTTTCGACCAGTTATTGAAACTAGATTTGAAAATCCCGACCAGTTATAGAAACTAGATTTGAAAATCCTGACCAGTTATAGAAACTGGATTTGAAAATCCCGACCAGTTATAGAAACTAGATTTGAAAATCCCGACCAGTTATAGAAACTCGATTTGAAAATCCTGACCAGTTATAAAACTGGATTTGAAAATCCCGACCAGTTATAGAAACTGGATTTGAAAATCCCGACCAGTTATAAAAACTGGATTTGAAAATCCCGACCAGTTATAGAAACGTGATTTCAAAATCCCGACCAGTTATAGAAACTGGATTTGAAAATCCCGACCAGTTATAACATTGAATTTGAAAATCCCGACCAGTTATAAAAACTGGATTTGAAAATCCCGACCAGTTATAGAAACTGGATTTGAAAATCCTGACCAGTTACAAAACTGGATTTGAAAATCCCGACCAGTTATAGAAACTGAATTTGAAAATCCTGATTAGTTATAACACTGGATTTGAAAATCCCGACCAATTATAAAACTAGATTTGAAAATCCCGACCAGTTATAGAAAATGGATTTGAAAATCCCGATCAGTTATAAAACTGGATTTGAAAATCCCGACCAGTTATAAAACTGGATTTAAAAATCCCGACCAGTTATAGAAACTGGATTTGAAAATCCCGACCAGTTATAAAACTGGATTTGAAAATACCGACTAGTTATAGAAACGTGATTTCAAAATCCCGACCAGTTATAGAAACTGGATTTGAAAATCCCGACCAGTTATAACATTGAATTTTGAAAATCCCGACCAGTTATAGAAACTGGATTTGAATATCCTGACCAATTATAAAAACTGAATTTGAAAATCCCGACCAGTTATAAAAACTGGATTTGAAAATCCCGACCAGTTATAAATCTGGATTTGAAAATCCCGACAAGTTATAGAAACTGAATTTGAAAATCCTGATCAGTTATAACACTGGATTTGAAAATCCTGACCAATTATAAAACTAGATTTGAAAATCCCGACCAGTTATAGAAAATGGATTTGAAAATCCCGACCAGTTATGACACTAGATTTCAAAATCCCGACCAGTTATAGAAACTGGATTTGAAAATCCCGACCAGTTATAGAAACTGGATTTGAAAATCCCGACCAGTTATAAAAACTGGATTTGAAAATCCCGACCAGTTATAGAAACTGGATTTTAAAATCCCGACCAGTTATAGAAACATGATTTCAAAATCCCGACCAGTTATAGAAATTGGATTTGAAAATCCCGACCAGTTATAACACTGGATTTGAAAATCCCGACCAATTATAAAACTGGATTTGAAAATCCCGACCAGTTTTGACACTAGATTTCAAAATCCCGACCAGTTATAGAAACTGGATTTGAAAATCCCGACCAGTTATAGAAACTGGATTTGAAAATCCTGACCAGTTTTAAAAACTGGATTTGAAAATCCCGTCCAGTTATAGAAACTGGATTTCAAAATCCCGACCAGTTATAGAAACTAAATTTGAAAATCCCGACCAATTATAACACTGAATTTGAAAATCCCGACCTGTTATAAAAACTGGATTTGAAAATCCCGACCAGTTATAGAAACTGGATTTGAAAATCCTCACCAGTTATAGAAACTGAATTTGAAAATCCCGACCAGTTATAAAAACTGGATTTGAAAATTCGACCAGTTATAAAACTGGATTTGAAAATCCCGACCAGTTATAGAAACTGAATTTGAAAATCCTGATCAGTTATAACACTGGATTTGAAAATCCCGACCAGTTATAAAACTAGATTTGAAAATCCTGACCAGTTATAAAACTGGATTTGAAAATCCCGACCAGTTATAGAAACTGAATTTGAAAATCTTGATCAGTTATAACACTGGATTTGAAAATCCCGACCAATTATAAAACTAGATTTGAAAATCCCGACCAGTTATAGAAAATGGATTTGAAAATCCCGATCAGTTATAAAACTGGATTTGAAAATCCCGACCAGTTATAAAACTAGATTTAAAAATCCCGACCAGTTATAGAAACTGGATTTGAAAATCCCGACCAGTTATAAAACTGGATTTGAAAATACCGACTAGTTATAGAAACGTGATTTCAAAATCCCGACTAGTTATAGAAACTGGATTTGAAAATCCCGACCAGTTATAACATTGAATTTGAAAATCCTGACCAGTTATAAAAACTGGATTTGAAAATCCCGACCAGTTATAGAAACTGGATTTGAATATCCTGACCAATTATAAAAACTGAATTTGAAAATCCCGACCAGTTATAAAAACTGGATTTGAAAATCCCGACCAGTTATAAAACTGGATTTGAAAATCCCGACGAGTTATAGAAACTGAATTTGAAAATCCTGATCAGTTATAACACTGGATTTGAAAATCCTGACCAATTATAAAACTAGATTTGAAAATCCCGACCAGTTATAGAAAATGGATTTGAAAATCCCGACCAGTTATAGAAACTGGATTTCAAAATCCCGACCAGTTATAGAAACTGGATTTGAAAATCCCGACCAGTTATAGAAACTGGATTTGAAAATCCCGACCAGTTATATGAACTGGATTTTAAAATCCCGACCAGTTATAGAAACTGGATTTTAAAATCCCGACCAGTTATAGAAACTGGATTTGAAAATCCTGACCAGTTATAGAAACTGGATTTGAAAATCCCGACCAGTTATAAAAACTAGATTTGAAAATCCCGACCAGTTATAGAAACTGGATATGATAATCCCGACAAGTTATAGAAACTAGATTTGAAAATCCCGACCAGTTATAGAAACTAGATTTGAAATACCTGACCAGTTATAAAACAGGATTTGAAAATCCCGACCAGTTATAGAAACTGGATTTGAAAATCCCGAGCAGTTATAGAAACTGGATTTGAAAATCCTGACCAGTTATAGAAACTGAATTTGAAAATCCCGACCAGTTATAAAAACTGGATTTGAAAATCCCGACCAGTTATAAAACTGGATTTGAAAATCCCGACGAGTTATAGAAACTGAATTTGAAAATCCTGATCAGTTATAACACTGGATTTGAAAATTCCGACCAATTATAAAATTAGATTTGAAAATCCCGACCAGTTATAAAAACTGGATTTGAAAATCCCGACGAGTTTTAGAAACGTGATTTCAAAATTCTGACCAGTTATAGAAACTGGATTTGAAAATCCCGACCAGTTATAACATTGAATTTGAAAATCCCGACCAGTTATAAAAACTGGATTTGAAAATCCCGACCAGTTATAGAAACTGGATTTGAATATCCTGACCAATTATAAAAACTGAATTTGAAAATCCCGACCAGTTATAAAAACTGGATTTGAAAATCCCGACCAGTTATAAAACTGGATTTGAAAATCCCGACGAGTTATAGAAACTGAATTTGAAAATCCTGATCAGTTATAACACTGGATTTGAAAATCCTGACCAATTATAAAACTAGATTTGAAAATCCCGACCAGTTATAGAAAATGGATTTGAAAATCCCGACCATTTATGACACTAGATTTCAAAATCCCGACCAGTTATAGAAACTGGATTTGAAAATCCCGACCAGTTATAGAAACTGGATTTGAAAATCCCGACCAGTTATATGAACTGGATTTTAAAATCCCGACCAGTTATAGAAACTGGATTTTAAAATCCCGACCAGTTATAGAAACTGGATTTGAAAATCCTGACCAGTTATAGAAACTGGATTTGAAAATCCCGACCAGTTATAAAAACTAGATTTGAAAATCCCGACCAGTTATAGAAACTGGATATGATAATCCCGACAAGTTATAGAAACTAGATTTGAAAATCCCGACCAGTTATAGAAACTAGATTTGAAAATCCTGACCAGTTATAAAACTGGATTTGAAATCCCGACCAGTTATAGAAACTGGATTTGAAAATCCCGACCAGTTATAAAAACTGGATTTGAAAATCCTGACCAGTTATAGAAACTGGATTTGAAAATCCCGACCACTTATAAAAACTAGATTTGAAAATCCCGACCAGTTATAGAAACTGGATATGATAATCCCGACCAGTTATAGAAACTAGATTTGAAAATCCCGACCAGTTATAGAAACTAGATTTGAAAATCCTGACCAGTTATAAAACTGGATTTGAAAATCCCGACCAGTTATAGAAACTGGATTTGAAAATCCCGACCAGTTATAAAAACTGGATTTGAAAATCCCGACCAGTTATAGAAACGTGATTTCAAAATCCCGACCAGTTATAGAAACTGGATTTGAAAATCCCGACCAGTTATAACATTGAATTTGAAAATCCCGACCAGTTATAAAAACTGGATTTGAAAATCCCGACCAGTTATAGAAACTGGATTTGAAAATCCTGACCAGTTATAGAAACTGAATTTGAAAATCCCGACTAGTTATAAAAACTGGATTTGAAAATCCCGACCAGTTATAAAACTGGATTTGAAAATCTCGACGAGTTATAGAAACTGAATTTGAAAATCCTGATCAGTTATAACACTGGATTTGAAAATCTCGACCAATTATAAAACTAGATTTGAAAATCCCGACCAGTTATAGAAAATGGATTTGAAAATCCTGACCAGTTATAAAACTGGATTTGAAAATCCCGACCAGTTATAAAACTGGATTTAAAAATCCCGACCAGTTATAGAAAATGGATTTGAAAATCCCGACCAGTTATAAAACTGGATTTGAAAATACCGACTAGTTATAGAAACGTGATTTCAAAATCCCGACCAGTTATAGAAACTGAATTTGAAAATCCTGATCAGTTATGACACTAGATTTCAAAATCCCGACCAGTTATAGAAACTGGATTTGAAAATCCCGACCAGTTATAGAAACTGGATTTGAAAATCCCGACCAGTTATAGAAACTGGATTTCAAAATCCCGACCAGTTATAGAAACTGGATTTGAAAATCCTGACCAGTTATAGAAACTGGATTTGAAAATCCCGACCAGTTATAAAAACTAGATTTGAAAATCCCGACCAGTTATAGAAACTGGATTTGAAAATCCCGACCAGTTATAGAAACTAGATTTGAAAATCCCGACCAGTTATAGAAACTAGATTTGAAAATCCCGACCAGTTATAAAACTGGATTTGAAAATCCCGACCAGTTATAAAAACTAGATTTGAAAATCCCGACCAGTTATAGAAACTGGATTTGAAAATCCCGACCAGTTATAGAAACTAGATTTGAAAATCCCGACCAGTTATAGAAACTAGATTTGAAAATCCCGACCAGTTATAAAACTGGATTTGAAAATCCCGACTAGTTATAGAAACTGGATTTGAAAAACCCGACCAGTTATAAAAACTGGATTTGAAAATCCCGACGAGTTTTAGAAACGTGATTTCAAAATTCCGACCAGTTATAGAAACTGGATTTGAAAATCCCGACCAGTTATAACATTGAATTTGAAAATCCCGACCAGTTATAAAAACTGGATTTGAAAATCCCGACCAGTTATAGAAACTGGATTTGAAAATCCTGACCAGTTATAGAAACTGAATTTGAAAATCCCGACCAGTTATAAAAACTGGATTTGAAAATCCCGACCAGTTATAAAACTGGATTTGAAAATCCCGACGAGTTATAGAAACTGAATTTGAAAATCCTGATCATTTATAACACTGGATTTGAAAATTCCGACCAATTATAAAACTAGATTTGAAAATTCCGACCAGTTATAGAAAATGGATTTGAAAATCCCGACCAGTTATAAAACCTGGATTTGAAAATCCCGACCACTTATAGAAACTGGATTTGAAAATCCTGATCAGTTATAGAAACTGGATTTGAAAATCCTGACCAGTTATAGAAACTGAATTTGAAAATCCCGACCAGTTATAAAAACTGGATTTGAAAATCCCGACCAGTTATAAAACTGGATTTGAAAATCCCGACGAGTTATAGAAACTGAATTTGAAAATCCTGATCAGTTATAACACTGGATTTGAAAATCCCGACCAATTATAAAACTAGATTTGAAAATCCCGACCAGTTATAGAAAATGGATTTGAAAATCCTGACCAGTTATAAAACTGGATTTGAAAATCCCGACCAGTTATAAAACTGGATTTAAAAATCCCGACCAGTTATAGAAACTGGATTTGAAAATCCCGACCAGTTATAAAACTGGATTTGAAAATACCGACTAGTTATAAAACGTGATTTCAAAATCCCGACCAGTTATAGAAACTGAATTTGAAAATCCTGATCAGTTATAACACTGGATTTGAAAATCCCGACCAATTATAAAACTAGATTTGAAAATCCCGACCAGTTATAGAAAATGGATTTGAAAATCCCGACCAGTTATGACACTAGATTTGAAAATACCGACTAGTTATAGAAACGTGATTTCAAAATCCCGACCAGTTATAGAAACTGAATTTGAAAATCCTGATCAGTTATAACACTGGATTTGAAAATCCCGACCAATTATAAAACTAGATTTGAAAATCCCGACCAGTTATAGAAAATGGATTTGAAAATCCCGACCAGTTATGACACTAGATTTCAAAATCCCGACCAGTTATAGAAACTGGATTTGAAAATCCCGACCAGTTATGACACTAGATTTCAAAATCCCGACCAGTTATAGAAACTGGATTTGAAAATCCCGACCAGTTATAGAAACTGGATTTGAAAATCCCGACCAGTTATAGAAACTGGATTTCAAAATCCCGACCAGTTATAGAAACTGGATTTGAAAATCCTGACCAGTTATAGAAACTGGATTTGAAAATCCCGACCAGTTATAAAAACTAGATTTGAAAATCCCGACCAGTTATAGAAACTGGATTTGAAAATCCCTACCAGTTATAGAAACTAGATTTGAAAATCCCGACCAGTTATAAAAACTAGATTTGAAAATCCCGAAAAGTTATAAAACTAGATTTGAAAATCCTGACTAGTTATAGAAACTGGATTTGAAAAACCCGACCAGTTATAAAAACTGGATTTGAAAATCCCGACGAGTTATAGAAACGTGATTTCAAAATCCCGACCAGTTATAGAAACTGGATTTGAAAATCCCGACCAGTTATAACATTGAATTTGAAAATCCCGACCAGTTATAAAAACTGGATTTGAAAATCCCGACCAGTTATAGAAACTGGATTTGAAAATCCTGACCAGTTATAGAAACTGAATTTGAAAATCCCGACCAGTTATAAAAACTGGATTTGAAAATCCCGACCAGTTATAAAATTGGATTTGAAAATCCCGACGAGTTATAGAAACTGAATTTGAAAATCCTGATCATTTATAACACTGGATTTGAAAATTCCGACCAATTATAAAACTAGATTTGAAAATTCCGACCAGTTATAGAAAATGGATTTGAAAATCCCGACCAGTTATAAAACCTGGATTTGAAAATCCCGACCAGTTATAGAAACTGGATTTGAAAATCCTGATCAGTTATAGAAACTGGATTTGAAAATCCTGACCAGTTATAGAAACTGAATTTGAAAATCCCGACCAGTTATAAAAACTGGATTTGAAAATCCCGACCAGTTATAAAACTGGATTTGAAAATCCCGACGAGTTATAGAAACTGAATTTGAAAATCCTGATCAGTTATAACACTGGATTTGAAAATCCCGACCAATTATAAAACTAGATTTGAAAATCCCGACCAGTTATAGAAAATGGATTTGAAAATCCTGACCAGTTATAAAACTGGATTTGAAAATCCCGACCAGTTATAAAACTGGATTTAGAAATCCCGACCAGTTATAGAAACTGGATTTGAAAATCCCGACCAGTTATAAAACTGGATTTGAAAATACCGACTAGTTATAAAACGTGATTTCAATATCCCGACCAGTTATAGAAACTGAATTTGAAAATCCTGATCAGTTATAACACTGGATTTGAAAATCCCGACCAATTATAAAACTAGATTTGAAAATCCCGACCAGTTATAGAAAATGGATTTGAAAATCCCGACCAGTTATGACACTAGATTTCAAAATCCCGACCAGTTATAGAAACTGGATTTGAAAATCCCGACCAGTTATGACACTAGATTTCAAAATCCCGACCAGTTATAGAAACTGGATTTGAAAATCCCGACCAGTTATAGAAACTGGATTTGAAAATCCCGACCAGTTATAGAAACTGGATTTCAAAATCCCGACCAGTTATAGAAACTGGATTTGAAAATCCTGACCAGTTATAGAAACTGGATTTGAAAATCCCGACCAGTTATAAAAACTAGATTTGAAAATCCCGACCAGTTATAGAAACTAGATTTGAAAATCCCGACCAGTTATAGAAACTAGATTTGAAAATCCCGACCAGTTATAAAACTGGATTTGAAAATCCCGACTAGTTATAGAAACTGGATTTGAAAAACCCGACCAGTTATAAAAACTGGATTTGAAAATCCCGACGAGTTTTAGAAACGTGATTTCAAAATTCCGACCAGTTATAGAAACTGGATTTGAAAATCCCGACCAGTTATAACATTGAATTTGAAAATCCCGACCAGTTATAAAAACTGGATTTGAAAATCCCGACCAGTTATAGAAACTAGATTTGAAAATCCTGACCAGTTATAGAAACTGAATTTGAAAATCCCGACCAGTTATAAAAACTGGATTTGAAAATCCCGACCAGTTATAAAACTGGATTTGAAAATCCCGACGAGTTATAGAAACTGAATTTGAAAATCCTGATCATTTATAACACTGGATTTGAAAATTCCGACCAATTATAAAACTAGATTTGAAAATTCCGACCAGTTATAGAAAATGAATTTGAAAATCCCGACCAGTTATAAAACCTGGATTTGAAAATCCCGACCACTTATAGAAACTGGATTTGAAAATCCTGATCAGTTATAGAAACTGGATTTGAAAATCCTGACCAGTTATAGAAACTGAATTTGAAAATCCCGACCAGTTATAAAAACTGGATTTGAAAATCCCGACCAGTTATAAAACTGGATTTGAAAATCCCGACGAGTTATAGAAACTGAATTTGAAAATCCTGATCAGTTATAACACTGGATTTGAAAATCCCGACCAATTATAAAACTAGATTTGAAAATCCCGACCAGTTATAGAAAATGGATTTGAAAATCCTGACCAGTTATAAAACTGGATTTGAAAATCCCGACCAGTTATAAAACTGGATTTAAAAATCCCGACCAGTTATAGAAACTGGATTTGAAAATCCCGACCAGTTATAAAACTGGATTTGAAAATACCGACTAGTTATAAAACGTGATTTCAAAATCCCGACCAGTTATAGAAACTGAATTTGAAAATCCTGATCAGTTATAACACTGGATTTGAAAATCCCGACCAATTATAAAACTAGATTTGAAAATCCCGACCAGTTATAGAAAATGGATTTGAAAATCCCGACCAGTTATGACACTAGATTTGAAAATACCGACTAGTTATAGAAACGTGATTTCAAAATCCCGACCAGTTATAGAAACTGAATTTGAAAATCCTGATCAGTTATAACACTGGATTTGAAAATCCCGACCAATTATAAAACTAGATTTGAAAATCCCGACCAGTTATAGAAAATGGATTTGAAAATCCCGACCAGTTATGACACTAGATTTCAAAATCCCGACCAGTTATAGAAACTGGATTTGAAAATCCCGACCAGTTATGACACTAGATTTCAAAATCCCGACCAGTTATAGAAACTGGATTTGAAAATCCCGACCAGTTATAGAAACTGGATTTGAAAATCCCGACCAGTTATAGAAACTGGATTCAAAATCCCGACCAGTTATAGAAACTGGATTTGAAAATCCTGACCAGTTATAGAAACTGGATTTGAAAATCCCGACCAGTTATAAAAACTAGATTTGAAAATCCCGACCAGTTATAGAAACTGGATTTGAAAATCCCTACCAGTTATAGAAACTAGATTTGAAAATCCCGACCAGTTATAAAAACTAGATTTGAAAATCCCGAAAAGTTATAAAACTAGATTTGAAAATCCTGACTAGTTATAGAAACTGGATTTGAAAAACCCGACCAGTTATAAAAACTGGATTTGAAAATCCCGACGAGTTATAGAAACGTGATTTCAAAATCCCGACCAGTTATAGAAACTGGATTTGAAAATCCCGACCAGTTATAACATTGAATTTGAAAATCCCGACCAGTTATAAAAACTGGATTTGAAAATCCCGACCAGTTATAGAAACTGGATTTGAAAATCCTGACCAGTTATAGAAACTGAATTTGAAAATCCCGACCAGTTATAAAAACTGGATTTGAAAATCCCGACCAGTTATAAAATTGGATTTGAAAATCCCGACGAGTTATAGAAACTGAATTTGAAAATCCTGATCATTTATAACACTGGATTTGAAAATTCCGACCAATTATAAAACTAGATTTGAAAATTCCGACCAGTTATAGAAAATGGATTTGAAAATCCCGACCAGTTATAAAACCTGGATTTGAAAATCCCGACCAGTTATAGAAACTGGATTTGAAAATCCTGATCAGTTATAGAAACTGGATTTGAAAATCCTGACCAGTTATAGAAACTGAATTTGAAAATCCCGACCAGTTATAAAAACTGGATTTGAAAATCCCGACCAGTTATAAAACTGGATTTGAAAATCCCGACGAGTTATAGAAACTGAATTTGAAAATCCTGATCAGTTATAACACTGGATTTGAAAATCCCGACCAATTATAAAACTAGATTTGAAAATCCCGACCAGTTATAGAAAATGGATTTGAAAATCCTGACCAGTTATAAAACTGAATTTGAAAATCCCGACCAGTTATAAAACTGGATTTAAAAATCCCGACCAGTTATAGAAACTGGATTTGAAAATCCCGACCAGTTATAAAACTGGATTTGAAAATACCGACTAGTTATAAAACGTGATTTCAATATCCCGACCAGTTATAGAAACTGAATTTGAAAATCCTGATCAGTTATAACACTGGATTTGAAAATCCCGACCAATTATAAAACTAGATTTGAAAATCCCGACCAGTTATAGAAAATGGATTTGAAAATCCCGACCAGTTATGACACTAGATTTCATAATCCCGACCAGTTATAGAAACTGGATTTGAAAATCCCGACCAGTTATAGAAACTGGATTTGAAAATCCCGACCAGTTATAGAAACTGGATTTCAAAATCCCGACCAGTTATAGAAACTGGATTTGAAAATCCTGACCAGTTATAGAAACTGGATTTGAAAATCCTGACCAGTTATAAAAACTAGATTTGAAAATCCCGACCAGTTATAGAAACTGGATTTGAAAATCCCGACCAGTTATAGAAACTAGATTTGAAAATCCCGACCAGTTATAGAAACTGGATTTGAAAATCCCAACCAGTTACAAAACTGGATTTGATAATCCCGACCAGTTATAGAAACTGAATTTGAAAATCCTGATCAGTTATAACACTGGATTTGAAAATCCCGACCAGTTATAGAAAATGGATTTGAAAATCCTGATCAGTTATAAAACTGGATTTGAAAATCCCGACCAGTTATAAAACTGCATTTAAAAATCCCGACCAGTTATAGAAACTGGATTTGAAAATCCCGACCAGTTATAAAACTGGATTTGAAAATACCGACTAGTTATAGAAACGTGATTTCAAAATCCCGACCAGTTATAGAAAACTGGATTTGAAATTTTCGACCAGTTATTGAAACTAGATTTGAAAATTCCGACCAGTTATAGAAACTAGATTTGAAAATCCTGACCAGTTATAGAAACTAGATTTGAAAATCCCGACCAGTTATAGAAACTAGATTTGAAAATCCCGACCAGTTATAGAAACTAGATTTGAAAATCCTGACCAGTTATAAAACTGGATTTGAAAATCCCGACCAGTTATAGAAACTGGATTTGAAAATCCCGACCAGTTATAAAAACTGGATTTGAAAATCCCGACCAGTTATAGAAACGTGATTTCAAAATCCCGACCAGTTATAGAAACTGGATTTGAAAATCCCGACCAGTTATAACATTGAATTTGAAAATCCCGACCAGTTATAAAAACTGGATTTGAAAATCCCGACCAGTTATAGAAACTGGATTTGAAAATCCTGACCAGTTACAAAACTGGGTTTGAAAATCCCGACCAGTTATAGAAACTGAATTTGAAAATCCTGATTAGTTATAACACTGGATTTGAAAATCCCGACCAATTATAAAACTAGATTTGAAAATCCCGACCAGTTATAGAAAATGGATTTGAAAATCCCGATCAGTTATAAAACTGGATTTGAAAATCCCGACCAGTTATAAAACTGGATTTAAAAATCCCGACCAGTTATAGAAACTGGATTTGAAAATCCCGACCAGTTATAGAAACTGGATTTGAAAATCCCGACCAGTTATAACATTGAATTTTGAAAATCCCGACCAGTTATAGAAACTGGATTTGAATATCCTGACCAATTATAAAAACTGAATTTGAAAATCCCGACCAGTTATAAAAACTGGATTTGAAAATCCCGACCAGTTATAAAACTGGATTTGAAAATCCCGACAAGTTATAGAAACTGAATTTGAAAATCCTGATCAGTTATAACACTGGATTTGAAAATCCTGACCAATTATAAAACTAGATTTGAAAATCCCGACCAGTTATAGAAAATGGATTTGAAAATCCCGACCAGTTATGACACTAGATTTCAAAATCCCGACCAGTTATAGAAACTGGATTTGAAAATCCCGACCAGTTATAGAAACTGGATTTTAAAATCCCGACCAGTTATAGAAACTGGATTTTAAAATCCCGACCAGTTATAGAAACATGATTTCAAAATCCCGACCAGTTATAGAAATTGGATTTGAAAATCCCGACCAGTTATAACACTGGATTTGAAAATCCCGACCAATTATAAAACTGGATTTGAAAATCCCGACCAGTTTTGACACTAGATTTCAAAATCCCGACCAGTTATAGAAACTGGATTTGAAAATCCCGACCAGTTATAGAAACTGGATTTGAAAATCCTGACCAGTTTTAAAAACTGGATTTGAAAATCCCGTCCAGTTATAGAAACTGGATTTCAAAATCCCGACCAGTTATTGAAACTAAATTTGAAAATCCTGACCAATTATAACACTGAATTTGAAAATCCCGACCTGTTATAAAAACTGGATTTGAAAATCCCGACCAGTTATAGAAACTGGATTTGAAAATCCTCACCAGTTATAGAAACTGAATTTGAAAATCCCGACCAGTTATAAAAACTGGATTTGAAAATTCCGACCAGTTATAGAAACTTGATTTGAAAATCCTGACCAGTTATAGAAACTGAATTTGAAAATCCCGACCAGTTATAAAAACTGGATTTGAAAATCCCGACCAGTTATAAAATTGGATTTGAAAATCCCGACGAGTTATAGAAACTGAATTTGAAAATCCTGATCATTTATAACACTGGATTTGAAAATTCCGACCAATTATAAAACTAGATTTGAAAATTCCGACCAGTTATAGAAAATGGATTTGAAAATCCCGACCAGTTATAAAACCTGGATTTGAAAATCCCGACCAGTTATAGAAACTGGATTTGAAAATCCTGATCAGTTATAGAAACTGGATTTGAAAATCCTGACCAGTTATAGAAACTGAATTTGAAAATCCCGACCAGTTATAAAAACTGGATTTGAAAATCCCGACCAGTTATAAAACTGGATTTGAAAATCCCGACGAGTTATAGAAACTGAATTTGAAAATCCTGATCAGTTATAACACTGGATTTGAAAATCCCGACCAATTATAAAACTAGATTTGAAAATCCCGACCAGTTATAGAAAATGGATTTGAAAATCCTGACCAGTTATAAAACTGGATTTGAAAATCCCGACCAGTTATAAAACTGGATTTAAAAATCCCGACCAGTTATAGAAACTGGATTTGAAAATCCCGACCAGTTATAAAACTGGATTTGAAAATACCGACTAGTTATAAAACGTGATTTCAATATCCCGACCAGTTATAGAAACTGAATTTGAAAATCCTGATCAGTTATAACACTGGATTTGAAAATCCCGACCAATTATAAAACTAGATTTGAAAATCCCGACCAGTTATAGAAAATGGATTTGAAAATCCCGACCAGTTATGACACTAGATTTCAAAATCCCGACCAGTTATAGAAACTGGATTTGAAAATCCCGACCAGTTATGACACTAGATTTCAAAATCCCGACCAGTTATAGAAACTGGATTTGAAAATCCCGACCAGTTATAGAAACTGGATTTGAAAATCCCGACCAGTTATAGAAACTGGATTTCAAAATCCCGACCAGTTATAGAAACTGGATTTGAAAATCCTGACCAGTTATAGAAACTGGATTTGAAAATCCCGACCAGTTATAAAAACTAGATTTGAAAATCCCGACCAGTTATAGAAACTAGATTTGAAAATCCCGACCAGTTATAGAAACTAGATTTGAAAATCCCGACCAGTTATAAAACTGGATTTGAAAATCCCGACTAGTTATAGAAACTGGATTTGAAAAACACGACCAGTTATAAAAACTGGATTTGAAAATCCCGACGAGTTTTAGAAACGTGATTTCAAAATTCCGACCAGTTATAGAAACTGGATTTGAAAATCCCGACCAGTTATGACACTAGATTTCAAAATCCCGACCAGTTATAGAAACTGGATTTGAAAATCCCGACCAGTTATAGAAACTGGATTTGAAAATCCCGACCAGTTATAGAAACTGGATTTCAAAATCCCGACCAGTTATAGAAACTGGATTTGAAAATCCTGACCAGTTATAGAAACTGGATTTGAAAATCCCGACCAATTATAAAACTAGATTTGAAAATCCCGACCAGTTATAGAAAATGGATTTGAAAATCCTGACCAGTTATAAAACTAGATTTGAAAATCCCGACCAGTTATAAAACTGGATTTGAAAATCCCGACTAGTTATAGAAACTGGATTTGAAAAACCCGACCAGTTATAAAAACTGGATTTGAAAATCCCGACGAGTTTTAGAAACGTGATTTCAAAATTCCGACCAGTTATAGAAACTGGATTTGAAAATCCCGACCAGTTATAACATTGAATTTGAAAATCCCGACCAGTTATAAAAACTGGATTTGAAAATCCCGACCAGTTATAGAAACTAGATTTGAAAATCCTGACCAGTTATAGAAACTGAATTTGAAAATCCCGACCAGTTATAAAAACTGGATTTGAAAATCCCGACCAGTTATAAAACTGGATTTGAAAATCCCGACGAGTTATAGAAACTGAATTTGAAAATCCTGATCATTTATAACACTGGATTTGAAAATTCCGACCAATTATAAAACTAGATTTGAAAATTCCGACCAGTTATAGAAAATGGATTTGAAAATCCCGACCAGTTATAAAACCTGGATTTGAAAATCCCGACCACTTATAGAAACTGGATTTGAAAATCCTGATCAGTTATAGAAACTGGATTTGAAAATCCTGACCAGTTATAGAAACTGAATTTGAAAATCCCGACCAGTTATAAAAACTGGATTTGAAAATCCCGACCAGTTATAAAACTGGATTTGAAAATCCCGACGAGTTATAGAAACTGAATTTGAAAATCCTGATCAGTTATAACACTGGATTTGAAAATCCCGACCAATTATAAAACTAGATTTGAAAATCCCGACCAGTTATAGAAAATGGATTTGAAAATCCCGACCAGTTATGACACTAGATTTCAAAATCCCGACCAGTTATAGAAACTGGATTTGAAAATCCCGACCAGTTATAGAAACTGGATTTGAAAATCCCGACCAGTTATAGAAACTGGATTTCAAAATCCCGACCAGTTATAGAAACTGGATTTGAAAATCCTGACCAGTTATAGAAACTGGATTTGAAAATCCCGACCAATTATAAAACTAGATTTGAAAATCCCGACCAGTTATAGAAAATGGATTTGAAAATCCTGACCAGTTATAAAACTAGATTTGAAAATCCCGACCAGTTATAAAACTGGATTTGAAAATCCCGACTAGTTATAGAAACTGGATTTGAAAAACCCGACCAGTTATAAAAACTGGATTTGAAAATCCCGACGAGTTTTAGAAACGTGATTTCAAAATTCCGACCAGTTATAGAAACTGGATTTGAAAATCCCGACCAGTTATAACATTGAATTTGAAAATCCCGACCAGTTATAAAAACTGGATTTGAAAATCCCGACCAGTTATAGAAACTAGATTTGAAAATCCTGACCAGTTATAGAAACTGAATTTGAAAATCCCGACCAGTTATAAAAACTGGATTTGAAAATCCCGACCAGTTATAAAACTGGATTTGAAAATCCCGACGAGTTATAGAAACTGAATTTGAAAATCCTGATCATTTATAACACTGGATTTGAAAATTCCGACCAATTATAAAACTAGATTTGAAAATTCCGACCAGTTATAGAAAATGGATTTGAAAATCCCGACCAGTTATAAAACCTGGATTTGAAAATCCCGACCACTTATAGAAACTGGATTTGAAAATCCTGATCAGTTATAGAAACTGGATTTGAAAATCCTGACCAGTTATAGAAACTGAATTTGAAAATCCCGACCAGTTATAAAAACTGGATTTGAAAATCCCGACCAGTTATAAAACTGGATTTGAAAATCCCGACGAGTTATAGAAACTGAATTTGAAAATCCTGATCAGTTATAACACTGGATTTGAAAATCCCGACCAATTATAAAACTAGATTTGAAAATCCCGACCAGTTATAGAAAATGGATTTGAAAATCCTGACCAGTTATAAAACTGGATTTGAAAATCCCGACCAGTTATAAAACTGGATTTAAAAATCCCGACCAGTTATAGAAACTGGATTTGAAAATCCCGACCAGTTATAAAACTGGATTTGAAAATACCGACTAGTTATAAAACGTGATTTCAAAATCCCGACCAGTTATAGAAACTGAATTTGAAAATCCTGATCAGTTATAACACTGGATTTGAAAATCCCGACCAATTATAAAACTAGATTTGAAAATCCCGACCAGTTATAGAAAATGGATTTGAAAATCCCGACCAGTTATGACACTAGATTTGAAAATACCGACTAGTTATAGAAACGTGATTTCAAAATCCCGACCAGTTATAGAAACTGAATTTGAAAATCCTGATCAGTTATAACACTGGATTTGAAAATCCCGACCAATTATAAAACTAGATTTGAAAATCCCGACCAGTTATAGAAAATGGATTTGAAAATCCCGACCAGTTATGACACTAGATTTCAAAATCCCGACCAGTTATAGAAACTGGATTTGAAAATCCCGACCAGTTATGACACTAGATTTCAAAATCCCGACCAGTTATAGAAACTGGATTTGAAAATCCCGACCAGTTATAGAAACTGGATTTGAAAATCCCGACCAGTTATAGAAACTGGATTTCAAAATCCCGACCAGTTATAGAAACTGGATTTGAAAATCCTGACCAGTTATAGAAACTGGATTTGAAAATCCCGACCAGTTATAAAAACTAGATTTGAAAATCCCGACCAGTTATAGAAACTGGATTTGAAAATCCCTACCAGTTATAGAAACTAGATTTGAAAATCCCGACCAGTTATAAAAACTAGATTTGAAAATCCCGAAAAGTTATAAAACTAGATTTGAAAATCCTGACTAGTTATAGAAACTGGATTTGAAAAACCCGACCAGTTATAAAAACTGGATTTGAAAATCCCGACGAGTTATAGAAACGTGATTTCAAAATCCCGACCAGTTATAGAAACTGGATTTGAAAATCCCGACCAGTTATAACATTGAATTTGAAAATCCCGACCAGTTATAAAAACTGGATTTGAAAATCCCGACCAGTTATAGAAACTGGATTTGAAAATCCTGACCAGTTATAGAAACTGAATTTGAAAATCCCGACCAGTTATAAAAACTGGATTTGAAAATCCCGACCAGTTATAAAATTGGATTTGAAAATCCCGACGAGTTATAGAAACTGAATTTGAAAATCCTGATCATTTATAACACTGGATTTGAAAATTCCGACCAATTATAAAACTAGATTTGAAAATTCCGACCAGTTATAGAAAATGGATTTGAAAATCCCGACCAGTTATAAAACCTGGATTTGAAAATCCCGACCAGTTATAGAAACTGGATTTGAAAATCCTGATCAGTTATAGAAACTGGATTTGAAAATCCTGACCAGTTATAGAAACTGAATTTGAAAATCCCGACCAGTTATAAAAACTGGATTTGAAAATCCCGACCAGTTATAAAACTGGATTTGAAAATCCCGACGAGTTATAGAAACTGAATTTGAAAATCCTGATCAGTTATAACACTGGATTTGAAAATCCCGACCAATTATAAAACTAGATTTGAAAATCCCGACCAGTTATAGAAAATGGATTTGAAAATCCTGACCAGTTATAAAACTGGATTTGAAAATCCCGACCAGTTATAAAACTGGATTTAGAAATCCCGACCAGTTATAGAAACTGGATTTGAAAATCCCGACCAGTTATAAAACTGGATTTGAAAATACCGACTAGTTATAAAACGTGATTTCAATATCCCGACCAGTTATAGAAACTGAATTTGAAAATCCTGATCAGTTATAACACTGGATTTGAAAATCCCGACCAATTATAAAACTAGATTTGAAAATCCCGACCAGTTATAGAAAATGGATTTGAAAATCCCGACCAGTTATGACACTAGATTTCAAAATCCCGACCAGTTATAGAAACTGGATTTGAAAATCCCGACCAGTTATGACACTAGATTTCAAAATCCCGACCAGTTATAGAAACTGGATTTGAAAATCCCGACCAGTTATAGAAACTGGATTTGAAAATCCCGACCAGTTATAGAAACTGGATTTCAAAATCCCGACCAGTTATAGAAACTGGATTTGAAAATCCTGACCAGTTATAGAAACTGGATTTGAAAATCCCGACCAGTTATAAAAACTAGATTTGAAAATCCCGACCAGTTATAGAAACTAGATTTGAAAATCCCGACCAGTTATAGAAACTAGATTTGAAAATCCCGACCAGTTATAAAACTGGATTTGAAAATCCCGACTAGTTATAGAAACTGGATTTGAAAAACCCGACCAGTTATAAAAACTGGATTTGAAAATCCCGACGAGTTTTAGAAACGTGATTTCAAAATTCCGACCAGTTATAGAAACTGGATTTGAAAATCCCGACCAGTTATAACATTGAATTTGAAAATCCCGACCAGTTATAAAAACTGGATTTGAAAATCCCGACCAGTTATAGAAACTAGATTTGAAAATCCTGACCAGTTATAGAAACTGAATTTGAAAATCCCGACCAGTTATAAAAACTGGATTTGAAAATCCCGACCAGTTATAAAACTGGATTTGAAAATCCCGACGAGTTATAGAAACTGAATTTGAAAATCCTGATCATTTATAACACTGGATTTGAAAATTCCGACCAATTATAAAACTAGATTTGAAAATTCCGACCAGTTATAGAAAATGAATTTGAAAATCCCGACCAGTTATAAAACCTGGATTTGAAAATCCCGACCACTTATAGAAACTGGATTTGAAAATCCTGATCAGTTATAGAAACTGGATTTGAAAATCCTGACCAGTTATAGAAACTGAATTTGAAAATCCCGACCAGTTATAAAAACTGGATTTGAAAATCCCGACCAGTTATAAAACTGGATTTGAAAATCCCGACGAGTTATAGAAACTGAATTTGAAAATCCTGATCAGTTATAACACTGGATTTGAAAATCCCGACCAATTATAAAACTAGATTTGAAAATCCCGACCAGTTATAGAAAATGGATTTGAAAATCCTGACCAGTTATAAAACTGGATTTGAAAATCCCGACCAGTTATAAAACTGGATTTAAAAATCCCGACCAGTTATAGAAACTGGATTTGAAAATCCCGACCAGTTATAAAACTGGATTTGAAAATACCGACTAGTTATAAAACGTGATTTCAAAATCCCGACCAGTTATAGAAACTGAATTTGAAAATCCTGATCAGTTATAACACTGGATTTGAAAATCCCGACCAATTATAAAACTAGATTTGAAAATCCCGACCAGTTATAGAAAATGGATTTGAAAATCCCGACCAGTTATGACACTAGATTTGAAAATACCGACTAGTTATAGAAACGTGATTTCAAAATCCCGACCAGTTATAGAAACTGAATTTGAAAATCCTGATCAGTTATAACACTGGATTTGAAAATCCCGACCAATTATAAAACTAGATTTGAAAATCCCGACCAGTTATAGAAAATGGATTTGAAAATCCCGACCAGTTATGACACTAGATTTCAAAATCCCGACCAGTTATAGAAACTGGATTTGAAAATCCCGACCAGTTATGACACTAGATTTCAAAATCCCGACCAGTTATAGAAACTGGATTTGAAAATCCCGACCAGTTATAGAAACTGGATTTGAAAATCCCGACCAGTTATAGAAACTGGATTCAAAATCCCGACCAGTTATAGAAACTGGATTTGAAAATCCTGACCAGTTATAGAAACTGGATTTGAAAATCCCGACCAGTTATAAAAACTAGATTTGAAAATCCCGACCAGTTATAGAAACTGGATTTGAAAATCCCTACCAGTTATAGAAACTAGATTTGAAAATCCCGACCAGTTATAAAAACTAGATTTGAAAATCCCGAAAAGTTATAAAACTAGATTTGAAAATCCTGACTAGTTATAGAAACTGGATTTGAAAAACCCGACCAGTTATAAAAACTGGATTTGAAAATCCCGACGAGTTATAGAAACGTGATTTCAAAATCCCGACCAGTTATAGAAACTGGATTTGAAAATCCCGACCAGTTATAACATTGAATTTGAAAATCCCGACCAGTTATAAAAACTGGATTTGAAAATCCCGACCAGTTATAGAAACTGGATTTGAAAATCCTGACCAGTTATAGAAACTGAATTTGAAAATCCCGACCAGTTATAAAAACTGGATTTGAAAATCCCGACCAGTTATAAAATTGGATTTGAAAATCCCGACGAGTTATAGAAACTGAATTTGAAAATCCTGATCATTTATAACACTGGATTTGAAAATTCCGACCAATTATAAAACTAGATTTGAAAATTCCGACCAGTTATAGAAAATGGATTTGAAAATCCCGACCAGTTATAAAACCTGGATTTGAAAATCCCGACCAGTTATAGAAACTGGATTTGAAAATCCTGATCAGTTATAGAAACTGGATTTGAAAATCCTGACCAGTTATAGAAACTGAATTTGAAAATCCCGACCAGTTATAAAAACTGGATTTGAAAATCCCGACCAGTTATAAAACTGGATTTGAAAATCCCGACGAGTTATAGAAACTGAATTTGAAAATCCTGATCAGTTATAACACTGGATTTGAAAATCCCGACCAATTATAAAACTAGATTTGAAAATCCCGACCAGTTATAGAAAATGGATTTGAAAATCCTGACCAGTTATAAAACTGAATTTGAAAATCCCGACCAGTTATAAAACTGGATTTAAAAATCCCGACCAGTTATAGAAACTGGATTTGAAAATCCCGACCAGTTATAAAACTGGATTTGAAAATACCGACTAGTTATAAAACGTGATTTCAATATCCCGACCAGTTATAGAAACTGAATTTGAAAATCCTGATCAGTTATAACACTGGATTTGAAAATCCCGACCAATTATAAAACTAGATTTGAAAATCCCGACCAGTTATAGAAAATGGATTTGAAAATCCCGACCAGTTATGACACTAGATTTCATAATCCCGACCAGTTATAGAAACTGGATTTGAAAATCCCGACCAGTTATAGAAACTGGATTTGAAAATCCCGACCAGTTATAGAAACTGGATTTCAAAATCCCGACCAGTTATAGAAACTGGATTTGAAAATCCTGACCAGTTATAGAAACTGGATTTGAAAATCCTGACCAGTTATAAAAACTAGATTTGAAAATCCCGACCAGTTATAGAAACTGGATTTGAAAATCCCGACCAGTTATAGAAACTAGATTTGAAAATCCCGACCAGTTATAGAAACTGGATTTGAAAATCCCAACCAGTTACAAAACTGGATTTGATAATCCCGACCAGTTATAGAAACTGAATTTGAAAATCCTGATCAGTTATAACACTGGATTTGAAAATCCCGACCAGTTATAGAAAATGGATTTGAAAATCCTGATCAGTTATAAAACTGGATTTGAAAATCCCGACCAGTTATAAAACTGCATTTAAAAATCCCGACCAGTTATAGAAACTGGATTTGAAAATCCCGACCAGTTATAAAACTGGATTTGAAAATACCGACTAGTTATAGAAACGTGATTTCAAAATCCCGACCAGTTATAGAAAACTGGATTTGAAATTTTCGACCAGTTATTGAAACTAGATTTGAAAATTCCGACCAGTTATAGAAACTAGATTTGAAAATCCTGACCAGTTATAGAAACTAGATTTGAAAATCCCGACCAGTTATAGAAACTAGATTTGAAAATCCCGACCAGTTATAGAAACTAGATTTGAAAATCCTGACCAGTTATAAAACTGGATTTGAAAATCCCGACCAGTTATAGAAACTGGATTTGAAAATCCCGACCAGTTATAAAAACTGGATTTGAAAATCCCGACCAGTTATAGAAACGTGATTTCAAAATCCCGACCAGTTATAGAAACTGGATTTGAAAATCCCGACCAGTTATAACATTGAATTTGAAAATCCCGACCAGTTATAAAAACTGGATTTGAAAATCCCGACCAGTTATAGAAACTGGATTTGAAAATCCTGACCAGTTACAAAACTGGGTTTGAAAATCCCGACCAGTTATAGAAACTGAATTTGAAAATCCTGATTAGTTATAACACTGGATTTGAAAATCCCGACCAATTATAAAACTAGATTTGAAAATCCCGACCAGTTATAGAAAATGGATTTGAAAATCCCGATCAGTTATAAAACTGGATTTGAAAATCCCGACCAGTTATAAAACTGGATTTAAAAATCCCGACCAGTTATAGAAACTGGATTTGAAAATCCCGACCAGTTATAGAAACTGGATTTGAAAATCCCGACCAGTTATAACATTGAATTTTGAAAATCCCGACCAGTTATAGAAACTGGATTTGAATATCCTGACCAATTATAAAAACTGAATTTGAAAATCCCGACCAGTTATAAAAACTGGATTTGAAAATCCCGACCAGTTATAAAACTGGATTTGAAAATCCCGACAAGTTATAGAAACTGAATTTGAAAATCCTGATCAGTTATAACACTGGATTTGAAAATCCTGACCAATTATAAAACTAGATTTGAAAATCCCGACCAGTTATAGAAAATGGATTTGAAAATCCCGACCAGTTATGACACTAGATTTCAAAATCCCGACCAGTTATAGAAACTGGATTTGAAAATCCCGACCAGTTATAGAAACTGGATTTTAAAATCCCGACCAGTTATAGAAACTGGATTTTAAAATCCCGACCAGTTATAGAAACATGATTTCAAAATCCCGACCAGTTATAGAAATTGGATTTGAAAATCCCGACCAGTTATAACACTGGATTTGAAAATCCCGACCAATTATAAAACTGGATTTGAAAATCCCGACCAGTTTTGACACTAGATTTCAAAATCCCGACCAGTTATAGAAACTGGATTTGAAAATCCCGACCAGTTATAGAAACTGGATTTGAAAATCCTGACCAGTTTTAAAAACTGGATTTGAAAATCCCGTCCAGTTATAGAAACTGGATTTCAAAATCCCGACCAGTTATTGAAACTAAATTTGAAAATCCTGACCAATTATAACACTGAATTTGAAAATCCCGACCTGTTATAAAAACTGGATTTGAAAATCCCGACCAGTTATAGAAACTGGATTTGAAAATCCTCACCAGTTATAGAAACTGAATTTGAAAATCCCGACCAGTTATAAAAACTGGATTTGAAAATTCCGACCAGTTATAGAAACTTGATTTGAAAATCCTGACCAGTTATAGAAACTGAATTTGAAAATCCCGACCAGTTATAAAAACTGGATTTGAAAATCCCGACCAGTTATAAAATTGGATTTGAAAATCCCGACGAGTTATAGAAACTGAATTTGAAAATCCTGATCATTTATAACACTGGATTTGAAAATTCCGACCAATTATAAAACTAGATTTGAAAATTCCGACCAGTTATAGAAAATGGATTTGAAAATCCCGACCAGTTATAAAACCTGGATTTGAAAATCCCGACCAGTTATAGAAACTGGATTTGAAAATCCTGATCAGTTATAGAAACTGGATTTGAAAATCCTGACCAGTTATAGAAACTGAATTTGAAAATCCCGACCAGTTATAAAAACTGGATTTGAAAATCCCGACCAGTTATAAAACTGGATTTGAAAATCCCGACGAGTTATAGAAACTGAATTTGAAAATCCTGATCAGTTATAACACTGGATTTGAAAATCCCGACCAATTATAAAACTAGATTTGAAAATCCCGACCAGTTATAGAAAATGGATTTGAAAATCCTGACCAGTTATAAAACTGGATTTGAAAATCCCGACCAGTTATAAAACTGGATTTAAAAATCCCGACCAGTTATAGAAACTGGATTTGAAAATCCCGACCAGTTATAAAACTGGATTTGAAAATACCGACTAGTTATAAAACGTGATTTCAATATCCCGACCAGTTATAGAAACTGAATTTGAAAATCCTGATCAGTTATAACACTGGATTTGAAAATCCCGACCAATTATAAAACTAGATTTGAAAATCCCGACCAGTTATAGAAAATGGATTTGAAAATCCCGACCAGTTATGACACTAGATTTCAAAATCCCGACCAGTTATAGAAACTGGATTTGAAAATCCCGACCAGTTATGACACTAGATTTCAAAATCCCGACCAGTTATAGAAACTGGATTTGAAAATCCCGACCAGTTATAGAAACTGGATTTGAAAATCCCGACCAGTTATAGAAACTGGATTTCAAAATCCCGACCAGTTATAGAAACTGGATTTGAAAATCCTGACCAGTTATAGAAACTGGATTTGAAAATCCCGACCAGTTATAAAAACTAGATTTGAAAATCCCGACCAGTTATAGAAACTAGATTTGAAAATCCCGACCAGTTATAGAAACTAGATTTGAAAATCCCGACCAGTTATAAAACTGGATTTGAAAATCCCGACTAGTTATAGAAACTGGATTTGAAAAACACGACCAGTTATAAAAACTGGATTTGAAAATCCCGACGAGTTTTAGAAACGTGATTTCAAAATTCCGACCAGTTATAGAAACTGGATTTGAAAATCCCGACCAGTTATAACATTGAATTTGAAAATCCCGACCAGTTATAAAAACTGGATTTGAAAATCCCGACCAGTTATAGAAACTGGATTTGAAAATCCTGACCAGTTATAGAAACTGAATTTGAAAATCCCGACCAGTTATAAAAACTGGATTTGAAAATCCCGACCAGTTATAAAACTGGATTTGAAAATCCCGACGAGTTATAGAAACTGAATTTGAAAATCCTGATCATTTATAACACTGGATTTTAAAATTCCGACCAATTATAAAACTAGATTTGAAAATTCCGACCAGTTATAGAAAATGGATTTGAAAATCCCGACCAGTTATAAAACCTGGATTTGAAAATCCCGACCACTTATAGAAACTGGATTTGAAAATCCTGATCAGTTATAGAAACTGGATTTGAAAATCCTGACCAGTTATAGAAACTGAATTTGAAAATCCCGACCAGTTATAAAAACTGGATTTGAAAATCCCGACCAGTTATAAAACTGGATTTGAAAATCCCGACGAGTTATAGAAACTGAATTTGAAAATCCTGATCAGTTATAACACTGGATTTGAAAATCCCGACCAATTATAAAACTAGATTTGAAAATCCCGACCAGTTATAGAAAATGGATTTGAAAATCCTGACCAGTTATAAAACTGGATTTGAAAATCCCGACCAGTTATAAAACTGGATTTAAAAATCCCGACCAGTTATAGAAACTGGATTTGAAAATCCCGACCAGTTATAAAACTGGATTTGAAAATACCGACTAGTTATAAAACGTGATTTCAAAATCCCGACCAGTTATAGAAACTGAATTTGAAAATCCTGATCAGTTATAACACTGGATTTGAAAATCCCGACCAATTATAAAACTAGATTTGAAAATCCCGACCAGTTATAGAAAATGGATTTGAAAATCCCGACCAGTTATGACACTAGATTTCAAAATCCCGACCAGTTATAGAAACTGGATTTGAAAATCCCGACCAGTTATGACACTAGATTTCAAAATCCCGACCAGTTATAGAAACTGGATTAGAAAATCCCGACCAGTTATAGAAACTGGATTTGAAAATCCCGACCAGTTATAGAAACTGGATTTCAAAATCCCGACCAGTTATAGAAACTGGATTTGAAAATCCTGACCAGTTATAGAAACTGGATTTGAAAATCCCGACCAGTTATAAAAACTAGATTTGAAAATCCCGACCAGTTATAGAAACTGGATTTGAAAATCCCTACCAGTTATAGAAACTAGATTTGAAAATCCCGACCAGTTATAAAAACTAGATTTGAAAATCCCGAAAAGTTATAAAACTAGATTTGAAAATCCTGACTAGTTATAGAAACTGGATTTGAAAAACCCGACCAGTTATAAAAACTGGATTTGAAAATCCCGACGAGTTATAGAAACGTGATTTCAAAATCCCGACCAGTTATAGAAACTGGATTTGAAAATCCCGACCAGTTATAACATTGAATTTGAAAATCCCGACCAGTTATAAAAACTGGATTTGAAAATCCCGACCAGTTATAGAAACTGGATTTGAAAATCCTGACCAGTTATAGAAACTGAATTTGAAAATCCCGACCAGTTATAAAAACTGGATTTGAAAATCCCGACCAGTTATAAAATTGGATTTGAAAATCCCGACGAGTTATAGAAACTGAATTTGAAAATCCTGATCATTTATAACACTGGATTTGAAAATTCCGACCAATTATAAAACTAGATTTGAAAATTCCGACCAGTTATAGAAAATGGATTTGAAAATCCCGACCAGTTATAAAACCTGGATTTGAAAATCCCGACCAGTTATAGAAACTCGATTTGAAAATCCTGATCAGTTATAGAAACTGGATTTGAAAATCCTGACCAGTTATAGAAACTGAATTTGAAAATCCCGACCAGTTATAAAAACTGGATTTGAAAATCCCGACCAGTTATAAAACTGGATTTGAAAATCCCGACGAGTTATAGAAACTGAATTTGAAAATCCTGATCAGTTATAACACTGGATTTGAAAATCCCGACCAATTATAAAACTAGATTTGAAAATCCCGACCAGTTATAGAAAATGGATTTGAAAATCCTGACCAGTTATAAAACTGGATTTGAAAATCCCGACCAGTTATAAAACTGGATTTAAAAATCCCGACCAGTTATAGAAACTGGATTTGAAAATCCCGACCAGTTATAAAACTGGATTTGAAAATACCGACTAGTTATAAAACGTGATTTCAATATCCCGACCAGTTATAGAAACTGAATTTGAAAATCCTGATCAGTTATAACACTGGATTTGAAAATCCCGACCAATTATAAAACTAGATTTGAAAATCCCGACCAGTTATAGAAAATGGATTTGAAAATCCCGACCAGTTATGACACTAGATTTCATAATCCCGACCAGTTATAGAAACTGGATTTGAAAATCCCGACCAGTTATAGAAACTAATTTTGAAAATCCCGACCAGTTATAGAAACTGGATTTCAAAATCCCGACCAGTTATAGAAACTGGATTTGAAAATCCTGACCAGTTATAGAAACTGGATTTGAAAATCCTGACCAGTTATAAAAACTAGATTTGAAAATCCCGACCAGTTATAGAAACTGGATTTGAAAATCCCGACCAGTTATAGAAACTAGATTTGAAAATCCCGACCAGTTATAGAAACTGGATTTGAAAATCCCGACCAGTTACAAAACTGGATTTGATAATCCCGACCAGTTATAGAAACTGAATTTGAAAATCCTGATCAGTTATAACACTGGATTTGAAAATCCCGACCAGTTATAGAAAATGGATTTGAAAATCCTGATCAGTTATAAAACTGGATTTGAAAATCCCGACCAGTTATAAAACTGCATTTAAAAATCCCGACCAGTTATAGAAACTGGATTTGAAAATCCCGACCAGTTATAAAACTGGATTTGAAAATACCGACTAGTTATAGAAACGTGATTTCAAAATCCCGACCTGTTATAGAAAACTGGATTTGAAATTTTCGACCAGTTATTGAAACTAGATTTGAAAATCCCGACCAGTTATAGAAACTAGATTTGAAAATCCTGACCAGTTATAGAAACTAGATTTGAAAATCCCGACCAGTTATAGAAACTAGATTTGAAAATCCCGACCAGTTATAGAAACTAGATTTGAAAATCCTGACCAGTTATAAAACTGGATTTGAAAATCCCGACCAGTTATAGAAACTGGATTTGAAAATCCCGACCAGTTATAAAAACTGGATTTGAAAATCCCGACCAGTTATAGAAACGTGATTTCAAAATCCCGACCAGTTATAGAAACTGGATTTGAAAATCCCGACCAGTTATAACATTGAATTTGAAAATCCCGACCAGTTATAAAAACTGGATTTGAAAATCCCGACCAGTTATAGAAACTGGATTTGAAAATCCTGACCAGTTACAAAACTGGATTTGAAAATCCCGACCAGTTATAGAAACTGAATTTGAAAATCCTGATTAGTTATAACACTGGATTTGAAAATACCGACCAATTATAAAACTAGATTTGAAAATCCCGACCAGTTATAGAAAATGGATTTGAAAATCCCGATCAGTTATAAAACTGGATTTGAAAATCCCGACCAGTTATAAAACTGGATTTAAAAATCCCGACCAGTTATAGAAACTGGATTTGAAAATCCCGACCAGTTATAAAACTGGATTTGAAAATACCGACTAGTTATAGAAACGTGATTTCAAAATCCCGACCAGTTATAGAAACTGGATTTGAAAATCCCGACCAGTTATAACATTGAATTTTGAAAATCCCGACCAGTTATAGAAACTGGATTTGAATATCCTGACCAATTATAAAAACTGAATTTGAAAATCCCGACCAGTTATAAAAACTGGATTTGAAAATCCCGACCAGTTATAAAACTGGATTTGAAAATCCCGACAAGTTATAGAAACTGAATTTGAAAATCCTGATCAGTTATAACACTGGATTTGAAAATCCTGACCAATTATAAAACTAGATTTGAAAATCCCGACCAGTTATAGAAAATGGATTTGAAAATCCCGACCAGTTATGACACTAGATTTCAAAATCCCGACCAGTTATAGAAACTGGATTTGAAAATCCCGACCAGTTATAGAAACTGGATTTGAAAATCCCGACCAGTTATAGAAACTGGATTTTAAAATCCCGACCAGTTATAGAAACTGGATTTTAAAATCCCGACCAGTTATAGAAACATGATTTCACAATCCCGACCAGTTATAGAAATTGGATTTGAAAATCCCGACCAGTTATAACACTGGATTTGAAAATCCCGACCAATTATAAAACTGGATTTGAAAATCCCGACCAGTTTTGACACTAGATTTCAAAATCCCGACCAGTTATAGAAACTGGATTTGAAAATCCCGACCAGTTATAGAAACTGGATTTGAAAATCCTGACCAGTTTTAAAAACTGGATTTGAAAATCCCGTCCAGTTATAGAAACTGGATTTCAAAATCCCGACCAGTTATAGAAACTAAATTTGAAAATCCCGACCAATTATAACACTGAATTTGAAAATCCCGACCTGTTATAAAAACTGGATTTGAAAATCCCGACCAGTTATAGAAACTGGATTTGAAAATTCGACCAGTTATAAAACTGGATTTGAAAATCCCGACCAGTTATAGAAACTGAATTTGAAAATCCTGATCAGTTATAACACTGGATTTGAAAATCCCGACCAGTTATAAAACTAGATTTGAAAATCCCGACCAGTTATAAAACTGGATTTGAAAATCCCGACCAGTTATAGAAACTGAATTTGAAAATCTTGATCAGTTATAACACTGGATTTGAAAATCCCGACCAATTATAAAACTAGATTTGAAAATCCCGACCAGTTATAGAAAATGGATTTGAAAATCCCGATCAGTTATAAAACTGGATTTGAAAATCCCGACCAGTTATAAAACTGGATTTAAAAATCCCGACCAGTTATAGAAACTGGATTTGAAAATCCCGACCAGTTATAAAACTGGATTTGAAAATACCGACTAGTTATAGAAACGTGATTTCAAAATCCCGACCAGTTATAGAAACTGGATTTGAAAATCCCGACCAGTTATAACATTGAATTTGAAAATCCTGACCAGTTATAAAAACTGGATTTGAAAATCCCGACCAGTTATAGAAACTGGATTTGAATATCCTGACCAATTATAAAAACTGAATTTGAAAATCCCGACCAGTTATAAAAACTGGATTCGAAAATCCCGACCAGTTATAAAACTGGATTTGAAAATCCCGACGAGTTATAGAAACTGAATTTGAAAATCCTGATCAGTTATAACACTGGATTTGAAAATCCTGACCAATTATAAAACTAGATTTGAAAATCCCGACCAGTTATAGAAAATGTATTTGAAAATCCCGACCATTTATGACTCTAGATTTCAAAATCCCGACCAGTTATAGAAACTGGATTTGAAAATCCCGACCAGTTATAGAAACTGGATTTGAAAATCCCGACCAGTTATATCAACTAGATTTTAAAATCCCGACCAGTTATAGAAACTGGATTTTAAAATCCCGACCAGTTATAGAAACTGGATTTGAAAATCCTGACCAGTTATAGAAACTGGATTTGAAAATCCCGACCAGTTATAAAAACTAGATTTGAAAATCCCGACCAGTTATAGAAACTGGATATGATAATCCCGACAAGTTATAGAAACTAGATTTGAAAATCCCGACCAGTTATAGAAACTAGATTTGAAAATCCTGACCAGTTATAAAACTGGATTTGAAAATCCCGACCAGTTATAGAAACTGGATTTGAAAATCCCGACCAGTTATAGAAACTGGATTTGAAAATCCTGACCAGTTATAGAAACTGAATTTGAAAATCCCGACCAGTTATAAAAACTGGATTTGAAAATCCCGACCAGTTATAAAAACTAGATTTGAAAATCCCGACCAGTTATAGAAACTGGATTTGAAAATCCCTACCAGTTATAGAAACTAGATTTGAAAATCCCGACCAGTTATAAAAACTAGATTTGAAAATCCCGAAAAGTTATAAAACTAGATTTGAAAATCCTGACTAGTTATAGAAACTGGATTTGAAAAACCCGACCAGTTATAAAAACTGGATTTGAAAATCCCGACGAGTTATAGAAACGTGATTTCAAAATCCCGACCAGTTATAGAAACTGGATTTGAAAATCCCGACCAGTTATAACATTGAATTTGAAAATCCCGACCAGTTATAAAAACTGGATTTGAAAATCCCGACCAGTTATAGAAACTGGATTTGAAAATCCTGACCAGTTATAGAAACTGAATTTGAAAATCCCGACCAGTTATAAAAACTGGATTTGAAAATCCCGACCAGTTATAAAATTGGATTTGAAAATCCCGACGAGTTATAGAAACTGAATTTGAAAATCCTGATCATTTATAACACTGGATTTGAAAATTCCGACCAATTATAAAACTAGATTTGAAAATTCCGACCAGTTATAGAAAATGGATTTGAAAATCCCGACCAGTTATAAAACCTGGATTTGAAAATCCCGACCAGTTATAGAAACTGGATTTGAAAATCCTGATCAGTTATAGAAACTGGATTTGAAAATCCTGACCAGTTATAGAAACTGAATTTGAAAATCCCGACCAGTTATAAAAACTGGATTTGAAAATCCCGACCAGTTATAAAACTGGATTTGAAAATCCCGACGAGTTATAGAAACTGAATTTGAAAATCCTGATCAGTTATAACACTGGATTTGAAAATCCCGACCAATTATAAAACTAGATTTGAAAATCCCGACCAGTTATAGAAAATGGATTTGAAAATCCTGACCAGTTATAAAACTGGATTTGAAAATCCCGACCAGTTATAAAACTGGATTTAAAAATCCCGACCAGTTATAGAAACTGGATTTGAAAATCCCGACCAGTTATAAAACTGGATTTGAAAATACCGACTAGTTATAAAACGTGATTTCAAAATCCCGACCAGTTATAGAAACTGAATTTGAAAATCCTGATCAGTTATAACACTGGATTTGAAAATCCCGACCAATTATAAAACTAGATTTGAAAATCCCGACCAGTTATAGAAAATGGATTTGAAAATCCCGACCAGTTATGACACTAGATTTCATAATCCCGACCAGTTATAGAAACTGGATTTGAAAATCCCGACCAGTTATAGAAACTGGATTTGAAAATCCCGACCAGTTATAGAAACTGGATTTCAAAATCCCGACCAGTTATAGAAACTGGATTTGAAAATCCTGACCAGTTATAGAAACTGGATTTGAAAATCCTGACCAGTTATAAAAACTAGATTTGAAAATCCCGACCAGTTATAGAAACTGGATTTGAAAATCCCGACCAGTTATAGAAACTAGATTTGAAAATCCCGACCAGTTATAGAAACTGGATTTGAAAATCCCGACCAGTTACAAAACTGGATTTGATAATCCCGACCAGTTATAATAACTGAATTTGAAAATCCTGATCAGTTATAACACTGGATTTGAAAATCCCGACCAGTTATAGAAAATGGATTTGAAAATCCCGATCAGTTATAAAACTGGATTTGAAAATCCCGACCAGTTATAAAACTGCATTTAAAAATCCCGACCAGTTATAGAAACTGGATTTGAAAATCCCGACCAGTTATAAAACTGGATTTGAAAATACCGACTAGTTATAGAAACGTGATTTCAAAATCCCGACCTGTTATAGAAAACTGGATTTGAAATTTTCGACCAGTTATTGAAACTAGATTTGAAAATCCCAACCAGTTATAGAAACTAGATTTGAAAATCCTGACCAGTTATAGAAACTGGATTTGAAAATCCCGACCAGTTATAGAAACTAGATTTGAAAATCCCGACCAGTTATAGAAACTAGATTTGAAAATCCTGACCAGTTATAAAACTGGATTTGAAAATCCTGACCAGTTATAAAACTGGATTTGAAAATCCCGACCAGTTATAGAAACTGGATTTGAAAATCCCGACCAGTTATAAAAACTGGATTTGAAAATCCCGACCAGTTATAGAAACGTGATTTCAAAATCCCGACCAGTTATAGAAACTGGATTTGAAAATCCCGACCAGTTATAACATTGAATTTGAAAATCCCGACCAGTTATAAAAACTGGATTTGAAAATCCCGACCAGTTATAGAAACTGGATTTGAAAATCCTGACCAGTTACAAAACTGGATTTGAAAATCCCGACCAGTTATAGAAACTGAATTTGAAAATCCTGATTAGTTATAACACTGGATTTGAAAATCCCGACCAATTATAAAACTAGATTTGAAAATCCCGACCAGTTATAGAAAATGGATTTGAAAATCCCGATCAGTTATAAAACTGGATTTGAAAATCCCGACCAGTTATAAAACTGGATTTAAAAATCCCGACCAGTTATAGAAACTGGATTTGAAAATCCCGACCAGTTATAAAACTGGATTTGAAAATACCGACTAGTTATAGAAACGTGATTTCAAAATCCCGACCAGTTATAGAAACTGGATTTGAAAATCCCGACCAGTTATAACATTGAATTTTGAAAATCCCGACCAGTTATAGAAACTGGATTTGAATATCCTGACCAATTATAAAAACTGAATTTGAAAATCCCGACCAGTTATAAAAACTGGATTTGAAAATCCCGACCAGTTATAAAACTGGATTTGAAAATCCCGACAAGTTATAGAAACTGAATTTGAAAATCCTGATCAGTTATAACACTGGATTTGAAAATCCTGACCAATTATAAAACTAGATTTGAAAATCCCGACCAGTTATAGAAAATGGATTTGAAAATCCGGACCAGTTATGACACTAGATTTCAAAATCCCGACCAGTTATAGAAACTGGATTTGAAAATCCCGACCAGTTATAGAAACTGGATTTGAAAATCCCGACCAGTTATAGAAACTGGATTTTAAAATCCCGACCAGTTATAGAAACTGGATTTTAAAATCCCGACCAGTTATAGAAACATGATTTCAAAATCCCGACCAGTTATAGAAATTGGATTTGAAAATCCCGACCAGTTATAACACTGGATTTGAAAATCCCGACCAATTATAAAACTGGATTTGAAAATCCCGACCAGTTTTGACACTAGATTTCAAAATCCCGACCAGTTATAGAAACTGGATTTGAAAATCCCGACCAGTTATAGAAACTGAATTTGAAAATCCTGATCAGTTATAACACTGGATTTGAAAATCCCGACCAATTATAAAACTAGATTTGAAAATCCCGACCAGTTATAGAAAATGGATTTGAAAATCCCGACCAGTTATGACACTAGATTTCATAATCCCGACCAGTTATAGAAACTGGATTTGAAAATCCCGACCAGTTATAGAAACTAATTTTGAAAATCCCGACCAGTTATAGAAACTGGATTTCAAAATCCCGACCAGTTATAGAAACTGGATTTGAAAATCCTGACCAGTTATAGAAACTGGATTTGAAAATCCTGACCAGTTATAAAAACTAGATTTGAAAATCCCGACCAGTTATAGAAACTGGATTTGAAAATCCCGACCAGTTATAGAAACTAGATTTGAAAATCCCGACCAGTTATAGAAACTGGATTTGAAAATCCCGACCAGTTACAAAACTGGATTTGATAATCCCGACCAGTTATAGAAACTGAATTTGAAAATCCTGATCAGTTATAACACTGGATTTGAAAATCCCGACCAGTTATAGAAAATGGATTTAAAAATCCTGATCAGTTATAAAACTGGATTTGAAAATCCCGACCAGTTATAAAACTGCATTTAAAAATCCCGACCAGTTATAGAAACTGGATTTGAAAATCCCGACCAGTTATAAAACTGGATTTGAAAATACCGACTAGTTATAGAAACGTGATTTCAAAATCCCGACCTGTTATAGAAAACTGGATTTGAAATTTTCGACCAGTTATTGAAACTAGATTTGAAAATCCCGACCAGTTATAGAAACTAGATTTGAAAATCCTGACCAGTTATAGAAACTAGATTTGAAAATCCCGACCAGTTATAGAAACTAGATTTGAAAATCCCGACCAGTTATAGAAACTAGATTTGAAAATCCTGACCAGTTATAAAACTGGATTTGAAAATCCCGACCAGTTATAGAAACTGGATTTGAAAATCCCGACCAGTTATAAAAACTGGATTTGAAAATCCCGACCAGTTATAGAAACGTGATTTCAAAATCCCGACCAGTTATAGAAACTGGATTTGAAAATCCCGACCAGTTATAACATTGAATTTGAAAATCCCGACCAGTTATAAAAACTGGATTTGAAAATCCCGACCAGTTATAGAAACTGGATTTGAAAATCCTGACCAGTTACAAAACTGGATTTGAAAATCCCGACCAGTTATAGAAACTGAATTTGAAAATCCTGATTAGTTATAACACTGGATTTGAAAATACCGACCAATTATAAAACTAGATTTGAAAATCCCGACCAGTTATAGAAAATGGATTTGAAAATCCCGATCAGTTATAAAACTGGATTTGAAAATCCCGACCAGTTATAAAACTGGATTTAAAAATCCCGACCAGTTATAGAAACTGGATTTGAAAATCCCGACCAGTTATAAAACTGGATTTGAAAATACCGACTAGTTATAGAAACGTGATTTCAAAATCCCGACCAGTTATAGAAACTGGATTTGAAAATCCCGACCAGTTATAACATTGAATTTTGAAAATCCCGACCAGTTATAGAAACTGGATTTGAATATCCTGACCAATTATAAAAACTGAATTTGAAAATCCCGACCAGTTATAAAAACTGGATTTGAAAATCCCGACCAGTTATAAAACTGGATTTGAAAATCCCGACAAGTTATAGAAACTGAATTTGAAAATCCTGATCAGTTATAACACTGGATTTGAAAATCCTGACCAATTATAAAACTAGATTTGAAAATCCCGACCAGTTATAGAAAATGGATTTGAAAATCCCGACCAGTTATGACACTAGATTTCAAAATCCCGACCAGTTATAGAAACTGGATTTGAAAATCCCGACCAGTTATAGAAACTGGATTTGAAAATCCCGACCAGTTATAGAAACTGGATTTTAAAATCCCGACCAGTTATAGAAACTGGATTTTAAAATCCCGACCAGTTATAGAAACATGATTTCACAATCCCGACCAGTTATAGAAATTGGATTTGAAAATCCCGACCAGTTATAACACTGGATTTGAAAATCCCGACCAATTATAAAACTGGATTTGAAAATCCCGACCAGTTTTGACACTAGATTTCAAAATCCCGACCAGTTATAGAAACTGGATTTGAAAATCCCGACCAGTTATAGAAACTGGATTTGAAAATCCTGACCAGTTTTAAAAACTGGATTTGAAAATCCCGTCCAGTTATAGAAACTGGATTTCAAAATCCCGACCAGTTATAGAAACTAAATTTGAAAATCCCGACCAATTATAACACTGAATTTGAAAATCCCGACCTGTTATAAAAACTGGATTTGAAAATCCCGACCAGTTATAGAAACTGGATTTGAAAATCCTCACCAGTTATAGAAACTGAATTTGAAAATCCCGACCAGTTATAAAAACTGGATTTGAAAATTCGACCAGTTATAAAACTGGATTTGAAAATCCCGACCAGTTATAGAAACTGAATTTGAAAATCCTGATCAGTTATAACACTGGATTTGAAAATCCCGACCAGTTATAAAACTAGATTTGAAAATCCCGACCAGTTATAAAACTGGATTTGAAAATCCCGACCAGTTATAGAAACTGAATTTGAAAATCTTGATCAGTTATAACACTGGATTTGAAAATCCCGACCAGTTATAGAAACTGGATTTGAAAATCCTGACCAGTTATAGAAACTGGATTTGAAAATCCTGACCAGTTACAAAACTGGATTTGAAAATCCCGACCAGTTATAGAAACTGAATTTGAAAATCCTGATTAGTTATAGCACTGGATTTGAAAATCCCGACCAATTATAAAACTAGATTTGAAAATCCCGACCAGTTATAGAAAATGGATTTGAAAATCCCGATCAGTTATAAAACTGGATTTGAAAATCCCGACCAGTTATAAAACTGGATTTAAAAATCCCGACCAGTTATAGAAACTGGATTTGAAAATCCCGACCAGTTATAAAACTGGATTTGAAAATACCGACTAGTTATAGAAACGTGATTTCAAAATCCCGACCAGTTATAGAAACTGGATTTGAAAATCCCGACCAGTTATAACATTGAATTTGAAAATCCTGACCAGTTATAAAAACTGGATTTGAAAATCCCGACCAGTTATAGAAACTGGATTTGAATATCCTGACCAATTATAAAAACTGAATTTGAAAATCCCGACCAGTTATAAAAACTGGATTTGAAAATCCCGACCAGTTATAAAACTGGATTTGAAAATCCCGACGAGTTATAGAAACTGAATTTGAAAATCCTGATCAGTTATAACACTGGATTTGAAAATCCTGACCAATTATAAAACTAGATTTGAAAATCCCGACCAGTTATAGAAAATGTATTTGAAAATCCCGACCATTTATGACTCTAGATTTCAAAATCCCGACCAGTTATAGAAACTGGATTTGAAAATCCCGACCAGTTATAGAAACTGGATTTGAAAATCCCGACCAGTTATATGAACTAGATTTTAAAATCCCGACCAGTTATAGAAACTGGATTTTAAAATCCCGACCAGTTATAGAAACTGGATTTGAAAATCCTGACCAGTTATAGAAACTGGATTTGAAAATCCCGACCAGTTATAAAAACTAGATTTGAAAATCCCGACCAGTTATAGAAACTGGATATGATAATCCCGACAAGTTATAGAAACTAGATTTGAAAATCCCGACCAGTTATAGAAACTAGATTTGAAAATCCTGACCAGTTATAAAACTGGATTTGAAAATCCCGACCAGTTATAGAAACTGGATTTGAAAATCCCGACCAGTTATAGAAACTGGATTTGAAAATCCTGACCAGTTATAGAAACTGAATTTGAAAATCCCGACCAGTTATAAAAACTGGATTTGAAAATCCCGACCAGTTATAAAAACTAGATTTGAAAATCCCGACCAGTTATAGAAACTGGATTTGAAAATCCCTACCAGTTATAGAAACTAGATTTGAAAATCCCGACCAGTTATAAAAACTAGATTTGAAAATCCCGAAAAGTTATAAAACTAGATTTGAAAATCCTGACTAGTTATAGAAACTGGATTTGAAAAACCCGACCAGTTATAAAAACTGGATTTGAAAATCCCGACGAGTTATAGAAACGTGATTTCAAAATCCCGACCAGTTATAGAAACTGGATTTGAAAATCCCGACCAGTTATAACATTGAATTTGAAAATCCCGACCAGTTATAAAAACTGGATTTGAAAATCCCGACCAGTTATAGAAACTGGATTTGAAAATCCTGACCAGTTATAGAAACTGAATTTGAAAATCCCGACCAGTTATAAAAACTGGATTTGAAAATCCCGACCAGTTATAAAATTGGATTTGAAAATCCCGACGAGTTATAGAAACTGAATTTGAAAATCCTGATCATTTATAACACTGGATTTGAAAATTCCGACCAATTATAAAACTAGATTTGAAAATTCCGACCAGTTATAGAAAATGGATTTGAAAATCCCGACCAGTTATAAAACCTGGATTTGAAAATCCCGACCAGTTATAGAAACTGGATTTGAAAATCCTGATCAGTTATAAAAACTGGATTTGAAAATCCTGACCAGTTATAGAAACTGAATTTCAAAATCCCGACCAGTTATAAAAACTGGATTTGAAAATCCCGACCAGTTATAAAACTGGATTTGAAAATCCCGACGAGTTATAGAAACTGAATTTGAAAATCCTGATCAGTTATAACACTGGATTTGAAAATCCCGACCAATTATAAAACTAGATTTGAAAATCCCGACCAGTTATAGAAAATGGATTTGAAAATCCTGACCAGTTATAAAACTGGATTTGAAAATCCCGACCAGTTATAAAACTGGATTTAAAAATCCCGACCAGTTATAGAAACTGGATTTGAAAATCCCGACCAGTTATAAAACTGGATTTGAAAATACCGACTAGTTATAAAACGTGATTTCAAAATCCCGACCAGTTATAGAAACTGAATTTGAAAATCCTGATCAGTTATAACACTGGATTTGAAAATCCCGACCAATTATAAAACTAGATTTGAAAATCCCGACCAGTTATAGAAAATGGATTTGAAAATCCCGACCAGTTATGACACTAGATTTCATAATCCCGACCAGTTATAGAAACTGGATTTGAAAATCCCGACCAGTTATAGAAACTGGATTTGAAAATCCCGACCAGTTATAGAAACTGGATTTCAAAATCCCGACCAGTTATAGAAACTGGATTTGAAAATCCTGACCAGTTATAGAAACTGGATTTGAAAATCCTGACCAGTTATAAAAACTAGATTTGAAAATCCCGACCAGTTATAGAAACTGGATTTGAAAATCCCGACCAGTTATAGAAACTAGATTTGAAAATCCCGACCAGTTATAGAAACTGGATTTGAAAATCCCGACCAGTTACAAAACTGGATTTGATAATCCCGACCAGTTATAGAAACTGAATTTGAAAATCCTGATCAGTTATAACACTGGATTTGAAAATCCCGACCAGTTATAGAAAATGGATTTGAAAATCCCGATCAGTTATAAAACTGGATTTGAAAATCCCGACCAGTTATAAAACTGCATTTAAAAATCCCGACCAGTTATAGAAACTGGATTTGAAAATCCCGACCAGTTATAAAACTGGATTTGAAAATACCGACTAGTTATAGAAACGTGATTTCAAAATCCCGACCTGTTATAGAAAACTGGATTTGAAATTTTCGACCAGTTATTGAAACTAGATTTGAAAATCCCAACCAGTTATAGAAACTAGATTTGAAAATCCTGACCAGTTATAGAAACTGGATTTGAAAATCCCGACCAGTTATAGAAACTAGATTTGAAAATCCCGACCAGTTATAGAAACTAGATTTGAAAATCCTGACCAGTTATAAAACTGGATTTGAAAATCCCGACCAGTTATAGAAACTGGATTTGAAAATCCCGACCAGTTATAAAAACTGGATTTGAAAATCCCGACCAGTTATAGAAACGTGATTTCAAAATCCCGACCAGTTATAGAAACTGGATTTGAAAATCCCGACCAGTTATAACATTGAATTTGAAAATCCCGACCAGTTATAAAAACTGGATTTGAAAATCCCGACCAATTATAAAACTGGATTTGAAAATCCCGACCAGTTTTGACACTAGATTTCAAAATCCCGACCAGTTATAGAAACTGGATTTGAAAATCCCGACCAGTTATAGAAACTGGATTTGAAAATCCTGACCAGTTTTAAAAACTGGATTTGAAAATCCCGTCCAGTTATAGAAACTGGATTTCAAAATCCCGACCAGTTATAGAAACTAAATTTGAAAATCCCGACCAATTATAACACTGAATTTGAAAATCCCGACCTGTTATAAAAACTGGATTTGAAAATCCCGACCAGTTATAGAAACTGGATTTGAAAATCCTCACCAGTTATAGAAACTGAATTTGAAAATCCCGACCAGTTATAAAAACTGGATTTGAAAATTCGACCAGTTATAAAACTGGATTTGAAAATCCCGACCAGTTATAGAAACTGAATTTGAAAATCCTGATCAGTTATAACACTGGATTTGAAAATCCCGACCAGTTATAAAACTAGATTTGAAAATCCCGACCAGTTATAAAACTGGATTTGAAAATCCCGACCAGTTATAGAAACTGAATTTGAAAATCTTGATCAGTTATAACACTGGATTTGAAAATCCCGACCAATTATAAAACTAGATTTGAAAATCCCGACCAGTTATAGAAAATGGATTTGAAAATCCCGATCAGTTATAAAACTGGATTTGAAAATCCCGACCAGTTATAAAACTGGATTTAAAAATCCCGACCAGTTATAGAAACTGGATTTGAAAATCCCGACCAGTTATAAAACTGGATTTGAAAATACCGACTAGTTATAGAAACGTGATTTCAAAATCCCGACCAGTTATAGAAACTGGATTTGAAAATCCCGACCAGTTATAACATTGAATTTGAAAATCCTGACCAGTTATAAAAACTGGATTTGAAAATCCCGACCAGTTATAGAAACTGGATTTGAATATCCTGACCAATTATAAAAACTGAATTTGAAAATCCCGACTAGTTATAAAAACTGGATTTGAAAATCCCGACCAGTTATAAAACTGGATTTGAAAATCCCGACGAGTTATAGAAACTGAATTTGAAAATCCTGATCAGTTATAACACTGGATTTGAAAATCCTGACCAATTATAAAACTAGATTTGAAAATCCCGACCAGTTATAGAAAATGTATTTGAAAATCCCGACCATTTATGACACTAGATTTCAAAATCCCGACCAGTTATAGAAACTGGATTTGAAAATCCCGACCAGTTATAGAAACTGGATTTGAAAATCCCGACCAGTTATATGAACTGGATTTTAAAATCCCGACCAGTTATATGAACTGGATTTTAAAATCCCGACCAGTTATAGAAACTGGATTTTAAAATCCCGACCAGTTATATAAACTGGATTTGAAAATCCTGACCAGTTATAGAAACTGGATTTGAAAATCCCGACCAGTTATAAAAACTAGATTTGAAAATCCCGACCAGTTATAAAAACTGGATATGATAATCCCGACAAGTTATAGAAACTAGATTTGAAAATCCCGACCAGTTATAGAAACTAGATTTGAAAATCCTGACCAGTTATAAAACTGGATTTGAAAATCCCGACCAGTTATAGAAACTGGATTTGAAAATCCCGACCAGTTATAGAAACTGGATTTGAAAATCCTGACCAGTTATAGAAACTGAATTTGAAAATCCCGACCAGTTATAAAAACTGGATTTGAAAATCCCGACCAGTTATAAAACTGGATTTGAAAATCCCGACGAGTTATAGAAACTGAATTTGAAAATCCTGATCAGTTATAACACTGGATTTGAAAATTCCGACCAATTATAAAATTAGATTTGAAAATCCCGACCAGTTATAAAAACTGGATTTGAAAATCCCGACGAGTTTTAGAAACGTGATTTCAAAATTCCGACCAGTTATAGAAACTGGATTTGAAAATCCCGACCAGTTATAACATTGAATTTGAAAATCCCGACCAGTTATAAAAACTGGATTTGAAAATCCCGACCAGTTATAGAAACTGGATTTGAATATCCTGACCAATTATAAAAACTGAATTTGAAAATCCCGACCAGTTATAAAAACTGGATTTGAAAATCCCGACCAGTTATAAAACTGGATTTGAAAATCCCGACGAGTTATAGAAACTGAATTTGAAAATCCTGATCAGTTATAACACTGGATTTGAAAATCCTGACCAATTATAAAACTAGATTTGAAAATCCCGAACAGTTATAGAAAATGGATTTGAAAATCCCGACCATTTATGACACTAGATTTCAAAATCCCGACCAGTTATAGAAACTGGATTTGAAAATCCCGACCAGTTATAGAAACTGGATTTGAAAATCCCGACCAGTTATATGAACTGGATTTTAAAATCCCGACCAGTTATAGAAACTGGATTTTAAAATCCCGACCATTTATAGAAACTGGATTTGAAAATCCTGACCAGTTATAGAAACTGGATTTGAAAATCCCGACCAGTTATAAAAACTAGATTTGAAAATCCCGACCAGTTATAGAAACTGGATATGATAATCCCGACAAGTTATAGAAACTAGATTTGAAAATCCCGACCAGTTATAGAAACTAGATTTGAAAATCCTGACCAGTTATAAAACTGGATTTGAAAATCCCGACCAGTTATAGAAACTGGATTTGAAAATCCCGACCAGTTATAAAAACTGGATTTGAAAATCCTGACCAGTTATAGAAACTGGATTTGAAAATCCCGACCACTTATAAAAACTAGATTTGAAAATCCCGACCAGTTATAGAAACTGGATATGATAATCCCGACCAGTTATAGAAACTAGATTTGAAAATCCCGACCAGTTATAGAAACTAGATTTGAAAATCCTGACCAGTTATAAAACTGGATTTGAAAATCCCGACCAGTTATAGAAACTGAATTTGAAAATCCCGACCAGTTATAAAAACTGGATTTGAAAATCCCGACCAGTTATAGAAACGTGATTTCAAAATCCCGACCAGTTTTAGAAACTGGATTTGAAAATCCCGACCAGTTATAACATTGAATTTGAAAATCCCGACCAGTTATAAAAACTGGATTTGAAAATCCCGACCAGTTATAGAAACTGGATTTGAAAATCCTGACCAGTTATAGAAACTGAATTTGAAAATCCCGACTAGTTATAAAAACTGGATTTGAAAATCCCGACCAGTTATAAAACTGGATTTGAAAATCTCGACGAGTTATAGAAACTGAATTTGAAAATCCTGATCAGTTATAACACTGGATTTGAAAATCTCGACCAATTATAAAACTAGATTTGAAAATCCCGACCAGTTATAGAAAATGGATTTGAAAATCCTGACCAGTTATAAAACTGGATTTGAAAATCCCGACCAGTTATAAAACTGGATTTAAAAATCCCGACCAGTTATAGAAAATGGATTTGAAAATCCCGACCAGTTATAAAACTGGATTTGAAAATACCGACTAGTTATAGAAACGTGATTTCAAAATCCCGACCAGTTATAGAAACTGAATTTGAAAATCCTGATCAGTTATGACACTAGATTTCAAAATCCCGACCAGTTATAGAAACTGGATTTGAAAATCCCGACCAGTTATAGAAACTGGATTTCAAAATCCCGACCAGTTATAGAAACTGGATTTGAAAATCCTGACCAGTTATAGAAACTGGATTTGAAAATCCCGACCAGTTATAAAAACTAGATTTAAAAATCCCGACCAGTTATAGAAACTGGATTTGAAAATCCCGACCAGTTATAGAAACTAGATTTGAAAATCCCGACCAGTTATAGAAACTAGATTTGAAAATCCCGACCAGTTATAAAACTGGATTTGAAAATCCCGACCAGTTATAAAAACTAGATTTGAAAATCCCGACCAGTTATAGAAACTGGATTTGAAAATCCCGACCAGTTATAGAAACTAGATTTGAAAATCCCGACCAGTTATAGAAACTAGATTTGAAAATCCCGACCAGTTATAAAACTGGATTTGAAAATCCCGACTAGTTATAGAAACTGGATTTGAAAAACCCGACCAGTTATAAAAACTGGATTTGAAAATCCCGACGAGTTTTAGAAACGTGATTTCAAAATTCCGACCAGTTATAGAAACTGGATTTGAAAATCCCGACCAGTTATAACATTGAATTTGAAAATCCCGACCAGTTATAAAAACTGGATTTGAAAATCCCGACCAGTTATAGAAACTGGATTTGAAAATCCTGACCAGTTATAGAAACTGAATTTGAAAATCCCGACCAGTTATAAAAACTGGATTTGAAAATCCCGACCAGTTATAAAACTGGATTTGAAAATCCCGACGAGTTATAGAAACTGAATTTGAAAATCCTGATCATTTATAACACTGGATTTGAAAGTTCCGACCAATTATAAAACTAGATTTGAAAATTCCGACCAGTTATAGAAAATGGATTTGAAAATCCCGACCAGTTATAAAACCTGGATTTGAAAATCCCGACCACTTATAGAAACTGGATTTGAAAATCCTGATCAGTTATAGAAACTGGATTTGAAAATCCTGACCAGTTATAGAAACTGAATTTGAAAATCCCGACCAGTTATAAAAACTGGATTTGAAAATCCCGACCAGTTATAAAACTGGATTTGAAAATCCCGACGAGTTATAGAAACTGAATTTGAAAATCCTGATCAGTTATAACACTGGATTTGAAAATCCCGACCAATTATAAAACTAGATTTGAAAATCCCGACCAGTTATAGAAAATGGATTTGAAAATCCTGACCAGTTATAAAACTGGATTTGAAAATCCCGACCAGTTATAAAACTGGATTTAAAAATCCCGACCAGTTATAGAAACTGGATTTGAAAATCCCGACCAGTTACAAAACTGGATTTGAAAATACCGACTAGTTATAAAACGTGATTTCAAAATCCCGACCAGTTATAGAAACTGAATTTGAAAATCCTGATCAGTTATAACACTGGATTTGAAAATCCCGACCAATTATAAAACTAGATTTGAAAATCCCGACCAGTTATAGAAAATGGATTTGAAAATCCCGACCAGTTATGACACTAGATTTGAAAATACCGACTAGTTATAGAAACGTGATTTCAAAATCCCGACCAGTTATAGAAACTGAATTTGAAAATCCTGATCAGTTATAACACTGGATTTGAAAATCCCGACCAATTATAAAACTAGATTTGAAAATCCCGACCAGTTATAGAAAATGGATTTGAAAATCCCGACCAGTTATGACACTAGATTTCAAAATCCCGACCAGTTATAGAAACTGGATTTGAAAATCCCGACCAGTTATGACACTAGATTTCAAAATCCCGACCAGTTATAGAAACTGGATTTGAAAATCCCGACCAGTTATAGAAACTGGATTTGAAAATCCCGACCAGTTATAGAAACTGGATTTCAAAATCCCGACCAGTTATAGAAACTGGATTTGAAAATCCTGACCAGTTATAGAAACTGGATTTGAAAATCCCGACCAGTTATAAAAACTAGATTTGAAAATCCCGACCAGTTATAGAAACTGGATTTGAAAATCCCTACCAGTTATAGAAACTAGATTTGAAAATCCCGACCAGTTATAAAAACTAGATTTGAAAATCCCGAAAAGTTATAAAACTAGATTTGAAAATCCTGACTAGTTATAGAAACTGGATTTGAAAAACCCGACCAGTTATAAAAACTGGATTTGAAAATCCCGACGAGTTATAGAAACGTGATTTCAAAATCCCGACCAGTTATAGAAACTGGATTTGAAAATCCCGACCAGTTATAACATTGAATTTGAAAATCCCGACCAGTTATAAAAACTGGATTTGAAAATCCCGACCAGTTATAACATTGAATTTGAAAATCCCGACCAGTTATAAAAACTGGATTTGAAAATCCCGACCAGTTATAGAAACTGGATTTGAAAATCCTGACCAGTTATAGAAACTGAATTTGAAAATCCCGACCAGTTATAAAAACTGGATTTGAAAATCCCGACCAGTTATAAAATTGGATTTGAAAATCCCGACGAGTTATAGAAACTGAATTTGAAAATCCTGATCATTTATAACACTGGATTTGAAAATTCCGACCAATTATAAAACTAGATTTGAAAATTCCGACCAGTTATAGAAAATGGTTTTGAAAATCCCGACCAGTTATAAAACCTGGATTTGAAAATCCCGACCAGTTATAGAAACTGGATTTGAAAATCCTGATCAGTTATAGAAACTGGATTTGAAAATCCTGACCAGTTATAGAAACTGAATTTGAAAATCCCGACCAGTTATAAAAACTGGATTTGAAAATCCCGACCAGTTATAAAACTGGATTTGAAAATCCCGACGAGTTATAGAAACTGAATTTGAAAATCCTGATCAGTTATAACACTGGATTTGAAAATCCCGACCAATTATAAAACTAGATTTGAAAATCCCGACCAGTTATAGAAAATGGATTTGAAAATCCTGACCAGTTATAAAACTGGATTTGAAAATCCCGACCAGTTATAAAACTGGATTTAAAAATCCCGACCAGTTATAGAAACTGGATTTGAAAATCCCGACCAGTTATAAAACTGGATTTGAAAATACCGACTAGTTATAAAACGTGATTTCAAAATCCCGACCAGTTATAGAAACTGAATTTGAAAATCCTGATCAGTTATAACACTGGATTTGAAAATCCCGACCAATTATAAAACTAGATTTGAAAATCACGACCAGTTATAGAAAATAGATTTGAAAATCCCGACCAGTTATGACACTAGATTTCAAAATCCCGACCAGTTATAGAAACTGGATTTGAAAATCCCGACCAGTTATAGAAACTGGATTTGAAAATCCCGACCAGTTATAGAAACTGGATTTCAAAATCCCGAACAGTTATAGAAACTGGATTTGAAAATCCCGACCAGTTATAGAAACTGAATTTGAAAATCTTGATCAGTTATAACACTGGATTTGAAAATCCCGACCAATTATAAAACTAGATTTGAAAATCCCGACCAGTTATAGAAAATGGATTTGAAAATCCCGACCAGTTATAGAAACTGGATTTGAAAATCCCGACCAGTTACAAAACTGGATTTGATAATCCCGACCAGTTATAGAAACTGAATTTGAAATTCCTGATCAGTTATAACACTGGATTTGAAAATCCCGACCAGTTATAGAAAATGGATTTGAAAATCCCGATCAGTTATAAAACTGGATTTGAAAATACCGACCAGTTATAAAACTGCATTTAAAAATCCCGACCAGTTATAGAAACTGGATTTGAAAATCCCGACCAGTTATAAAACTGGATTTGAAAATACCGACTAGTTATAGAAACGTGATTTCAAAATCCCGACCTGTTATAGAAAACTGCATTTGAAATTTTCGACCAGTTATTGAAACTAGATTTGAAAATCCCGACCAGTTATAGAAACTAGATTTGAAAATCCTGACCAGTTATAGAAACTGGATTTGAAAATCCCGACCAGTTATAGAAACTAGATTTGAAAATCCCGACCAGTTATAGAAACTAGATTTGAAAATCCTGACCAGTTATAAAACTGGATTTGAAAATCCCGACCAGTTATAGAAACTGGATTTGAAAATCCCGACCAGTTATAAAAACTGGATTTGAAAATCCCGACCAGTTATAGAAACGTGATTTCAAAATCCCGACCAGTTATAGAAACTGGATTTGAAAATCCCGACCAGTTATAACATTGAATTTGAAAATCCCGACCAGTTATAAAAACTGGATTTGAAAATCCCGACCAGTTATAGAAACTGGATTTGAAAATCCTGACCAGTTACAAAACTGGATTTGAAAATCCCGACCAGTTATAGAAACTGAATTTGAAAATCCTGATTAGTTATAACACTGGATTTGAAAATCCCGACCAATTATAAAACTAGATTTGAAAATCCCGACCAGTTATAGAAAATGGATTTGAAAATCCCGATCAGTTATAAAACTGGATTTGAAAATCCCGACCAGTTATAAAACTGGATTTAAAAATCCCGACCAGTTATAGAAACTGGATTTGAAAATCCCGACCAGTTATAAAACTGGATTTGAAAATACCGACTAGTTATAGAAACGTGATTTCAAAATCCCGACCAGTTATAGAAACTGGATTTGAAAATCCCGACCAGTTATAACATTGAATTTTGAAAATCCCGACCAGTTATAGAAACTGGATTTGAATATCCTGGCCAATTATAAAAACTGGATTTGAAAATCCCGACCAGTTATAAAAACTGGATTTGAAAATCCCGACCAGTTATAAAACTGGATTTGAAAATCCCGACAAGTTATAGAAACTGAATTTGAAAATCCTGATCAGTTATAACACTGGATTTGAAAATCCTGACCAATTATAAAACTAGATTTGAAAATCCCGACCAGTTATAGAAAATGGATTTGAAAATCCCGACCAGTTATGACACTAGATTTCAAAATCCCGACCAGTTATAGAAACTGGATTTGAAAATCCCGACCAGTTATAGAAACTGGATTTGAAAATCCCGACCAGTTATAGAAACTGGATTTTAAAATCCCGACCAGTTATAGAAACTGGATTTTAAAATCCCGACCAGTTATAGAAACATGATTTCAAAATCCCGACCAGTTATAGAAATTGGATTTGAAAATCCCGACCAGTTATAACACTGGATTTGAAAATCCCGACCAATTATAAAACTGGATTTGAAAATCCCGACCAGTTTTGACAGTAGATTTCAAAATCCCGACCAGTTATAGAAACTGGATTTGAAAATCCCGACCAGTTATAGAAACTGGATTTGAAAATCCCGACCAGTTATAGAAACTGGATTTCAAAATCCCGACCAGTTATAGAAACTGGATTTGAAAATCCTGACCAGTTATAGAAACTGGATTTTAAAATCCCGACCAGTTATAAAAACTAGATTTGAAAATCCCGACCAGTTATAGAAACTGGATTTGAAAATTCTGACCATTTATAGAAACTAGATTTGAAAATCCCGACCAGTTATAGAGACTGGATTTGAAAATCCTGACCAGTTACAAAACTGGATTTGAAAATCCCGACCAGTTATAGAAACTGAATTTGAAAATCCTGATCAGTTATAACACTGGATTTGAAAATCCCGACCAATTATAAAACTAGATTTGAAAATCCCGACCAGTTATAGAAAATGGATTTGAAAATCCCGATCAGTTATAAAACTGGATTTGAAAATCCCGACCAGTTATAAAACTGGATTTAAAAATCCCGACCAGTTATAGAAACTGGATTTGAAAATCCCGACCAGTTATAAAACTGGATTTGAAAATACCGACTAGTTATAAAAACGTGATTTCAAAATCCCGACCAGTTATAGAAAACTGGATTTGAAATTCCCGACCAGTTATAGAAACTAGATTTGAAAATCCCGACCAGTTATAGAAACTAGATTTGAAAATCCTGACCAGTTATAGAAACTGGATTTGAAAATCCGACCAGTTATAGAAACTAGATTTGAAAATCCCGACCAGTTATAGAAACTAGATTTGAAAATCCTGACCAGTTATAAAACTGGATTTGAAAATCCCGACCAGTTATAGAAACCGGATTTGAAAATCCCGACCAGTTTTAAAAACTGGATTTGAAAATCCCGACCAGTTATAGAAACGTGATTTCAAAATCCCGACCAGTTATAGAAACTGGATTTGAAAATCCCGACCAGTTATAACATTGAATTTGAAAATCCCGACCAGTTATAAAAACTGGATTTGAAAATCCCGACCAGTTATAAAAACTGGATTTGAATATCCTGACCAATTATAAAAACTGAATTTGAAAATCCCGACCAGTTATGAAAACTGGATTTGAAAATCCCGACCAGTTATAAAACTGGATTTGAAAATCCCGACGAGTTATAGAAACTGAATTTGAAAATCCTGATCAGTTATAACACTGGATTTGAAAGTTCCGACCAATTATAAAACTAGATTTGAAAATTCCGACCAGTTATAGAAAATGGATTTGAAAATCCCGACCAGTTATAAAACCTGGATTTGAAAATCCCGACCACTTATAGAAACTGGATTTGAAAATCCTGATCAGTTATAGAAACTGGATTTGAAAATCCTGACCAGTTATAGAAACTGAATTTGAAAATCCCGACCAGTTATAAAAACTGGATTTGAAAATCCCGACCAGTTATAAAACTGGATTTGAAAATCCCGACGAGTTATAGAAACTGAATTTGAAAATCCTGATCAGTTATAACACTGGATTTGAAAATCCCGACCAATTATAAAACTAGATTTGAAAATCCCGACCAGTTATAGAAAATGGATTTGAAAATCCTGACCAGTTATAAAACTGGATTTGAAAATCCCGACCAGTTATAAAACTGGATTTAAAAATCCCGACCAGTTATAGAAACTGGATTTGAAAATCCCGACCAGTTACAAAACTGGATTTGAAAATACCGACTAGTTATAAAACGTGATTTCAAAATCCCGACCAGTTATAGAAACTGAATTTGAAAATCCTGATCAGTTATAACACTGGATTTGAAAATCCCGACCAATTATAAAACTAGATTTGAAAATCCCGACCAGTTATAGAAAATGGATTTGAAAATCCCGACCAGTTATGACACTAGATTTGAAAATACCGACTAGTTATAGAAACGTGATTTCAAAATCCCGACCAGTTATAGAAACTGAATTTGAAAATCCTGATCAGTTATAACACTGGATTTGAAAATCCCGACCAATTATAAAACTAGATTTGAAAATCCCGACCAGTTATAGAAAATGGATTTGAAAATCCCGACCAGTTATGACACTAGATTTCAAAATCCCGACCAGTTATAGAAACTGGATTTGAAAATCCCGACCAGTTATGACACTAGATTTCAAAATCCCGACCAGTTATAGAAACTGGATTTGAAAATCCCGACCAGTTATAGAAACTGGATTTGAAAATCCCGACCAGTTATAGAAACTGGATTTCAAAATCCCGACCAGTTATAGAAACTGGATTTGAAAATCCTGACCAGTTATAGAAACTGGATTTGAAAATCCCGACCAGTTATAAAAACTAGATTTGAAAATCCCGACCAGTTATAGAAACTGGATTTGAAAATCCCTACCAGTTATAGAAACTAGATTTGAAAATCCCGACCAGTTATAAAAACTAGATTTGAAAATCCCGAAAAGTTATAAAACTAGATTTGAAAATCCTGACTAGTTATAGAAACTGGATTTGAAAAACCCGACCAGTTATAAAAACTGGATTTGAAAATCCCGACGAGTTATAGAAACGTGATTTCAAAATCCCGACCAGTTATAGAAACTGGATTTGAAAATCCCGACCAGTTATAACATTGAATTTGAAAATCCCGACCAGTTATAAAAACTGGATTTGAAAATCCCGACCAGTTATAACATTGAATTTGAAAATCCCGACCAGTTATAAAAACTGGATTTGAAAATCCCGACCAGTTATAGAAACTGGATTTGAAAATCCTGACCAGTTATAGAAACTGAATTTGAAAATCCCGACCAGTTATAAAAACTGGATTTGAAAATCCCGACCAGTTATAAAATTGGATTTGAAAATCCCGACGAGTTATAGAAACTGAATTTGAAAATCCTGATCATTTATAACACTGGATTTGAAAATTCCGACCAATTATAAAACTAGATTTGAAAATTCCGACCAGTTATAGAAAATGGTTTTGAAAATCCCGACCAGTTATAAAACCTGGATTTGAAAATCCCGACCAGTTATAGAAACTGGATTTGAAAATCCTGATCAGTTATAGAAACTGGATTTGAAAATCCTGACCAGTTATAGAAACTGAATTTGAAAATCCCGACCAGTTATAAAAACTGGATTTGAAAATCCCGACCAGTTATAAAACTGGATTTGAAAATCCCGACGAGTTATAGAAACTGAATTTGAAAATCCTGATCAGTTATAACACTGGATTTGAAAATCCCGACCAATTATAAAACTAGATTTGAAAATCCCGACCAGTTATAGAAAATGGATTTGAAAATCCTGACCAGTTATAAAACTGGATTTGAAAATCCCGACCAGTTATAAAACTGGATTTAAAAATCCCGACCAGTTATAGAAACTGGATTTGAAAATCCCGACCAGTTATAAAACTGGATTTGAAAATACCGACTAGTTATAAAACGTGATTTCAAAATCCCGACCAGTTATAGAAACTGAATTTGAAAATCCTGATCAGTTATAACACTGGATTTGAAAATCCCGACCAATTATAAAACTAGATTTGAAAATCACGACCAGTTATAGAAAATAGATTTGAAAATCCCGACCAGTTATGACACTAGATTTCAAAATCCCGACCAGTTATAGAAACTGGATTTGAAAATCCCGACCAGTTATAGAAACTGGATTTGAAAATCCCGACCAGTTATAGAAACTGGATTTCAAAATCCCGAACAGTTATAGAAACTGGATTTGAAAATCCCGACCAGTTATAGAAACTGAATTTGAAAATCTTGATCAGTTATAACACTGGATTTGAAAATCCCGACCAATTATAAAACTAGATTTGAAAATCCCGACCAGTTATAGAAAATGGATTTGAAAATCCCGACCAGTTATAGAAACTGGATTTGAAAATCCCGACCAGTTACAAAACTGGATTTGATAATCCCGACCAGTTATAGAAACTGAATTTGAAATTCCTGATCAGTTATAACACTGGATTTGAAAATCCCGACCAGTTATAGAAAATGGATTTGAAAATCCCGATCAGTTATAAAACTGGATTTGAAAATACCGACCAGTTATAAAACTGCATTTAAAAATCCCGACCAGTTATAGAAACTGGATTTGAAAATCCCGACCAGTTATAAAACTGGATTTGAAAATACCGACTAGTTATAGAAACGTGATTTCAAAATCCCGACCTGTTATAGAAAACTGCATTTGAAATTTTCGACCAGTTATTGAAACTAGATTTGAAAATCCCGACCAGTTATAGAAACTAGATTTGAAAATCCTGACCAGTTATAGAAACTGGATTTGAAAATCCCGACCAGTTATAGAAACTAGATTTGAAAATCCCGACCAGTTATAGAAACTAGATTTGAAAATCCTGACCAGTTATAAAACTGGATTTGAAAATCCCGACCAGTTATAGAAACTGGATTTGAAAATCCCGACCAGTTATAAAAACTGGATTTGAAAATCCCGACCAGTTATAGAAACGTGATTTCAAAATCCCGACCAGTTATAGAAACTGGATTTGAAAATCCCGACCAGTTATAACATTGAATTTGAAAATCCCGACCAGTTATAAAAACTGGATTTGAAAATCCCGACCAGTTATAGAAACTGGATTTGAAAATCCTGACCAGTTACAAAACTGGATTTGAAAATCCCGACCAGTTATAGAAACTGAATTTGAAAATCCTGATTAGTTATAACACTGGATTTGAAAATCCCGACCAATTATAAAACTAGATTTGAAAATCCCGACCAGTTATAGAAAATGGATTTGAAAATCCCGATCAGTTATAAAACTGGATTTGAAAATCCCGACCAGTTATAAAACTGGATTTAAAAATCCCGACCAGTTATAGAAACTGGATTTGAAAATCCCGACCAGTTATAAAACTGGATTTGAAAATACCGACTAGTTATAGAAACGTGATTTCAAAATCCCGACCAGTTATAGAAACTGGATTTGAAAATCCCGACCAGTTATAACATTGAATTTTGAAAATCCCGACCAGTTATAGAAACTGGATTTGAATATCCTGACCAATTATAAAAACTGGATTTGAAAATCCCGACCAGTTATAAAAACTGGATTTGAAAATCCCGACCAGTTATAAAACTGGATTTGAAAATCCCGACAAGTTATAGAAACTGAATTTGAAAATCCTGATCAGTTATAACACTGGATTTGAAAATCCTGACCAATTATAAAACTAGATTTGAAAATCCCGACCAGTTATAGAAAATGGATTTGAAAATCCCGACCAGTTATGACACTAGATTTCAAAATCCCGACCAGTTATAGAAACTGGATTTGAAAATCCCGACCAGTTATAGAAACTGGATTTGAAAATCCCGACCAGTTATAGAAACTGGATTTTAAAATCCCGACCAGTTATAGAAACTGGATTTTAAAATCCCGACCAGTTATAGAAACATGATTTCAAAATCCCGACCAGTTATAGAAATTGGATTTGAAAATCCCGACCAGTTATAACACTGGATTTGAAAATCCCGACCAATTATAAAACTGGATTTGAAAATCCCGACCAGTTTTGACAGTAGATTTCAAAATCCCGACCAGTTATAGAAACTGGATTTGAAAATCCCGACCAGTTATAGAAACTGGATTTGAAAATCCCGACCAGTTATAGAAACTGGATTTCAAAATCCCGACCAGTTATAGAAACTGGATTTGAAAATCCTGACCAGTTATAGAAACTGGATTTTAAAATCCCGACCAGTTATAAAAACTAGATTTGAAAATCCCGACCAGTTATAGAAACTGGATTTGAAAATTCTGACCATTTATAGAAACTAGATTTGAAAATCCCGACCAGTTATAGAGACTGGATTTGAAAATCCTGACCAGTTACAAAACTGGATTTGAAAATCCCGACCAGTTATAGAAACTGAATTTGAAAATCCTGATCAGTTATAACACTGGATTTGAAAATCCCGACCAATTATAAAACTAGATTTGAAAATCCCGACCAGTTATAGAAAATGGATTTGAAAATCCCGATCAGTTATAAAACTGGATTTGAAAATCCCGACCAGTTATAAAACTGGATTTAAAAATCCCGACCAGTTATAGAAACTGGATTTGAAAATCCCGACCAGTTATAAAACTGGATTTGAAAATACCGACTAGTTATAAAAACGTGATTTCAAAATCCCGACCAGTTATAGAAAACTGGATTTGAAATTCCCGACCAGTTATAGAAACTAGATTTGAAAATCCCGACCAGTTATAGAAACTAGATTTGAAAATCCTGACCAGTTATAGAAACTGGATTTGAAAATCCGACCAGTTATAGAAACTAGATTTGAAAATCCCGACCAGTTATAGAAACTAGATTTGAAAATCCTGACCAGTTATAAAACTGGATTTGAAAATCCCGACCAGTTATAGAAACCGGATTTGAAAATCCCGACCAGTTTTAAAAACTGGATTTGAAAATCCCGACCAGTTATAGAAACGTGATTTCAAAATCCCGACCAGTTATAGAAACTGGATTTGAAAATCCCGACCAGTTATAACATTGAATTTGAAAATCCCGACCAGTTATAAAAACTGGATTTGAAAATCCCGACCAGTTATAAAAACTGGATTTGAATATCCTGACCAATTATAAAAACTGAATTTGAAAATCCCGACCAGTTATAAAAACTGGATTTGAAAATCCCGACCAGTTATAAAACTGGATTTGAAAATCCCGACAAGTTATAGAAACTGAATTTGAAAATCCTGATCAGTTATAACACTGGATTTGAAAATCCTGACCAATTATAAAACTAGATTTGAAAATCCCGACCAGTTATAGAAAATGGATTTGAAAATCCCGACCAGTTATGACACTAGATTTCAAAATCCTGACCAGTTATAGAAACTGGATTTGAAAATCCCGACCAGTTATAGAAACTGGATTTGAAAATCCCGACCAGTTATAGAAACTGGATTTTAAAATCCCGACTAGTTATAGAAACTGGATTTTAAAATCCCGACCAGTTATAGAAACATGATTTCAAAATCCCAACCAGTTATAGAAACTGGATTTGAAAATCCCGACCAGTTATAACACTGAATTTGAAAATCCCGACCAGTTATAAAAACTGGATTTGAAAATCCCGACCAGTTATAGAAACTGGATTTAAAAATCCTGACCAGTTATAGAAACTAAATTTGAAAATCCCGACCAGTTATAAAAACTTGATTTGAAAATCCTGACCAGTTATAAAACTGGATTTGAAAATCCCGACGAGTTATAGAAACTGAATTTGAAAATCCTGATCAGTTATAACACTGGATTTGAAAATCCCGACCAATTATAAAACTAGATTTGAAAATCCCGACCAGTTATAGAAAATGGATTTGAAAATCCCGACCAGTTATAGAAAATGGATTTGAAAATCCCGATCAGTTATAAAACTGGATTTGAAAATCCCGACCAGTTGTAAAACTGCATTTAAAAATCCCGACCAGTTATAGAAACTGGATTTGAAAATCCCGACCAGTTATAAAACTGGATTTGAAAATACCGACTAGTTATAGAAACGTGATTTCAAAATCCCGACCTGTTATAGAAAACTGGATTTGAAATTTTCGACCAGTTATTGAAACTAGATTTGAAAATCCCGACCAGTTATAGAAACTAGATTTGAAAATCCTGACCAGTTATAGAAACTGGATTTGAAAATCCCGACCAGTTATAGAAACTAGATTTGAAAATCCCGACCAGTTATAGAAACTAGATTTGAAAATCCTGACCTGTTATAAAACTGGATTTGAAAATCCCGACCAGTTATAGAAACCGGATTTGAAAATCCCGACCAGTTATAAAAACTGGATTTGAAAATCCCGACCAGTTATAGAAACGTGATTTCAAAATCCCGACCAGTTATAGAAACTGGATTTGAAAATACCGACCAGTTATAACATTGAATTTGAAAATCCCGACCAGTTATAAAAACTGGATTTGAAAATCCCGACCAGTTATAGAAACTGGATTTGAAAATCCTGACCAGTTACAAAACTGGATTTGAAAATCCCGACCAGTTATAGAAACTGAATTTGAAAATCTTGATTAGTTATAACACTTGATTTGAAAATCCCGACCAATTATAAAACTAGATTTGAAAATCCCGACCAGTTATAGAAAATGGATTTGAAAATCCCGATCAGTTATAAAACTGGATTTGAAAATCCCAACCAGTTATAAAACTGGATTTAAAAATCCCGACCAGTTATAGAAACTGGATTTGAAAATCCCGACCAGTTATAAAACTGGATTTGAAAATACCGACTAGTTATAGAAACGTGATTTCAAAATCCCGACCAGTTATAGAAACTGGATTTGAAAATCCCGACCAGTTATAACATTGAATTTTGAAAATCCCGACCAGTTATAGAAACTGGATTTGAATATCCTGACCAATTATAAAAACTGAATTTGAAAATCCCGACCAGTTATAAAAACTGGATTTGAAAATCCCGACCAGTTATAAAACTGGATTTGAAAATCCCGACAAGTTATAGAAACTGAATTTGAAAATCCTGATCAGTTATAACACTGGATTTGAAAATCCTGACCAATTATAAAACTAGATTTGAAAATCCCGACCAGTTATAGAAAATGGATTTGAAAATCCCGACCAGTTATGACACTAGATTTCAAAATCCTGACCAGTTATAGAAACTGGATTTGAAAATCCCGACCAGTTATAGAAACTGGATTTGAAAATCCCGACCAGTTATAGAAACTGGATTTTAAAATCCCGACCAGTTATAGAAACTGGATTTTAAAATCCCGACCAGTTATAGAAACATGATTTCAAAATCCCGACCAGTTATAGAAATTGGATTTGAAAATCCCGACCAGTTATAACACTAGATTTGAAAATCCCGACCAATTATAAAACTGGATTTAAAAATCCCGACCAGTTTTGACACTAGATTTCAAAATCCCGACCAGTTATAGAAACTGGATTTGAAAATCCCGACCAGTTATAGAAACTGAATTTGAAAATCCCGACCAGTTATAGAAACTGGATTTCAAAATCCCGACCAGTTATAGAAACTGGATTTGAAAATCCTGACCAGTTATAGAAACTGGATTTTAAAATCCCGACCAGTTATAAAAACTAGATTTGAAAATCCCGACCAGTTATAGAAACTGGATTTGAAAATTCTGACCATTTATAGAAACTAGATTTGAAAATCCCGACCAGTTATAGAAACTGGATTTGAAAATCCTGACCAGTTACAAAACTGGATTTGAAAATCCCGACCAGTTATAGAAACTGAATTTGAAAATCCTGATCAGTTATAACACTGGATTTGAAAATCCCGACCAATTATAAAACTAGATTTGAAAATCCCGACCAGTTATAGAAAATGGATTTGAAAATCCCGATCAGTTATAAAACTGGATTTGAAAATCCCGACCAGTTATAAAACTGGATTTAAAAATCCCGACCAGTTATAGAAACTGGATTTGAAAATCCCGACCAGTTATAAAACTGGATTTGAAAATACCGACTAGTTATAAAAACGTGATTTCAAAATCCCGACCAGTTATAGAAAACTGGATTTGAAATTCCCGACCAGTTATAGAAACTAGATTTGAAAATCCCGACCAGTTATAGAAACTAGATTTGAAAATCCTGACCAGTTATAGAAACTGGATTTGAAAATCCGACCAGTTATAGAAACTAGATTTGAAAATCCCGACCAGTTATAGAAACTAGATTTGAAAATCCTGACCAGTTATAAAACTGGATTTGAAAATCCCGACCAGTTATAGAAACCGGATTTGAAAATCCCGACCAGTTTTAAAAACTGGATTTGAAAATCCCGACCAGTTATAGAAACGTGATTTCAAAATCCCGACCAGTTATAGAAACTGGATTTGAAAATCCCGACCAGTTATAACATTGAATTTGAAAATCCCGACCAGTTATAAAAACTGGATTTGAAAATCCCGACCAGTTATAAAAACTGGATTTGAATATCCTGACCAATTATAAAAACTGAATTTGAAAATCCCGACGAGTTATAAAAACTGGATTTGAAAATCCCGACCAGTTATAAAACTGGATTTGAAAATCCCGACAAGTTATAGAAACTGAATTTGAAAATCCTGATCAGTTATAACACTGGATTTGAAAATCCTGACCAATTATAAAACTAGATTTGAAAATCCCGACCAGTTATGGAAAATGGATTTGAAAATCCCGACCAGTTATGACACTAGATTTCAAAATCCTGACCAGTTATAGAAACTGGATTTGAAAATCCCGACCAGTTATAGAAACTGGATTTGAAAATCCCGACCAGTTATAGAAACTGGATTTTAAAATCCCGACTAGTTATAGAAACTGGATTTTAAAATCCCGACCAGTTATAGAAACATGATTTCAAAATCCCAACCAGTTATAGAAACTGGATTTGAAAATCCCGACCAGTTATAACACTGAATTTGAAAATCCCGACCAGTTATAAAAACTGGATTTGAAAATCCCGACCAGTTATAGAAACTGGATTTAAAAATCCTGACCAGTTATAGAAACTAAATTTGAAAATCCCGACCAGTTATAAAAACTTGATTTGAAAATCCTGACCAGTTATAAAACTGGATTTGAAAATCCCGACGAGTTATAGAAACTGAATTTGAAAATCCTGATCAGTTATAACACTGGATTTGAAAATCCCGACCAATTATAAAACTAGATTTGAAAATCCCGACCAGTTATAGAAAATGGATTTGAAAATCCCGACCAGTTATAAAACTGGATTTGAAAATCCCGTCCAGTTATAAAACTGGATTTAAAAATCTCGACCAGTTATAGAAATTGGATTTAAAAATTCCGACTAGTTATGACACTAGATTTGAAAATTCCGACCAGTTATAGATACTGGATTTGAAAATCCCGACCAGTTATAAAAACTGGAGTTGAAAATCCCGACTAGTTATAAAATTGGATTTGAAAATCCCGACCAGTTATAAAACTGGATTTAAAAATCCTGACCAGTTATAGAAACTGGATTTGAAAATCCTGACAAGTTATAGAAACTGGATTTAAAAATCCCGAACAGTTATAAAAACTAGATTTGAAAATCTCGACCAGTTATAGAAACTGGATTTGAAAATCCCGACCAGTTATAGAAACTGGATTTGAAAATCCCGACCAGTTATAGAAATTAGATTTGAAAATCCCGACCAGTTATAAAACTGGATTTGAAAATCCCAACCAGTTATAGAAACTGGATTTGAAAATCCCGACCAGTTATAAAAACTGGATTTGAAAATCCCGTCCAGTTATAGAAACTGGATTTCAAAATCCCGACCAGTTATAGAAACTAAATTTGAAAATCCCGACCAGTTATAACACTGAATTTGAAAATCCCGACCAGTTATAACACTGAATTTGAAAATCCCGACCAGTTATAGAAACTAGATTTGAAAATCCCGACCAGTTATAGAAACTAGATTTGAAAATCCCGACCAGTTATAAAACTGGATTTGAAAATCCCGACTAGTTATAGAAACTGGATTTGAAAAACCCGACCAGTTATAAAAACTGGATTTGAAAATCCCGACGAGTTATAGAAACGTGATTTCAAAATCCCGACCAGTTATAGAAACTGGATTTGAAAATCCCGGCCAGTTATAACATTGAATTTGAAAATCCCGACCAGTTATAAAAACTGGATTTGAAAATCCCGACCAGTTATAGAAACTGGATTTGAAAATCCTGACCAGTTATAGAAACTGAATTTGAAAATCCCGACCAGTTATAAAAACTGGATTTGAAAATCCCGACCAGTTGTAAAACTGGATTTGAAAATCCCGACGAGTTATAGAAACTGAATTTGAAAATCCTGATCATTTATAACACTGGATTTGAAAATTCCGACCAATTATAAAACTAGATTTGAAAATTCCGACCAGTTATAGAAAATGGATTTGAAAATCCCGACCAGTTATAAAACCTGGATTTGAAAATCCCGACCAGTTATAGAAACTGGATTTGAAAATCCTGATCAGTTATAGAAACTGGATTTGAAAATCCTGACCAGTTATAGAAACTGAATTTGAAAATCTCGACCAGTTATAAAAACTGGATTTGAAAATCCCGACCAGTTATAAAACTGGATTTGAAAATCCCGACGAGTTATAGAAACTGAATTTGAAAATCCTGATCAGTTATAACACTGGATTTGAAAATCCCGACCAATTATAAAACTAGATTTGAAAATCTCGACCAGTTATAGAAAATGGATTTGAAAATCCTGACCAGTTATAAAACTGGATTTGAAAATCCCGACCAGTTATAAAACTGGATTTAAAAATCCCGACCAGTTATAGAAACTGGATTTGAAAATCCCGACCAGTTATAAAACTGGATTTGAAAATACCGACTAGTTATAAAACGTGATTTCAAAATCCCGACCAGTTATAGAAACTGAATTTGAAAATCCTGATCAGTTATAACACTGGATTTGAAAATCCCGACCAATTATAAAACTAGATTTGAAAATCCCGACCAGTTATAGAAAATGGATTTGAAAATCCCGACCAGTTATGACACTAGATTTCAAAATCCCGACCAGTTATAGAAACTGGATTTGAAAATCCCGACCAGTTATAGAAACTGGATTTGAAAATCCCGACCAGTTATAGAAACTGGATTTCAAAATCCCGACCAGTTATAGAAACTGGATTTGAAAATCCTGACCAGTTATAGAAACTGGATTTGAAAATCCCGACCAGTTATAAAAACTAGATTTGAAAATCCCGACCAGTTATAGAAACTGGATTTGAAAATCCCGACCAGTTATAGAAACTAGATTTGAAAATCCCGACCAGTTATAGAAACTGGATTTGAAAATCCCGACCAGTTACAAAACTGGATTTGAAAATCCCGACCAGTTATAGAAACTGAATTTGAAAATTCTGATCAGTTATAACACTGGATTTGAAAATCCCGACCAGTTATAGAAAATGGATTTGAAAATCCCGATCAGTTATAAAACTGGATTTGAAAATTCCGACCAGTTATAGAAACTGGATTTTAAAATCCGGACCAGTTATAGAAACTAGATTTGAAAATCCCGACCAGTTATAGAAACTGGATTTGAAAATACAGACTAGTTATAGAAACGTGATTTCAAAATCCCGACCTGTTATAGAAAACTGGATTTGAAATTCCCGACCAGTTATAGAAACTAGATTTGAAAATCCCGACCAGTTATAGAAACTAGATTTGAAAATCCTGACCAGTTATAGAAACTGGATTTGAAAATCCCGACCAGTTATAGAAACTAGATTTGAAAATCCCGACCAGTTATAGAAACTAGATTTGAAAATCCTGACCAGTTATAAAACTGGATTTGAAAATCCCGACCAGTTATAGAAACTGGATTTGAAAATCCCGACCAGTTATAAAAACTGGATTTGAAAATCCCGACCAGTTATAGAAACGTGATTTCAAAATCCCGACCAGTTATAGAAACTGGATTTGAAAATCCCGACCAGTTATAACATTGAATTTGAAAATCCCGACCAGTTATAAAAACTGGATTTGAAAATCCCGACCAGTTATAGAAACTGGATTTGAAAATCCTGACCAGTTACAAAACTGGATTTAAAAATCCCGACCAGTTATAGAAACTGAATTTGAAAATCCTGATTAGTTATAACACTGGATTTGAAAATCCCGACCAATTATAAAACTAGATTTGAAAATCCCGACCAGTTATAGAAAATGGATTTGAAAATCTCGATCAGTTATAAAACTGGATTTGAAAATCCCGACCAGTTATAAAACTGGATTTAAAAATCCCGACCAGTTATAGAAACTGGATTTGAAAATCCCGACCAGTTATAAAACTGGATTTGAAAATACCGACTAGTTATAGAAACGTGATTTCAAAATCCCGACCAGTTATAGAAACTGGATTTGAAAATCCCGACCAGTTATAACATTGAATTTGAAAATCCCGACCAGTTATAGAAACTGGATTTGAATATCCTGACCAATTATAAAAACTGAATTTGAAACTCCCGACCAGTTATAAAAACTGGATTTGAAAATCCCGACCAGTTATAAAACTGGATTTGAAAATCCCGACAAGTTATAGAAACTGAATTTGAAAATCCTGATCAGTTATAACACTGGAATTGAAAATCCTGACCAATTATAAAACTAGATTTGAAAATCCCGACCAGTTATAGAAAATGGATTTGAAAATCCCGACCAGTTATGACACTAGATTTCAAAATCCCGACCAGTTATAGAAACTGAATTTGAAAATCCTGATCAGTTATAACACTAGATTTGAAAATCCCGACCAATTATAAAACTAGATTTGAAAATCCCGACCAGTTATAGAAAATGGATTTGAAAATCCCGATCAGTTATAAAACTGGATTTGAAAATCCCGACCAGTTATAAAACTGGATTTAAAAATCCCGACCAGTTATAGAAACTGGATTTGAAAATCCCCACCAGTTATAAAACTGGATTTGAAAATACCGACTAGTTATAGAAACGTGATTTCAAAATCCCGACCAGTTATAGAAACTGGATTTGAAAATCCCGACCAGTTATAACATTGAATTTGAAAATCCCGACCAGATATAAAAACTGGATTTGAAAATCCCGACCAGTTATAGAAACTGGATTTGAATATCCTGACCAATTATAAAAACTGAATTTGAAAATCCCGACCAGTTATAAAAACTGGATTTGAAAATCCCGACCAGTTATAAAACTGGATTTGAAAATCCCGACGAGTTATAGAAACTGAATTTGAAAATCCTGATCAGTTATAACACTGGATTTGAAAATCCTGACCAATTATAAAACTAGATTTGAAAATCCCGACCAGTTATAGAAAATGGATTTGAAAATCCTGACCAGTTATGACACTAGATTTCAAAATCCCGACCAGTTATAGAAACTGGATTTGAAAATCCCAACCAGTTATAGAAACTGGATTTGAAAATCCCGACCAGTTATAGAAACTGGATTTTAAAATCCCGACCAGTTATAGAAACTGGATTTTAAAATCCCGACCAGTTATAGAAACTGGATTTGAAAATCCTGACCAGTTATAAAAACTGGATTTGAAAATCCCGACTAGTTATAAAACTGGATTTGAAAATTCTGACCAGTTATAGAAACTGGATTTAAAAATCCCGAACAGTTATAAAAACTAGATTTGAAAATCCCGACAAGTTATAGAAACTGGATTTGAAAATCCCGACCAGTTATAGAAACTGGATTTGAAAATCCCGACCAGTTATAGAAACTAGATTTGAAAATCCCGACCAGTTATAAAACTGGATTTGAAAATCCCGACCAGTTATAGAAACTGGATTTGAAAATCCCGACCAGTTATAAAAACTGGATTTCAAAATCCCGTCCAGTTATAGAAACTGGATTTCAAAATCCCGACCAGTTATAGAAACTAAATTTGAAAATCCCGACCAGTTATAACACTGAATTTGAAAATCCCGACCTGTTATAAAAACTGGATTTGAAAATCCCGACCAGTTATAGAAACTGGATTTGAAAATCCTCACCAGTTATAGAAACTGAATTTGAAAATCCCGACCAGTTATAGAAACTGAATTTGAAAATCTCGACCAGTTATAAAAACTGGATTTGAAAATCCCGACCAGTTATAAAACTGGATTTGAAAATCCCGACGAGTTATAGAAACTGAATTTGAAAATCCTGATCAGTTATAACACTGGATTTGAAAATCCCGACCAATTATAAAACTAGATTTGAAAATCTCGACCAGTTATAGAAAATGGATTTGAAAATCCTGACCAGTTATAAAACTGGATTTGAAAATCCCGACCAGTTATAAAACTGGATTTAAAAATCCCGACCAGTTATAGAAACTGGATTTGAAAATCCCGACCAGTTATAAAACTGGATTTGAAAATACCGACTAGTTATAAAACGTGATTTCAAAATCCCGACCAGTTATAGAAACTGAATTTGAAAATCCTGATCAGTTATAACACTGGATTTGAAAATCCCGACCAATTATAAAACTAGATTTGAAAATCCCGACCAGTTATAGAAAATGGATTTGAAAATCCCGACCAGTTATGACACTAGATTTCAAAATCCCGACCAGTTATAGAAACTGGATTTGAAAATCCCGACCAGTTATAGAAACTGGATTTGAAAATCCCGACCAGTTATAGAAACTGGATTTCAAAATCCCGACCAGTTATAGAAACTGGATTTGAAAATCCTGACCAGTTATAGAAACTGGATTTGAAAATCCCGACCAGTTATAAAAACTAGATTTGAAAATCCCGACCAGTTATAGAAACTGGATTTGAAAATCCCGACCAGTTATAGAAACTAGATTTGAAAATCCCGACCAGTTATAGAAACTGGATTTGAAAATCCCGACCAGTTACAAAACTGGATTTGAAAATCCCGACCAGTTATAGAAACTGAATTTGAAAATTCTGATCAGTTATAACACTGGATTTGAAAATCCCGACCAGTTATAGAAAATGGATTTGAAAATCCCGATCAGTTATAAAACTGGATTTGAAAATTCCGACCAGTTATAGAAACTGGATTTTAAAATCCGGACCAGTTATAGAAACTGGATTTGAAAATCCCGACCAGTTATAGAAACTGGATTTGAAAATACCGACTAGTTATAGAAACGTGATTTCAAAATCCCGACCTGTTATAGAAAACTGGATTTGAAATTCCCGACCAGTTATAGAAACTAGATTTGAAAATCCCGACCAGTTATAGAAACTAGATTTGAAAATCCTGACCAGTTATAGAAACTGGATTTGAAAATCCCGACCAGTTATAGAAATTAGATTTGAAAATCCCGACCAGTTATAGAAACTAGATTTGAAAATCCTGACCAGTTATAAAACTGGATTTGAAAATCCCGACCAGTTATAGAAACTGGATTTGAAAATCCCGACCAGTTATAAAAACTGGATTTGAAAATCCCGACCAGTTATAGAAACGTGATTTCAAAATCCCGACCAGTTATAGAAACTGGATTTGAAAATCCCGACCAGTTATAACATTGAATTTGAAAATCCCGACAAGTTATAAAAACTGGATTTGAAAATCCCGACCAGTTATAGAAACTGGATTTGAAAATCCTGACCAGTTACAAAACTGGATTTAAAAATCCCGACCAGTTATAGAAACTGAATTTGAAAATCCTGATTAGTTATAACACTGGATTTGAAAATCCCGACCAATTATAAAACTAGATTTGAAAATCCCGACCAGTTATAGAAAATGGATTTGAAAATCTCGATCAGTTATAAAACTGGATTTGAAAATCCCGACCAGTTATAAAACTGGATTTAAAAATCCCGACCAGTTATAGAAACTGGATTTGAAAATCCCGACCAGTTATAAAACTGGATTTGAAAATACCGACTAGTTATAGAAACGTGATTTCAAAATCCCGACCAGTTATAGAAACTGGATTTGAAAATCCCGACCAGTTATAACATTGAATTTGAAAATCCCGACCAGTTATAGAAACTGGATTTGAATATCCTGACCAATTATAAAAACTGAATTTGAAAATCCCGACCAGTTATAAAAACTGGATTTGAAAATCCCGACCAGTTATAAAACTGGATTTGAAAATCCCGACAAGTTATAGAAACTGAATTTGAAAATCCTGATCAGTTATAACACTGGAATTGAAAATCCTGACCAATTATAAAACTAGATTTGAAAATCCCGACCAGTTATAGAAAATGGATTTGAAAATCCCGACCAGTTATGACACTAGATTTCAAAATCCCGACCAGTTATAGAAACTGAATTTGAAAATCCTGATCAGTTATAACACTAGATTTGAAAATCCCGACCAATTATAAAACTAGATTTGAAAATCCCGACCAGTTATAGAAAATGGATTTGAAAATCCCGATCAGTTATAAAACTGGATTTGAAAATCCCGACCAGTTATAAAACTGGATTTAAAAATCCCGACCAGTTATAGAAACTGGATTTGAAAATCCCCACCAGTTATAAAACTGGATTTGAAAATACCGACTAGTTATAGAAACGTGATTTCAAAATCCCGACCAGTTATAGAAACTGGATTTGAAAATCCCGACCAGTTATAACATTGAATTTGAAAATCCCGACCAGATATAAAAACTGGATTTGAAAATCCCGACCAGTTATAGAAACTGGATTTGAATATCCTGACCAATTATAAAAACTGGATTTGAAAATCCCGACCAGTTATAGAAACTGAATTTGAAAATCCTGATCAGTTATAACACTGGATTTGAAAATCCCGACCAATTATAAAACTAGATTTGAAAATCCCGACCAGTTATAGAAAATGGATTTGAAAATCCCGATCAGTTATAAAACTGGATTTGAAAATTCCGACCAGTTATAAAACTGGATTTAAAAATTCCGACCAGTTATAGAAACTTGATTTGAAAATCCCGACCAGTTATAAAACTGGATTTGAAAATACCGACTAGTTATAGAAACGTGATTTCAAAATCCCGACCAGTTATAGAAACTGGATTTGAAAATCCTGACCAGTTATAACATTGAATTTGAAAATCCCGACCAGTTATAAAAACTGGATTTGAAAATCCCGACCAGTTATAGAAACTGGATTTGAATATCCTGACCAATTATAAAAACTGAATTTGAAAATCCCGACCAGTTATAAAAACTGGATATGAAATTCCCGACCAGTTATAAAACTGGATTTGAAAATCCCGACCAGTTATAGAAACTGAATTTGAAAATCCTGATCAGTTATAACACTGGATTTGAAAATCCCGACCAATTATAAAACTAGATTTGAAAATCCCGACCAGTTATAGAAAATGGATTTGAAAATCCCGATCAGTTATAAAACTGGATTTGAAAATTCCGACCAGTTATAAAACTGGATTTAAAAATTCCGACCAGTTATAGAAACTGGATTTGAAAATCCCGACCAGTTATAAAACTGGATTTGAAAATACCGACTAGTTATAGAAACGTGATTTCAAAATCCCGACCAGTTATAGAAACTGGATTTGAAAATCCTGACCAGTTATAACATTGAATTTGAAAATCCCGACCAGTTATAAAAACTGGATTTGAAAATCCCGACCAGTTATAGAAACTGGATTTGAATATCCTGACCAATTATAAAAACTGAATTTGAAAATCCCGACCAGTTATAAAAACTGGATATGAAATTCCCGACCAGTTATAAAACTGGATTTGAAAATCCCGACGAGTTATAGAAACTGAATTTGAAAATCCTGATCAGTTATAACACTGGATTTGAAAATCCTGACCAATTATAAAACTAGATTTGAAAATCCCGACCAGTTATAACATTGAATTTGAAAATCCCGACCAGTTATAAAAACTGGATTTGAAAATCCCGACCAGTTATAGAAACTGGATTTGAAAATCCCGACCAGTTATAAAAACTGGATTTCAAAATCCCGTCCAGTTATAGAAACTGGATTTCAAAATCCCGACCAGTTATAGAAACTAAATTTGAAAATCCCGACCAGTTATAACACTGAATTTGAAAATCCCGACCTGTTATAAAAACTGGATTTGAAAATCCCGACCAGTTATAGAAACTGGATTTAAAAATCCTCACCAGTTATAGAAACTGAATTTGAAAATCCCGACCAGTTATAAAAACTGGATTTGAAAATTCGACCAGTTATAAAACTGGATTTGAAAATCCCGACCAGTTATAGAAACTGAATTTGAAAATCCTGATCAGTTATAACACTGGATTTGAAAATCCCGACCAATTATAAAACTAGATTTGAAAATCCCGACCAGTTATAGAAAATGGATTTGAAAATCCCGATTAGTTATAAAACTGGATTTGAAAATTCCGACCAGTTATAAAACTGGATTTAAAAATTCCGACCAGTTATAGAAACTGGATTTGAAAATCCCGACCAGTTATAAAACTGGATTTGAAAATACAGACTAGTTATAGAAACGTGATTTCAAAATCCCGACCAGTTATAGAAACTGGATTTGAAAATCCCGACCAGTTATAACATTGAATTTGAAAATCCCGACCAGTTATAAAAACTGGATTTGAAAATCCCGACCAGTTATAGAAACTGGATTTGAAAGCCCCGACCAGTTATAAAAACTGGATTTCAAAATCCCGTCCAGTTATAGAAACTGGATTTCAAAATCCCGACCAGTTATAGAAACTAAATTTGAAAATCCCGACCAGTTATAACACTGAATTTGAAAATCCCGACCTGTTATAAAAACTGGATTTGAAAATCCCGACCAGTTATAGAAACTGGATTTGAAAATCCTCACCAGTTATAGAAACTGAATTTGAAAATCCCGACCTGTTATAAAAACTGGATTTGAAAATCCCGACCAGTTATAGAAACTGGATTTGAAAATCCTCACCAGTTATAGAAACTGAATTTGAAAATCCCGACCAGTTATAAAAACTGGATTTGAAAATTCGACCAGTTATAAAACTGGATTTGAAAATCCCGACCAGTTATAGAAACTGAATTTGAAAATCCTGATCAGTTATAACACTGGATTTGAAAATCCCGACCAATTATAAAACTAGATTTGAAAATCCCGACCAGTTATAGAAAATGGATTTGAAAATCCCGATTAGTTATAAAACTGGATTTGAAAATTCCGACCAGTTATAAAACTGGATTTAAAAATTCCGACCAGTTATAGAAACTGGATTTGAAAATCCCGACCAGTTATAACATTGAATTTGAAAATCCCGACCAGTTATAAAAACTGGATTTGAAAATCCCGACCAGTTATAGAAACTGGATTTGAATATCCTGACCAATTATAAAAACTGAATTTGAAAATCCCGACCAGTTATAAAAACTGGATATGATATTCCCGACCAGTTATAAAACTGGATTTGAAAATCCCGACGAGTTATAGAAACTGAATTTGAAAATCCTGACCAGTTACAAAACTGGATTTGAAAATCCCGACCAGTTATAGAAACTGAATTTGAAAATCCTGACCAGTTACAAAACTGGATTTGAAAATCCCGACCAGTTATAGAAACTGAATTTGAAAATCCTGATCAGTTATAACACTGGATTTGAAAATCCCGACCAGTTATAACACTGAATTTGAAAATCCCGACCAGTTATAAAAACTGGATTTGAAAATCCCTACCAGTTATAGAAACTGGATTTGAAAATATCGTCCACTTTTAGAAACTAGATTTGAAAATCCCGACCAGTTATAAAACTGGATTTGAAAATCCTGACCAATTATAGAAACTGGATTTAAAAATCCTGACTAGTTATAAAAACTGGATTTGAAAATCCCAACCAGTTATAGAAACTGGATTTCAAAATTCCGACCAGTTATAGAAACTGGAGTTGAAAATCCCGACCAGTTATAAAACTAAATTTAAAAATCCCGACCAGTTATAAAAACTGAATTTGAAAATCCCGACCAATTATAGAAACTAGATTTGAAAATCCCGACCAGTTATAAAACTGGATTTGAAAATCTCGACCAGTTATAGAAACAGGATTTGAAAATCCCGACCAGTTATAAAAACTGGATTTGAAAATCCCAACCAGTTATAGAAACTGGATTTCAAAATCCCGACCAGTTATAGAAACTGGAGTTGAAAATCCCGACCAGTTATAACACTGAATTTGAAAATCCCGACCAGTAATAAATACTGGATTTGAAAATCCCAACCAGTTATAGAAACTGGATTTGAAAATATCGACCACTTTTAGAAACTAGATTTGAAAATCCCGACCAGTTATAAAACTGGATTTGAAAATCCCGACCAGTTATAGAAACTGGATTTAAAAATCCTGACTAGTTATAAAAACTGGATTTGAAAATCCCAACCAGTTATAGAAACTGGATTTCAAAATCCCGACCAGTTATAGAAACTGGAGTTGAAAATCCCGACCTGTTATAAAACTGAATTTAAAAATCCCGACCAGTTATAAAAACTGAATTTGAAAATCCCCACCAGTTATAAAACTGGATTTGAAAATACCGACTAGTTATAGAAACGTGATTTCAAAATCCCGACCAGTTATAGAAATTGGATTTGAAAATCCCGACCAGTTATAACATTGAATTTGAAAATCCCGACCAGATATAAAAACTGGATTTGAAAATCCCGACCAGTTATAGAAACTGGATTTGAATATCCTGACCAATTATAAAAACTGGATTTGAAAATCCCGACCAGTTATAGAAACTGAATTTGAAAATCCTGATCAGTTATAACACTGGATTTGAAAATCCCGACCAATTATAAAACTAGATTTGAAAATCCCGACCAGTTATAGAAAATGGATTTGAAAATCCCGATCAGTTATAAAACTGGATTTGAAAATTCCGACCAGTTATAAAACTGGATTTAAAAATTCCGACCAGTTATAGAAACTTGATTTGAAAATCCCGACCAGTTATAAAACTGGATTTGAAAATACCGACTAGTTATAGAAACGTGATTTCAAAATCCCGACCAGTTATAGAAACTGGATTTGAAAATCCTGACCAGTTATAACATTGAATTTGAAAATCCCGACCAGTTATAAAAACTGGATTTGAAAATCCCGACCAGTTATAGAAACTGGATTTGAATATCCTGAGCAATTATAAAAACTGAATTTGAAAATCCCGACCAGTTATAAAAACTGGATATGAAATTCCCGACCAGTTATAAAACTGGATTTGAAAATCCCGACCAGTTATAGAAACTGAATTTGAAAATCCTGATCAGTTATAACACTGGATTTGAAAATCCCGACCAATTATAAAACTAGATTTGAAAATCCCGACCAGTTATAGAAAATGGATTTGAAAATCCCGATCAGTTATAAAACTGGATTTGAAAATTCCGACCAGTTATAAAACTGGATTTAAAAATTCCGACCAGTTATAGAAACTGGATTTGAAAATCCCGACCAGTTATAAAACTGGATTTGAAAATACCGACTAGTTATAGAAACGTGATTTCAAAATCCCGACCAGTTATAGAAACTGGATTTGAAAATCCTGACCAGTTATAACATTGAATTTGAAAATCCCGACCAGTTATAAAAACTGGATTTGAAAATCCCGACCAGTTATAGAAACTGGATTTGAATATCCTGACCAATTATAAAAACTGAATTTGAAAATCCCGACCAGTTATAAAAACTGGATATGAAATTCCCGACCAGTTATAAAACTGGATTTGAAAATCCCGACGAGTTATAGAAACTGAATTTGAAAATCCTGATCAGTTATAACACTGGATTTGAAAATCCTGACCAATTATAAAACTAGATTTGAAAATCCCGACCAGTTATAGAAAATGGATTTGAAAATCCCGACCATTTATGACACTAGATTTCAAAATCCCGACCAGTTATAGAAACTGGATTTGAAAATCCCGACCAGTTATAAAAACTGGATTTAAAAATCCCGTCCAGTTATAGAAACTGGATTTCAAAATCCCGACCAGTTATAGAAACTAAATTTGAAAATCCCGACCAGTTATAACACTGAATTTGAAAATCCCGACCTGTTATAAAAACTGGATTTGAAAATCCCGACCAGTTATAGAAACTGGATTTGAAAATCCTCACCAGTTATAGAAACTGAATTTGAAAATCCCGACCAGTTATAAAAACTGGATTTGAAAATTCGACCAGTTATAAAACTGGATTTGAAAATCCCGACCAGTTATAGAAACTGAATTTGAAAATCCTGATCAGTTATAACACTGGATTTGAAAATCCCGACCAATTATAAAACTAGATTTGAAAATCCCGACCAGTTATAGAAACTGGATTTGAAAATCCTCACCAGTTATAGAAACTGAATTTGAAAATCCCGACCAGTTATAAAAACTGGATTTGAAAATCCCGACCAGTTATAGAAACTGGATTTGAATATCCTGAGCAATTATAAAAACTGAATTTGAAAATCCCGACCAGTTATAAAAACTGGATATGAAATTCCCGACCAGTTATAAAACTGGATTTGAAAATCCCGACCAGTTATAGAAACTGAATTTGAAAATCCTGATCAGTTATAACACTGGATTTGAAAATCCCGACCAATTATAAAACTAGATTTGAAAATCCCGACCAGTTATAGAAAATGGATTTGAAAATCCCGATCAGTTATAAAACTGGATTTGAAAATTCCGACCAGTTATAAAACTGGATTTAAAAATTCCGACCAGTTATAGAAACTGGATTTGAAAATCCCGACCAGTTATAAAACTGGATTTGAAAATACCGACTAGTTATAGAAACGTGATTTCAAAATCCCGACCAGTTATAGAAACTGGATTTGAAAATCCTGACCAGTTATAACATTGAATTTGAAAATCCCGACCAGTTATAAAAACTGGATTTGAAAATCCCGACCAGTTATAGAAACTGGATTTGAATATCCTGACCAATTATAAAAACTGAATTTGAAAATCCCGACCAGTTATAAAAACTGGATATGAAATTCCCGACCAGTTATAAAACTGGATTTGAAAATCCCGACGAGTTATAGAAACTGAATTTGAAAATCCTGATCAGTTATAACACTGGATTTGAAAATCCTGACCAATTATAAAACTAGATTTGAAAATCCCGACCAGTTATAGAAAATGGATTTGAAAATCCCGACCATTTATGACACTAGATTTCAAAATCCCGACCAGTTATAGAAACTGGATTTGAAAATCCCGACCAGTTATAAAAACTGGATTTAAAAATCCCGTCCAGTTATAGAAACTGGATTTCAAAATCCCGACCAGTTATAGAAACTAAATTTGAAAATCCCGACCAGTTATAACACTGAATTTGAAAATCCCGACCTGTTATAAAAACTGGATTTGAAAATCCCGACCAGTTATAGAAACTGGATTTGAAAATCCTCACCAGTTATAGAAACTGAATTTGAAAATCCCGACCAGTTATAAAAACTGGATTTGAAAATTCGACCAGTTATAAAACTGGATTTGAAAATCCCGACCAGTTATAGAAACTGAATTTGAAAATCCTGATCAGTTATAACACTGGATTTGAAAATCCCGACCAATTATAAAACTAGATTTGAAAATCCCGACCAGTTATAGAAAATGGATTTGAAAATCCCGATTAGTTATAAAACTGGATTTGAAAATTCCGACCAGTTATAAAACTGGATTTAAAAATTCCGACCAGTTATAGAAACTGGATTTGAAAATCCCGACCAGTTATAAAACTGGATTTGAAAATACAGACTAGTTATAGAAACGTGATTTCAAAATCCCGACCAGTTATAGAAACTGGATTTGAAAATCCCGACCAGTTATAACATTGAATTTGAAAATCCCGACCAGTTATAAAAACTGGATTTGAAAATCCCGACCAGTTATAGAAACTGGATTTGAAAATCCCGACCAGTTATAAAAACTGGATTTCAAAATCCCGTCCAGTTATAGAAACTGGATTTCAAAATCCCGACCAGTTATAGAAACTAAATTTGAAAATCCCGACCAGTTATAACACTGAATTTGAAAATCCCGACCTGTTATAAAAACTGGATTTGAAAATCCCGACCAGTTATAGAAACTGGATTTGAAAATCCTCACCAGTTATAGAAACTGAATTTGAAAATCCCGACCTGTTATAAAAACTGGATTTGAAAATCCCGACCAGTTATAGAAACTGGATTTGAAAATCCTCACCAGTTATAGAAACTGAATTTGAAAATCCCGACCAGTTATAAAAACTGGATTTGAAAATTCGACCAGTTATAAAACTGGATTTGAAAATCCCGACCAGTTATAGAAACTGAATTTGAAAATCCTGATCAGTTATAACACTGGATTTGAAAATCCCGACCAATTATAAAACTAGATTTGAAAATCCCGACCAGTTATAGAAAATGGATTTGAAAATCCCGATTAGTTATAAAACTGGATTTGAAAATTCCGACCAGTTATAAAACTGGATTTAAAAATTCCGACCAGTTATAGAAACTGGATTTGAAAATCCCGACCAGTTATAACATTGAATTTGAAAATCCCGACCAGTTATAAAAACTGGATTTGAAAATCCCGACCAGTTATAGAAACTGGATTTGAATATCCTGACCAATTATAAAAACTGAATTTGAAAATCCCGACCAGTTATAAAAACTGGATATGATATTCCCGACCAGTTATAAAACTGGATTTGAAAATCCCGACGAGTTATAGAAACTGAATTTGAAAATCCTGACCAGTTACAAAACTGGATTTGAAAATCCCGACCAGTTATAGAAACTGAATTTGAAAATCCTGACCAGTTACAAAACTGGATTTGAAAATCCCGACCAGTTATAGAAACTCAATTTGAAAATCCTGATCAGTTATAACACTGGATTTGAAAATCCCGACCAATTATAAAACTAGATTTGAAAATCCCGACCAGTTATAGAAAATGGATTTGAAAATCCCGATCAGTTATAAAACTGGATTTGAAAATCCCGACCAGTTATAAAACTGGATTTAAAAATCCCGACCAGTTATAGAAACTGGATTTGAAAATCCCGACCAGTTATAAAACTGGATTTGAAAATACCGACTAGTTATAAAAACGTGATTTCAAAATCCCGACCAGTTATAGAAAACTGGATTTGAAATTCCCGACCAGTTATAGAAACTAGATTTGAAAATCCCGACCAGTTATAGAAACTAGATTTGAAAATCCTGACCAGTTATAGAAACTGGATTTGAAAATCCGACCAGTTATAGAAACTAGATTTGAAAATCCCGACCAGTTATAGAAACTAGATTTTAAAATCCTGACCAGTTATAAAACTGGATTTGAAAATCCCGACCAGTTATAGAAACCGGATTTGAAATTCCCGACCAGTTTTAAAAACTGGATTTGAAAATCCCGACCAGTTATAGAAACGTGATTTCAAAATCCCGACCAATTATAGAAACTGGATTTGAAAATCCCGACCAGTTATAACATTGAATTTGAAAATCCCGACCAGTTATAAAAACTGGATTTGAAAATCCCGACCAGTTATAAAAACTGGATTTGAATATCCTGACCAATTATAAAAACTGAATTTGAAAATCCCGACCAGTTATAAAAACTGGATTTGAAAATCCCGACCAGTTATAAAACTGGATTTGAAAATCCCGACAAGTTATAGAAACTGAATTTGAAAATCCTGATCAGTTATAACACTGGATTTGAAAATCCTGACCAATTATAAAACTAGATTTGAAAATCCCGACCAGTTATAGAAAATGGATTTGAAAATCCCGACCAGTTATGACACTAGATTTCAAAATCCTGACCAGTTATAGAAACTGGATTTGAAAATCCCGACCAGTTATAAAACTGGATTTGAAAATACCGACTAGTTATAGAAACGTGATTTCAAAATCCCGACCAGTTATAGAAACTGGATTTGAAAATCCTGACCAGTTATAACATTGAATTTGAAAATCCCGACCAGTTATAAAAACTGGATTTGAAAATCCCGACCAGTTATAGAAACTGGATTTGAATATCCTGACCAATTATAAAAACTGAATTTGAAAATCCCGACCAGTTATAAAAACTGGATATGAAATTCCCGACCAGTTATAAAACTGGATTTGAAAATCCCGACGAGTTATAGAAACTGAATTTGAAAATCCTGATCAGTTATAACACTGGATTTGAAAATCCTGACCAATTATAAAACTAGATTTGAAAATCCCGACCAGTTATAGAAAATGGATTTGAAAATCCCGACCATTTATGACACTAGATTTCAAAATCCCGACCAGTTATAGAAACTGGATTTGAAAATCCCGACCAGTTATAAAAACTGGATTTAAAAATCCCGTCCAGTTATAGAAACTGGATTTCAAAATCCCGACCAGTTATAGAAACTAAATTTGAAAATCCCGACCAGTTATAACACTGAATTTGAAAATCCCGACCTGTTATAAAAACTGGATTTGAAAATCCCGACCAGTTATAGAAACTGGATTTGAAAATCCTCACCAGTTATAGAAACTGAATTTGAAAATCCCGACCAGTTATAAAAACTGGATTTGAAAATTCGACCAGTTATAAAACTGGATTTGAAAATCCCGACCAGTTATAGAAACTGAATTTGAAAATCCTGATCAGTTATAACACTGGATTTGAAAATCCCGACCAATTATAAAACTAGATTTGAAAATCCCGACCAGTTATAGAAACTGGATTTGAAAATCCTCACCAGTTATAGAAACTGAATTTGAAAATCCCGACCAGTTATAAAAACTGGATTTGAAAATCCCGACCAGTTATAGAAACTGGATTTGAATATCCTGAGCAATTATAAAAACTGAATTTGAAAATCCCGACCAGTTATAAAAACTGGATATGAAATTCCCGACCAGTTATAAAACTGGATTTGAAAATCCCGACCAGTTATAGAAACTGAATTTGAAAATCCTGATCAGTTATAACACTGGATTTGAAAATCCCGACCAATTATAAAACTAGATTTGAAAATCCCGACCAGTTATAGAAAATGGATTTGAAAATCCCGATCAGTTATAAAACTGGATTTGAAAATTCCGACCAGTTATAAAACTGGATTTAAAAATTCCGACCAGTTATAGAAACTGGATTTGAAAATCCCGACCAGTTATAAAACTGGATTTGAAAATACCGACTAGTTATAGAAACGTGATTTCAAAATCCCGACCAGTTATAGAAACTGGATTTGAAAATCCTGACCAGTTATAACATTGAATTTGAAAATCCCGACCAGTTATAAAAACTGGATTTGAAAATCCCGACCAGTTATAGAAACTGGATTTGAATATCCTGACCAATTATAAAAACTGAATTTGAAAATCCCGACCAGTTATAAAAACTGGATATGAAATTCCCGACCAGTTATAAAACTGGATTTGAAAATCCCGACGAGTTATAGAAACTGAATTTGAAAATCCTGATCAGTTATAACACTGGATTTGAAAATCCTGACCAATTATAAAACTAGATTTGAAAATCCCGACCAGTTATAGAAAATGGATTTGAAAATCCCGACCATTTATGACACTAGATTTCAAAATCCCGACCAGTTATAGAAACTGGATTTGAAAATCCCGACCAGTTATAAAAACTGGATTTAAAAATCCCGTCCAGTTATAGAAACTGGATTTCAAAATCCCGACCAGTTATAGAAACTAAATTTGAAAATCCCGACCAGTTATAACACTGAATTTGAAAATCCCGACCTGTTATAAAAACTGGATTTGAAAATCCCGACCAGTTATAGAAACTGGATTTGAAAATCCTCACCAGTTATAGAAACTGAATTTGAAAATCCCGACCAGTTATAAAAACTGGATTTGAAAATTCGACCAGTTATAAAACTGGATTTGAAAATCCCGACCAGTTATAGAAACTGAATTTGAAAATCCTGATCAGTTATAACACTGGATTTGAAAATCCCGACCAATTATAAAACTAGATTTGAAAATCCCGACCAGTTATAGAAAATGGATTTGAAAATCCCGATTAGTTATAAAACTGGATTTGAAAATTCCGACCAGTTATAAAACTGGATTTAAAAATTCCGACCAGTTATAGAAACTGGATTTGAAAATCCCGACCAGTTATAAAACTGGATTTGAAAATACAGACTAGTTATAGAAACGTGATTTCAAAATCCCGACCAGTTATAGAAACTGGATTTGAAAATCCCGACCAGTTATAACATTGAATTTGAAAATCCCGACCAGTTATAAAAACTGGATTTGAAAATCCCGACCAGTTATAGAAACTGGATTTGAAAATCCCGACCAGTTATAAAAACTGGATTTCAAAATCCCGTCCAGTTATAGAAACTGGATTTCAAAATCCCGACCAGTTATAGAAACTAAATTTGAAAATCCCGACCAGTTATAACACTGAATTTGAAAATCCCGACCTGTTATAAAAACTGGATTTGAAAATCCCGACCAGTTATAGAAACTGGATTTGAAAATCCTCACCAGTTATAGAAACTGAATTTGAAAATCCCGACCTGTTATAAAAACTGGATTTGAAAATCCCGACCAGTTATAGAAACTGGATTTGAAAATCCTCACCAGTTATAGAAACTGAATTTGAAAATCCCGACCAGTTATAAAAACTGGATCTGAAAATTCGACCAGTTATAAAACTGGATTTGAAAATCCCGACCAGTTATAGAAACTGAATTTGAAAATCCTGATCAGTTATAACACTGGATTTGAAAATCCCGACCAATTATAAAACTAGATTTGAAAATCCCGACCAGTTATAGAAAATGGATTTGAAAATCCCGATTAGTTATAAAACTGGATTTGAAAATTCCGACCAGTTATAAAACTGGATTTAAAAATTCCGACCAGTTATAGAAACTGGATTTGAAAATCCCGACCAGTTATAACATTGAATTTGAAAATCCCGACCAGTTATAAAAACTGGATTTGAAAATCCCGACCAGTTATAGAAACTGGATTTGAATATCCTGACCAATTATAAAAACTGAATTTGAAAATCCCGACCAGTTATAAAAACTGGATATGATATTCCCGACCAGTTATAAAACTGGATTTGAAAATCCCGACGAGTTATAGAAACTGAATTTGAAAATCCTGACCAGTTACAAAACTGGATTTGAAAATCCCGACCAGTTATAGAAACTGAATTTGAAAATCCTGACCAGTTACAAAACTGGATTTGAAAATCCCGACCAGTTATAGAAACTGAATTTGAAAATCCTGATCAGTTATAACACTGGATTTGAAAATCCCGACCAATTATAAAACTAGATTTGAAAATCCCGACCAGTTATAGAAAATGGATTTGAAAATCCCGATCAGTTATAAAACTGGATTTGAAAATCCCGACCAGTTATAAAACTGGATTTAAAAATCCCGACCAGTTATAGAAACTGGATTTGAAAATCCCGACCAGTTATAAAACTGGATTTGAAAATACCGACTAGTTATAAAAACGTGATTTCAAAATCCCGACCAGTTATAGAAAACTGGATTTGAAATTCCCGACCAGTTATAGAAACTAGATTTGAAAATCCCGACCAGTTATAGAAACTAGATTTGAAAATCCTGACCAGTTATAGAAACTGGATTTGAAAATCCGACCAGTTATAGAAACTAGATTTGAAAATCCCGACCAGTTATAGAAACTAGATTTTAAAATCCTGACCAGTTATAAAACTGGATTTGAAAATCCCGACCAGTTATAGAAACCGGATTTGAAATTCCCGACCAGTTTTAAAAACTGGATTTGAAAATCCCGACCAGTTATAGAAACGTGATTTCAAAATCCCGACCAATTATAGAAACTGGATTTGAAAATCCCGACCAGTTATAACATTGAATTTGAAAATCCCGACCAGTTATAAAAACTGGATTTGAAAATCCCGACCAGTTATAAAAACTGGATTTGAATATCCTGACCAATTATAAAAACTGAATTTGAAAATCCCGACCAGTTATAAAAACTGGATTTGAAAATCCCGACCAGTTATAAAACTGGATTTGAAAATCCCGACAAGTTATAGAAACTGAATTTGAAAATCCTGATCAGTTATAACACTGGATTTGAAAATCCTGACCAATTATAAAACTAGATTTGAAAATCCCGACCAGTTATAGAAAATGGATTTGAAAATCCCGACCAGTTATGACACTAGATTTCAAAATCCTGACCAGTTATAGAAACTGGATTTGAAAATCCCGACCAGTTATAGAAACTGGATTTGAAAATCCCGACCAGTTATAGAAACTGGATTTTAAAATCCCGACTAGTTATAGAAACTGGATTTTAAAATCCCGACCAGTTATAGAAACATGATTTCAAAATCCCAACCAGTTATAGAAACTGGATTTGAAAATCCCGACCAGTTATAACACTGAATTTGAAAATCCCGACCAGTTATAAAAACTGGATTTGAAAATCCCGACCAGTTATAGAAACTGGATTTAAAAATCCTGACCAGTTATAGAAACTAAATTTGAAAATCCCGACCAGTTATAAAAACTTGATTTGAAAATCCTGACCAGTTATAAAACTGGATTTGAAAATCCCGACGAGTTTTAGAAACTGAATTTGAAAATCCTGATCAGTTATAACACTGGATTTGAAAATCCCGACCAATTATAAAACTAGATTTGAAAATCCCGACCAGTTATAGAAAATGGATTTGAAAATCCCGACTAGTTATAGAAAATGGATTTGAAAATCCCGATCAGTTATAAAACTGGATTTGAAAATCCCGACCAGTTATAAAACTGCATTTAAAAATCCCGACCAGTTATAGAAACTGGATTTGAAAATCCCGACCAGTTATAAAACTGGATTTGAAAATACCGACTAGTTATAGAAACGTGATTTCAAAATCCCGACCTGTTATAGAAAACTGGATTTGAAATTTTCGACCAGTTATTGAAACTAGATTTGAAAATCCCGACCAGTTATAGAAACTAGATTTGAAAATCCTGACCAGTTATAGAAACTGGATTTGAAAATCCCGACCAGTTATAGAAACTAGATTTGAAAATCCCGACCAGTTATAGAAACTAGATTTGAAAATCCTGACCAGTTATAAAACTGGATTTGAAAATCCCGACCAGTTATAGAAACCGGATTTGAAAATCCCGACCAGTTATAAAAACTGGATTTGAAAATCCCGACCAGTTATAGAAACGTGATTTCAAAATCCCGACCAGTTATAGAAACTGGATTTGAAAATCCCGACCAGTTATAACATTGAATTTGAAAATCCCGACCAGTTATAAAAACTGGATTTGAAAATCCCGACCAGTTATAGAAACTGGATTTGAAAATCCTGACCAGTTACAAAACTGGATTTGAAAATCCCGACCAGTTATAGAAACTGAATTTGAAAATCCTGATTAGTTATAGCACTGGATTTGAAAATCCCGACCAATTATAAAACTAGATTTGAAAATCCCGACCAGTTATAGAAAATGGATTTGAAAATCCCGATCAGTTATAAAACTGGATTTGAAAATCCCGACCAGTTATAAAACTGGATTTAAAAATCCCGACCAGTTATAGAAACTGGATTTGAAAATCCCGACCAGTTATAAAACTGGATTTGAAAATACCGACTAGTTATAGAAACGTGATTTCAAAATCCCGACCAGTTATAGAAACTGGATTTGAAAATCCCGACCAGTTATAACATTGAATTTTGAAAATCCCGACCAGTTATAGAAACTGGATTTGAATATCCTGACCAATTATAAAAACTGAATTTGAAAATCCCGACCAGTTATAAAAACTGGATTTGAAAATCCCGACCAGTTATAAAACTGGATTTGAAAATCCCGACAAGTTATAGAAACTGAATTTGAAAATCCTGATCAGTTATAACACTGGATTTGAAAATCCTGACCAATTATAAAACTAGATTTGAAAATCCCGACCAGTTATAGAAAATGGATTTGAAAATCCCGACCAGTTATGACACTAGATTTCAAAATCCCGACCAGTTATAGAAACTGGATTTGAAAATCCCGACCAGTTATAGAAACTGGATTTGAAAATCCCGACCAGTTATAGAAACTGGATTTTAAAATCCCGACTAGTTATAGAAACTGGATTTTAAAATCCCGACCAGTTATAGAAACATGATTTCAAAATCCCAACCAGTTATAGAAACTGGATTTGAAAATCCCGACCAGTTATAACACTGAATTTGAAAATCCCGACCAGTTATAAAAACTGGATTTGAAAATCCCGACCAGTTATAGAAACTGGATTTAAAAATCCTGACCAGTTATAGAAACTAAATTTGAAAATCCCGACCAGTTATAAAAACTTGATTTGAAAATCCTGACCAGTTATAAAACTGGATTTGAAAATCCCGACGAGTTTTAGAAACTGAATTTGAAAATCCTGATCAGTTATAACACTGGATTTGAAAATCCCGACCAATTATAAAACTAGATTTGAAAATCCCGACCAGTTATAGAAAATGGATTTGAAAATCCCGACTAGTTATAGAAAATGGATTTGAAAATCCCGATCAGTTATAAAACTGGATTTGAAAATCCCGACCAGTTATAAAACTGCATTTAAAAATCCCGACCAGTTATAGAAACTGGATTTGAAAATCCCGACCAGTTATAAAACTGGATTTGAAAATACCGACTAGTTATAGAAACGTGATTTCAAAATCCCGACCTGTTATAGAAAACTGGATTTGAAATTTTCGACCAGTTATTGAAACTAGATTTGAAAATCCCGACCAGTTATAGAAACTAGATTTGAAAATCCTGACCAGTTATAGAAACTGGATTTGAAAATCCCGACCAGTTATAGAAACTAGATTTGAAAATCCCGACCAGTTATAGAAACTAGATTTGAAAATCCTGACCAGTTATAAAACTGGATTTGAAAATCCCGACCAGTTATAGAAACCGGATTTGAAAATCCCGACCAGTTATAAAAACTGGATTTGAAAATCCCGACCAGTTATAGAAACGTGATTTCAAAATCCCGACCAGTTATAGAAACTGGATTTGAAAATCCCGACCAGTTATAACATTGAATTTGAAAATCCCGACCAGTTATAAAAACTGGATTTGAAAATCCCGACCAGTTATAGAAACTGGATTTGAAAATCCTGACCAGTTACAAAACTGGATTTGAAAATCCCGACCAGTTATAGAAACTGAATTTGAAAATCCTGATTAGTTATAGCACTGGATTTGAAAATCCCGACCAATTATAAAACTAGATTTGAAAATCCCGACCAGTTATAGAAAATGGATTTGAAAATCCCGATCAGTTATAAAACTGGATTTGAAAATCCCGACCAGTTATAAAACTGGATTTAAAAATCCCGACCAGTTATAGAAACTGGATTTGAAAATCCCGACCAGTTATAAAACTGGATTTGAAAATACCGACTAGTTATAGAAACGTGATTTCAAAATCCCGACCAGTTATAGAAACTGGATTTGAAAATCCCGACCAGTTATAACATTGAATTTTGAAAATCCCGACCAGTTATAGAAACTGGATTTGAATATCCTGACCAATTATAAAAACTGAATTTGAAAATCCCGACCAGTTATAAAAACTGGATTTGAAAATCCCGACCAGTTATAAAACTGGATTTGAAAATCCCGACAAGTTATAGAAACTGAATTTGAAAATCCTGATCAGTTATAACACTGGATTTGAAAATCCTGACCAATTATAAAACTAGATTTGAAAATCCCGACCAGTTATAGAAAATGGATTTGAAAATCCCGACCAGTTATGACACTAGATTTCAAAATCCCGACCAGTTATAGAAACTGGATTTGAAAATCCCGACCAGTTATAGAAACTGGATTTGAAAATCCCGACCAGTTATAGAAACTGGATTTTAAAATCCCGACCAGTTATAGAAACTGGATTTTAAAATCCCGACCAGTTATAGAAACATGATTTCGAAATCCCGACCAGTTATAGAAATTGGATTTGAAAATCCCGACCAGTTATAACACTGGATTTGAAAATCCCGACCAATTATAAAACTGGATTTGAAAATCCCGACCAGTTTTGACACTAGATTTCAAAATCCCGACCAGTTATAGAAACTGGATTTGAAAATCCCGACCAGTTATAGAAACTGGATTTGAAAATCCCGACCAGTTATAGAAACTGGATTTGAAAATCCCGACCAGTTATAGAAACTGGATTTGAAAATCCTGACCAGTTATAGAAACTGGATTTTAAAATCCCGACCAGTTATAAAAACTAGATTTGAAAATCCCGACCAGTTATAGAAACTGGATTTGAAAATTCTGACCATTTATAGAAACTAGATTTGAAAATCCCGACCAGTTATAGAAACTGGATTTGAAAATCCTGACCAGTTACAAAACTGGATTTGAAAATCCCGACCAGTTATAGAAACTGAATTTGAAAATCCTGATCAGTTATAACACTGGATTTGAAAATCCCGACCAATTATAAAACTAGATTTGAAAATCCCGACCAGTTATAGAAAATGGATTTGAAAATCCCGATCAGTTATAAAACTGGATTTGAAAATCCCGACCAGTTATAAAACTGGATTTAAAAATCCCGACCAGTTATAGAAACTGGATTTGAAAATCCCGACCAGTTATAAAACTGGATTTGAAAATACCGACTAGTTATAAAAACGTGATTTCAAAATCCCGACCAGTTATAGAAAATTGGATTTGAAATTCCCGACCAGTTATAGAAACTAGATTTGAAAATCCCGACCAGTTATAGAAACTAGATTTGAAAATCCTGACCAGTTATAGAAACTGGATTTGAAAATCCGACCAGTTATAGAAACTAGATTTGAAAATCCCGACCAGTTATAGAAACTAGATTTGAAAATCCTGACCAGTTATAAAACTGGATTTGAAAATCCCGACCAGTTATAGAAACCGGATTTGAAAATCCCGACCAGTTTTAAAAACTGGATTTGAAAATCCCGACCAGTTATAGAAACGTGATTTCAAAATCCCGACCAGTTATAGAAACTGGATTTGAAAATCCCGACCAGTTATAACATTGAATTTGAAAATCCCGACCAGTTATAAAAACTGGATTTGAAAATCCCGACCAGTTATAAAAACTGGATTTGAATATCCTGACCAATTATAAAAACTGAATTTGAAAATCCCGACCAGTTATAAAAACTGGATTTGAAAATCCCGACCAGTTATAAAACTGGATTTGAAAATCCCGACAAGTTATAGAAACTGAATTTGAAAATCCTGATCAGTTATAACACTGGATTTGAAAATCCTGACCAATTATAAAACTAGATTTGAAAATCCCGACCAGTTATAGAAAATGGATTTGAAAATCCCGACCAGTTATGACACTAGATTTCAAAATCCTGACCAGTTATAGAAACTGGATTTGAAAATCCCGACCAGATATAAAAACTGGATTTGAAAATCCCGACCAGTTATAGAAACTGGATTTGAATATCCTGACCAATTATAAAACTGGATTTGAAAATCCCGACCAGTTATAGAAACTGAATTTGAAAATCCTGATCAGTTATAACACTGGATTTGAAAATCCCGACCAATTATAAAACTAGATTTGAAAATCCCGACCAGTTATAGAAAATGGATTTGAAAATCCCGATCAGTTATAAAACTGGATTTGAAAATTCCGACCAGTTATAAAACTGGATTTAAAAATTCCGACCAGTTATAGAAACTTGATTTGAAAATCCCGACCAGTTATAAAACTGGATTTGAAAATACCGACTAGTTATAGAAACGTGATTTCAAAATCCCGACCAGTTATAGAAACTGGATTTGAAAATCCTGACCAGTTATAACATTGAATTTGAAAATCCCGACCAGTTATAAAAACTGGATTTGAAAATCCCGACCAGTTATAGAAACTGGATTTGAATATCCTGACCAATTATAAAAACTGAATTTGAAAATCCCGACCAGTTATAAAAACTGGATATGAAATTCCCGACCAGTTATAAAACTGGATTTGAAAATCCCGACCAGTTATAGAAACTGAATTTGAAAATCCTGATCAGTTATAACACTGGATTTGAAAATCCCGACCAATTATAAAACTAGATTTGAAAATCCCGACCAGTTATAGAAAATGGATTTGAAAATCCCGATCAGTTATAAAACTGGATTTGAAAATTCCGACCAGTTATAAAACTGGATTTAAAAATTCCGACCAGTTATAGAAACTGGATTTGAAAATCCCGACCAGTTATAAAACTGGATTTGAAAATACCGACTAGTTATAGAAACGTGATTTCAAAATTCCGACCAGTTATAGAAACTGGATTTGAAAATCCTGACCAGTTATAACATTGAATTTGAAAATCCCGACCAGTTATAAAAACTGGATTTGAAAATCCCGACCAGTTATAGAAACTGGATTTGAATATCCTGACCAATTATAAAAACTGAATTTGAAAATCCCGACCAGTTATAAAAACTGGATATGAAATTCCCGACCAGTTATAAAACTGGATTTGAAAATCCCGACGAGTTATAGAAACTGAATTTGAAAATCCTGATCAGTTATAACACTGGATTTGAAAATCCTGACCAATTATAAAACTAGATTTGAAAATCCCGACCAGTTATAGAAAATGGATTTGAAAATCCCGACCATTTATGACACTAGATTTCAAAATCCCGACCAGTTATAGAAACTGGATTTGAAAATCCCGACCAGTTATAAAAACTGGATTTAAAAATCCCGTCCAGTTATAGAAACTGGATTTCAAAATCCCGACCAGTTATAGAAACTAAATTTGAAAATCCCGACCAGTTATAACACTGAATTTGAAAATCCCGACCTGTTATAAAAACTGGATTTGAAAATCCCGACCAGTTATAGAAACTGGATTTGAAAATCCTCACCAGTTATAGAAACTGAATTTGAAAATCCCGACCAGTTATAAAAACTGGATTTGAAAATTCGACCAGTTATAAAACTGGATTTGAAAATCCCGACCAGTTATAGAAACTGAATTTGAAAATCCTGATCAGTTATAACACTGGATTTGAAAATCCCGACCAATTATAAAACTAGATTTGAAAATCCCGACCAGTTATAGAAAATGGATTTGAAAATCCCGATTAGTTATAAAACTGGATTTGAAAATTCCGACCAGTTATAAAACTGGATTTAAAAATTCCGACCAGTTATAGAAACTGGATTTGAAAATCCCGACCAGTTATAAAACTGGATTTGAAAATACAGACTAGTTATAGAAACGTGATTTCAAAATCCCGACCAGTTATAGAAACTGGATTTGAAAATCCCGACCAGTTATAACATTGAATTTGAAAATCCCGACCAGTTATAAAAACTGGATTTGAAAATCCCGACCAGTTATAGAAACTGGATTTGAAAATCCCGACCAGTTATAAAAACTGGATTTCAAAATCCCGTCCAGTTATAGAAACTGGATTTCAAAATCCCGACCAGTTATAGAAACTAAATTTGAAAATCCCGACCAGTTATAACACTGAATTTGAAAATCCCGACCTGTTATAAAAACTGGATTTGAAAATCCCGACCAGTTATAGAAACTGGATTTGAAAATCCTCACCAGTTATAGAAACTGAATTTGAAAATCCCGACCAGTTATAAAAACTGGATTTGAAAATTCGACCAGTTATAAAACTGGATTTGAAAATCCCGACCAGTTATAGAAACTGAATTTGAAAATCCTGATCAGTTATAACACTGGATTTGAAAATCCCGACCAATTATAAAACTAGATTTGAAAATCCCGACCAGTTATAGAAAATGGATTTGAAAATCCCGATCAGTTATAAAACTGGATTTGAAAATTCCGACGAGTTATAAAACTGGATTTAAAAATTCCGACCAGTTATAGAAACTGGATTTGAAAATCCCGACCAGTTATAAAACTGGATTTGAAAATACCGACTAGTTATAAAAACGTCATTTCAAAATTCCGACCAGTTATAGAAACTGGATTTGAAAATCCCGACCAGTTATAACATTGAATTTGAAAATCCCGACCAGTTATAAAAACTGGATTTAAAAATCCCGACCAGTTATAGAAACTGGATTTGAAAATCCTGACCAGTTATAGAAACTGAATTTGAAAATCCCGACCAGTTATAAAAACTGGATTTGAAAATCCCGACCAGTTATAAAACTGGATTTGAAAATCCCGACGAGTTATAGAAACTGAATTTGAAAATCCTTATCAGTTATAACACTGGATTTGAAAATCCCGACCAACTATAAAACTAGATTTGAAAATCCCGGCCAGTTATAGAAAATGGATTTGAAAATCCTAACCAGTTATAAAACTGGATTTGAAAATCCCGACCAGTTATAAAACTGGATTTAAAAATCCCGACCAGTTATAGAAACTGGATTTGAAAATCCCGACCAGTTATAAAACTGGATTTGAAAATACCGACTAGTTATAGAAACGTGATTTCAAAATCCCGACCAGTTATAGAAACTGAATTTGAAAATCCTGATCAGTTATAACACTGGATTTGAAAATCCCGACCAATTATAAAACTAGATTTGAAAATCCCGACCAGTTATAGAAAATGGATTTGAAAATTCCGACCAGTTATGACACTAGATTTCAAAATCTCGACCAGCTATAGAAACTGGATTTGAAAATCCCGACCAGTTATGACACTAGATTTCAAAATCCCGACCAGTTATAGAAACTGGATTTGAAAATCCCGACCAGTTACAGAAACTAGATTTGAAAATCTCGACCAGTTATAGAAACTGGATTTCAAAATCCCGACCAGTTATAGAAACTGGATTTGAAAATCCTGACTAGTTATAGAAACTGGATTTGAAAATCCCGACCAGTTATAAAAACTAGATTTGAAAATCCCGACCAGTTATAGAAACTGGATTTGAAAATCCCGACCAGTTATAGAAACTAGATTTGAAAATCCCGACCAGTTATAGAAACTAGATTTGAAAATCCCGACCAGTTATAAAACTGGATTTGAAAATCCCGATTAGTTATAGAAACTGGATTTAAAAATCCTGATCAGTTATAACACTGGATTTGAAAATCCCGACCAGTTATAAAAACTTGAGTTGAAAATCCCGACCAGTTATAGAAACTGGATTTGAAAATCCCGACCAGTTATAGAAACTGGATTTGAAAATCCTGACCAGTTATAGAAACTGAATTTGAAAATCCCGACCAGTTATAAAAACTGGATTTGAAAATCCCGACCAGTTATAAAACTGGATTTGAAAATCCCGACGAGTTATAGAAACTGAATTTGAAAATCCTGATCAGTTATAACACTGGATTTGAAAATTCCGACCAATTATAAAACTAGATTTGAAAATCCCGACCAGTTATAGAAAATGGATTTGAAAATCCCGACCAGTTATAAAAACTGGATTTGAAAATCCCGACCAGTTATAAAAACTGGATTTGAAAATCCCGACCAGTTATAGAAATTGGATTTGAAAATCCTGACCAGTTATAGAAACTGAATTTGAAAATCCCGACCAGTTATAAAAACTGGATTTGAAAATCCCGACCAGTTATAAAACTGGATTTGAAAATCCCGACGAGTTATAGAAACTGAATTTGAAAATCCTGATCAGTTATAACACTGGATTTGAAAATTCCGACCAATTATAAAACTAGATTTGAAAATCCTGACCAGTTATAGAAAATGGATTTGAAAATCCCGACCAATTATAAAAACTGGATTTGAAAATCCCGACCAGTTATAGAAACTGGATTTGAAAATCCTGATCAGTTATAGAAACTGGATTTGAAAATCCTGACCAGTTATAGAAACTGAATTTGAAAATCCCGACAAGTTATAAAAACTAGATTTGAAAATCCCGACCAGTTATAAAACTGGATTTGAAAATCCTGACGAGTTATAGAAACTGAATTTGAAAATCCTGATCAGTTATAACACTGGATTTGAAAATCCCGACCAATTATAAAACTAGATTTGAAAATCCCGACCAGTTATAGAAAATGGATTTGAAATTCCTGACCAGTTATAAAACTGGATTTGAAAATCCCGACCAGTTATAAAACTGGATTTAAAAATCCCGACCAGTTATAGAAACTGGATTTGAAAATCCCGACCAGTTATAAAACTGGATTTGAAAATACCGACTAGTTATAGAAACGTGATTTCAAAATCCCGACCAGTTATAGAAACTGAATTTGAAAATCCTGATCCGTTATAACACTGGATTTGAAAATCCCGACCAATTATAAAACTAGATTTGAAAATCCCGACCAGTTATAGAAAATGGATTTGAAAATCCCGACCAGTTATGACACTAGATTTCAAAATCCCGACCAGTTATAGAAACTGGATTTGAAAATCCCGACCAGTTATGACACTAGATTTCAAAATCCCGACCAGTTATAGAAACTGGATTTGAAAATCCCGACCAGTTATAGAAACTGGATTTCAAAATCCCGACCAGTTATAGAAACTGGATTTGAAAATCCTGACCAGTTATAGAAACTGGATTTGAAAATCCCGACCAGTTATAAAAACTATATTTGAAAATCCCGACCAGTTATAGAAACTGGATTTGAAAATCCTGACCAGTTATAGAAACTAGATTTGAAAATCCTGACCAGTTATAGAAACTGAATTTGAAAATCCCGACCAGTTACAAAACTGGATTTGAAAATCCCGACCAGTTATAGAAACTGAATTTGAAAATCCTGATCAGTTGTAACACTGGATTTGAAAATCCCGACCAATTATAAAACTAGATTTGAAAATCCCGACCAGTTATAGAAAATGGATTTGAAAATCCTGACCAGTTATAAAACTGGATTTGAAAATCCCGACCAGTTATAAAACTGGATTTAAAAATCCCGACCAGTTATAGAAACTGGATTTGAAAATCCCGACCAGTTATAAAACTGGATTTGAAAATACCGACTAGTTATAAAACGTGATTTCAAAATCCCGACCAGTTATAGAAACTGAATTTGAAAATCCTGATCAGTTATAACACTGGATTTGAAAATCCCGACCAATTATAAAACTAGATTTGAAAATCCCGACCAGTTATAGAAAATGGATTTGAAAATCCCGACCAGTTATGACACTAGATTTCAAAATCCCGACCAGTTATAGAAACTGGATTTGAAAATCCCGACCAGTTATAGAAACTGGATTTGAAAATCCCGACCAGTTATAGAAACTGGATTTCAAAATCCCGACCAGTTATAGAAACTGGATTTGAAAATCCTGACCAGTTATAGAAACTGGATTTGAAAATCCCGACCAGTTATAAAAACTAGATTTGAAAATCCCGACCAGTTATAGAAACTGGATTTGAAAATCCCGACCAGTTATAGAAACTAGATTTGAAAATCCCGACCAGTTATAGAAACTGGATTTGAAAATCCCGACCAGTTACAAAACTGGATTTGAAAATCCCGACCAGTTATAGAAACTGAATTTGAAAATTCTGATCAGTTATAACACTGGATTTGAAAATCCCGACCAGTTATAGAAAATGGATTTGAAAATCCCGATCAGTTATAAAACTGGATTTGAAAATTCCGACCAGTTATAGAAACTGGATTTTAAAATCCGGACCAGTTATAGAAACTGGATTTGAAAATCCCGACCAGTTATAGAAACTGGATTTGAAAATAGCGACTAGTTATAGAAACGTGATTTCAAAATCCCGACCTGTTATAGAAAACTGGATTTGAAATTCCCGACCAGTTATAGAAACTAGATTTGAAAATCCCGACCAGTTATAGAAACTAGATTTGAAAATCCTGACCAGTTATAGAAACTAGATTTGAAAATCCCGACCAGTTATAGAAACTAGATTTGAAAATCCCGACCAGTTATAGAAACTAGATTTGAAAATCCTGACCAGTTATAAAACTGGATTTGAAAATCCCGACCAGTTATAGAAACTGGATTTGAAAATCCCGACCAGTTATAAAAACTGGATTTGAAAATCCCGACCAGTTATAGAAACGTGATTTCAAAATCCCGACCAGTTATAGAAACTGGATTTGAAAATCCCGACCAGTTATAACATTGAATTTGAAAATCCCGACCAGTTATAAAAACTGGATTTGAAAATCCCGACCAGTTATAGAAACTGGATTTGAAAATCCTGACCAGTTACAAAACTGGATTTAAAAATCCCGACCAGTTATAGAAACTGAATTTGAAAATCCTGATTAGTTATAACACTGAATTTGAAAATCCCGACCAGTTATAGAAAATGGATTTGAAAATCTCGATCAGTTATAAAACTGGATTTGAAAATCCCGACCAGTTATAAAACTGGATTTAAAAATCCCGACCAGTTATAGAAACTGGATTTGAAAATCCCGACCAGTTATAAAACTGGATTTGAAAATACCGACTAGTTATAGAAACGTGATTTCAAAATCCCGACCAGTTATAGAAACTGGATTTGAAAATCCCGACCATTTATAACATTGAATTTGAAAATCCCGACCAGTTATAGAAACTGGATTTGAATATCCTGACCAATTATAAAAACTGAATTTGAAAATCCCGACCAGTTATAAAAACTGGATTTGAAAATCCCGACCAGTTATAAAACTGAATTTGAAAATCCCGACAAGTTATAGAAACTGAATTTGAAAATCCTGATCAGTTATAACACTGGAATTGAAAATCCTGACCAATTATAAAACTAGATTTGAAAATCCCGACCAGTTATAGAAAATGGATTTGAAAATCCCGACCAGTTATGACACTAGATTTCAAAATCCCGACCAGTTATAGAAACTGAATTTGAAAATCCTGATCAGTTATAACACTAGATTTGAAAATCCCGACCAATTATAAAACTAGATTTGAAAATCCCGACCAGTTATAGAAAATGGATTTGAAAATCCCGATCAGTTATAAAACTGGATTTGAAAATCCCGACCAGTTATAAAACTGGATTTAAAAATCCCGACCAGTTATAGAAACTGGATTTGAAAATCCCCACCAGTTATAAAACTGGATTTGAAAATACCGACTAGTTATAGAAACGTGATTTCAAAATCCCGACCAGTTATAGAAACTGGAATTGAAAATCCCGACCAGTTATAACATTGAATTTGAAAATCCCGACCAGATATAAAAACTGGATTTGAAAATCCCGACCAGTTATAGAAACTGGATTTGAATATCCTGACCAATTATAAAAACTGAATTTGAAAATCCCGACCAGTTATAAAAACTGGATTTGAAAATCCCGACCAGTTATAAAACTGGATTTGAAAATCCCGACGAGTTATAGAAACTGAATTTGAAAATCCTGATCAGTTATAACACTGGATTTGAAAATCCTGACCAATTATAAAACTAGATTTGAAAATCCCGACCAGTTATAGAAAATGGATTTGAAAATCCCGACCAGTTATAGAAACTGGATTTGAAAATCCCGACCAGTTATAGAAACTGGATTTGAAAATCCCGACCAGTTATAGAAACTGGATTTTAAAATCCCGACCAGTTATAGAAACTGGATTTTAAAATCCCGACCAGTTATAGAAACTGGATTTTAAAATCCCGACCAGTTATAGAAACTGGATTTGAAAATCCTGACCAGTTATAAAAACTGGATTTGAAAATCCCGACTAGTTATAAAACTGAATTTGAAAATCCCGACCAGTTATAAAACTGGATTTAAAAATCCTGTCCAGTTATAGAAACTGGATTTGAAAATCCTGACCAGTTATAAAAACTGGATTTAAAAATCCCGAACAGTTATAAAAACTAGATTTGAAAATCCCGACCAGTTATAGAAACTGGATTTGAAAATCCCGACCAGTTATAGAAACTGGATTTGAAAATCCCGACCAGTTATAGAAACTAGATTTGAAAATCCCGACCAGTTATAAAACTGGATTTGAAAATCCCGACCAGTTATAGAAACTGGATTTGAAAATCCCGACCAGTTATAAAAACTGGATTTCAAAATCCCGTCCAGTTATAGAAACTGGATTTCAAAATCCCGACCAGTTATAGAAACTAAATTTCAAAATCCCGACCAGTTATAACACTGAATTTGAAAATCACGACCTGTTATAAAAACTGGATTTGAAAATCCCGACCAGTTATAGAAACTGGATTTGAAAATCCTCACCAGTTATAGAAACTGAATTTGAAAATCCCGACCAGTTATAAAAACTGGATTTGAAAATTCGACCAGTTATAAAACTGGATTTGAAAATCCCGACCAGTTATAGAAACTGAATTTGAAAATCCTGATCAGTTATAACACTGGATTTGAAAATCCCGACCAATTATAAAACTAGATTTGAAAATCCCGACCAGTTATATTAAATGGATTTGAAAATCCCGATCAGTTATAAAACTGGATTTGAAAATTCCGACGAGTTATAAAACTGGATTTAAAAATTCCGACCAGTTATAGAAACTGGATTTGAAAATCCCGACCAGTTATAAAACTGGATTTGAAAATACCGACTAGTTATAGAAACGTGATTTCAAAATCCCGACCAGTTATAGAAACTGGATTTGAAAATCCTGACCAGTTATAACATTGAATTTGAAAATCCCGACCAGTTATAAAAACTGGATTTGAAAATCCCGACCAGTTATAGAAACTGGATTTGAATATCCTGACCAATTATAAAAACTGAATTTGAAAATCCCGACCAGTTATAAAAACTGGATATGAAATTCCCGACCAGTTATAAAACTGGATTTGAAAATCCCGACCAGTTATAGAAACTGAATTTGAAAATCCTGATCAGTTATAACACTGGATTTGAAAATCCCGACCAATTATAAAACTAGATTTGAAAATCCCGACCAGTTATAGAAAATGGATTTGAAAATCCCGATCAGTTATAAAACTGGATTTGAAAATTCCGACCAGTTATAAAACTGGATTTAAAAATTCCGACCAGTTATAGAAACTGGATTTGAAAATCCCGACCAGTTATAAAACTGGATTTGAAAATACCGACTAGTTATAGAAACGTGATTTCAAAATCCCGACCAGTTATAGAAACTGGATTTGAAAATCCTGACCAGTTATAACATTGAATTTGAAAATCCCGACCAGTTATAAAAACTGGATTTGAAAATCCCGACCAGTTATAGAAACTGGATTTGAATATCCTGACCAATTATAAAAACTGAATTTGAAAATCCCGACCAGTTATAAAAACTGGATATGAAATTCCCGACCAGTTATAAAACTGGATTTGAAAATCCCGACCAGTTATAGAAACTGAATTTGAAAATCCTGATCAGTTATAACACTGGATTTGAAAATCCTGACCAATTATAAAACTAGATTTGAAAATCCCGACCAGTTATAGAAAATGGATTTGAAAATCCCGACCATTTATGACACTAGATTTCAAAATCCCGACCAGTTATAGAAACTGGATTTGAAAATCCCGACCAGTTATAAAAACTGGATTTAAAAATCCCGTCCAGTTATAGAAACTGGATTTCAAAATCCCGACCAGTTATAGAAACTAAATTTGAAAATCCCGACCAGTTATAACACTGAATTTGAAAATCCCGACCTGTTATAAAAACTGGATTTGAAAATCCCGACCAGTTATAGAAACTGGATTTGAAAATCCTCACCAGTTATAGAAACTGAATTTGAAAATCCCGACCAGTTATAAAAACTGGATTTGAAAATTCGACCAGTTATAAAACTGGATTTGAAAATCCCGACCAGTTATAGAAACTGAATTTGAAAATCCTGATCAGTTATAACACTGGATTTGAAAATCCCGACCAATTATAAAACTAGATTTGAAAATCCCGACCAGTTATAGAAAATGGATTTGAAAATCCCGATTAGTTATAAAACTGGATTTGAAAATTCCGACCAGTTATAAAACTGGATTTAAAAATTCCGACCAGTTATAGAAACTGGATTTGAAAATCCCGACCAGTTATAAAACTGGATTTCAAAATACCGACTAGTTATAGAAACGTGATTTCAAAATCCCGACCAGTTATAGAAACTGGATTTGAAAATCCCGACCAGTTATAACATTGAATTTGAAAATCCCGACCAGTTATAAAAACTGGATTTGAAAATCCCGACCAGTTATAGAAACTGGATTTGAATATCCTGACCAATTATAAAAACTGAATTTGAAAATCCCGACCAGTTATAAAAACTGGATTTGAAATTCCCGACCAGTTATAAAACTGGATTAGAAAATCCCGACGAGTTATAGAAACTGAATTTAAAAATCCTGATCAGTTATAACACTGGATTTGAAAATCCTGACCAATTATAAAACTAGATTTGAAAATCCCGACCAGTTATAGAAAATGGATTTGAAAATCCCGACCATTTATGACACTAGATTTCAAAATCCCGACCAGTTATAGAAACTGGAATTGAAAATCCCGACCAATTATAGAAACTGGATTTTAAAATCCCGACCAGTTATAGAAACTGGATTTTAAAATCCCGACCAGTTATAGAAACTGGATTTGAAAATTCTGACCAGTTATAGAAACTGGATTTGAAAATCCCGACCAGTTATAAAAACTAGATTTGAAAATCCCGACCAGTTATAGAAACTGGATTTGAAAATCCCGACCAGTTATAGAAACTAGATTTGAAAATCCCGACCAGTTATAGAAACTAGATTTGAAAATCCTGACCAGTTATAAAACTGGATTTGAAAATCCCGACCAGTTATAGAAACTGGATTTGAAAATCCCGACCAGTTATAAAAACGTCATTTCAAAATCCCGACCAGTTATAGAAACGTCATTTCAAAATCCCGACCAGTTATAGAAACTAGATTTGAAAATCCCGACCAGTTATAACATTGAATTTGAAAATCCCGACCAGTTATAAAAACTGGATTTAAAAATCCCGACCAGTTATAGAAACTGGATTTGAAAATCCTGACCAGTTATAGAAACTGAATTTGAAAATCCCGACCAGTTATAAAAACTGGATTTGAAAATCCCGACCAGTTATAAAACTGGATTTGAAAATCCCGACGAGTTATAGAAACTGAATTTGAAAATCCTTATCAGTTATAACACTGGATTTGCAAATCCCGACCAATTATAAAACTAGATTTGAAAATCCCGGCCAGTTATAGAAAATGGATTTGAAAATCCTAACCAGTTATAAAACTGGATTTGAAAATCCCGACCAGTTATAAAACTGGATTTTAAAATCCCGACCAGTTATAGAAACTGGATTTGAAAATTCTGACCAGTTATAGAAACTGGATTTGAAAATCCCGACCAGTTATAAAAACTAGATTTGAAAATCCCGACCAGTTATAGAAACTGGATTTGAAAATCCCGACCAGTTATAGAAACTAGATTTGAAAATCCCGACCAGTTATAGAAACTAGATTTGAAAATCCTGACCAGTTATAAAACTGGATTTGAAAATCCCGACCAGTTATAGAAACTGGATTTGAAAATCCCGACCAGTTATAAAAACGTCATTTCAAAATCCCGACCAGTTATAGAAACGTCATTTCAAAATCCCGACCAGTTATAGAAACTGAATTTGAAAATCCCGACCAGTTATAACATTGAATTTGAAAATCCCGACCAGTTATAAAAACTGGATTTAAAAATCCCGACCAGTTATAGAAACTGGATTTGAAAATCCTGACCAGTTATAGAAACTGAATTTGAAAATCCCGACCAGTTATAAAAACTGGATTTGAAAATCCCGACCAGTTATAAAACTGGATTTGAAAATCCCGACGAGTTATAGAAACTGAATTTGAAAATCCTTATCAGTTATAACACTGGATTTGAAAATCCCGACCAATTATAAAACTAGATTTGAAAATCCCGTCCAGTTATAGAAAATGGATTTGAAAATCCTAACCAGTTATAAAACTGGATTTAAAAATCCCGACCAGTTATAAAACTGGATTTAAAAATCCCGACCAGTTATAGAAACTGGATTTGAAAATCCCGACCAGTTATAAAACTGGATTTGAAAATACCGACTAGTTATAGAAACGTGATTTCAAAATCCCGACCAGTTATAGAAACTGAATTTGAAAATCCTGATCAGTTATAACACTGGATTTGAAAATCCCGACCAATTATAAAACTAGATTTGAAAATCCCGACCAGTTATAGAAAATGGATTTGAAAATCCCGACCAGTTATGACACTAGATTTCAAAATCTCGACCAGTTATAGAAACTGGATTTGAAAATCCCGACCAGTTATGACACTAGATTTCAAAATCCCGACCAGTTATAGAAACTGGATTTGAAAATCCCGACCAGTTATAGAAACTAGATTTGAAAATCTCGACCTGTTATAGAAACTGGATTTCAAAATCCCGACCAGTTATAGAAACTGGATTTGAAAATCCTGACTAGTTATAGAAACAGGATTTGAAAATCCCGACCAGTTATAAAAACTAGATTTGAAAATTCCGACCAGTTATAGAAACTGGATTTGAAAATCCCGACCAGTTATAGAAACTAGATTTGAAAATCCCGACCAGTTATAGAAACTAGATTTGAAAATCCCGACCAGTTATAAAACTGGATTTGAAAATCCCGACTAGTTATAGAAACTGGATTTAAAAATCCTGATCAGTTATAACACTGGATTTGAAAATCCCGACCAGTTATAAAAACTTGAGTTGAAAATCCCGACCAGTTATAGAAACTGGATTTGAAAATCCCGACCAGTTATAGAAACTGGATTTGAAAATCCTGACCAGTTATAGAAACTGAATTTGAAAATCCCGACCAGTTATAAAAACTGGATTTGAAAATCCCGACCAGTTATAAAACTGGATTTGAAAATCCCGACGAGTTATAGAAACTGAATTTGAAAATCCTGATCAGTTATAACACTGGATTTGAAAATTCCGACCAATTATAAAACTAGATTTGAAAATCCCGACCAGTTATAGAAAATGGATTTTAAAATCCCGACCAGTTATAAAAACTGGATTTGAAAATCCCGACCAGTTATAAAAACTGGATTTGAAAATCCCGACCAGTTATAAAAACTGGATTTGAAAATCCCGACCAGTTATAGAAACTGGATTTGAAAATCCTGACCAGTTATAGAAACTGAATTTGAAAATCCCGACCAGTTATAAAAACTGGATTTGAAAATCCCGACCAGTTATAAAACTGGATTTGAAAATCCCGACGAGTTATAGAAACTGAATTTGAAAATCCTGATCAGTTATAACACTGGATTTGAAAATTCCGACCAATTATAAAACTAGATTTGAAAATCCTGACCAGTTATAGAAAATGGATTTGAAAATCCCGACCAGTTATAAAAACTGGATTTGAAAATCCCGACCAGTTATAGAAACTGGATTTGAAAATCCTGATCAGTTATAGAAACTGGATTTGAAAATCCTGACCAGTTATAGAAACTGAATTTGAAAATCCCGACCAGTTATAAAAACTAGATTTGAAAATCCCGACCAGTTATAAAACTGGATTTGAAAATCCTGACGAGTTATAGAAACTGAATTTGAAAATCTTGATCAGTTATAACACTGGATTTGAAAATCCCGACCAATTATAAAACTAGATTTGAAAATCCCGACCAGTTATAGAAAATGGATTTGAAAATCCTGACCAGTTATAAAACTGGATTTGAAAATCCCGACCAGTTATAAAACTGGATTTAAAAATCCCGACCAGTTATAGAAACTGGATTTGAAAATCCCGACCAGTTATAAAACTGGATTTGAAAATACCGACTAGTTATAGAAACGTGATTTCAAAATCCCGACCAGTTATAGAAACTGAATTTGAAAATCCTGATCAGTTATAACAATGGATTTGAAAATCCCGACCAATTATAAAACTAGATTTGAAAATCCCGACCAGTTATAGAAAATGGATTTGAAAATCTCGACCAGTTATGAGACTAGATTTCAAAATCCCGACCAGTTATAGAAACTGGATTTGAAAATCCCGACCAGTTATGACACTAGATTTCAAAATCCCGACCAGTTATAGAAACTGGATTTGAAAATCCCGACCAGTTATAGAAACTGGATTTCAAAATCCCGACCAGTTATAGAAACTGGATTTGAAAATCCTGACCAGTTATAGAAACTGGATTTGAAAATCCCGACCAGTTATAAAAACTATATTTGAAAATCCCGACCAGTTATAGAAACTGGATTTGAAAATCCTGACCAGTTATAGAAACTAGATTTGAAAATCCCGACCAGTTATAGAAACTGAATTTGAAAATCCCGACCAGTTACAAAACTGGATTTGAAAATCCCGACCAGTTATAGAAACTGAATTTGAAAATCCTGATCAGTTGTAACACTGGATTTGAAAATCCCGACCAATTATAAAACTAGATTTGAAAATCCCGACCAGTTATAGAAAATGGATTTGAAAATCCCGATCAGTTATAAAACTGGATTTGAAAATCCAGACCAGTTATAAAACTGGATTTAAAAATCCCGACCAGTTATAGAAACTGGATTTGAAAATCCCGACCAGTTATAAAACTGGATTTGAAAATACCGACTTGTTATAAGAACGTGATTTCAAAATCCCGACCAGTTATAGAAAACTGGATTTGAAAATCCCGACCAGTTATAGAAACTAGATTTGAAAATCCCGACCAGTTATAGAAACTAGATTTGAAAATCCTAACCAATTATAGAAACTGGATTTGAAAATCCCGACCAGTTATAGAAACTAAATTTGAAAATCCCGACCAGTTATAGAAACTAGATTTGAAAATCCTGACCAGTTATAAAACTGGATTTAAAAATCCCGACCAGTTATAGAAACTGGATTTGAAAATCCCGACCAGTTATAAAAACAGGATTTGAAAATTCCGACCAGTTATAGAAACGTGATTTCAAAATCCCGACCAGTTATAGAAACTTGATTTGAAAATCCCGACCAGTTATAACATTGAATTTGAAAATCCCGACCAGTTATAAAAACTGGATTTGAAAATCCCGACCAGTTATAGAAACTGGATTTGAAAATCCCGACCAGTTACAAAACTGGATTTGAAAATTCCGACCAGTTATAGAAACTGAATTTGTAAATCCTGATCAGTTATAACACTGGATTTGAAAATCCCGACCAATTATAAAACTAGATTTGAAAATCCCGACCAGTTATAGAAAATGGATTTGAAAATCCCGACTTGTTATAAGAACGTGATTTCAAAATCCCGACCAGTTATAGAAAACTGGATTTGAAAATCCCGACCAGTTATAGAAACTAGATTTGAAAATCCCGACCAGTTATAGAAACTAGATTTGAAAATCCTAACCAATTATAGAAACTGGATTTGAAAATCCCGACCAGTTATAGAAACTAAATTTGAAAATCCCGACCAGTTATAAAACTGGATTTGAAAATCCCGACCAGTTATAAAACTGGATTTAAAAATCCCGACCAGTTATAGAAACTAGATTTGAAAATCCCGACCAGTTATAAAACTGGATTTGAAAATACCGACTAGTTATAGAAACGTGATTTCAAAATCCCGACCAGTTAAAGAAACTGGATTTGAAAATCCCGACCAGTTATAACCTTGAATTTGAAAATCCCGACCAGTTATAAAAACTGGATTTGAAAATCCCGACCAGTTATAGAAACTGGATTTGAATATCCTGACCAATTATAAAAACTGAATTTGAAAATCCCGACCAGTTATAAAAACTGGATTTGAAAATCCCGACCAGTTATAAAACTGGATTTGAAAATCCCGACGAGTTATAGAAACTGAATTTGAAAATCCTGACCAGTTATAGAAACTGGATTTGAAAATCCCGACCAGTTATAGAAACTAGATTTGAAAATCCCGACCAGTTATAAAACTGGATTTGAAAATCCCGACCAGTTATAGAAACTGGATTTGAAAATCCCGACCAGTTATAAAACTGGATTTGAAAATACCGACTAGTTATAGAAACGTGATTTCAAAATCCCGACCAGTTATAGAAACTGAATTTGAAAATCCTGATCAGTTATAACACTGGATTTGAAAATCCCGACCAATTATAAAACTAGATTTGAAAATCCCGACTAGTTATAGAAAATGGATTTGAAAATCCCGACCAGTTACGACACAAGATTTCAAAATCTCGACCAGTTATAGAAACTGGATTTTAAAATCCCGACCAGTTATGACACTAGATTTCAAAATCCCGACCAGTTATAGAAACTGGATTTGAAAATCCCGACCAGTTATAAAAACTGGATTTGAAAATCTCGACCAGTTATAGAAACTGGATTTCAAAATCCCGACCAGTTATAGAAACTGGATTTGAAAATCCTGACCAGTTATAGAAACTGGATTTGAAAATCCCGACCAGTTATAAAAACTAGATTTGAAAATCCCGACCAGTTATATAAACTGGATTTGAAAATCCCGACCAGTTATAGAAACTAGATTTGAAAATACCGACCAGTTATAGAAACTAGATTTGAAAATCCCGACCAATTATAAAACTGGATTTGAAAATCCCGACTAGTTATAGAAACTGGATTTAAAAATCCTGATCAGTTATAACACTGGATTTGAAAATCCCGACCAGTTATAAAAACTTGAGTTGAAAATCCCGACCAGTTATAGAAACTGGATTTGAAAATCCCGACCAGTTATAGAAACTGGATTTAAAAATCCTGACCAGTTATAGAAACTGAATTTGAAAATCCCGACCAGTTATAAAAAATGGATTTGAAAATCCCGACCAGTTATAAAACTGGATTTGAAAATCCCGACGAGTTATAGAAACTGAATTTGAAAATCCTGATCAGTTATAATACTGGATTTGAAAATTCCGACCAATTATAAAACTAGATTTGAAAATCCCGATCAGTTATAGAAAATGGATTTGAAAATCCCGACCAGTTATAAAAACTGGATTTGAAAATCCCGACCAGTTATAAAAACTGGATTTGAAAATCCCGACCAGTTATAGAAACTGGATTTGAAAATCCTGACCAGTTATAGAAACTGAATTTGAAAATCCCGACCAGTTATAAAAACTGGATTTGAAAATCCCGACCAGTTATAAAACTGGATTTGAAAATCCCGACGAGTTATAGAAACTGAATTTGAAAATCCTGATCAGTTATAACACTAGATTTGAAAATTCCGACCAATTATAAAACTAGATTTGAAAATCCTGACCAGTTATAGAAAATGGATTTGAAAATCCCGACCAGTTATAAAAACTGGATTTGAAAATCCCGACCAGTTATAGAAACTGGATTTGAAAATCCTGATCAGTTATAGAAACTGGATTTGAAAATCCTGACCAGTTATAGAAACTGAATTTGAAAATCCCGACCAGTTATAAAAACTGGATTTGAAAATCCCGACCAGTTATAAAACTGGATTTGAAAATCCTGACGAGTTATAGAAACTGAATTTGAAAATCCTGATCAGTTATAACACTGGATTTGAAAATCCCGACCAATTATAAAACTAGATTTGAAAATCCCGACCAGTTATAGAAAATGGATTTGAAAATCCTGACCAGTTATAAAACTGGATTTGAAAATCCCGACCAGTTATAAAACTGGATTTAAAAATCCCGACCAGTTATAGAAACTGGATTTGAAAATCCCGACCAGTTATAAAACTGGATTTGAAAATACCGACTAGTTATAGAAACGTGATTTCAAAATCCCGACCAGTTATAGAAACTGAATTTGAAAATCCTGATCAGTTATAACACTGGATTTGAAAATCCCGACCAATTATAAAACTAGATTTGAAAATCCCGACCAGTTATAGAAAATGGATTTGAAAATCTTGACCAGTTATGACACTAGATTTCAAAATCCCGACCAGTTATAGAAACTGGATTTGAAAATCCCGACCAGTTATGACACTAGATTTGAAAATCCCGACCATTTATAGAAACTGGATTTGAAAATCCCGACCAGTTATAGAAACTGGATTTGAAAATCCCGACCAGTTATAGAATCTGGATTTCAAAATCCCGACCAGTTATAGAAACTGGATTTGAAAATCCTGACCAGTTATAGAAACTGGATTTGAAAATCCCGACCAGTTATAAAAACTAGATTTGAAAATCCCGACCAGTTATAGAAACTGGATTTGAAAATCCTGACCAGTTATAGAAACTAGATTTGAAAATCCCGACCAGTTATAGAAACTGAATTTGAAAATCCCGACCAGTTACAAAACTGGATTTGAAAATCCCGACCAGTTATAGAAACTGAATTTGAAAATCCTGATCAGTTATAACACTGGATTTGAAAATCCTGACCAATTATAAAACTAGATTTGAAAATCCCGACCAGTTATAGAAACTAGATATGAAAATCCCGACCAGTTATAAAACTGGATTTGAAAATCCCGACTAGTTATATAACTGGATTTGAAAAACCCGACCAGTTATAAAAACTGGATTTGAAAATCCCGACGAGTTATAGAAACGTGATTTCAAAATCCCGACCAGTTATAGAAACTGGATTTGAAAATCCCGACCAGTTATAACATTGAATTTGAAAATCCCGACCAGTTATAAAAACTGGATTTGAAAATCCCGACCAGTTATGACACTAGATTTCAAAATCCCGACCAGTTATATAACCTGGATTTGAAAATCCCGACCAGTTATAGAAACTGGATTTCAAAATCCCGACCAGTTATAGAAACTGGATTTGAAAATCCTGACCAGTTATAGAAACTGGATTTGAAAATCCCGACTAGTTATAAAAACTATATTTGAAAATCCCGACCAGTTATAGAAACTGGATTTGAAAATCCTGACCAGTTATAGAAACTAGATTTGAAAATCCCGACCAGTTATAGAAACTGAATTTGAAAATCCCGACCAGTTACAAAACTGGATTTGAAAATCCCGACCAGTTATAGAAACTGAATTTGAAAATCCTGATCAGTTGTAACACTGGATTTGAAAATCCCGACCAATTATAAAACTAGATTTGAAAATCCCGACCAGTTATAGAAAATGGATTTGAAAATCCCGATCAGTTATAAAACTGGATTTGAAAATCCAGACCAGTTATAAAACTGGATTTAAAAATCCCGACCAGTTATAGAAACTGGATTTGAAAATCCCGACCAGTTATAAAACTGGATTTGAAAATACCGACTTGTTATAAGAACGTGATTTCAAAATCCCGACCAGTTATAGAAAACTGGATTTGAAAATCCCGACCAGTTATAGAAACTAGATTTGAAAATCCCGACCAGTTATAGAAACTAGATTTGAAAATCCTAACCAGTTATAGAAACTGGATTTGAAAATCCCGACCAGTTATAGAAACTAAATTTGAAAATCCCGACCAGTTATAGAAACTAGATTTGAAAATCCTGACCAGTTATAAAACTGGATTTAAAAATCCCGACCAGTTATAGAAACTGGATTTGAAAATCCCGACCAGTTATAAAAACAGGATTTGAAAATTCCGACCAGTTATAGAAACGTGATTTCAAAATCCCGACCAGTTATAGAAACTTGATTTGAAAATCCCGACCAGTTATAACATTGAATTTGAAAATCCCGACCAGTTATAAAAACTGGATTTGAAAATCCCGACCAGTTATAGAAACTGGATTTGAAAATCCCGACCAGTTACAAAACTGGATTTGAAAATTCCGACCAGTTATAGAAACTGAATTTGTAAATCCTGATCAGTTATAACACTGGATTTGAAAATCCCGACCAATTATAAAACTAGATTTGAAAATCCCGACCAGTTATAGAAAATGGATTTGAAAATCCCGATCAGTTATAAAACTGGATTTGAAAATCCCGACCAGTTATAAAACTGGATTTAAAAATCCTGACCAGTTATAGAAACTAGATTTGAAAATCCCGACCAGTTATAAAACTGGATTTGAAAATACCGACTAGTTATAGAAACGTGATTTCAAAATCCCGACCAGTTAAAGAAACTGGATTTGAAAATCCCGACCAGTTATAACCTTGAATTTGAAAATCCCGACCAGTTATAAAAACTGGATTTGAAAATCCCGACCAGTTATAGAAACTGGATTTGAATATCCTGACCAATTATAAAAACTGAATTTGAAAATCCCGACCAGTTATAAAAACTGGATTTGAAAATCCCGACCAGTTATAAAACTGGATTTGAAAATCCCGACGAGTTATAGAAACTGAATTTGAAAATCCTGACCAGTTATAGAAACTGGATTTGAAAATCCCGACCAGTTATAGAAACTAGATTTGAAAATCCCGACCAGTTATAAAACTGGATTTGAAAATCCCGACCAGTTATAGAAACTGGATTTGAAAATCCCGACCAGTTATAAAACTGGATTTGAAAATACCGACTAGTTATAGAAACGTGATTTCAAAATCCCGACCAGTTATAGAAACTGAATTTGAAAATCCTGATCAGTTATAACACTGGATTTGAAAATCCCGACCAATTATAAAACTAGATTTGAAAATCCCGACTAGTTATAGGAAATGGATTTGAAAATCCCGACCAGTTACGACACAAGATTTCAAAATCTCGACCAGTTATAGAAACTGGATTTGAAAATCCCGACCAGTTATGACACTAGATTTCAAAATCCCGACCAGTTATAGAAACTGGATTTGAAAATCCCGACCAGTTATAAAAACCGGATTTGAAAATCTCGACCAGTTATAGAAACTGGATTTCAAAATCCCGACCAGTTATAGAAACTGGATTTGAAAATCCTGACCAGTTATAGAAACTGGATTTGAAAATCCCGACCAGTTATAAAAACTAGATTTGAAAATCCCGACCAGTTATAGAAACTAGATTTGAAAATACCGACCAGTTATAGAAACTAGATTTGAAAATCCCGACCAGTTATAAAACTGGATTTGAAAATCCCGACTAGTTATAGAAACTGGATTTAAAAATCCTGATCAGTTATAACACTGGATTTGAAAATCCCGACCAGTTATAAAAACTTGAGTTGAAAATCCCGACCAGTTATAGAAACTGGATTTGAAAATCCCGACCAGTTATAGAAACTGGATTTGAAAATCCTGACCAGTTATAGAAACTGAATTTGAAAATCCCGACCAGTTATAAAAACTGGATTTGAAAATCCCGACCAGTTATAAAACTGGATTTGAAAATCCCGACGAGTTATAGAAACTGAATTTGAAAATCCTGATCAGTTATAATACTGGATTTGAAAATTCCGACCAATTATAAAACTAGATTTGAAAATCCCGACTAGTTATAGAAAATGGATTTGAAAATCCCGACCAGTTATAAAAACTGGATTTGAAAATCCCGACCAGTTATAAAAACTGGATTTGAAAATCCCGACCAGTTATAGAAACTGGATTTGAAAATCCTGACCAGTTATAGAAACTGAATTTGAAAATCCCGACCAGTTATAAAAACTGGATTTGAAAATCCCGACCAGTTATAAAACTGGATTTGAAAATCCCGACGAGTTATAGAAACTGAATTTGAAAATCCTGATCAGTTATAACACTGGATTTGAAAATTCCGACCAATTATAAAACTAGATTTGAAAATCCTGACCAGTTATAGAAAATGGATTTGAAAATCCCGACCAGTTATAAAAACTGGATTTGAAAATCCCGACCAGTTATAGAAACTGGATTTGAAAATCCTGATCAGTTATAGAAACTGGATTTGAAAATCCTGACCAGTTATAGAAACTGAATTTGAAAATCCCGACCAGTTATAAAAACTGGATTTGAAAATCCCGACCAGTTATAAAACTGGATTTGAAAATCCTGACGAGTTATAGAAACTGAATTTGAAAATCCTGATCAGTTATAACACTGGATTTGAAAATCCCGACCAATTATAAAACTAGATTTGAAAATCCCGACCAGTTATAGAAAATGGATTTGAAAATCCTGACCAGTTATAAAACTGGATTTGAAAATCCCGACCAGTTATAAAACTGGATTTAAAAATCCCGACCAGTTATAGAAACTGGATTTGAAAATCCCGACCAGTTATAAAACTGGATTTGAAAATACCGACTAGTTATAGAAACGTGATTTCAAAATCCCGACCAGTTATAGAAACTGAATTTGAAAATCCTGATCAGTTATAACACTGGATTTGAAAATCCCGACCAATTATAAAACTAGATTTGAAAATCCCGACCAGTTATAGAAAATGGATTTGAAAATCTTGACCAGTTATGACACTAGATTTCAAAATCCCGACCAGTTATAGAAACTGGATTTGAAAATCCCGACCAGTTATGACACTAGATTTGAAAATCCCGACCATTTATAGAAACTGGATTTGAAAATCCCGACCAGTTATAGAAACTGGATTTGAAAATCCCGACCAGTTATAGAAACTGGATTTCAAAATCCCGACCAGTTATAGAAACTGGATTTGAAAATCCTGACCAGTTATAGAAACTGGATTTGAAAATCCCGACCAGTTATAAAAACTAGATTTGAAAATCCCGACCAGTTATAGAAACTGGATTTGAAAATCCTGACCAGTTATAGAAACTAGATTTGAAAATCCCGACCAGTTATAGAAACTGAATTTGAAAATCCCGACCAGTTACAAAACTGGATTTGAAAATCCCGACCAGTTATAGAAACTGAATTTGAAAATCCTGATCAGTTATAACACTGGATTTGAAAATCCTGACCAATTATAAAACTAGATTTGAAAATCCCGACCAGTTATAGAAACTAGATATGAAAATCCCGACCAGTTATAAAACTGGATTTGAAAATCCCGACTAGTTATAGAAACTGGATTTGAAAAACCCGACCAGTTATAAAAACTGGATTTGAAAATCCCGACGAGTTATAGAAACGTGATTTCAAAATCCCGACCAGTTATAGAAACTGGATTTGAAAATCCCGACCAGTTATAACATTGAATTTGAAAATCCCGACCAGTTATAAAAACTGGATTTGAAAATCCCGACCAGTTATAGAAACTGGATTTGAAAATCCTGACCAGTTATAGAAACTGAATTTGAAAATCCCGACCAGTTATAAAAACTGGATTTGAAAATCCCGACCAGTTGTAAAACTGGATTTGAAAATCCCGACGAGTTATAGAAACTGAATTTGAAAATCCTGATCATTTATAACACTGGATTTGAAAATTCCGACCAATTATAAAACTAGATTTGAAAATTCCGACCAGTTATAGAAAATGGATTTGAAAATCCCGACCAGTTATAAAACCTGGATTTGAAAATCCCGACCAGTTATAGAAACTGGATTTGAAAATCCTGATCAGTTATAGAAACTGGATTTGAAAATCCTGACCAGTTATAGAAACTGAATTTGAAAATCCCGACCAGTTATAAAAACTGGATTTGAAAATCCCGACGAGTTATAGAAACTGAATTTGAAAATCCTGATCAGTTATAACACTGGATTTGAAAATCCCGACCAATTATAAAACTAGATTTGAAAATCCCGACCAGTTATAGAAAATGGATTTGAAAATCCTGACCAGTTATAAAACTGGATTTGAAAATCCCGACCAGTTATAAAACTGGATTTAAAAATCCCGACCAGTTATAGAAACTGGATTTGAAAATCCCGACCAGTTATAAAACTGGATTTGAAAATACCGACTAGTTATAAAACGTGATTTCAAAATCCCGACCAGTTATAGAAACTGAATTTGAAAATCCTGATCAGTTATAACACTGGATTTGAAAATCCCGACCAATTATAAAACTAGATTTGAAAATCCCGACCAGTTATAGAAAATGGATTTGAAAATCCCGACCAGTTATGACACTAGATTTCAAAATCCCGACCAGTTATAGAAACTGGATTTGAAAATTCCGACCAGTTATAGAAACTGGATTTGAAAATCCCGACCAGTTATAGAAACTGGATTTCAAAATCCCGACCAGTTATAGAAACTGGATTTGAAAATCCTGACCAGTTATAGAAACTGGATTTGAAAATCCCGACCAGTTATAAAAACTAGATTTGAAAATCCCGACCAGTTATTGAAACTGGATTTGAAAATCCCGACCAGTTATAGAAACTAGATTTGAAAATCCCGACCAGTTATAGAAACTGGATTTGAAAATCCCGACCAGTTACAAAACTGGATTTGAAAATCCCGACCAGTTATAGAAACTGAATTTGAAAATTCTGATCAGTTATAACACTGGATTTGAAAATCCCGACCAGTTATAGAAAATGAATTTGAAAATCCCGATCAGTTATAAAACTGGATTTGAAAATTCCGACCAGTTATAGAAACTGGATTTGAAAATCTCGACCAGTTATAGAAACTGGATTTGAAAATACCGACTAGTTATAGAAACGTGATTTCAAAATCCCGACCTGTTATAGAAAACTGGATTTGAAATTTCCGACCAGTTATAGAAACTAGATTTGAAAATCCCGACCAGTTATAGAAACTAGATTTGAAAATCCTGACCAGTTATAGAAACTGGATTTGAAAATCCCGACCAGTTATAGAAACTAGATTTGAAAATCCCGACCAGTTATAGAAACTAGATTTGAAAATCCTGACCAGTTATAAAACTGGATTTGAAAATCCCGACCAGTTATAGAAACTGGATTTGAAAATCCCGACCAGTTATAAAAACTGGATTTGAAAATCCCGACCAGTTATAGAAACGTGATTTCAAAATCCCGACCAGTTATAGAAACTGGATTTGAAAATCCCGACCAGTTATAACATTGAATTTGAAAATCCCGACCAGTTATAAAAACTGGATTTGAAAATCCCGACCAATTATAGAAACTGGATTTGAAAATCCTGACCAGTTACAAAACTGGATTTGAAAATCCCGACCAGTTATAGAAACTGAATTTGAAAATCCGGATTAGTTATAACACTGGATTTGAAAATCCCGACCAATTATAAAACTAGATTTGAAAATCCCGACCAGTTATAGAAAATGGATTTAAAAATCCCGATCAGTTATAAAACTGGATTTGAAAATCCCGACCAGTTATAAAACTGGATTTAAAAATCCCGACCAGTTATAGAAACTGGATTTGAAAATCCCGACCAGTTATAAAACTGGATTTGAAAATACCGACTAGTTATAGAAACGTGATTTCAAAATCCCGACCAGTTATAGAAAACTGGATTTGAAAATCCCGACCAGTTATAACATTGAATTTGAAAATCCCGACCAGTTATAGAAACTGGATTTGAATATCCTGACCAATTATAAAAACTGAATTTGAAAATCCCGACCAGTTATAAAAACTGGATTTGAAAATCCCGACCAGTTTTAAAACTGGATTTGAAAATCCCGACAAGTTATAGAAACTGAATTTGAAAATCCTGATCAGTTATAACACTGGATTTGAAAATCCTGACCAATTATAAAACTAGATTTGAAAATCCCGACCAGTTATAGAAAATGGATTTGAAAATCCCGACCAGTTATGACACTAGATTTCAAAATCCCGAACAGTTATAGAAACTGAATTTGAAAATCCTGATCAGTTATAACACTAGATTTGAAAATCCCGACCAATTATAAAACTAGATTTGAAAATCCCGACCAGTTATAGAAAATGGATTTGAAAATCCCGATCAGTTATAAAACTGGATTTGAAAATCCCGACCAGTTATAAAACTGGATTTAAAAATCCCGACCAGTTATAGAAACTGGATTTGAAAATCCAGACCAGTTATAAAACTGGATTTGAAAATACCGACTAGTTATAGAAACGTGATTTCAAAATCCCGACCAGTTATAGAAACTGGATTTGAAAATCCCGACCAGTTATAACATTGAATTTGAAAATCCCGACCAGATATAAAAACTGGATTTGAAAATCCCGACCAGTTATAGAAACTGGATTTGAATATCCTGACCAATTATAAAAACTGAATTTGAAAATCCCGACCAGTTATAAAAACTGGATTTGAAAATCCCGACCAGTTATAAAACTGGATTTGAAAATCCCGACGAGTTATAGAAACTGAATTTGAAAATCCTGATCAGTTATAACACTGGATTTGAAAATCCTGACCAACTATAAAACTAGATTTGAAAATCCCGACCAGTTATAGAAAATGGATTTGAAAATCCTGACCAGTTATGACACTAGATTTCAAAATCCCGACCAGTTATAGAAACTGGATTTGAAAATCCCGACCAGTTATAGGAACTGCATTTGAAAATCCCGACCAGTTATAGAAACTGGATTTTAAAATCCCGACCAGTTATAGAAACTGGATTTTAAAATCCCGACCACTTATAGAAACTGGATTTGAAAATCCTGACCAGTTATAGAAACTGGATTTGAAAATCCCGACTAGTTATAAAACTGGATTTGAAAATCCCGACCAGTTATAAAACTGGATTTAAAAATCCTGTCCAGTTATAGAAACTGGATTTGAAAATCCTGACCAGTTATAGAAACTGGATTTAAAAATCCCGAACAGTTATAAAAACTAGATTTGAAAATCCCGACCAGTTATAGAAACTGGATTTGAAAATCCCGACCAGTTATAGAAACTGGATTTGAAAATCCCGACCAGTTATAGAAACTAGATTTGAAAATCCCGACCAGTTATAAAACTGGATTTGAAAATCCCGACCAGTTATAGAAACTGGATTTGAAATTCCCGACCAGTTATAAAAACTGGATTTAAAAATCCCGTCCAGTTATAGAAATTGGATTTCAAAATCCCGACCTGTTATAGAAACTAAATTTGAAAATCCCGACCAGTTATAACACTGAATTTGAAAATCCCGACCTGTTATAAAAACTGGATTTGAAAATCCCGACCAGTTATAGAAACTGGATTTGAAAATCCTCACCAGTTATAGAAACTGAATTTGAAAATCCCGACCAGTTATAAAAACTGGATTTGAAAATTCGACCAGTTATAAAACTGGATTTGAAAATCCCGACCAGTTATAGAAACTGAATTTGAAAATCCTGATCAGTTATAACACTGGATTTGAAAATCCCGACCAATTATAAAACTAGATTTGAAAATCCCGACCAGTTATAGAAAATGGATTTGAAAATCCCGATTAGTTATAAAACTGGATTTGAAAATTCCGACCAGTTATAAAACTGGATTTAAAAATTCCGACCAGTTATAGAAACTGGATTTGAAAATCCCGACCAGTTATAAAACTGGATTTGAAAATACCGACTAGTTATAGAAACGTGATTTCAAAATCCCGACCAGTTATAGAAACTGGATTTCAAAATCCAGACCAGTTATAACATTGAATTTGAAAATCCCGACCAGTTATAAAAACTGGATTTGAAAATCCCGACCAGTTATAGAAACTGGATTTGAATATCCTGACCAATTATAAAAACTGAATTTGAAAATCCCGACCAGTTATAAAAACTGGATTTGAAATTCCCGACCAGTTATAAAACTGGATTTGAAAATCCCGACGAGTTATAGAAACTGAATTTGAAAATCCTGATCAGTTATAACATTGGATTTGAAAATCCTGACCAATTATAAAACTAGATTTGAAAATCCCGACCAGTTATAGAAAATGGATTTGAAAATCCCGACCATTTATGACACTAGATTTCAAAATCCCGACCAGTTATAGAAACTGGATTTGAAAATCCCGACCAGTTATAGAAACTGGATTTTAAAATCCCGACCAGTTATAGAAACTGGATTTTAAAATCCCGACCAGTTATAGAAACTGGATTTGAAAATTCTGACCAGTTATAGAAACTGGATTTGAAAATCCCGACCAGTTATAAAAACTAGATTTGAAAATCCCGACCAGTTATAGAAACTGGATTTGAAAATCCCGACCAGTTATAGAAACTAGATTTGAAAATCCCGACCAGTTATAGAAACTAGATTTGAAAATCCTGACCAGTTATAAAACTGGATTTGAAAATCCCGACCAGTTATAGAAACTGGATTTGAAAATCCCGACCAGTTATAAAAACTGGATTTGAAAATCCCGACCAGTTATAGAAACGTCATTTCAAAATCCCGACCAGTTATAGAAACTGGATTTGAAAATCCCGACCAGTTATAACATTGAATTTGAAAATCCCGACCAGTTATAAAAACTGGATTTAAAAATCCCGACCAGTTATAGAAACTGGATTTGAAAATCCCGACCAGTTATAGAAACTGAATTTGAAAATCCCGACCAGTTATAAAAACTGGATTTGAAAATCCCGACCAGTTATAAAACTGGATTTGAAAATCCCGACGAGTTATAGAAACTGAATTTGAAAATCCTTATCAGTTATAACACTGGATTTGAAAATCCCGACCAATTATAAAACTAGATTTGAAAATCCCGGCTAGTTATAGAAAATGGATTTGAAAATCCTGACCAGTTATAAAACTGGATTTGAAAATCCCGACCAGTTATAAAACTGGATTTAAAAATCCCGACCAGTTATAGAAACTGGATTTGAAAATCCCGACCAGTTATAAAACTGGATTTGAAAATACCGACTAGTTATAGAAACGTGATTTCAAAATCCCGACCAGTTATAGAAACTGAATTTGAAAATCCTGATCAGTTATAACACTGGATTTGAAAATCCCGACCAATTATAAAACTAGATTTGAAAATTCCGACCAGTTATAGAAAATGGATTTGAAAATCCCGACCAGTTATGACACTAGATTTCAAAATCTCGACCAGTTATAGAAACTGGATTTGAAAATCCTGACCAGTTATGACACTAGATTTCAAAATCCCGACCAGTTATAGAAACTGGATTTGAAAATCCCGACCAGTTATAGAAACTGGATTTGAAAATCTCGACCAGTTATAGAAACTGGATTTCAAAATCCCGACCAGTTATAGAAACTGGATTTGAAAATCCTGACCAGTTATAGAAACTGGATTTGAAAATCCCGACCAGTTATAAAAACTAGATTTGAAAATCCCGACCAGTTATAGAAACTGGATTTGAAAATCCCGACCAGTTATAGAAACTAGATTTGAAAATCCCGACCAGTTATAGAAACTAGATTTGAAAATCCCGACCAGTTATAAAACTGGATTTGAAAATCCCGACTAGTTATAGAAACTGGATTTAAAAATCCTGATCAGTTATAACACTGGATTTGAAAATCCCGACCAGTTATAAAAACTTGAGTTGAAAATCCCGACCAGTTATAGAAACTGGATTTGAAAATCCCGACCAGTTATAGAAACTGGATTTGAAAATCCTGACCAGTTATAGAAACTGAATTTGAAAATCCCGACCAGTTATAAAAACTGGATTTGAAAATCCCGACCAGTTATAAAACTGGATTTGAAAATCCCGACGAGTTATAGAAACTGAATTTGAAAATCCTGATCAGTTATAACACTGGATTTGAAAATTCCGACCAATTATAAAACTAGATTTGAAAATCCCGACCAGTTATAGAAAATGGATTTGAAAATCCCGACCAGTTATAAAAACTGGATTTGAAAATCCCGACCAGTTATAAAAACTGGATTTGAAAATCCCGACCAGTTATAGAAACTGGATTTGAAAATCCTGACCAGTTATAGAAACTGAATTTGAAAATCCCGACCAGTTATAAAAACTGGATTTGAAAATCCCGACCAGTTATAAAACTGGATTTGAAAATCCCGACGAGTTATAGAAAATGGATTTGAAAATCCCGATCAGTTATAAAACTGGATTTGAAAATCCCGACCAGTTATAAAACTGGATTTAAAAATCCCGACCAGTTATAGAAACTGGATTTGAAAATCCCGAACAGTTATAAAACTGGATTTGAAAATACCGACTAGTTATAGAAACGTGATTTCAAAATCCCGACCAGTTAAAGAAACTGAATTTGAAAATCCTGATCAGTTATAACACTGGATTTGAAAATTCTGACCAATTATAAAACTAGATTTGAAAATCCCGACCAGTTATAGAAAATGGATTTGAAAATCCCGACCAGTTATAAAAACTGGATTTGAAAATCCCGACCAGTTATAGAAACTGGATTTGAAAATCCTGATCAGTTATAGAAACTGGATTTGAAAATCCTGACCAGTTATAGAAACTAAATTTGAAAATCCCGACCAGTTATAAAAACTGGATTTGAAAATCCCAACCAGTTATAAAACTGGATTTGAAAATCCTGACGAGTTATAGAAACTGAATTTGAAAATCCTGATCAGTTATAACACTGGATTTGAAAATCCCGACCAATTATAAAACTAGATTTGAAAATCCCGACCAGTTATAGAAAATGGATTTGAAAATCCTGACCAGTTATAAAACTGGATTTGAAAATCCCGACCAGTTATAAAACTGGATTTAAAAATCCCGACCAGTTATAGAAACTGGATTTGAAAATCCCGACCAGTTATAAAACTGGATTTGAAAATACCGACTAGTTATAGAAACGTGATTTCAAAATCCCGACCAGTTATAGAAACTGAATTTGAAAATCCTGATCAGTTATAACACTGGATTTGAAAATCCCGACCAATTATAAAACTAGATTTGAAAATCCCGACCAGTTATAGAAAATGGATTTGAAAATCTCGACCAGTTATGACACTAGATTTCAAAATCCCGACCAGTTATAGAAACTGGATTTGAAAATCCCGACCAGTTATGACACTAGATTTCAAAATCCCGACCAGTTATAGAAACTGGATTTGAAAATCCCGACCAGTTATAGAAACTGGATTTCAAAATCCCGACCAGTTATAGAAACTGGATTTGAAAATCCTGACCAGTTATAGAAACTGGATTTGAAAATCCCGACCAGTTATAAAAACTAGATTTGAAAATCCCGACCAGTTATAGAAACTGGATTTGAAAATCCTGACCAGTTATAGAAACTAGATTTGAAAATCCCGACCAGTTATAGAAACTGAATTTGAAAATCCCGACCAGCTACAAAACTGGATTTGAAAATCCCGACCAGTTATAGAAACTGAATTTGAAAATCCTGATCAGTTGTAACACTGGATTTGAAAATCCCGACCAATTATAAAACTAGATTTGAAAATCCCGACCAGTTATAGAAAATGGATTTGAAAATCCCGATCAGTTATAAAACTGGATTTGAAAATCCAGACCAGTTATAAAACTGGATTTAAAAATCCCGACCAGTTATAGAAACTGGATTTGAAAATCCCGACCAGTTATAAAACTGGATATGAAAATACCGACTTGTTATAAGAACGTGATTTCAAAATCCCGACCAGTTATAGAAAACTGGATTTGAAAATCCCGACCAGTTATAGAAACTAGATTTGAAAATCCCGACCAGTTATAGAAACTAGATTTGAAAATCCTGACCAGTTATAGAAACTGGATTTGAAAATCCCGACCAGTTATAGAAACTAAATTTGAAAATCCCGACCAGTTATAGAAACTAGATTTGAAAATCCTGACCAGTTATAAAACTGGATTTAAAAATCCCGACCAGTTATAGAAAGTGGATTTGAAAATCCCGACCAGTTATAAAAACTGGATTTGAAAATTCCGACCAGTTATAGAAACGTGATTTCAAAATCCCGACCAGTTATAAAAACTGGATTTGAAAATCCCGACCAGTTATAGAAACTGGATTTGAAAATCCCGACCAGTTACAAAACTGGATTTGAAAATCCCGACCAGTTATAGAAACTGAATTTGTAAATCCTGATCAGTTATAACACTGGATTTGAAAATCCCGACCAATTATAAAACTAGATTTGAAAATCCCGACCAGTTATAGAAAATGGATTTGAAAATCCCGATCAGTTATAAAACTGGATTTGAAATCCCGACCAGTTATAAAACTGGATTTAAAAATCCCGACCAGTTATAGAAACTGGATTTGAAAATCCCGACCAGTTATAAAACTGGATTTGAAAATACCGACTAGTTATAGAAACGTGATTTCAAAATCCCGACCAGTTAAAGAAACTGGATTTGAAAATCCCGACCAGTTATAACATTGAATTTGAAAATCCCGACCAGTTATAAAAACTGGATTTGAAAATCCCGACCAGTTATAGAAACTGGATTTGAATATCCTGACCAATTATAAAACTGGATTTGAAAATCCCGACAAGTTATAGAAACTGAATTTGAAAATCCTGATCAGTTATAACACTGGATTTGAAAATCCTGACCAATTATAAAACTAGATTTGAAAATCCCGACCAGTTATAGAAAATGCATTTGAAAATCCCGACCAGTTATGACACTAGATTTCAAAATCCCGACCAGTTATAGAAACTGAATTTGAAAATCCTGATCAGTTATAACACTAGATTTGAAAATCCCGACCAATTATAAAACTAGATTTGAAAATCCCGACCAGTTATAGAAAATGGATTTGAAAATCCCGAACAGTTATAAAACTGGATTTGAAAATCCCGACCAGTTATAAAACTGGATTTAAAAATCCCGACCAGTTATAGAAACTGGATTTGAAAATCCCCACCAGTTATAAAACTGGATTTGAAAATACCGACTAGTTATAGAAACGTGATTTCAAAATCCCGACCAGTTATAGAAACTGGATTTGAAAATCCCGACCAGTTATAACATTGAATTTGAAAATCCCGACCAGATATAAAAACTGGATTTGAAAATCCCGACCAGTTATAGAAACTGGATTTGAATATCCTGACCAATTATAAAAACTGAATTTGAAAATCCCGACCAGTTATAAAAACTGGATTTGAAAATCCCGACCAGTTATAAAACTGGATTTGAAAATCTCGACGAGTTATAGAAACTGAATTTGAAAATCCTGATCAGTTATAACACTGGATTTGAAAATCCTGACTAATTATAAAACTAGATTTGAAAATCCCGACCAGTTATAGAAAATGGATTTGAAAATCCTGACCAGTTATGACACTAGATTTCAAAATCCCGACCAGTTATAGAAACTGGATTTGAAAATCCCGACCAGTTATAGAAACTGGATTTGAAAATCCCGACCAGTTATAGAAACTGGATTTTAAAATCCCGACCAGTTATAGAAACTGGATTGTTAAATCCCGACCAGTTATAGAAACTGGATTTGAAAATCCTGACCAGTTATAGAAACTGGATTTAAAAATCCCGACTAGTTATAAAACTGGATTTGAAAATCCCGACCAGTTATAAAACTGGATTTAAAAATCCTGTCCAGTTATAGAAACTGGATTTGAAAATCCTGACCAGTTCTAGAAACTGGATTTAAAAATCCCGAACAGTTATAAAAACTAGATTTGAAAATCCCGACCAGTTATAGAAACTGGATTTGAAAATCCCGACCAGTTATAGAAACTGGATTTGAAAATCCCGACCAGTTATAGAAACTAGAGTTGAAAATCCCGACCAGTTATAAAACTGGATTTGAAAATCCCGACCAGTTATAGAAACTGGATTTGAAAATCCCGACCAGTTATAAAAACTGGATTTAAAAATCCCGTCCAGTTATAGAAACTGGATTTCAAAATCCCGACCAGTTATAGAAACTAAATTTGAAAATCCCGACCAGTTATAACACTGAATTTGAAAATCCCGACCTGTTATAAAAACTGGATTTGAAAATCCCGACCTGTTATAGAAACTGGATTTGAAAATCCTCACCAGTTATAGAAACTGAATTTGAAAATCCCGACCAGTTATAAAAACTGGATTTGAAAATTCGACCAGTTATAAAACTGGATTTGAAAATCCCGACCAGTTATAGAAACTGAATTTGAAAATCCTGATCAGTTATAACACTGGATTTGAAAATCCCGATCAATTATAAAACTAGATTTGAAAATCCCGACCAGTTATAGAAAATGGATTCGAAAATCCCGACCAGTTATAAAACTGGATTTGAAAATTCCGACCAGTTATAAAACTGGATTTAAAAATTTCGACCAGTTATAGAAACTGGATTTGAAAATCCCGACCAGTTATAAAACTAGATTTGAAAATCCCGACCAGTTATAGAAAATGGATTTGAAAATCCCGACCATTTATGACACTAGATTTCAAAATCCCGACCAGTTATAGAAACTGGATTTGAAAATCCCGACCAGTTATAAAAACTGGATTTAAAAATCCCATCCAGTTATAGAAACTGGATTTCAAAATCCCGACCAGTTATAGAAACTAAATTTGAAAATCCCGACCAGTTATAACACTGAATTTGAAAATCCCGACCTGTTATAAAAACTGGATTTGAAAATCCCGACCAGTTATAGAAACTGGATTTGAAAATCCTCACCAGTTATAGAAACTGAATTTGAAAATCCCGACCAGTTATAAAAACTGGATTTGAAAATTCGACCAGTTATAAAACTGGATTTGAAAATCCCGACCAGTTATAGAAACTGAATTTGAAAATCCTGATCAGTTATAACACTGGATTTGAAAATCCCGACCAATTATAAAACTAGATTTGAAAATCCCGACCAGTTATAGAAAATGGATTTGAAAATCCCGATTAGTTATAAAACTGGATTTGAAAAATCCGACCAGTTATAAAACTGGATTTAAAAATTCCGACCAGTTATAGAAACTGGATTTGAAAATCCCGACCAGTTATAAAATTGGATTTGAAAATACCGACTAGTTATAGAAACGTGATTTCAAAATCCCGACCAGTTATAGAAACTGGATTTGAAAATCCCGACCAGTTATAACATTGAATTTGAAAATCCCGACCAGTTATAAAAACTGGATTTGAAAATCCCGACCAGTTATAGAAACTAGATTTGAATATCCTGACCAATTATAAAAACTGAATTTGAAAATCCCGACCAGTTATAAAAACTGGATTTGAAATTCCCGACCAGTTATAAAACTGGATTTGAAAATCCTGACGAGTTATAGAAACTGAATTTGAAAATCCTGATCAGTTATAACACTGGATTTGAAAATCCTGACCAATTATAAAACTAGATTTGAAAATCCCGACCAGTTATAGAAAATGGATTTGAAAATCCCGACCATTTATGACACTAGATTTCAAAATCCCGACCAGTTATAGAAACTGGATTTGAAAATCCCGACCAGTTATAGAAACTGGATTTTAAAATCCCGACCAGTTATAGAAACTGGATTTGAAAATCCCGACCAGTTATAAAAACTAGATTTGAAAATCCCGACCAGTTATAGAAACTGGATTTGAAAATCCCGACCAGTTATAAAAACTAGATTTGAAAATCCCGACCAGTTATAGAAACTGGATTTGAAAATCCCGACCAGTTATAGAAACTAGATTTGAAAATCCCGACCAGTTATAGAAACTAGATTTGAAAATCCTGACCAGTTATAAAACTGGATTTGAAAATCCCGACCAGTTATAGAAACTGGATTTGAAAATCCCGACCAGTTATAAAAACTGGATTTGAAAATCCCGACCAGTTATAGAAACGTCATTTCAAAATCCCGACCAGTTATAGAAACTGGATTTGAAAATCCCGACCAGTTATAACATTGAATTTGAAAATCCCGACCAGTTATAAAAACTGGATTTAAAAATCCCGACCAGTTATAGAAACTGGATTTGAAAATCCTGACCAGTTATAGAAACTGAATTTGAAAATCCCGACCAGTTATAAAAACTGGATTTGAAAATCCTGACCAGTTATAAAACTGGATTTGAAAATCCCGACGAGTTATAGAAACTGAATTTGAAAATCCTTATCAGTTATAACACTCGATTTGAAAATCCCGACCAATTATAAAACTAGATTTGAAAATCCCGGCCAGTTATAGAAAATGGATTTGAAAATCCTGACCAGTTATAAAACTGGATTTGAAAATCCCGACCAGTTATAAAACTGGATTTAAAAATCCCGACCAGTTATAGAAACTGGATTTGAAAATCCCGACCAGTTATAAAACTGGATTTGAAAATACCGACTAGTTATAGAAACGTGATTTCAAAATCCCGACCAGTTATAGAAACTGAATTTGAAAATCCTGATCAGTTATAACACTGGATTTGAAAATCCCGACCAATTATAAAACTAGATTTGAAAATCCCGACCAGTTATAGAAAATGGATTTGAAAATCCCGACCAGTTATGACACTAGATTTCAAAATCTCGACCAGTTATAGAAACTGGATTTGAAAATCCCGACCAGTTATGACACTAGATTTGAAAATCCCGACCAGTTATAGAAACTGGATTTGAAAATCCCGACCAGTTATAGAAACTGGATTTGAAAATCTCGACCAGTTATAGAAACTGGATTTCAAAATCCCGACCAGTTATAGAAACTGGATTTGAAAATCCTGACCAGTTATAGAAACTGGATTTGAAAATCCCGACCAGTTATAAAAACTAGATTTGAAAATCCCGACCAGTTATAGAAACTGGATTTGAAAATCCCGACCAGTTATAGAAACTAGATTTGAAAATCCCGACCAGTTATAGAAACTAGATTTGAAAATCCCGACCAGTTATAAAACTGGATTTGAAAATCCCGACTAGTTATAGAAACTGGATTTAAAAATCCTGATCAGTTATAACACTGGATTTGAAAATCCCGACCAGTTATAAAAACTTGAGTTGACAATCCCGACCAGTTATAGAAACTGGATTTGAAAATCCCGACCAGTTATAGAAACTGGATTTGAAAATCCTGACCTGTTATAGAAACTGAATTTGAAAATCCCGACCAGTTATAAAAACTGGATTTGAAAATCCCGACCAGTTATAAAACTGGATTTGAAAATCCCGACGAGTTATAGAAAATGGATTTGAAAATCCCGATCAGTTATAAAACTGGATTTGAAAATCCCGACCAGTTATAAAACTGGATTTAAAAATCCCGACCAGTTATAGAAACTGGATTTGAAAATCCCGACCAGTTATAAAACTGGATTTGAAAATACCGACTAGTTATAGAAACGTGATTTCAAAATCCCGACCAGTTAAAGAAACTGAATTTGAAAATCCTGATCAGTTATAACACTGGATTTGAAAATTCCGACCAATTATAAAACTAGATTTGAAAATCCCGACCAGTTATAGAAAATGGATTTGAAAATCCCGACCAGTTATAAAAACTGGATTTGAAAATCCCGACCAGTTATAGAAACTGGATTTGAAAATCCTGATCAGTTATAGAAACTGGATTTGAAAATCCTGACCAGTTATAGAAACTAAATTTGAAAATCCCGACCAGTTATAAAAACTGGATTTGAAAATCCCAACCAGTTATAAAACTGGATTTGAAAATCCTGACGAGTTATAGAAACTGAATTTGAAAATCCTGATCAGTTATAACACTGGATTTGAAAATCCCGACCAATTATAAAACTAGATTTGAAAATCCCGACCAGTTATAGAAAATGGATTTGAAAATCCTGACCAGTTATAAAACTGGATTTGAAAATCCCGACCAGTTATAAAACTGGATTTAAAAATCCCGACCAGTTATAGAAACTGGATTTGAAAATCCCGACCAGTTATAAAACTGGATTTGAAAATACCGACTAGTTATAGAAACGTGATTTCAAAATCCCGACCAGTTATAGAAACTGAATTTGAAAATCCTGATCAGTTATAACACTGGATTTGAAAATCCCGACCAATTATAAAACTAGATTTGAAAATCCCGACCAGTTATAGAAAATGGATTTGAAAATCTCGACCAGTTATGACACTAGATTTCAAAATCCCGACCAGTTATAGAAACTGGATTTGAAAATCCCGACCAGTTATGACACTAGATTTCAAAATCCCGACCAGTTATAGAAACTGGATTTGAAAATCCCGACCAGTTATAGAAACTGGATTTCAAAATCCCGACCAGTTATAGAAACTGGATTTGAAAATCCTGACCAGTTATAGAAACTGGATTTGAAAATCCCGACCAGTTATAAAAACTAGATTTGAAAATCCCGACCAGTTATAGAAACTGGATTTGAAAATCCTGACCAGTTATAGAAACTAGATTTGAAAATCCCGACCAGTTATAGAAACTGAATTTGAAAATCCCGACCAGCTACAAAACTGGATTTGAAAATCCCGACCAGTTATAGAAACTGAATTTGAAAATCCTGATCAGTTGTAACACTGGATTTGAAAATCCCGACCAATTATAAAACTAGATTTGAAAATCCCGACCAGTTATAGAAAATGGATTTGAAAATCCCGATCAGTTATAAAACTGGATTTGAAAATCCAGACCAGTTATAAAACTGGATTTAAAAATCCCGACCAGTTATAGAAACTGGATTTGAAAATCCCGACCAGTTATAAAACTGGATATGAAAATACCGACTTGTTATAAGAACGTGATTTCAAAATCCCGACCAGTTATAGAAAACTGGATTTGAAAATCCCGACCAGTTATAGAAACTAGATTTGAAAATCCCGACCAGTTATAGAAACTAGATTTGAAAATCCTGACCAGTTATAGAAACTGGATTTGAAAATCCCGACCAGTTATAGAAACTAAATTTGAAAATCCCGACCAGTTATAGAAACTAGATTTGAAAATCCTGACCAGTTATAAAACTGGATTTAAAAATCCCGACCAGTTATAGAAAGTGGATTTGAAAATCCCGACCAGTTATAAAAACTGGATTTGAAAATTCCGACCAGTTATAGAAACGTGATTTCAAAATCCCGACCAGTTATAAAAACTGGATTTGAAAATCCCGACCAGTTATAGAAACTGGATTTGAAAATCCCGACCAGTTACAAAACTGGATTTGAAAATCCCGACCAGTTATAGAAACTGAATTTGTAAATCCTGATCAGTTATAACACTGGATTTGAAAATCCCGACCAATTATAAAACTAGATTTGAAAATCCCGACCAGTTATAGAAAATGGATTTGAAAATCCCGATCAGTTATAAAACTGGATTTGAAAATCCCGACCAGTTATAAAACTGGATTTAAAAATCCCGACCAGTTATAGAAACTGGATTTGAAAATCCCGACCAGTTATAAAACTGGATTTGAAAATACCGACTAGTTATAGAAACGTGATTTCAAAATCCCGACCAGTTAAAGAAACTGGATTTGAAAATCCCGACCAGTTATAACATTGAATTTGAAAATCCCGACCAGTTATAAAAACTGGATTTGAAAATCCCGACCAGTTATAGAAACTGGATTTGAATATCCTGACCAATTATAAAACTGGATTTGAAAATCCCGACAAGTTATAGAAACTGAATTTGAAAATCCTGATCAGTTATAACACTGGATTTGAAAATCCTGACCAATTATAAAACTAGATTTGAAAATCCCGACCAGTTATAGAAAATGCATTTGAAAATCCCGACCAGTTATGACACTAGATTTCAAAATCCCGACCAGTTATAGAAACTGAATTTGAAAATCCTTATCAGTTATAACACTAGATTTGAAAATCCCGACCAATTATAAAACTAGATTTGAAAATCCCGACCAGTTATAGAAAATGGATTTGAAAATCCCGAACAGTTATAAAACTGGATTTGAAAATCCCGACCAGTTATAAAACTGGATTTAAAAATCCCGACCAGTTATAGAAACTGGATTTGAAAATCCCCACCAGTTATAAAACTGGATTTGAAAATACCGACTAGTTATAGAAACGTGATTTCAAAATCCCGACCAGTTATAGAAACTGGATTTGAAAATCCCGACCAGTTATAACATTGAATTTGAAAATCCCGACCAGATATAAAAACTGGATTTGAAAATCCCGACCAGTTATAGAAACTGGATTTGAATATCCTGACCAATTATAAAAACTGAATTTGAAAATCCCGACCAGTTATAAAAACTGGATTTGAAAATCCCGACCAGTTATAAAACTGGATTTGAAAATCTCGACGAGTTATAGAAACTGAATTTGAAAATCCTGATCAGTTATAACACTGGATTTGAAAATCCTGACTAATTATAAAACTAGATTTGAAAATCCCGACCAGTTATAGAAAATGGATTTGAAAATCCTGACCAGTTATGACACTAGATTTCAAAATCCCGACCAGTTATAGAAACTGGATTTGAAAATCCCGACCAGTTATAGAAACTGGATTTGAAAATCCCGACCAGTTATAGAAACTGGATTTTAAAATCCCGACCAGTTATAGAAACTGGATTGTTAAATCCCGACCAGTTATAGAAACTGGATTTGAAAATCCTGACCAGTTATAGAAACTGGATTTAAAAATCCCGACTAGTTATAAAACTGGATTTGAAAATCCCGACCAGTTATAAAACTGGATTTAAAAATCCTGTCCAGTTATAGAAACTGGATTTGAAAATCCTGACCAGTTCTAGAAACTGGATTTAAAAATCCCGAACAGTTATAAAAACTAGATTTGAAAATCCCGACCAGTTATAGAAACTGGATTTGAAAATCCCGACCAGTTATAGAAACTGGATTTGAAAATCCCGACCAGTTATAGAAACTAGAGTTGAAAATCCCGACCAGTTATAAAACTGGATTTGAAAATCCCGACCAGTTATAGAAACTGGATTTGAAAATCCCGACCAGTTATAAAAACTGGATTTAAAAATCCCGTCCAGTTATAGAAACTGGATTTCAAAATCCCGACCAGTTATAGAAACTAAATTTGAAAATCCCGACCAGTTATAACACTGAATTTGAAAATCCCGACCTGTTATAAAAACTGGATTTGAAAATCCCGACCTGTTATAGAAACTGGATTTGAAAATCCTCACCAGTTATAGAAACTGAATTTGAAAATCCCGACCAGTTATAAAAACTGGATTTGAAAATTCGACCAGTTATAAAACTGGATTTGAAAATCCCGACCAGTTATAGAAACTGAATTTGAAAATCCTGATCAGTTATAACACTGGATTTGAAAATCCCGATCAATTATAAAACTAGATTTGAAAATCCCGACCAGTTATAGAAAATGGATTCGAAAATCCCGACCAGTTATAAAACTGGATTTGAAAATTCCGACCAGTTATAAAACTGGATTTAAAAATTTCGACCAGTTATAGAAACTGGATTTGAAAATCCCGACCAGTTATAAAACTAGATTTGAAAATCCCGACCAGTTATAGAAAATGGATTTGAAAATCCCGACCATTTATGACACTAGATTTCAAAATCCCGACCAGTTATAGAAACTGGATTTGAAAATCCCGACCAGTTATAAAAACTGGATTTAAAAATCCCATCCAGTTATAGAAACTGGATTTCAAAATCCCGACCAGTTATAGAAACTAAATTTGAAAATCCCGACCAGTTATAACACTGAATTTGAAAATCCCGACCTGTTATAAAAACTGGATTTGAAAATCCCGACCAGTTATAGAAACTGGATTTGAAAATCCTCACCAGTTATAGAAACTGAATTTGAAAATCCCGACCAGTTATAAAAACTGGATTTGAAAATTCGACCAGTTATAAAACTGGATTTGAAAATCCCGACCAGTTATAGAAACTGAATTTGAAAATCCTGATCAGTTATAACACTGGATTTGAAAATCCCGACCAATTATAAAACTAGATTTGAAAATCCCGACCAGTTATAGAAAATGGATTTGAAAATCCCGATTAGTTATAAAACTGGATTTGAAAAATCCGACCAGTTATAAAACTGGATTTAAAAATTCCGACCAGTTATAGAAACTGGATTTGAAAATCCCGACCAGTTATAAAATTGGATTTGAAAATACCGACTAGTTATAGAAACGTGATTTCAAAATCCCGACCAGTTATAGAAACTGGATTTGAAAATCCCGACCAGTTATAACATTGAATTTGAAAATCCCGACCAGTTATAAAAACTGGATTTGAAAATCCCGACCAGTTATAGAAACTAGATTTGAATATCCTGACCAATTATAAAAACTGAATTTGAAAATCCCGACCAGTTATAAAAACTGGATTTGAAATTCCCGACCAGTTATAAAACTGGATTTGAAAATCCTGACGAGTTATAGAAACTGAATTTGAAAATCCTGATCAGTTATAACACTGGATTTGAAAATCCTGACCAATTATAAAACTAGATTTGAAAATCCCGACCAGTTATAGAAAATGGATTTGAAAATCCCGACCATTTATGACACTAGATTTCAAAATCCCGACCAGTTATAGAAACTGGATTTGAAAATCCCGACCAGTTATAGAAACTGGATTTTAAAATCCCGACCAGTTATAGAAACTGGATTTGAAAATCCCGACCAGTTATAAAAACTAGATTTGAAAATCCCGACCAGTTATAGAAACTGGATTTGAAAATCCCGACCAGTTATAAAAACTAGATTTGAAAATCCCGACCAGTTATAGAAACTGGATTTGAAAATCCCGACCAGTTATAGAAACTAGATTTGAAAATCCCGACCAGTTATAGAAACTAGATTTGAAAATCCTGACCAGTTATAAAACTGGATTTGAAAATCCCGACCAGTTATAGAAACTGGATTTGAAAATCCCGACCAGTTATAAAAACTGGATTTGAAAATCCCGACCAGTTATAGAAACGTCATTTCAAAATCCCGACCAGTTATACAAACTGGATTTGAAAATCCCGACCAGTTATAACATTGAATTTGAAAATCCCGACCAGTTATAAAAACTGGATTTAAAAATCCCGACCAGTTATAGAAACTGGATTTGAAAATCCTGACCAGTTATAGAAACTGAATTTGAAAATCCCGACCAGTTATAAAAACTGGATTTGAAAATCCTGACCAGTTATAAAACTGGATTTGAAAATCCCGACGAGTTATAGAAACTGAATTTGAAAATCCTTATCAGTTATAACACTCGATTTGAAAATCCCGACCAATTATAAAACTAGATTTGAAAATCCCGGCCAGTTATAGAAAATGGATTTGAAAATCCTGACCAGTTATAAAACTGGATTTGAAAATCCCGACCAGTTATAAAACTGGATTTAAAAATCCCGACCAGTTATAGAAACTGGATTTGAAAATCCCGACCAGTTATAAAACTGGATTTGAAAATACCGACTAGTTATAGAAACGTGATTTCAAAATCCCGACCAGTTATAGAAACTGAATTTGAAAATCCTGATCAGTTATAACACTGGATTTGAAAATCCCGACCAATTATAAAACTAGATTTGAAAATCCCGACCAGTTATAGAAAATGGATTTGAAAATCCCGACCAGTTATGACACTAGATTTCAAAATCTCGACCAGTTATAGAAACTGGATTTGAAAATCCCGACCAGTTATGACACTAGATTTGAAAATCCCGACCAGTTATAGAAACTGGATTTGAAAATCCCGACCAGTTATAGAAACTGGATTTGAAAATCTCGACCAGTTATAGAAACTGGATTTCAAAATCCCGACCAGTTATAGAAACTGGATTTGAAAATCCTGACCAGTTATAGAAACTGGATTTGAAAATCCCGACCAGTTATAAAAACTAGATTTGAAAATCCCGACCAGTTATAGAAACTGGATTTGAAAATCCCGACCAGTTATAGAAACTAGATTTGAAAATCCCGACCAGTTATAGAAACTAGATTTGAAAATCCCGACCAGTTATAAAACTGGATTTGAAAATCCCGACTAGTTATAGAAACTGGATTTAAAAATCCTGATCAGTTATAACACTGGATTTGAAAATCCCGACCAGTTATAAAAACTTGAGTTGACAATCCCGACCAGTTATAGAAACTGGATTTGAAAATCCCGACCAGTTATAGAAACTGGATTTGAAAATCCTGACCTGTTATAGAAACTGAATTTGAAAATCCCGACCAGTTATAAAAACTGGATTTGAAAATCCCGACCAGTTATAAAACTGGATTTGAAAATCCCGACGAGTTATAGAAACTGAATTTGAAAATCCTGATCAGTTATAACACTGGATTTGAAAATTCCGACCAATTATAAAACTAGATTTGAAAATCCCGACCAGTTATAGAAAATGGATTTGAAAATCCCGACCACTTATAGAAAATGGATTTGAAAATCCCGACAAGTTATAAAAACTGGATTTGAAAATCCCGACCAGTTATAAAAACTGGATTTGAAAATCCCGACCAGTTATAGAAACTGGATTTGAAAATCCTGACCAGTTATAGAAACTGAATTTGAAAATCCCTTTTAGTTATAAAAACTGGATTTGAAAATCCCGACCAGTTATAAAACTGGATTTGAAAATCCCGACGAGTTATAGAAACTGAATTTGAAAATCCTGATCAGTTATAACACTGGATTTTAAAATTCCGACCAATTATAAAACTAGATTTGAAAATCCCGACCAGTTATAGAAAATGGATTTGAAAATCCCGACCAGTTATAAAAACTGGATTTGAAAATCCCGACCAGTTATAGAAACTGGATTTGAAAATCCTGATCAGTTATAGAAGCTGGATTTGAAAATCCTGACAAGTTATAGAAACTGAATTTGAAAATCCCGACCAGTTATAAAAACTGGATTTGAAAATCCCGACCAGTTATAAAACTGGATTTAAAAATCCTGACGAGTTATAGAAACTGAATTTGAAAATCCTGATCAGTTATAACACTGGATTTGAAAATCCCGACCAATTATAAAACTAGATTTGAAAATCCCGACCAGTTATAGAAAATGGATTTGAAAATCTTGACCAGTTATAAAACTGGATTTGAAAATCCCGACCAGTTATAAAACTGGATTTAAAAATCCCGACCAGTTATAGAAACTGGATTTGAAAATCCCGACCAGTTATAAAACTGGATTTGAAAATACCGACTAGTTATAGAAACGTGATTTCAAAATCCCGACCAGTTATAGAAACTGAATTTGAAAATCCTGATCAGTTATAACACTGGATTTGAAAATCCCGACCAATTATAAAACTAGATTTGAAAATCCCGACCAGTTATAGAAAATGGATTTGAAAATCTCGACCAGTTATGACACTAGATTTCAAAATCCCGACCAGTTATAGAAACTGGATTTGAAAATCCCGACCAGTTATGACACTAGATTTCAAAATCCCGACCAGTTATAGAAACTGGATTTGAAAATCCCGACCAGTTATAGAAACTGGATTTCAAAATCCCGACCAGTTATAGAAACTGGATTTGAAAATCCTGACCAGTTATAGAAACTGGATTTGAAAATCCCGACCAGTTATAAAAACTAGATTTGAAAATCCCGACCAGTTATAGAAACTGGATTTGAAAATCCTGACCAGTTATAGAAACTAGATTTGAAAATCCCGACCAGTTATAGAAACTGAATTTGAAAATCCCGACCAGTTACAAAACTGGATTTGAAAATCCCGACCAGTTATAGAAACTGAATTTGAAAATCCTGATCAGTTGTAACACTGGATTTGAAAATCCCGACCAATTATAAAACTAGATTTGAAAATCCCGACCAGTTATAGAAAATGGATTTGAAAATCCCGATCAGTTATAAAATTGGATTTGAAAATCTAGACCAGTTATAAAACTGGATTTAAAAATCCCGACCAGTTATAGAAACTGGATTTGAAAATCCCGACCAGTTATAAAACTGGATTTGAAAATACCGACTTGTTATAAGAACGTGATTTCAAAATCCCGACCAGTTATAGAAAACTGGATTTGAAAATCCCGACCAGTTATAGAAACTAGATTTGAAAATCCCGACCAGTTATAGAAACTAGATTTGAAAATCCTGACCAGTTATAGAAACTGGATTTGAAAATCCCGACCAGTTATAGAAACTAAATTTGAAAATCCCGACCAGTTATAGAAACTAGATTTGAAAATCCTGACCAGTTATAAAACTGGATTTAAAAATCCCGACCAGTTATAGAAACTGGATTTGAAAATCCCGACCAGTTATAAAAACTGGATTTGAAAATTCCGACCAGTTATAGAAACGTGATTTCAAAATACCGACCAGTTATAGAAACTTGATTTGAAAATCCCGACCAGTTATAACATTGAATTTGAAAATCCCGACCAGTTATAAAAACTGGATTTGAAAATCCCGACCAGTTATAGAAACTGGATTTGAAAATCCCGACCAGTTACAAAACTGGATTTGAAAATCCCGACCAGTTATAGAAACTGAATTTGTAAATCCTGATCAGTTATAACACTGGATTTGAAAATCCCGACCAATTATAAAACTAGATTTGAAAATCCCGACCAGTTATAGAAAATGGATTTGAAAATCCCGATCAGTTATAAAACTGGATTTGAAAATCCCGACCAGTTATAAAACTGGATTTAAAAATCCCGACCAGTTATAGAAACTGGATTTGAAAATCCCGACCAGTTATAAAACTGGATTTGAAAATACCGACTAGTTATAGAAACGTGATTTCAAAATCCCGACCAGTTAAAGAAACTGGATTTGAAAATCCTGACCAGTTATAACATTGAATTTGAAAATCCCGACCAGTTATAAAAACTGGATTTGAAAATCCCGACCAGTTATAGAAACTGGATTTGAATATCCTGACCAATTATAAAAACTGAATTTGAAAATCCTGACCAGTTATAAAAACTGGATTTGAAAATCCCGACCAGTTATAAAACTGGATTTGAAAATCCCGACGAGTTATAGAAATTGAATTTGAAAATCCTGACCAGTTATAGAAACTGGATTTGAAAATCCCGACCAGTTATAGAAACTAGATTTGAAAATCTCGACCAGTTATAAAACTGGATTTGAAAATCCCGACCAGTTATAGAAACTGGATTTGAAAATCCCGACCAGTTATAAAACTGGATTTGAAAATACCGACTAGTTATAGAAACGTGATTTCAAAATCCCGACCAGTTATAGAAACTGAATTTGAAAATCCTGATCAGTTATAACACTGGATTTGAAAATCCCGACCAATTATAAAACTAGATTTGAAAATCCCGACTAGTTATAGAAAATGGATTTGAAAATCCCGACCAGTTATGACACAAGATTTCAAAATCTCGACCAGTTATAGAAACTGGATTTGAAAATCCCGACCAGTTATGACACTAGATTTCAAAATCCCGACCAGTTATAGAAACTGGATTTGAAAACCCCGACCAGTTATAGAAACTGGATTTGAAAATCTCGACCAGTTATAGAAACTGGATTTGAAAATCCCGACCAGTTATAGAAACTGGATTTGAAAATCCTGACCAGTTATAGAAACTGGATTTGAAAATCCCGACCAGTTATAAAAACTAGATTTGAAAATCCCGACCAGTTATAGAAACTGGATTTGAAAATCCCGACCAGTTATAGAAACTAGATTTGAAAATACCGACCAGTTATAGAAACTAGATTTGAAAATCCCGACCAGTTATAAAACTGGATTTGAAAATCCCGACTAGTTATAGAAACTGGATTTAAAAATCCTGATCAGTTATAACACTGGATTTGAAAATCCCGACCAGTTATAAAAACTTGAGTTGAAAATCCCGACCAGTTATAGAAACTGGATTTGAAAATCCCGACCAGTTATAGAAACTGGATTTGAAAATCCTGACCAGTTATAGAAACTGAATTTGAAAATCCCGACCAGTTATAAAAACTGGATTTGAAAATCCCGACCAGTTATAAAACTGGATTTGAAAATCCCGACGAGTTATAGAAACTGAATTTGAAAATCCTGATCAGTTATAACACTGGATTTGAAAATTCCGACCAATTATAAAATTAGATTTGAAAATCCCGACCAGTTATAGAAAATGGATTTGAAAATCCCGACCAGTTATAAAAACTGGATTTGAAAATCCCGACCAGTTATAAAAACTGGATTTGAAAATCCCGACCAGTTATAGAAACTGGATTTGAAAATCCTGACCAGTTATAGAAACTGAATTTGAAAATCCCGACCAGTTATAAAAACTGGATTTGAAAATCCCGACCAGTTATAAAACTGGATTTGAAAATCCCGACGAGTTATAGAAACTGAATTTGAAAATCCTGATCAGTTATAACACTGGATTTGAAAATTCCGACCAATTATAAAACTAGATTTGAAAATCCTGACCAGTTATAGAAAATGGATTTGAAAATCCCGACCAGTTATAAAAACTGGATTTGAAAATCCCGACCAGTTATAGAAACTGGATTTGAAAATCCTGATCAGTTATAGAAACTGGATTTGAAAATCCTGACCAGTTATAGAAACTGAATTTGAAAATCCCGACCAGTTATAAAAACTAGATTTGAAAATCCCGACCAGTTATAAAACTGGATTTGAAAATCCTGACGAGTTATAGAAACTGAATTTGAAAATCCTGATCAGTTATAACACTGGATTTGAAAATCCCGACCAATTATAAAACTAGATTTGAAAATCCCGACCAGTTATAGAAAATGGATTTGAAAATCCTGACCAGTTATAAAACTGGATTTGAAAATCCCGACCAGTTATAAAACTGGATTTAAAAATCCCGACCAGTTATAGAAACTGGATTTGAAAATCCCGACCAGTTATAAAACTGGATTTGAAAATACCGACTAGTTATAGAAACATGATTTCAAAATCCCGATCAGTTATAGAAACTGAATTTGAAAATCCTGATCAGTTATAACACTGGATTTGAAAATCCCGACCAATTATAAAACTAGATTTGAAAATCCCGACCAGTTATAGAAAATGGATTTGAAAATATCGACCAGTTATGACACTAGATTTCAAAATCCCGACCAGTTATAGAAACTGGATTTGAAAATCCCGACCAGTTATGACACTAGATTTCAAAATCCCGACCAGTTATAGAAACTGGATATGAAAATCCCGACCAGTTATAGAAACTGGATTTGAAATTCCCGACCAGTTATAAAACTGGATTTGAAAATCCCGACGAGTTATAGAAACTGAATTTGAAAATCCTGATCAGTTATAACACTGGATTTGAAAATCCTGACCAATTATAAAACTAGATTTGAAAATCCCGACCAGTTATAGAAAATGGATTTGAAAATCCCGACCATTTATGACACTAGATTTCAAAATCCCGACCAGTTATAGAAACTGGATTTGAAAATCCCGACCAGTTATAGAAACTGGATTTTAAAATCCCGACCAGTTATAGAAACTGGATTTGAAAATCCCGACCAGTTATAAAAACTAGATTTGAAAATCCCGACCAGTTATAGAAACTGGATTTGAAAATCCCGACCAGTTATAAAAACTAGATTTGTAAATCCCGACCAGTTATAGAAACTGGATTTGAAAATCCCGACCAGTTATAAAAACTGGATTTGAAATTCCCGACCAGTTATAAAACTGGATTTGAAAATCCCGACGAGTTATAGAAACTGAATTTGAAAATCCTGATCAGTTATAACACTGGATTTGAAAATCCTGACCAATTATAAAACTAGATTTGAAAATCCCGACCAGTTATAGAAAATGGATTTGAAAATCCCGACCATTTATGACACTAGATTTCAAAATCCCGACCAGTTATAGAAACTGGATTTGAAAATCCCGACCAGTTATAGAAACTGGATTTTAAAATCCCGACCAGTTATAGAAACTGGATTTGAAAATCCCGACCAGTTATAAAAACTAGATTTGAAAATCCCGACCAGTTATAGAAACTGGATTTGAAAATCCCGACCAGTTATAAAAACTAGATTTGAAAATCCCGACCAGTTATAGAAACTGGATTTGAAAATCCCGACCAGTTATATAAACTAGATTTGAAAATCCCGACCAGTTATAGAAACTAGATTTGAAAATCCTGACCAGTTATAAAACTGGATTTGAAAATCCCGACCAGTTATAGAAACTGGATTTGAAAATCCCGACCAGTTATAAAAACTGGATTTGAAAATCCCGACCAGTTATAGAAACGTCATTTCAAAATCCCGACCAGTTATAGAAACTGGATTTGAAAATCCCGACCAGTTATAACATTGAATTTGAAAATCCCGACCAGTTATAAAAACTGGATTTAAAAATCCCGACCAGTTATAGAAACTGGATTTGAAAATCCTGACCAGTTATAGAAACTGAATTTGAAAATCCCGACCAGTTATAAAAACTGGATTTGAAAATCCTGACCAGTTATAAAACTGGATTTGAAAATCCCGACGAGTTATAGAAACTGAATTTGAAAATCCTTATCAGTTATAACACTCGATTTGAAAATCCCGACCAATTATAAAACTAGATTTGAAAATCCCGGCCAGTTATAGAAAATGGATTTGAAAATCCTGACCAGTTATAAAACTGGATTTGAAAATCCCGACCAGTTATAAAACTGGATTTAAAAATCCCGACCAGTTATAGAAACTGGATTTGAAAATCCCGACCAGTTATAAAACTGGATTTGAAAATACCGACTAGTTATAGAAACGTGATTTCAAAATCCCGACCAGTTATAGAAACTGAATTTGAAAATCCTGATCAGTTATAACACTGGATTTGAAAATCCCGACCAATTATAAAACTAGATTTGAAAATCCCGACCAGTTATAGAAAATGGATTTGAAAATCCCGACCAGTTATGACACTAGATTTCAAAATCTCGACCAGTTATAGAAACTGGATTTGAAAATCCCGACCAGTTATGACACTAGATTTGAAAATCCCGACCAGTTATAGAAACTGGATTTGAAAATCCCGACCAGTTATAGAAACTGGATTTGAAAATCTCGACCAGTTATAGAAACTGGATTTCAAAATCCCGACCAGTTATAGAAACTGGATTTAAAAATCCTGACCAGTTATAAAAACTGGATTTGAAAATCCCGACCAGTTATAAAAACTAGATTTGAAAATCCCGACCAGTTATAGAAACTGGATTTGAAAATCCCGACCAGTTATAGAAACTAGATTTGAAAATCCCGACCAGTTATAGAAACTAGATTTGAAAATCCCGACCAGTTATAAAACTGGATTTGAAAATCCCGACTAGTTATAGAAACTGGATTTAAAAATCCTGATCAGTTATAACACTGGATTTGAAAATCCCGACCAGTTATAAAAACTTGAGTTGAAAATCCCGACCAGTTATAGAAACTGGATTTGAAAATCCCGACCAGTTATAGAAACTGGATTTGAAAATCCTGACCAGTTATAGAAACTGAATTTGAAAATCCCGACCAGTTATAAAAACTGGATTTGAAAATCCCGACCAGTTATAAAACTGGATTTGAAAATCCCGACGAGTTATAGAAACTGAATTTGAAAATCCTGATCAGTTATAACACTGGATTTGAAAATTCCGACCAATTATAAAACTAGATTTGAAAATCCCGACCAGTTATAGAAAATGGATTTGAAAATCCCGACCACTTATAGAAAATGGATTTGAAAATCCCGACCAGTTATAAAAACTGGATTTGAAAATCCCGACCAGTTATAAAAACTGGATTTGAAAATCCCGACCAGTTATAGAAACTGGATTTGAAAATCCTGACCAGTTATAGAAACTGAATTTGAAAATCCCGACCAGTTATAAAAACTGGATTTGAAAATCCCGACCAGTTATAAAACTGGATTTGAAAATCCCGACGAGTTATAGAAACTGAATTTGAAAATCCTGATCAGTTATAACACTGGATTTGAAAATTCCGACCAATTATAAAACTAGATTTGAAAATCCCGACCAGTTATAGAAAATGGATTTGAAAATCCCGACCAGTTATAAAAACTGGATTTAAAAATCCCGACCAGTTATAGAAACTGGATTTGAAAATCCTGATCAGTTATAGAAGCTGGATTTGAAAATCCTGACAAGTTATAGAAACTGAATTTGAAAATCCCGACCAGTTATAAAAACTGGATTTGAAAATCCCGACCAGTTATAAAACTGGATTTAAAAATCCTGACGAGTTATAGAAACTGAATTTGAAAATCCTGATCAGTTATAACACTGGATTTGAAAATCCCGACCAATTATAAAACTAGATTTGAAAATCCCGACCAGTTATAGAAAATGGATTTGAAAATCTTGACCAGTTATAAAACTGGATTTGAAAATCCCGACCAGTTATAAAACTGGATTTAAAAATCCCGACCAGTTATAGAAACTGGATTTGAAAATCCCGACCAGTTATAAAACTGGATTTGAAAATACCGACTAGTTATAGAAACGTGATTTCAAAATCCCGACCAGTTATAGAAACTGAATTTGAAAATCCTGATCAGTTATAACACTGGATTTGAAAATCCCGACCAATTATAAAACTAGATTTGAAAATCCCGACCAGTTATAGAAAATGGATTTGAAAATCCCGACCAGTTATGACACTAGATTTCAAAATCTCGACCAGTTATAGAAACTGGATTTGAAAATCCCGACGAGTTATAGAAACTGAATTTGAAAATCCTGATCAGTTATAACACTGGATTTGAAAATTCCGACCAATTATAAAACTAGATTTGAAAATCCCGACCAGTTATAGAAAATGGATTTGAAAATCCCGACCACTTATAGAAAATGGATTTGAAAATCCCGACAAGTTATAAAAACTGGATTTGAAAATCCCGACCAGTTATAAAAACTGGATTTGAAAATCCCGACCAGTTATAGAAACTGGATTTGAAAATCCTGACCAGTTATAGAAACTGAATTTGAAAATCCCTTTTAGTTATAAAAACTGGATTTGAAAATCCCGACCAGTTATAAAACTGGATTTGAAAATCCCGACGAGTTATAGAAACTGAATTTGAAAATCCTGATCAGTTATAACACTGGATTTTAAAATTCCGACCAATTATAAAACTAGATTTGAAAATCCCGACCAGTTATAGAAAATGGATTTGAAAATCCCGACCAGTTATAAAAACTGGATTTGAAAATCCCGACCAGTTATAGAAACTGGATTTGAAAATCCTGATCAGTTATAGAAGCTGGATTTGAAAATCCTGACAAGTTATAGAAACTGAATTTGAAAATCCCGACCAGTTATAAAAACTGGATTTGAAAATCCCGACCAGTTATAAAACTGGATTTAAAAATCCTGACGAGTTATAGAAACTGAATTTGAAAATCCTGATCAGTTATAACACTGGATTTGAAAATCCCGACCAATTATAAAACTAGATTTGAAAATCCCGACCAGTTATAGAAAATGGATTTGAAAATCTTGACCAGTTATAAAACTGGATTTGAAAATCCCGACCAGTTATAAAACTGGATTTAAAAATCCCGACCAGTTATAGAAACTGGATTTGAAAATCCCGACCAGTTATAAAACTGGATTTGAAAATACCGACTAGTTATAGAAACGTGATTTCAAAATCCCGACCAGTTATAGAAACTGAATTTGAAAATCCTGATCAGTTATAACACTGGATTTGAAAATCCCGACCAATTATAAAACTAGATTTGAAAATCCCGACCAGTTATAGAAAATGGATTTGAAAATCTCGACCAGTTATGACACTAGATTTCAAAATCCCGACCAGTTATAGAAACTGGATTTGAAAATCCCGACCAGTTATGACACTAGATTTCAAAATCCCGACCAGTTACAGAAACTGGATTTGAAAATCCCGACCAGTTATAGAAACTGGATTTCAAAATCCCGACCAGTTATAGAAACTGGATTTGAAAATCCTGACCAGTTATAGAAACTGGATTTGAAAATCCCGACCAGTTATAAAAACTAGATTTGAAAATCCCGACCAGTTATAGAAACTGGATTTGAAAATCCTGACCAGTTATAGAAACTAGATTTGAAAATCCCGACCAGTTATAGAAACTGAATTTGAAAATCCCGACCAGTTACAAAACTGGATTTGAAAATCCCGACCAGTTATAGAAACTGAATTTGAAAATCCTGATCAGTTGTAACACTGGATTTGAAAATCCCGACCAATTATAAAACTAGATTTGAAAATCCCGACCAGTTATAGAAAATGGATTTGAAAATCCCGATCAGTTATAAAACTGGATTTGAAAATCTAGACCAGTTATAAAACTGGATTTAAAAATCCCGACCAGTTATAGAAACTGGATTTGAAAATCCCGACCAGTTATAAAACTGGATTTGAAAATACCGACTTGTTATAAGAACGTGATTTCAAAATCCCGACCAGTTATAGAAAACTGGATTTGAAAATCCCGACCAGTTATAGAAACTAGATTTGAAAATCCCGACCAGTTATAGAAACTAGATTTGAAAATCCTGACCAGTTATAGAAACTGGATTTGAAAATCCCGACCAGTTATAGAAACTAAATTTGAAAATCCCGACCAGTTATAGAAACTAGATTTGAAAATCCTGACCAGTTATAAAACTGGATTTAAAAATCCCGACCAGTTATAGAAACTGGATTTGAAAATCCCGACCAGTTATAAAAACTGGATTTGAAAATTCCGACCAGTTATAGAAACGTGATTTCAAAATACCGACCAGTTATAGAAACTTGATTTGAAAATCCCGACCAGTTATAACATTGAATTTGAAAATCCCGACCAGTTATAAAAACTGGATTTGAAAATCCCGACCAGTTATAGAAACTGGATTTGAAAATCCCGACCAGTTACAAAACTGGATTTGAAAATCCCGACCAGTTATAGAAACTGAATTTGTAAATCCTGATCAGTTATAACACTGGATTTGAAAATCCCGACCAATTATAAAACTAGATTTGAAAATCCCGACCAGTTATAGAAAATGGATTTGAAAATCCCGATCAGTTATAAAACTGGATTTGAAAATCCCGACCAGTTATAAAACTGGATTTAAAAATCCCGACCAGTTATAGAAACTGGATTTGAAAATCCCGACCAGTTATAAAACTGGATTTGAAAATACCGACTAGTTATAGAAACGTGATTTCAAAATCCCGACCAGTTAAAGAAACTGGATTTGAAAATCCCGACCAGTTATAACATTGAATTTGAAAATCCCGACCAGTTATAAAAACTGGATTTGAAAATCCCGACCAGTTATAGAAACTGGATTTGAATATCCTGACCAATTATAAAAACTGAATTTGAAAATCCCGACCAGTTATAAAAACTGGATTTGAAAATCCCGACCAGTTATAAAACTGGATTTGAAAATCCCGACGAGTTATAGAAACTGAATTTGAAAATCCTGACCAGTTATAGAAACTGGATTTGAAAATCCCGACCAGTTATAGAAACTAGATTTGAAAATCTCGACCAGTTATAAAACTGGATTTGAAAATCCCGACCAGTTATAGAAACTGGATTTGAAAATCCCGACCAGTTATAAAACTGGATTTGAAAATACCGACTAGTTATAGAAACGTGATTTCAAAATCCCGACCAGTTATAGAAACTGAATTTGAAAATCCTGATCAGTTATAACACTGGATTTGAAAATCCCGACCAATTATAAAACTAGATTTGAAAATCCCGACTAGTTATAGAAAATGGATTTGAAAATCCCGACCAGTTATGACACAAGATTTCAAAATCTCGACCAGTTATAGAAACTGGATTTGAAAATCCCGACCAGTTATGACACTAGATTTCAAAATCCCGACCAGTTATAGAAACTGGATTTGAAAACCCCGACCAGTTATAGAAACTGGATTTGAAAATCTCGACCAGTTATAGAAACTGGATTTGAAAATCCCGACCAGTTATAGAAACTGGATTTGAAAATCCTGACCAGTTATAGAAACTGGATTTGAAAATCCCGACCAGTTATAAAAACTAGATTTGAAAATCCCGACCAGTTATAGAAACTGGATTTGAAAATCCCGACCAGTTATAGAAACTAGATTTGAAAATACCGACCAGTTATAGAAACTAGATTTGAAAATCCCGACCAGTTATAAAACTGGATTTGAAAATCCCGACTAGTTATAGAAACTGGATTTAAAAATCCTGATCAGTTATAACACTGGATTTGAAAATCCCGACCAGTTATAAAAACTTGAGTTGAAAATCCCGACCAGTTATAGAAACTGGATTTGAAAATCCCGACCAGTTATAGAAACTGGATTTGAAAATCCTGACCAGTTATAGAAACTGAATTTGAAAATCCCGACCAGTTATAAAAACTGGATTTGAAAATCCCGACCAGTTATAAAACTGGATTTGAAAATCCCGACGAGTTATAGAAACTGAATTTGAAAATCCTGATCAGTTATAACACTGGATTTGAAAATTCCGACCAATTATAAAATTAGATTTGAAAATCCCGACCAGTTATAGAAAATGGATTTGAAAATCCCGACCAGTTATAAAAACTGGATTTGAAAATCCCGACCAGTTATAAAAACTGGATTTGAAAATCCCGACCAGTTATAGAAACTGGATTTGAAAATCCTGACCAGTTATAGAAACTGAATTTGAAAATCCCGACCAGTTATAAAAACTGGATTTGAAAATCCCGACCAGTTATAAAACTGGATTTGAAAATCCCGACGAGTTATAGAAACTGAATTTGAAAATCCTGATCAGTTATAACACTGGATTTGAAAATTCCGACCAATTATAAAACTAGATTTGAAAATCCTGACCAGTTATAGAAAATGGATTTGAAAATCCCGACCAGTTATAAAAACTGGATTTGAAAATCCCGACCAGTTATAGAAACTGGATTTGAAAATCCTGATCAGTTATAGAAACTGGATTTGAAAATCCTGACCAGTTATAGAAACTGAATTTGAAAATCCCGACCAGTTATAAAAACTAGATTTGAAAATCCCGACCAGTTATAAAACTGGATTTGAAAATCCTGACGAGTTATAGAAACTGAATTTGAAAATCCTGATCAGTTATAACACTGGATTTGAAAATCCCGACCAATTATAAAACTAGATTTGAAAATCCCGACCAGTTATAGAAAATGGATTTGAAAATCCTGACCAGTTATAAAACTGGATTTGAAAATCCCGACCAGTTATAAAACTGGATTTAAAAATCCCGACCAGTTATAGAAACTGGATTTGAAAATCCCGACCAGTTATAAAACTGGATTTGAAAATACCGACTAGTTATAGAAACATGATTTCAAAATCCCGATCAGTTATAGAAACTGAATTTGAAAATCCTGATCAGTTATAACACTGGATTTGAAAATCCCGACCAATTATAAAACTAGATTTGAAAATCCCGACCAGTTATAGAAAATGGATTTGAAAATATCGACCAGTTATGACACTAGATTTCAAAATCCCGACCAGTTATAGAAACTGGATTTGAAAATCCCGACCAGTTATGACACTAGATTTCAAAATCCCGACCAGTTATAGAAACTGGATATGAAAATCCCGACCAGTTATAGAAACTGGATTTGAAATTCCCGACCAGTTATAAAACTGGATTTGAAAATCCCGACGAGTTATAGAAACTGAATTTGAAAATCCTGATCAGTTATAACACTGGATTTGAAAATCCTGACCAATTATAAAACTAGATTTGAAAATCCCGACCAGTTATAGAAAATGGATTTGAAAATCCCGACCATTTATGACACTAGATTTCAAAATCCCGACCAGTTATGGAAACTGGATTTGAAAATCCCGACCAGTTATAGAAACTGGATTTTAAAATCCCGACCAGTTATAGAAACTGGATTTGAAAATCCCGACCAGTTATAAAAACTAGATTTGAAAATCCCGACCAGTTATAGAAACTGGATTTGAAAATCCCGACCAGTTATAAAAACTAGATTTGTAAATCCCGACCAGTTATAGAAACTGGATTTGAAAATCCCGACCAGTTATAAAAACTGGATTTGAAATTCCCGACCAGTTATAAAACTGGATTTGAAAATCCCGACGAGTTATAGAAACTGAATTTGAAAATCCTGATCAGTTATAACACTGGATTTGAAAATCCTGACCAATTATAAAACTAGATTTGAAAATCCCGACCAGTTATAGAAAATGGATTTGAAAATCCCGACCATTTATGACACTAGATTTCAAAATCCCGACCAGTTATAGAAACTGGATTTGAAAATCCCGACCAGTTATAGAAACTGGATTTTAAAATCCCGACCAGTTATAGAAACTGGATTTGAAAATCCCGACCAGTTATAAAAACTAGATTTGAAAATCCCGACCAGTTATAGAAACTGGATTTGAAAATCCCGACCAGTTATAAAAACTAGATTTGAAAATCCCGACCAGTTATAGAAACTGGATTTGAAAATCCCGACCAGTTATATAAACTAGATTTGAAAATCCCGACCAGTTATAGAAACTAGATTTGAAAATCCTGACCAGTTATAAAACTGGATTTGAAAATCCCGACCAGTTATAGAAACTGGATTTGAAAATCCCGACCAGTTATAAAAACTGGATTTGAAAATCCCGACCAGTTATAGAAACGTCATTTCAAAATCCCGACCAGTTATAGAAACTGGATTTGAAAATCCCGACCAGTTATAACATTGAATTTGAAAATCCCGACCAGTTATAAAAACTGGATTTAAAAATCCCGACCAGTTATAGAAACTGGATTTGAAAATCCTGACCAGTTATAGAAACTGAATTTGAAAATCCCGACCAGTTATAAAAACTGGATTTGAAAATCCTGACCAGTTATAAAACTGGATTTGAAAATCCCGACGAGTTATAGAAACTGAATTTGAAAATCCTTATCAGTTATAACACTCGATTTGAAAATCCCGACCAATTATAAAACTAGATTTGAAAATCCCGGCCAGTTATAGAAAATGGATTTGAAAATCCTGACCAGTTATAAAACTGGATTTGAAAATCCCGACCAGTTATAAAACTGGATTTAAAAATCCCGACCAGTTATAGAAACTGGATTTGAAAATCCCGACCAGTTATAAAACTGGATTTGAAAATACCGACTAGTTATAGAAACGTGATTTCAAAATCCCGACCAGTTATAGAAACTGAATTTGAAAATCCTGATCAGTTATAACACTGGATTTGAAAATCCCGACCAATTATAAAACTAGATTTGAAAATCCCGACCAGTTATAGAAAATGGATTTGAAAATCCCGACCAGTTATGACACTAGATTTCAAAATCTCGACCAGTTATAGAAACTGGATTTGAAAATCCCGACCAGTTATGACACTAGATTTGAAAATCCCGACCAGTTATAGAAACTGGATTTGAAAATCCCGACCAGTTATAGAAACTGGATTTGAAAATCTCGACCAGTTATAGAAACTGGATTTCAAAATCCCGACCAGTTATAGAAACTGGATTTAAAAATCCTGACCAGTTATAAAAACTGGATTTGAAAATCCCGACCAGTTATAAAAACTAGATTTGAAAATCCCGACCAGTTATAGAAACTGGATTTGAAAATCCCGACCAGTTATAGAAACTAGATTTGAAAATCCCGACCAGTTATAGAAACTAGATTTGAAAATTTCGACCAGTTATAAAACTGGATTTGAAAATCCCGACTAGTTATAGAAACTGGATTTAAAAATCCTGATCAGTTATAACACTGGATTTGAAAATCCCGACCAGTTATAAAAACTTGAGTTGAAAATCCCGACCAGTTATAGAAACTGGATTTGAAAATCCCGACCAGTTATAGAAACTGGATTTGAAAATCCTGACCAGTTATAGAAACTGAATTTGAAAATCCCGACCAGTTATAAAAACTGGATTTGAAAATCCCGACCAGTTATAAAACTGGATTTGAAAATCCCGACGAGTTATAGAAACTGAATTTGAAAATCCTGATCAGTTATAACACTGGATTTGAAAATTCCGACCAATTATAAAACTAGATTTGAAAATCCCGACCAGTTATAGAAAATGGATTTGAAAATCCCGACCACTTATAGAAAATGGATTTGAAAATCCCGACCAGTTATAAAAACTGGATTTGAAAATCCCGACCAGTTATAAAAACTGGATTTGAAAATCCCGACCAGTTATAGAAACTGGATTTGAAAATCCTGACCAGTTATAGAAACTGAATTTGAAAATCCCGACCAGTTATAAAAACTGGATTTGAAAATCCCGACCAGTTATAAAACTGGATTTGAAAATCCCGACGAGTTATAGAAACTGAATTTGAAAATCCTGATCAGTTATAACACTGGATTTGAAAATTCCGACCAATTATAAAACTAGATTTGAAAATCCCGACCAGTTATAGAAAATGGATTTGAAAATCCCGACCAGTTATAAAAACTGGATTTAAAAATCCCGACCAGTTATAGAAACTGGATTTGAAAATCCTGATCAGTTATAGAAGCTGGATTTGAAAATCCTGACAAGTTATAGAAACTGAATTTGAAAATCCCGACCAGTTATAAAAACTGGATTTGAAAATCCCGACCAGTTATAAAACTGGATTTAAAAATCCTGACGAGTTATAGAAACTGAATTTGAAAATCCTGATCAGTTATAACACTGGATTTGAAAATCCCGACCAATTATAAAACTAGATTTGAAAATCCCGACCAGTTATAGAAAATGGATTTGAAAATCTTGACCAGTTATAAAACTGGATTTGAAAATCCCGACCAGTTATAAAACTGGATTTAAAAATCCCGACCAGTTATAGAAACTGGATTTGAAAATCCCGACCAGTTATAAAACTGGATTTGAAAATACCGACTAGTTATAGAAACGTGATTTCAAAATCCCGACCAGTTATAGAAACTGAATTTGAAAATCCTGATCAGTTATAACACTGGATTTGAAAATCCCGACCAATTATAAAACTAGATTTGAAAATCCCGACCAGTTATAGAAAATGGATTTGAAAATCTCGACCAGTTATGACACTAGATTTCAAAATCCCGACCAGTTATAGAAACTGGATTTGAAAATCCCGACCAGTTATGACACTAGATTTCAAAATCCCGACCAGTTACAGAAACTGGATTTGAAAATCCCGACCAGTTATAGAAACTGGATTTCAAAATCCCGACCAGTTATAGAAACTGGATTTGAAAATCCTGACCAGTTATAGAAACTGGATTTGAAAATCCCGACCAGTTATAAAAACTAGATTTGAAAATCCCGACCAGTTATAGAAACTGGATTTGAAAATCCTGACCAGTTATAGAAACTAGATTTGAAAATCCCGACTAGTTATAGAAACTGAATTTGAAAATCCCGACCAGTTACAAAACTGGATTTGAAAATCCCGACCAGTTATAGAAACTGAATTTGAAAATCCTGATCAGTTGTAACACTGGATTTGAAAATCCCGACCAATTATAAAACTAGATTTGAAAATCCCGACCAGTTATAGAAAATGGATTTGAAAATCCCGATCAGTTATAAAACTGGATTTGAAAATCTAGACCAGTTATAAAACTGGATTTAAAAATCCCGACCAGTTATAGAAACTGGATTTGAAAATCCCGACCAGTTATAAAACTGGATTTGAAAATACCGACTTGTTATAAGAACGTGATTTCAAAATCCCGACCAGTTATAGAAAACTGGATTTGAAAATCCCGACCAGTTATAGAAACTAGATTTGAAAATCCCGACCAGTTATAGAAACTAGATTTGAAAATCCTGACCAGTTATAGAAACTGGATTTGAAAATCCCGACCAGTTATAGAAACTAAATTTGAAAATCCCGACCAGTTATAGAAACTAGATTTGAAAATCCTGACCAGTTATAAAACTGGATTTAAAAATCCCGACCAGTTATAGAAACTGGATTTGAAAATCCCGACCAGTTATAAAAACTGGATTTGAAAATTCCGACCAGTTATAGAAACGTGATTTCAAAATCCCGACCAGTTATAGAAACTTGATTTGAAAATCCCGACCAGTTATAACATTGAATTTGAAAATCCCGACCAGTTATAAAAACTGGATTTGAAAATCCCGACCAGTTATAGAAACTGGATTTGAAAATCCCGACCAGTTACAAAACTGGATTTGAAAATCCCGACCAGTTATAGAAACTGAATTTGTAAATCCTGATCAGTTATAACACTGGATTTGAAAATCCCGACCAATTATAAAACTAGATTTGAAAATCCCGACCAGTTATAGAAAATGGATTTGAAAATCCCGATTAGTTATAAAACTGGATTTGAAAATCCCGACCAGTTATAAAACTGGATTTAAAAATCCCGACCAGTTATAGAAACTGGATTTGAAAATCCCGACCAGTTATAAAACTGGATTTGAAAATACCGACTAGTTATAGAAACGTGATTTCAAAATCCCGACCAGTTAAAGAAACTGGATTTGAAAATCCCGACCAGTTATAACATTGAATTTGAAAATCCCGACCAGTTATAAAAACTGGATTTGAAAATCCCGACCAGTTATAGAAACTGGATTTGAATATCCTGACCAATTATAAAAACTGAATTTGAAAATCCCGACCAGTTATAAAAACTGGATTTGAAAATCCCGACCAGTTATAAAACTGGATTTGAAAATCCCGACGAGTTATAGAAACTGAATTTGAAAATCCTGACCAGTTATAGAAACTGGATTTGAAAATCCCGACCAGTTATAGAAACTAGATTTGAAAATCTCGACCAGTTATAAAACTGGATTTGAAAATCCCGACCAGTTATAGAAACTGGATTTGAAAATCCCGACCAGTTATAAAACTGGATTTGAAAATACCGACTAGTTATAGAAACGTGATTTCAAAATCCCGACCAGTTATAGAAACTGAATTTGAAAATCCTGATCAGTTATAACACTGGATTTGAAAATCCCGACCAATTATAAAACTAGATTTGAAAATCCCGACTAGTTATAGAAAATGGATTTGAAAATCCCGACCAGTTATGACACAAGATTTCAAAATCTCGACCAGTTATAGAAACTGGATTTGAAAATCCCGACCAGTTATGACACTAGATTTCAAAATCCCGACCAGTTATAGAAACTGGATTTGAAAACCCCGACCAGTTATAGAAACTGGATTTGAAAATCTCGACCAGTTATAGAAACTGGATTTGAAAATCCCGACCAGTTATAGAAAATGGATTTGAAAATCCTGACCAGTTATAGAAACTGGATTTGAAAATCCCGACCAGTTATAAAAACTAGATTTGAAAATCCCGACCAGTTATAGAAACTGGATTTGAAAATCCCGACCAGTTATAGAAACTAGATTTGAAAATACCGACCAGTTATAGAAACTAGATTTGAAAATCCCGACCAGTTATAAAACTGGATTTGAAAATCCCGACTAGTTATAGAAACTGGATTTAAAAATCCTGATCAGTTATAACACTGGATTTGAAAATCCCGACCAGTTATAAAAACTTGAGTTGAAAATCCCGACCAGTTATAGAAACTGGATTTGAAAATCCCGACCAGTTATAGAAACTGGATTTGAAAATCCTGACCAGTTATAGAAACTGAATTTGAAAATCCCGACCAGTTATAAAAACTGGATTTGAAAATCCCGACCAGTTATAAAACTGGATTTGAAAATCCCGACGAGTTATAGAAACTGAATTTGAAAATCCTGATCAGTTATAACACTGGATTTGAAAATTCCGACCAATTATAAAATTAGATTTGAAAATCCCGACCAGTTATAGAAAATGGATTTGAAAATCCCGACCAGTTATAAAAACTGGATTTGAAAATCCCGACCAGTTATAAAAACTGGATTTGAAAATCCCGACCAGTTATAGAAACTGGATTTGAAAATCCTGACCAGTTATAGAAACTGAATTTGAAAATCCCGACCAGTTATAAAAACTGGATTTGAAAATCCCGACCAGTTATAAAACTGGATTTGAAAATCCCGACGAGTTATAGAAACTGAATTTGAAAATCCTGATCAGTTATAACACTGGATTTGAAAATTCCGACCAATTATAAAACTAGATTTGAAAATCCTGACCAGTTATAGAAAATGGATTTGAAAATCCCGACCAGTTATAAAAACTGGATTTGAAAATCCCGACCAGTTATAGAAACTGGATTTGAAAATCCTGATCAGTTATAGAAACTGGATTTGAAAATCCTGACCAGTTATAGAAACTGAATTTGAAAATCCCGACCAGTTATAAAAACTAGATTTGAAAATCCCGACCAGTTATAAAACTGGATTTGAAAATCCTGACGAGTTATAGAAACTGAATTTGAAAATCCTGATCAGTTATAACACTGGATTTGAAAATCCCGACCAATTATAAAACTAGATTTGAAAATCCCGACCAGTTATAGAAAATGGATTTGAAAATCCTGACCAGTTATAAAACTGGATTTGAAAATCCCGACCAGTTATAAAACTGGATTTAAAAATCCCGACCAGTTATAGAAACTGGATTTGAAAATCCCGACCAGTTATAAAACTGGATTTGAAAATACCGACTAGTTATAGAAACGTGATTTCAAAATCCCGATCAGTTATAGAAACTGAATTTGAAAATCCTGATCAGTTATAACACTGGATTTGAAAATCCCGACCAATTATAAAACTAGATTTGAAAATCCCGACCAGTTATAGAAAATGGATTTGAAAATATCGACCAGTTATGACACTAGATTTCAAAATCCCGACCAGTTATAGAAACTGGATTTGAAAATCCCGACCAGTTATGACACTAGATTTCAAAATCCCGACCAGTTATAGAAACTGGATTTGAAAATCCCGACCAGTTATAGAAACTGGATTTGAAATTCTCGACCAGTTATAAAACTGGATTTGAAAATCCCGACGAGTTATAGAAACTGAATTTGAAAATCCTGATCAGTTATAACACTGGATTTGAAAATCCTGACCAATTATAAAACTAGATTTGAAAATCCCGACCAGTTATAGAAAATGGATTTGAAAATCCCGACCATTTATGACACTAGATTTCAAAATCCCGACCAGTTATAGAAACTGGATTTGAAAATCCCGACCAGTTATAGAAACTGGATTTTAAAATCCCGACCAGTTATAGAAACTGGATTTGAAAATCCCGACCAGTTATAAAAACTAGATTTGAAAATCCCGACCAGTTATAGAAACTGGATTTGAAAATCCCGACCAGTTATAAAAACTAGATTTGAAAATCCCGACCAGTTATAGAAACTGGATTTGAAAATCCCGACCAGTTATAAAAACTGGATTTGAAATTCCCGACCAGTTATAAAACTGGATTTGAAAATCCCGACGAGTTATAGAAACTGAATTTGAAAATCCTGATCAGTTATAACACTGGATTTGAAAATCCTGACCAATTATAAAACTAGATTTGAAAATCCCGACCAGTTATAGAAAATGGATTTGAAAATCCCGACCATTTATGACACTAGATTTCAAAATCCCGACCAGTTATAGAAACTGGATTTGAAAATCCCGACCAGTTATAGAAACTGGATTTTAAAATCCCGACCAGTTATAGAAACTGGATTTGAAAATCCCGACCAGTTATAAAAACTAGATTTGAAAATCCCGACCAGTTATAGAAACTGGATTTGAAAATCCCGACCAGTTATAAAAACTAGATTTGAAAATCCCGACCAGTTATAGAAACTGGATTTGAAAATCCCGACCAGTTATAGAAACTAGATTTGAAAATCCCGACCAGTTATAGAAACTAGATTTGAAAATCCTGACCAGTTATAAAACTGGATTTGAAAATCCCGACCAGTTATAGAAACTGGATTTGAAAATCCCGACCAGTTATAAAAACTGGATTTGAAAATCCCGACTAGTTATAGAAACGTCATTTCAAAATCCCGACCAGTTATAGAAACTGGATTTGAAAATCCCGACCAGTTATAACATTGAATTTGAAAATCCCGACCAGTTATAAAAACTGGATTTGAAAATCCCGACCAGTTATAGAAACTGGATTTGAATATCCTGACCAATTATAAAAACTGAATTTGAAAATCCCGACCAGTTATAAAAACTGGATTTGAAAATCCCGACCAGTTATAAAACTGGATTTGAAAATCTCGACGAGTTATAGAAACTGAATTTGAAAATCCTGACCAGTTATAGAAACTGGATTTGAAAATCCCGACCAGTTATAGAAACTAGATTTGAAAATCTCGACCAGTTATAAAACTGGATTTGAAAATCCCGACCAGTTATAGAAACTGGATTTGAAAATCCCGACCAGTTATAAAACTGGATTTGAAAATACCGACTAGTTATAGAAACGTGATTTCAAAATCCCGACCAGTTATAGAAACTGAATTTGAAAATCCTGATCAGTTATAACACTGGATTTGAAAATCCCGACCAATTATAAAACTAGATTTGAAAATCCCGACTAGTTATAGAAAATGGATTTGAAAATCCCGACCAGTTATGACACAAGATTTCAAAATCTCGACCAGTTATAGAAACTGGATTTGAAAATCCCGACCAGTTATGACACTAGATTTCAAAATCCCGACCAGTTATAGAAACTGGATTTGAAAACCCCGACCAGTTATAGAAACTGGATTTGAAAATCTCGACCAGTTATAGAAACTGGATTTGAAAATCCCGACCAGTTATAGAAAATGGATTTGAAAATCCTGACCAGTTATAGAAACTGGATTTGAAAATCCCGACCAGTTATAAAAACTAGATTTGAAAATCCCGACCAGTTATAGAAACTGGATTTGAAAATCCCGACCAGTTATAGAAACTAGATTTGAAAATACCGACCAGTTATAGAAACTAGATTTGAAAATCCCGACCAGTTATAAAACTGGATTTGAAAATCCCGACTAGTTATAGAAACTGGATTTAAAAATCCTGATCAGTTATAACACTGGATTTGAAAATCCCGACCAGTTATAAAAACTTGAGTTGAAAATCCCGACCAGTTATAGAAACTGGATTTGAAAATCCCGACCAGTTATAGAAACTGGATTTGAAAATCCTGACCAGTTATAGAAACTGAATTTGAAAATCCCGACCAGTTATAAAAACTGGATTTGAAAATCCCGACCAGTTATAAAACTAGATTTGAAAATCCCGACGAGTTATAGAAACTGAATTTGAAAATCCTGATCAGTTATAACACTGGATTTGAAAATTCCGACCAATTATAAAATTAGATTTGAAAATCCCGACCAGTTATAGAAAATGGATTTGAAAATCCCGACCAGTTATAAAAACTGGATTTGAAAATCCCGACCAGTTATAAAAACTGGATTTGAAAATCCCGACCAGTTATAGAAACTGGATTTGAAAATCCTGACCAGTTATAGAAACTGAATTTGAAAATCCCGACCAGTTATAAAAACTGGATTTGAAAATCCCGACCAGTTATAAAACTGGATTTGAAAATCCCGACGAGTTATAGAAACTGAATTTGAAAATCCTGATCAGTTATAACACTGGATTTGAAAATTCCGACCAATTATAAAACTAGATTTGAAAATCCTGACCAGTTATAGAAAATGGATTTGAAAATCCCGACCAGTTATAAAAACTGGATTTGAAAATCCCGACCAGTTATAGAAACTGGATTTGAAAATCCTGATCAGTTATAGAAACTGGATTTGAAAATCCTGACCAGTTATAGAAACTGAATTTGAAAATCCCGACCAGTTATAAAAACTAGATTTGAAAATCCCGACCAGTTATAAAACTGGATTTGAAAATCCTGACGAGTTATAGAAACTGAATTTGAAAATCCTGATCAGTTATAACACTGGATTTGAAAATCCCGACCAATTATAAAACTAGATTTGAAAATCCCGACCAGTTATAGAAAATGGATTTGAAAATCCTGACCAGTTATAAAACTGGATTTGAAAATCCCGACCAGTTATAAAACTGGATTTAAAAATCCCGACCAGTTATAGAAACTGGATTTGAAAATCCCGACCAGTTATAAAACTGGATTTGAAAATACCGACTAGTTATAGAAACGTGATTTCAAAATCCCGATCAGTTATAGAAACTGAATTTGAAAATCCTGATCAGTTATAACACTGGATTTGAAAATCCCGACCAATTATAAAACTAGATTTGAAAATCCCGACCAGTTATAGAAAATGGATTTGAAAATATCGACCAGTTATGACACTAGATTTCAAAATCCCGACCAGTTATAGAAACTGGATTTGAAAATCCCGACCAGTTATGACACTAGATTTCAAAATCCCGACCAGTTATAGAAACTGGATTTGAAAATCCCGACCAGTTATAGAAACTGGATTTGAAATTCCCGACCAGTTATAAAACTGGATTTGAAAATCCCGACGAGTTATAGAAACTGAATTTGAAAATCCTGATCAGTTATAACACTGGATTTGAAAATCCTGACCAATTATAAAACTAGATTTGAAAATCCCGACCAGTTATAGAAAATGGATTTGAAAATCCCGACCATTTATGACACTAGATTTCAAAATCCCGACCAGTTATAGAAACTGGATTTGAAAATCCCGACCAGTTATAGAAACTGGATTTTAAAATCCCGACCAGTTATAGAAACTGGATTTGAAAATCCCGACCAGTTATAAAAACTAGATTTGAAAATCCCGACCAGTTATAGAAACTGGATTTGAAAATCCCGACCAGTTATAAAAACTAGATTTGAAAATCCCGACCAGTTATAGAAACTGGATTTGAAAATCCCGACCAGTTATAAAAACTGGATTTGAAATTCCCGACCAGTTATAAAACTGGATTTGAAAATCCCGACGAGTTATAGAAACTGAATTTGAAAATCCTGATCAGTTATAACCCTGGATTTGAAAATCCTGACCAATTATAAAACTAGATTTGAAAATCCCGACCAGTTATAGAAAATGGATTTGAAAATCCCGACCATTTATGACACTAGATTTCAAAATCCCGACCAGTTATAGAAACTGGATTTGAAAATCCCGACCAGTTATAGAAACTGGATTTTAAAATCCCGACCAGTTATAGAAACTGGATTTGAAAATCCCGACCAGTTATAAAAACTAGATTTGAAAATCCCGACCAGTTATAGAAACTGGATTTGAAAATCCCGACCAGTTATAAAAACTAGATTTGAAAATCCCGACCAGTTATAGAAACTGGATTTGAAAATCCCGACCAGTTATAGAAACTAGATTTGAAAATCCCGACCAGTTATAGAAACTAGATTTGAAAATCCTGACCAGTTATAAAACTGGATTTGAAAATCCCGACCAGTTATAGAAACTGGATTTGAAAATCCCGACCAGTTATAAAAACTGGATTTGAAAATCCCGACCAGTTATAGAAACGTCATTTCAAAATCCCGACCAGTTATAGAAACTGGATTTGAAAATCCCGACCAGTTATAACATTGAATTTGAAAATCCCGACCAGTTATAAAAACTGGATTTAAAAATCCCGACCAGTTATAGAAACTGGATTTGAAAATCCTGACCAGTTATAGAAACTGAATTTGAAAATCCCGACCAGTTATAAAAACTGGATTTGAAAATCCTGACCAGTTATAAAACTGGATTTGAAAATCCCGACGAGTTATAGAAACTGAATTTGAAAATCCTTATCAGTTATAACACTCGATTTGAAAATCCCGACCAATTATAAAACTAGATTTGAAAATCCCGGCCAGTTATAGAAAATGGATTTGAAAATCCTGACCAGTTATAAAACTGGATTTGAAAATCCCGACCAGTTATAAAACTGGATTTAAAAATCCCGACCAGTTATAGAAACTGGATTTGAAAATCCCGACCAGTTATAAAACTGGATTTGAAAATACCGACTAGTTATAGAAACGTGATTTCAAAATCCCGACCAGTTATAGAAACTGAATTTGAAAATCCTGATCAGTTATAACACTGGATTTGAAAATCCCGACCAATTATAAAACTAGATTTGAAAATCCCGACCAGTTATAGAAAATGGATTTGAAAATCCCGACCAGTTATGACACTAGATTTCAAAATCTCGACCAGTTATAGAAACTGGATTTGAAAATCCCGACCAGTTATGACACTAGATTTGAAAATCCCGACCAGTTATAGAAACTGGATTTGAAAATCCCGACCAGTTATAGAAACTGGATTTGAAAATCTCGACCAGTTATAGAAACTGGATTTCAAAATCCCGACCAGTTATAGAAACTGGATTTGAAAATCCTGACCAGTTATAGAAACTGGATTTGAAAATCCCGACCAGTTATAAAAACTAGATTTGAAAATCCCGACCAGTTATAGAAACTGGATTTGAAAATCCCGACCAGTTATAGAAACTAGATTTGAAAATCCCGACCAGTTATAGAAACTAGATTTGAAAATCCCGACCAGTTATAAAACTGGATTTGAAAATCCCGACTAGTTATAGAAACTGGATTTAAAAATCCTGATCAGTTATAACACTGGATTTGAAAATCCCGACCAGTTATAAAAACTTGAGTTGAAAATCCCGACCAGTTATAGAAACTGGATTTGAAAATCCCGACCAGTTATAGAAACTGGATTTAAAAATCCTGACCAGTTATAGAAACTGAATTTGAAAATCCCGACCAGTTATAAAAACTGGATTTGAAAATCCCGACCAGTTATAAAACTGGATTTGAAAATCCCGACGAGTTATAGAAACTGAATTTGAAAATCCTGATCAGTTATAACACTGGATTTGAAAATTCCGACCAATTATAAAACTAGATTTGAAAATCCCGACCAGTTATAGAAAATGGATTTGAAAATCCCGACCACTTATAGAAAATGGATTTGAAAATCCCGACCAGTTATAAAAACTGGATTTGAAAATCCCGACCAGTTATAAAAACTGGATTTGAAAATCCCGACCAGTTATAGAAACTGGATTTGAAAATCCTGACCAGTTATAGAAACTGAATTTGAAAATCCCGACCAGTTATAGAAACTGGATTTGAAAATCCTGATTAGTTATAGAAACTGGATTTGAAAATCCTGACCAGTTATAGAAACTGAATTTGAAAATCCCGACCAGTTATAAAAACTGGATTTGAAAATCCCAACCAGTTATAAAACTGGATTTGAAAATCCTGACGAGTTATAGAAACTGAATTTGAAAATCCTGATCAGTTATAACACTAGATTTGAAAATCCCGACCAATTATAAAACTAGATTTGAAAATCCCGACCAGTTATAGAAAATGGATTTGAAAATCCCGACCAGTTATGACACTAGATTTCAAAATCTCGACCAGTTATAGAAACTGGATTTGAAAATCCCGACCAGTTATGACACTAGATTTGAAAATCCCGACCAGTTATAGAAACTGGATTTGAAAATCCCGACCAGTTATAGAAACTGGATTTGAAAATCTCGACCAGTTATAGAAACTGGATTTCAAAATCCCGACCAGTTATAGAAACTGGATTTGAAAATCCTGACCAGTTATAGAAACTGGATTTGAAAATCCCGACCAGTTATAAAAACTAGATTTGAAAATCCCGACCAGTTATAGAAACTGGATTTGAAAATCCCGACCAGTTATAGAAACTAGATTTGAAAATCCCGACCAGTTATAGAAACTAGATTTGAAAATCCCGACCAGTTATAAAACTGGATTTGAAAATCCCGACTAGTTATAGAAACTGGATTTAAAAATCCTGATCAGTTATAACACTGGATTTGAAAATCCCGACCAGTTATAAAAACTTGAGTTGAAAATCCCGACCAGTTATAGAAACTGGATTTGAAAATCCCGACCAGTTATAGAAACTGGATTTAAAAATCCTGACCAGTTATAGAAACTGAATTTGAAAATCCCGACCAGTTATAAAAACTGGATTTGAAAATCCCGACCAGTTATAAAACTGGATTTGAAAATCCCGACGAGTTATAGAAACTGAATTTGAAAATCCTGATCAGTTATAACACTGGATTTGAAAATTCCGACCAATTATAAAACTAGATTTGAAAATCCCGACCAGTTATAGAAAATGGAATTGAAAATCCCGACCACTTATAGAAAATGGATTTGAAAATCCCGACCAGTTATAAAAACTGGATTTGAAAATCCCGACCAGTTATAAAAACTGGATTTGAAAATCCCGACCAGTTATAGAAACTGGATTTGAAAATCCTGACCAGTTATAGAAACTGAATTTGAAAATCCCGACCAGTTATAAAAACTGGATTTGAAAATCCCGACCAGTTATAAAACTGGATTTGAAAATCCCGACGAGTTATAGAAACTGAATTTGAAAATCCTGATCAGTTATAACACTGGATTTGAAAATTCCGACCAATTATAAAACTAGATTTGAAAATCCCGACCAGTTATAGAAAATGGATTTGAAAATCCCGACCAGTTATAAAAACTGGATTTGAAAATCCCGACCAGTTATAGAAACTGGATTTGAAAATCCTGATCAGTTATAGAAGCTGGATTTGAAAATCCTGACAAGTTATAGAAACTGAATTTGAAAATCCCGACCAGTTATAAAAACTGGATTTGAAAATCCCGACCAGTTATAAAACTGGATTTAAAAATCCTGACGAGTAATAGAAACTGAATTTGAAAATCCTGATCAGTTATAACACTGGATTTGAAAATCCCGACCAATTATAAAACTAGATTTGAAAATCCCGACCAGTTATAGAAAATGGATTTGAAAATCTTGACCAGTTATAAAACTGGATTTGAAAATCCCGACCAGTTATAAAACTGGATTTAAAAATCCCGACCAGTTATAGAAACTGGATTTGAAAATCCCGACCAGTTATAAAACTGGATTTGAAAATACCGACTAGTTATAGAAACGTGATTTCAAAATCCCGACCAGTTATAGAAACTGAATTTGAAAATCCTGATCAGTTATAACACTGGATTTGAAAATCCCGACCAATTATAAAACTAGATTTGAAAATCCCGACCAGTTATAGAAAATGGATTTGAAAATCTCGACCAGTTATGACACTAGATTTCAAAATCCCGACCAGTTATAGAAACTGGATTTGAAAATCCCGACCAGTTATGACACTAGATTTCAAAATCCCGACCAGTTATAGAAACTGGATTTGAAAATCCCGACCAGTTATAGAAACTGGATTTCAAAATCCCGACCAGTTATAGAAACTGGATTTGAAAATCCTGACCAGTTATAGAAACTGGATTTGAAAATCCCGACCAGTTATAAAAACTAGATTTGAAAATCCCGACCAGTTATAGAAACTGGATTTGAAAATCCTGACCAGTTATAGAAACTAGATTTGAAAATCCCGACCAGTTATAGAAACTGAATTTGAAAATCCCGACCAGTTACAAAACTGGATTTGAAAATCCCGACCAGTTATAGAAACTGAATTTGAAAATCCTGATCAGTTGTAACACTGGATTTGAAAATCCCGACCAATTATAAAACTAGATTTGAAAATCCCGACCAGTTATAGAAAATGGATTTGAAAATCCCGATCAGTTATAAAACTGGATTTGAAAATCTAGACCAGTTATAAAACTGGATTTAAAAATCCCGACCAGTTATAGAAACTGGATTTGAAAATCCCGACCAGTTATAAAACTGGATTTGAAAATACCGACTTGTTATAAGAACGTGATTTCAAAATCCCGACCAGTTATAGAAAACTGGATTTGAAAATCCCGACCAGTTATAGAAACTAGATTTGAAAATCCCGACCAGTTATAGAAACTAGATTTGAAAATCCTGACCAGTTATAGAAACTGGATTTGAAAATCCCGACCAGTTATAGAAACTAAATTTGAAAATCCCGACCAGTTATAGAAACTAGATTTGAAAATCCTGACCAGTTATAAAACTGGATTTAAAAATCCCGACCAGTTATAGAAACTGGATTTGAAAATCCCGACCAGTTATAAAAACTGGATTTGAAAATTCCGACCAGTTATAGAAACGTGATTTCAAAATCCCGACCAGTTATAGAAACTTGATTTGAAAATCCCGACCAGTTATAACATTGAATTTGAAAATCCCGACCAGTTATAAAAACTGGATTTGAAAATCCCGACCAGTTATAGAAACTGGATTTGAAAATCCCGACCAGTTACAAAACTGGATTTGAAAATCCCGACCAGTTATAGAAACTGAATTTGTAAATCCTGATCAGTTATAACACTGGATTTGAAAATCCCGACCAATTATAAAACTAGATTTGAAAATCCCGACCAGTTATAGAAAATGGATTTGAAAATCCCGATCAGTTATAAAACTGGATTTGAAAATCCCGACCAGTTATAAAATTGGATTTAAAAATCCCGACCAGTTATAGAAACTGGATTTGAAAATCCCGACCAGTTATAAAACTGGATTTGAAAATACCGACTAGTTATAGAAACGTGATTTCAAAATCCCGACCAGTTAAAGAAACTGGATTTGAAAATCCCGACCAGTTATAACATTGAATTTGAAAATCCCGACCAGTTATAAAAACTGGATTTGAAAATCCCGACCAGTTATAGAAACTGGATTTGAATATCCTGACCAATTATAAAAACTGAATTTGAAAATCCCGACCAGTTATAAAAACTGGATTTGAAAATCCCGACCAGTTATAAAACTGGATTTGAAAATCCCGACGAGTTATAGAAACTGAATTTGAAAATCCTGACCAGTTATAGAAACTGGATTTGAAAATCCCGACCAGTTATAGAAACTAGATTTGAAAATCTCGACCAGTTATAAAACTGGATTTGAAAATCCCGACCAGTTATAGAAACTGGATTTGAAAATCCCGACCAGTTATAAAACTGGATTTGAAAATACCGACTAGTTATAGAAACGTGATTTCAAAATCCCGACCAGTTATAGAAACTGAATTTGAAAATCCTGATCAGTTATAACACTGGATTTGAAAATCCCGACCAATTATAAAACTAGATTTGAAAATCCCGACTAGTTATAGAAAATGGATTTGAAAATCCCGACCAGTTATGACACAAGATTTCAAAATCTCGACCAGTTATAGAAACTGGATTTGAAAATCCCGACCAGTTATGACACTAGATTTCAAAATCCCGACCAGTTATAGAAACTGGATTTGAAAACCCCGACCAGTTATAGAAACTGGATTTGAAAATCTCGACCAGTTATAGAAACTGGATTTGAAAATCCCGACCAGTTATAGAAACTGGATTTGAAAATCCTGACCAGTTATAGAAACTGGATTTGAAAATCCCGACCAGTTATAAAAACTAGATTTGAAAATCCCGACCAGTTATAGAAACTGGATTTGAAAATCCCGACCAGTTATAGAAACTAGATTTGAAAATACCGACCAGTTATAGAAACTAGATTTGAAAATCCCGACCAGTTATAAAACTGGATTTGAAAATCCCGACTAGTTATAGAAACTGGATTTAAAAATCCTGATCAGTTATAACACTGGATTTGAAAATCCCGACCAGTTATAAAAACTTGAGTTGAAAATCCCGACCAGTTATAGAAACTGGATTTGAAAATCCCGACCAGTTATAAAAACTGGATTTGAAAATCCCGACCAGTTATAGAAACTGGATTTGAATATCCTGACCAATTATAAAAACTGAATTTGAAAATCCCGACCAGTTATAAAAACTGGATTTGAAAATCCCGACCAGTTATAAAACTGGATTTGAAAATCCCGACGAGTTATAGAAACTGAATTTGAAAATCCTGACCAGTTATAGAAACTGGATTTGAAAATCCCGACCAGTTATAGAAACTAGATTTGAAAATCTCGACCAGTTATAAAACTGGATTTGAAAATCCCGACCAGTTATAGAAACTGGATTTGAAAATCCCGACCAGTTATAAAACTGGATTTGAAAATACCGACTAGTTATAGAAACGTGATTTCAAAATCCCGACCAGTTATAGAAACTGAATTTGAAAATCCTGATCAGTTATAACACTGGATTTGAAAATCCCGACCAATTATAAAACTAGATTTGAAAATCCCGACTAGTTATAGAAAATGGATTTGAAAATCCCGACCAGTTATGACACAAGATTTCAAAATCTCGACCAGTTATAGAAACTGGATTTGAAAATCCCGACCAGTTATGACACTAGATTTCAAAATCCCGACCAGTTATAGAAACTGGATTTGAAAACCCCGACCAGTTATAGAAACTGGATTTGAAAATCTCGACCAGTTATAGAAACTGGATTTGAAAATCCCGACCAGTTATAGAAACTGGATTTGAAAATCCTGACCAGTTATAGAAACTGGATTTGAAAATCCCGACCAGTTATAAAAACTAGATTTGAAAATCCCGACCAGTTATAGAAACTGGATTTGAAAATCCCGACCAGTTATAGAAACTAGATTTGAAAATACCGACCAGTTATAGAAACTAGATTTGAAAATCCCGACCAGTTATAAAACTGGATTTGAAAATCCCGACTAGTTATAGAAACTGGATTTAAAAATCCTGATCAGTTATAACACTGGATTTGAAAATCCCGACCAGTTATAAAAACTTGAGTTGAAAATCCCGACCAGTTATAGAAACTGGATTTGAAAATCCCGACCAGTTATAGAAACTGGATTTGAAAATCCTGACCAGTTATAGAAACTGAATTTGAAAATCCCGACCAGTTATAAAAACTGGATTTGAAAATCCCGACCAGTTATAAAACTGGATTTGAAAATCCCGACGAGTTATAGAAACTGAATTTGAAAATCCTGATCAGTTATAACACTGGATTTGAAAATTCCGACCAATTATAAAATTAGATTTGAAAATCCCGACCAGTTATAGAAAATGGATTTGAAAATCCCGACCAGTTATAAAAACTGGATTTGAAAATCCCGACCAGTTATAAAAACTGGATTTGAAAATCCCGACCAGTTATAGAAACTGGATTTGAAAATCCTGACCAGTTATAGAAACTGAATTTGAAAATCCCGACCAGTTATAAAAACTGGATTTGAAAATCCCGACCAGTTATAAAACTGGATTTGAAAATCCCGACGAGTTATAGAAACTGAATTTGAAAATCCTGATCAGTTATAACACTGGATTTGAAAATTCCGACCAATTATAAAACTAGATTTGAAAATCCTGACCAGTTATAGAAAATGGATTTGAAAATCCCGACCAGTTATAAAAACTGGATTTGAAAATCCCGACCAGTTATAGAAACTGGATTTGAAAATCCTGATCAGTTATAGAAACTGGATTTGAAAATCCTGACCAGTTATAGAAACTGAATTTGAAAATCCCGACCAGTTATAAAAAATAGATTTGAAAATCCCGACCAGTTATAAAACTGGATTTGAAAATCCTGACGAGTTATAGAAACTGAATTTGAAAATCCTGATCAGTTATAACACTGGATTTGAAAATCCCGACCAATTATAAAACTAGATTTGAAAATCCCGACCAGTTATAGAAAATGGATTTGAAAATCCTGACCAGTTATAAAACTGGATTTGAAAATCCCGACCAGTTATAAAACTGGATTTAAAAATCCCGACCAGTTATGGAAACTGGATTTGAAAATCCTGACCAGTTATAAAACTGGATTTGAAAATACCGACTAGTTATAGAAACGTGATTTCAAAATCCCGATCAGTTATAGAAACTGAATTTGAAAATCCTGATCAGTTATAACACTGGATTTGAAAATCCCGACCAATTATAAAACTAGATTTGAAAATCCCGACCAGTTATAGAAAATGGATTTGAAAATATCGACCAGTTATGACACTAGATTTCAAAATCCCGACCAGTTATAGAAACTGGATTTGAAAATCCCGACCAGTTATGACACTAGATTTCAAAATCCCGACCAGTTATAGAAACTGGATTTGAAAATCCCGACCAGTTATAGAAACTGGATTTGAAAATCCCGACCAGTTATAGAAACTGGATTTCAAAATCCCGACCAGTTATAGAAACTGGATTTGAAAATCCCGACCAGTTATAGAAACTGGATTTGAAAATCCCGACCAGTTATAGAAACTGAATTTGAAAATCCTGATCAGTTGTAACACTGGATTTGAAAATCCCGACCAATTATAAAACTAGATTTGAAAATCCCGACCAGTTATAGAAAATGGATTTGAAAATCCCGATCAGTTATAAAACTGGATTTGAAAATCCCGACCAGTTATAAAATTGGATTTAAAAATCCCGACCAGTTATAGAAACTGGATTTGAAAATCCCGACCAGTTATAAAACTGGATTTGAAAATACCGACTTGTTATAAGAACGTGATTTCAAAATCCCGACCAGTTATAGAAAACTGGATTTGAAAATCCCGACCAGTTATAGAAACTAGATTTGAAAATCCCGACCAGTTATAGAAACTAGATTTGAAAATCCTGACCAGTTATAGAAACTGGATTTGAAAATCCCGACCAGTTATAGAAACTAGATTTGAAAATCCCGACCAGTTATAGAAACTAGATTTGAAAATCCTGACCAGTTATAAAACTGGATTTGAAAATCCCGACCAGTTATAGAAACTGGATTTGAAAATCCCGACCAGTTATAAAAACTGGATTTGAAAATTCCGACCAGTTATAGAAACGTGATTTCAAAATCCCGACCAGTTATAGAAACTTGATTTGAAAATCCCGACCAGTTATAACATTGAATTTGAAAATCCCGACCAGTTATAAAAACTGGATTTGAAAATCCCGACCAGTTATAGAAACTGGATTTGAAAATCCCGACCAGTTTCAAAACTGGATTTGAAAATCCTGACCAGTTATAGAAACTGAATTTGAAAATCCTGACCAGTTATAGAAACTGGATTTGAAAATCCCGAACAGTTATAAAAACTAGATTTGAAAATCCCGACCAGTTATAGAAACTGGATTTGAAAATCCTGACCAGTTATAGAAACTAGATTTGAAAATCCCGACTAGTTATAGAAACTGAATTTGAAAATCCCGACCAGTTACAAAACTGGATTTGAAAATCCCGACCAGTTATAGAAACTGAATTTGAAAATCCTGATCAGTTGTAACACTGGATTTGAAAATCCCGACCAATTATAAAACTAGATTTGAAAATCCCGACCTGTTATAGAAAATGGATTTGAAAATCCCGATCAGTTATAAAACTGGATTTGAAAATCTAGACCAGTTATAAAGCTGGATTTAAAAATCCCGACCAGTTATAGAAACTGGATTTGAAAATCCCGACCAGTTATAAAACTGGATTTGAAAATACCGACTTGTTATAAGAACGTGATTTCAAAATCCCGACCAGTTATAGAAAACTGGATTTGAAAATCCCGACCAGTTATAGAAACTAGATTTGAAAATCCCGACCAGTTATAGAAACTAGATTTGAAAATCCTGACCAGTTATAGAAACTGGATTTGAAAATCCCGACCAGTTATAGAAACTAAATTTGAAAATCCCGACCAGTTATAGAAACTAGATTTGAAAATCCTGACCAGTTATAAAACTGGATTTAAAAATCCCGACCAGTTATAGAAACTGGATTTGAAAGTCCCGACCAGTTATAAAAACTGGATTTGAAAATTCCGACCAGTTATAGAAACGTGATTTCAAAATCCCGACCAGTTATAGAAACTTGATTTGAAAATCCCGACCAGTTATAACATTGAATTTGAAAATCTCGACCAGTTATAAAAACTGGATTTGAAAATCCCGACCAGTTATAGAAACTGGATTTGAAAATCCCGACCAGTTACAAAACTGGATTTGAAAATCCCGACCAGTTATAGAAACTGAATTTGTAAATCCTGATCAGTTATAACACTGGATTTGAAAATCCCGACCAATTATAAAACTAGATTTGAAAATCCCGACCAGTTATAGAAAATGGATTTGAAAATCCCGATCAGTTATAAAACTGGATTTGAAAATCCCGACCAGTTATAAAACTGGATTTAAAAATCCCGACCAGTTATAGAAACTGGATTTGAAAATCCCGACCAGTTATAAAACTGGATTTGAAAATACCGACTAGTTATAGAAACGTGATTTCAAAATCCCGACCAGTTAAAGAAACTGGATTTGAAAATCCCGACCAGTTATAACATTGAATTTGAAAATCCCGACCAGTTATAAAAACTGGATTTGAAAATCCCGACCAGTTATAGAAACTGGATTTGAATATCCTGACCAATTATAAAAACTGATTTTGAAAATCCCGACCAGTTATAAAAACTGGATTTGAAAATCCCGACCAGTTATAAAACTGGATTTGCAAATCCCGACGAGTTATAGAAACTGAATTTGAAAATCCTGACCAGTTATAGAAACTGGATTTGAAAATCCCGACCAGTTATAGAAACTAGATTTGAAAATCCCGACCAGTTATAGAAAATGGATTTGAAAATCCCGACCACTTATAGAAAATGGATTTGAAAATCCCGACCAGTTATAAAAACTGGATTTGAAAATCCCGACCAGTTATAAAAACTGGATTTGAAAATCCCGACCAGTTATAGAAACTGGATTTGAAAATCCTGACCAGTTATAGAAACTGAATTTGAAAATCCCGACCAGTTATAAAAACTGGATTTGAAAATCCCGACCAGTTATAAAACTGGATTTGAAAATCCCGACGAGTTATAGAAACTGAATTTGAAAATCCTGATCAGTTATAACACTGGATTTGAAAATTCCGACCAATTATAAAACTAGATTTGAAAATCCCGACCAGTTATAGAAAATGGATTTGAAAATCCCGACCAGTTATAAAAACTGGATTTGAAAATCCCGACCAGTTATAGAAACTGGATTTGAAAATCCTGATCAGTTATAGAAGCTGGATTTGAAAATCCTGACAAGTTATAGAAACTGAATTTGAAAATCCCGACCAGTTATAAAAACTGGATTTGAAAATCCCGACCAGTTATAAAACTGGATTTAAAAATCCTGACGAGTAATAGAAACTGAATTTGAAAATCCTGATCAGTTATAACACTGGATTTGAAAATCCCGACCAATTATAAAACTAGATTTGAAAATCCCGACCAGTTATAGAAAATGGATTTGAAAATCTTGACCAGTTATAAAACTGGATTTGAAAATCCCGACCAGTTATAAAACTGGATTTAAAAATCCCGACCAGTTATAGAAACTGGATTTGAAAATCCCGACCAGTTATAAAACTGGATTTGAAAATACCGACTAGTTATAGAAACGTGATTTCAAAATCCCGACCAGTTATAGAAACTGAATTTGAAAATCCTGATCAGTTATAACACTGGATTTGAAAATCCCGACCAATTATAAAACTAGATTTGAAAATCCCGACCAGTTATAGAAAATGGATTTGAAAATCTCGACCAGTTATGACACTAGATTTCAAAATCCCGACCAGTTATAGAAACTGGATTTGAAAATCCCGACCAGTTATGACACTAGATTTCAAAATCCCGACCAGTTATAGAAACTGGATTTGAAAATCCCGACCAGTTATAGAAACTGGATTTCAAAATCCCGACCAGTTATAGAAACTGGATTTGAAAATCCTGACCAGTTATAGAAACTGGATTTGAAAATCCCGACCAGTTATAAAAACTAGATTTGAAAATCCCGACCAGTTATAGAAACTGGATTTGAAAATCCTGACCAGTTATAGAAACTAGATTTGAAAATCCCGACCAGTTATAGAAACTGAATTTGAAAATCCCGACCAGTTACAAAACTGGATTTGAAAATCCCGACCAGTTATAGAAACTGAATTTGAAAATCCTGATCAGTTGTAACACTGGATTTGAAAATCCCGACCAATTATAAAACTAGATTTGAAAATCCCGACCAGTTATAGAAAATGGATTTGAAAATCCCGATCAGTTATAAAACTGGATTTGAAAATCTAGACCAGTTATAAAACTGGATTTAAAAATCCCGACCAGTTATAGAAACTGGATTTGAAAATCCCGACCAGTTATAAAACTGGATTTGAAAATACCGACTTGTTATAAGAACGTGATTTCAAAATCCCGACCAGTTATAGAAAACTGGATTTGAAAATCCCGACCAGTTATAGAAACTAGATTTGAAAATCCCGACCAGTTATAGAAACTAGATTTGAAAATCCTGACCAGTTATAGAAACTGGATTTGAAAATCCCGACCAGTTATAGAAACTAAATTTGAAAATCCCGACCAGTTATAGAAACTAGATTTGAAAATCCTGACCAGTTATAAAACTGGATTTAAAAATCCCGACCAGTTATAGAAACTGGATTTGAAAATCCCGACCAGTTATAAAAACTGGATTTGAAAATTCCGACCAGTTATAGAAACGTGATTTCAAAATCCCGACCAGTTATAGAAACTTGATTTGAAAATCCCGACCAGTTATAACATTGAATTTGAAAATCCCGACCAGTTATAAAAACTGGATTTGAAAATCCCGACCAGTTATAGAAACTGGATTTGAAAATCCCGACCAGTTACAAAACTGGATTTGAAAATCCCGACCAGTTATAGAAACTGAATTTGTAAATCCTGATCAGTTATAACACTGGATTTGAAAATCCCGACCAATTATAAAACTAGATTTGAAAATCCCGACCAGTTATAGAAAATGGATTTGAAAATCCCGATCAGTTATAAAACTGGATTTGAAAATCCCGACCAGTTATAAAATTGGATTTAAAAATCCCGACCAGTTATAGAAACTGGATTTGAAAATCCCGACCAGTTATAAAACTGGATTTGAAAATACCGACTAGTTATAGAAACGTGATTTCAAAATCCCGACCAGTTAAAGAAACTGGATTTGAAAATCCCGACCAGTTATAACATTGAATTTGAAAATCCCGACCAGTTATAAAAACTGGATTTGAAAATCCCGACCAGTTATAGAAACTGGATTTGAATATCCTGACCAATTATAAAAACTGAATTTGAAAATCCCGACCAGTTATAAAAACTGGATTTGAAAATCCCGACCAGTTATAAAACTGGATTTGAAAATCCCGACGAGTTATAGAAACTGAATTTGAAAATCCTGACCAGTTATAGAAACTGGATTTGAAAATCCCGACCAGTTATAGAAACTAGATTTGAAAATCTCGACCAGTTATAAAACTGGATTTGAAAATCCCGACCAGTTATAGAAACTGGATTTGAAAATCCCGACCAGTTATAAAACTGGATTTGAAAATACCGACTAGTTATAGAAACGTGATTTCAAAATCCCGACCAGTTATAGAAACTGAATTTGAAAATCCTGATCAGTTATAACACTGGATTTGAAAATCCCGACCAATTATAAAACTAGATTTGAAAATCCCGACTAGTTATAGAAAATGGATTTGAAAATCCCGACCAGTTATGACACAAGATTTCAAAATCTCGACCAGTTATAGAAACTGGATTTGAAAATCCCGACCAGTTATGACACTAGATTTCAAAATCCCGACCAGTTATAGAAACTGGATTTGAAAACCCCGACCAGTTATAGAAACTGGATTTGAAAATCTCGACCAGTTATAGAAACTGGATTTGAAAATCCCGACCAGTTATAGAAACTGGATTTGAAAATCCTGACCAGTTATAGAAACTGGATTTGAAAATCCCGACCAGTTATAAAAACTAGATTTGAAAATCCCGACCAGTTATAGAAACTGGATTTGAAAATCCCGACCAGTTATAGAAACTAGATTTGAAAATACCGACCAGTTATAGAAACTAGATTTGAAAATCCCGACCAGTTATAAAACTGGATTTGAAAATCCCGACTAGTTATAGAAACTGGATTTAAAAATCCTGATCAGTTATAACACTGGATTTGAAAATCCCGACCAGTTATAAAAACTTGAGTTGAAAATCCCGACCAGTTATAGAAACTGGATTTGAAAATCCCGACCAGTTATAGAAACTGGATTTGAAAATCCTGACCAGTTATAGAAACTGAATTTGAAAATCCCGACCAGTTATAAAAACTGGATTTGAAAATCCCGACCAGTTATAAAACTGGATTTGAAAATCCCGACGAGTTATAGAAACTGAATTTGAAAATCCTGATCAGTTATAACACTGGATTTGAAAATTCCGACCAATTATAAAATTAGATTTGAAAATCCCGACCAGTTATAGAAAATGGATTTGAAAATCCCGACCAGTTATAAAAACTGGATTTGAAAATCCCGACCAGTTATAAAAACTGGATTTGAAAATCCCGACCAGTTATAGAAACTGGATTTGAAAATCCTGACCAGTTATAGAAACTGAATTTGAAAATCCCGACCAGTTATAAAAACTGGATTTGAAAATCCCGACCAGTTATAAAACTGGATTTGAAAATCCCGACGAGTTATAGAAACTGAATTTGAAAATCCTGATCAGTTATAACACTGGATTTGAAAATTCCGACCAATTATAAAACTAGATTTGAAAATCCTGACCAGTTATAGAAAATGGATTTGAAAATCCCGACCAGTTATAAAAACTGGATTTGAAAATCCCGACCAGTTATAGAAACTGGATTTGAAAATCCTGATCAGTTATAGAAACTGGATTTGAAAATCCTGACCAGTTATAGAAACTGAATTTGAAAATCCCGACCAGTTATAAAAAATAGATTTGAAAATCCCGACCAGTTATAAAACTGGATTTGAAAATCCTGACGAGTTATAGAAACTGAATTTGAAAATCCTGATCAGTTATAACACTGGATTTGAAAATCCCGACCAATTATAAAACTAGATTTGAAAATCCCGACCAGTTATAGAAAATGGATTTGAAAATCCTGACCAGTTATAAAACTGGATTTGAAAATCCCGACCTGTTATAAAACTGGATTTAAAAATCCCGACCAGTTATAGAAACTGGATTTGAAAATCCCGACCAGTTATAAAACTGGATTTGAAAATACCGACTAGTTATAGAAACGTGATTTCAAAATCCCGATCAGTTATAGAAACTGAATTTGAAAATCCTGATCAGTTATAACACTGGATTTGAAAATCCCGACCAATTATAAAACTAGATTTGAAAATCCCGACCAGTTATAGAAAATGGATTTGAAAATATCGACCAGTTATGACACTAGATTTCAAAATCCCGACCAGTTATAGAAACTGGATTTGAAAATCCCGACCAGTTATGACACTAGATTTCAAAATCCCGACCAGTTATAGAAACTGGATTTGAAAATCCCGACCAGTTATAGAAACTGGATTTGAAAATCCCGACCAGTTATAGAAACTGGATTTCAAAATCCCGACCAGTTATAGAAACTGGATTTGAAAATCCCGACCAGTTATAGAAACTGGATTTGAAAATCCCGACCAGTTATAGAAACTGAATTTGAAAATCCTGATCAGTTGTAACACTGGATTTGAAAATCCCGACCAATTATAAAACTAGATTTGAAAATCCCGACCAGTTATAGAAAATGGATTTGAAAATCCCGATCAGTTATAAAACTGGATTTGAAAATCCCGACCAGTTATAAAATTGGATTTAAAAATCCCGACCAGTTATAGAAACTGGATTTGAAAATCCCGACCAGTTATAAAACTGGATTTGAAAATACCGACTTGTTATAAGAACGTGATTTCAAAATCCCGACCAGTTATAGAAAACTGGATTTGAAAATCCCGACCAGTTATAGAAACTAGATTTGAAAATCCCGACCAGTTATAGAAACTAGATTTGAAAATCCTGACCAGTTATAGAAACTGGATTTGAAAATCCCGACCAGTTATAGAAACTAGATTTGAAAATCCCGACCAGTTATAGAAACTAGATTTGAAAATCCTGACCAGTTATAAAACTGGATTTGAAAATCCCGACCAGTTATAGAAACTGGATTTGAAAATCCCGACCAGTTATAAAAACTGGATTTGAAAATTCCGACCAGTTATAGAAACGTGATTTCAAAATCCCGACCAGTTATAGAAACTTGATTTGAAAATCCCGACCAGTTATAACATTGAATTTGAAAATCCCGACCAGTTATAAAAACTGGATTTGAAAATCCCGACCAGTTATAGAAACTGGATTTGAAAATCCCGACCAGTTTCAAAACTGGATTTGAAAATC